>NC_054058.1:19317616-19925305 GCF_017639655.2 Falco naumanni
AATAGCCAAATCTCTAGCCAAAGATACTGTTCCTTACAAGAAAATTTTTTTCTATTGATTTGTGACCTTTGAAAAATCATAGAGCATATACAATTTTTGCTACAACATTTTTCATGTAAAGCTGTTTTCTTGCACTACCATCTTTTGTGGAGTAACACAGCTCCTAATATCCCTAAATTACTATCATAAAAACAAAAAGGAGAGGAGGTTGCAGTGCAATGAGATGTCGTTTGTATTTGTAACAGGGCAATCATTGATTTAAAATTGGCATTGGAGCTCCTTTTCTGAAATGATTGCTAGGTTAGGAAAACAACACTTTAAACCAGCAACATCTGAGTTTCTGAAAAAAAGCTCAGGTTTAGCACTTGCCTTAGTCTGTATTTTGATTATTAGACCTGCACATTTTTCCATGTGTGCGTGTTCTGTTCCTGTGGAAGTATCCTATAGTAACGCTTATGAGATCACTGTCTAGAAGGCTCATACATCTTTATATTTTACCTTTGAAGAAAATGGAAGTCTTACAATGCCATACAAATAAAATTCTCTTAGGAACTTAAAGCCTGTTTCACTTCATACACCTGTTCGTGTGGTTACAGGTATGCAGTGAAGGATAAGCAGTGCAAAATATTTTATATTCTGCTTTTACAGTTTGTAGGCATTCAGGCTGCTCACTACAAATGACTGCACAAGGTGAGAGGCACTGGAGAATCAGGCCCCAAAGATTTTCTATACTGTATCAGATCACTGGTGCATTAAGTGTGTCACCTCACAGCTGGATGCTCCAAAATGAACCTAGCTATCTGTGTACTACTGTGGGAACTACTCTGGCAGTCAGGTTGCATCCAGGAGAGGAGACTGGGTTTTGTCTTTTATTTTCTTATGTATCTAATCAGAACTGTCCTCATTTGTGATCAAATTGCTCATAGTTCCTTAATGGTTAAACAAGAGTATATGACTCTTGTTGTGAAACAGGATGTAAGACAGCATTAGAAATAATAAATAATAGCATGAGGGGGGAAAATAACCCAACCAACCAATAAACCCAAGCCCGTTACTTTTTCAATATTTTCATATGGTTCTGTGGTATAAGAAAGTAGTCCACACTATAAGAAACACATAACAAGTATGCCATAATTTACATCAGGGTATTTTATACTGCAGAGCTATTTTGTGGAAGTTTACAGCTTTATATAATGATCCGTTTAAGTCAGAAATGTAACTTAATATTACATAAACAATAATTATATATAATATGGAAATATCATCTAGCTATAGGAAGTGCCAGATATCAGCAACACGAAGTAGCAAAAATATATAAACACACAAAGCTGTCTAAATCCGTCAGAGGTTTCATAGGCTGAACCTCAGTGAGAATCAGATCGCAGTCATTCAAGTCAAAGGCACAGATATTCCTAAAGCATTTCAACATACTGGTTTCAGCATTCAAAAAATCCAAACCCCACTTTCTGCCGAAGAGCAAAACTTATAGGGCACATGTTAAATACTTTGATCCTAATTGTCATATAACTGATGCAACTATTCAAAAGCAATTACATACCTGCTATCTGACTGAAACTCAATGGCACTTTTATGTATCCCTAAATAGCTTCTCTGGAGCTCAGTTTCAGTCACTAGAAAAAAAAAAAAAAAAGAAAAAAAAAACCACAAAGAAAATGTATGCGCATACAATCACAAAACAACCCTCTTATGCTACTGGTTCGTATAGTATTTTTTAAAAGTTTCATTTCAACAATATATTTAAACATATGCCAGACAACTGGTGATCTGGCTTCCCCAGTTCACGTTGCAGCACAGAAAAGCTCTCAAGGAGAACATGTGTCCCACCATCCATTCACTCTTAGTCATTCTGACACATAACACTTGATTGCAAATCTTTCACCAAACAATTAAGGTCGTTCAGGAAACTACTTTTTTATCCTTCTTTTTGATACTGACAGAACTATTTCTCTCTGCAGAAAACAAAGTAAAGAGATGAGTAAACCAATGATTATTTCTGAAAATATTTACTTGAAGAACTGTTACTGATAAATTTGGAATTTCACTAGTAAAAAACATGGCTTTTGTTTTGGATTGGTTTAAATGGGCTTATTTTCTCTCCTGACCATGTAATTGAAACACCTGATTGTGTGTCATCTTCTGCTTTAGGTGGAGAGCCCAGGGCCTGCAGTATGGAGGAGCACTGGACTGTCCCAGCATTTGCTGGAATACTGGGCGAGCCCCTGGGCAGGGAAACCCGAGGTTCAGCCACCCGCTAACACCAGTTTCAGGGCACTGTGCTGAAAAGTCAAAGCAGGAAAGACGACCAGAAGAGAACATGGCAGGCCATAAAGATGAAATGAAGATAGAAATAAAAAGTCAAGTGGCTCTCTGGAAACTGCAGCAATGGATATGTTAGCCATATCAAAAAAACCCTCACACAAAACTCTTGTCAGACCAATTAGGAGGCTCCAAATTAGTTGGAAGGGGGGTGTTTGTATTTTATCTTTTGATTGATTTCAAAACAAACTGAAAAGTGTAGGAAAAACAGAAGGTTTCTAGCATGGACTTTTGTTCAGAAAAATTCTACAATAAAACTCTATTGTATTCATCCTCCGAGCCAGAAGCAGGGCTGGTATTTGTAAACCCAGAGCAGGGATTAGAATCCAGGCTTGCAGACAGAGCATATCCAAGAGTTCACAGCAAGGATTCTCCAACTATAATATTCCTGAAGTCCTCACCCAGACACCAGCTCTTTGTATTTGGAATATTCTTTTCTCTTTTTTAGATTCATACTGATACTTTAATAGTAAAGGCCTTCATGCAGCTGATTAATTACATTTTCTTTCGGGGGAAGGAGGTTTTCTAAGACAAAGGGGACGTGTGAGATAACTAGTAGCCATAAGGAAGCAGAGACTGTATTATAACGGGGCAGAAGGGTCAACAACAGGCATGAGACAAGAGGAAAAGGCACCAAGGAAGACTCGGAGGAGCTCTGAACAGCATCAGTGACCAAGTGGCGAGCTGTCCCGCTGCTTATGGTAGGTAGGCTGCTCCCAGCCTTTTGGGGCTTTGAAAGGCTCACCACTTTCAGGATAATTCAATAATTAGTATTTGGTTTATAGCAGGTAATGGGGTTTTACTCAGGAAAGGTTAGCATCTCTTGAAGCACTCGGGAGCTGGAAAAGCTATCTTCCTATTTCAGCTTCCTTTGTTCACAGTTACAATCTATTTAGTTGCTGAATAGTTGGAACGGCATTGAAAACTAATCACCATCCTACACATTACCTTCCTCCTCAACCTGTTTACCCTCCTCACCCGCTGTTTTCCTAGAAAGCAGCTTACTGATAAGTGGCAGGATTACCATTTCTGTGGTGACACAGCTCATCAGAGAATGCACATAGATGAACGTTATTTTTGTAGCAAAAGGAATTACTTTTTTTGGACAGATTTATTCCACAGAGGTGGTTAATACAATCCTGCTTGTTACTGTAATTCACAAGCTCACATCTTCACCCCTCTTGGGGCGATCAATTCCCTCATGATCAATGCCCAGCTGGTGCTTGTGTATGCATGCGTGTGTATGTTTCAGGCAACAAGTGTGCAACAGAGAGCTCAAGTTCACCCTGGTCTGTGAAGCATGTGAGCATCCTATGACTGAAAATATGCTCCCTTGCATAATCCTGAGATTAGCAAATTGCTAGTGAAGGATGTCAGACAGAAATGGGAGGAGAAAAAGTGCTTAAGGTAAGCACAGAGGAAAACCCAGAAAGTAACCGAGAGGATTCGTGCCCAGTTCCAGCTGCATCTCTGTCAGTGATTCCTGCACGACCTGGAGGGAGGCATGTCAGCTCCTCTGGCTTCAAAATCCCTTCTCTGAAAAATGAGAACAGAAGTAGGTGAAGCTATTTTAAAGATCCTTGGCTGGTTAGAAGCTGTGTTGTACGAGTGCCAATTGATTATCACCAACTTCTTACAGATAGGGGAGGGAAGGATAGCAGATAAAAAAATATGCTCCTTTCAAACTGTAGCATTCATGAAAAATGTCACTGGCTGAAAGCGATTATCATTTTGGCAGCTGTGTTCAATGGGATCTGTGATCGCACAGGCAAAACAGCTGAAAGGTGCTAACCGGCCCTTCCACAGGTACACTGCTAGCCACTAGTATTTTTAATCCTGGAACGGGAGGAGTTTTCCAGCCGTTCCTCTGCAGGAAGCTGCTGTGGGCATATTTAAGAGCTGCATTTCCACAGCTAGTCTTGGGGCTACCTGACAGGGTGACAGCTGGAGCTTCCATGCGCTTCTGCGTCTAATAACTCATCCCACATGCTCTGTGCAACCGGGAGGCTTCTAAACAGGATGAATGGTGTCTTCCACTGACACGGTACATAGATAAATTTTACCCACTATTAACTGAATCCATAGGCCAAAATCTTGCAGAGCGAGGGCCAAACTTAAACTATTTGGTTTGGGGGTTCTTTTTTAATAAAATATTCAGAAGTTTCAGGGTTGCAAAGTAGGTACATGTACATGTAGTCATGTGGTATTTTGCTTTACTTTAGCATACTCTTTTTGACAAAACCGACTGAAATGTCTATATACAAATGAAGCTATGGGGCTTTTAAGTTCAGGTACTGGTAAAATCATTTTCCATGAAACTATGTTTCCGTGTGTGAGCAGACACTGGATATTTCAATTCATACAATGAAACAGACTATCAGAACTGCCCACAGCAGCCTTCGTTAAGTCCAGAAGAGAAAGCAAAGTCTTACAGAATTTAAGCTGAATATTTTAAATTAATAGCAAACCTGGCTATGGCTCTATGACTAGCAGGGTTCTTCTGTTGGTTTTATTTCTGGAGGCAAGCCTGTTTACTACTAGAGATTCTTCTGCTTGTATAAAGAAAAAGAATGATTTCTACTCAGTACATCTGTCTGTCTATAATCCATACAGTTTGCTGATGTCTAACTGGACCAATGTTTTTTTCATTTGTGGTGAACCATATTTTTGATTGGGAGCAGAGGGCAGGAAAGCAAGCAGGCAACCAAGAAAAAGCCTATGAGAAAATGTCAGCTGGGGCATGCCGAAGCATTTCCTAGAAAGGGATGCTGCCTTTCTCCTCCCCAAACCTGTTGCTGTGCCACAGCCTGCTTGGCCTGCCCCATCACTGGAGAAGTGGAGGCTGCTGGGCAGCTGTGCAGGCAGCTGGGTACCTGCCCAGGGCTCACTGCGGCCACGTGAGCTCAGCACATCCTCCTCTGTGAGCCTGGCAACAGTACAAAAATACATTCTAGTCTTTAGCAAAGATTTTTATATATTTTCTTCCTCCATGATATTTTAAATCCTTTCTTCAAGCCTTTGTTAGTTGCACTTGGAAGAACTCCAGGCATCCCAGAAGACAAAACAACGTAATACTTCAAAAAGCAGAGTTCCTTAGTGTGTCAATAAGAGTTCATGCACATAGTCACTCCGTGAAGGTACAAGACCGTTTCTTTCAAGCAGTATTGCTTCCTTCCCATCTCTGTCGTGCTGCATTGCAACAAGGTGTAACTGAGAAGATCATCTGCCGAGGTGATGTGTCCCTGAATTCAGTATTAGTATTAGTTAAGCAATGAACAGAGTCAAAAAGTCAAGAAAGGACTTTGTATGTATATATACTGTAGGCTCCAGTCTACCCTTTGTAGGTGGATAAAGAACTCTATATGTTTACAAACAAAAGTAATGAAACCTACAATGTTGTTTAAACCTTGGGTTTTAATAGGTATAATTCTGGTTCCTTTTCAAGATGAAGTGTTTATGATTTGAAATCCACATTATCACAACTATCTGGGTCCTAGTGATCCCCTTCCTGAAGCAAGTTCCTTGTTGCAGAAGTAAATTACTCCATATCCTTCTCTTAAAAGGTTATTAAAAGATTTTCTCATAGCATTCAGGTTGCCAGTTTGAATTGGGTGGCAAATAAGAGGTGGCAAAGTAATTAGCACCTCAGAAATATAACAGATTAAAAGTGAGTATTTCTGTCCCACTCAAACCCACCCAAACACAATGGATCTGTAAATTCAGCTCGTACTTGGAAGTTGTTGGAGGTGAATTCTGTTGGAAAGAGATTATGTTTAGAGAAGACAGAAAAAAACATTGCAATGAAAAATAAACCAATACAAAACAGAAATCCGAGAGAATGAAATTTCTAAAAGATTAGATGGAAACTAAGCAGAGATAGAAAGCTTTTTATAAAAAAAAAAAAAAAAAAAAAATACAGGAGCCCAAATTGATGGAAGTCCTGTTTCTATACATGGCATAAGCTTTCGTTTTCCTAGAAAACGAGATACTACAAATTAGTTATCATTGTATAAAAGAGAGGCTTTATGTTACCCCAGGAAAAAGTCACAAACAGTGTGAATTACTTTTATCCAGTAAGTAATTCACAAAGGACCTGATTCTGCAAAGTAGTTATCTGGGTAGTATTACTGCTACCCAATGTGTCAGAGATACGGTGAGAGTCCATATGCATGCAGATCATCCTACCCAGGTGCAACCACAACACATGGGAGGTGGAAAAAGTGAGGCTGAGTGCATTCTTGCAGTCCACACCAGCAGCCTTAAAACTCAGAGCCACAGGCGTTCACATATCTGCTAATGAAGATTAGACTGTCCATATCCTTAGAATCCAGTAAATAAGTGGAAATACTTAAAATACAAAGGAAATAAAAGTTTGTATAGCAAATTTCCCCCTCTCTCTGTGCTAGTTTCCCCATCAGTATGACTCTGCCAGTTTTAACGCCTGTTATTTCTAATTTGCCATACAAGAGGAAAGGCAATCCGGAAAGTTCATGTGCTCACATACACTTACACACATGCATGCATCGATATATTATACATAATTTCTCAAAGTAAATATGTACTGATTAATTTAATATAAGAAATAATTGCAAACAGCATACTGGGTCATGGGTGACAAATCTAATCATTTACTGAGAGTAATATATGCAGAAATAAACAAGATATAGCTTATTACCAATGTGTGGGAAGTTCGCTATGATTCAGGCAAGCGTTTGGATTTCTTGTTTGTGGACAGAAGGTTGCAAATCTAAACACTTAACAGACACCTCTCTAATTTCCTAGTAATTAATGATTTTTGTAATGGTTATTAAGGCCTCAAGTCCTAGTACTGTCAGCTCATTATTGTATTTGTGAGTTAACTGTATCAGTTAAAAATATAGGTGGAGAAGAAGCAGCTCCATCTTATCTTGGGCTGTTGTAGCGCTCTGAACTAGAACACGTAACCCCCTCTAGTGGAAAAAGGGAAAAGTGGAAAAGTGTCCCTAAAGAGTTGCCCACGGGAAGACCAGGCATCCCCTTGCCTCTGGGACTGGTACATGAAAATTTCCCTGATGATGCATCCCTTCAAATGCCCCGTGCTCGGAAAGATGCAGCGTCACCGATACTTTACTGCAGGATGCAGGAAGGTGCTTGTAATAGAACAGAGTGAAATGAAGGAAATAAGGTTTGGGCCAAGCATCCTGTTTCACTCCAATGCGAACACAATTAAGTTGAGCCTCCCTAAGAAGTTTCCTTTTAATAAACAGTCACTCCAGTTATAAAGTTCTTTAGAGCGTGGATGGTGAAAAAATGCAATTAACAGAGAAAAAGAAAAAAAAAAAAAGAAAAAAAAAAAGACGACAGGTACAGACTTAGCCTATCTTTATTTCTTATGACACATGTTTTAATGGGATGCATTCCCATTCCAGGGAAGGGGCCTATTTAGTTATTTGAATGGTCTCACTTTCCTCCACAAAGGGGAATGAACTGAAACGTGTTGTTGTTGCACAGTGCTGTGGTTGCATGGTGTGAACACGGAACTACAAGCCTCACAGTCCTGAGCTAGCCAGGACTTCCATCCTTATACAAGCCATCGGCGCTCTCCCATCTGTTTCTGCATCTTCAAACTAGTGAAAATACTTACCCTCGGAGTTCCTCAAAGGTGAAGTGTATACTCTCAGCAGCAAAGGAAAGTTCTTAAGTATATATACACAGCATGAGTATGTAAGTACGCAGTACCGGCCACCTGGGTTCCCAGAGTCCCCACCTTTGCATGCGGATGAAAACTGGCCCGGGTACACTAAGCAATGGCATCTCAGTTGTGTGCTCCTTGTCCTGATCAGGAATTCTTATATTGCAAAGACAGCCACTCTGTCAACACTGTGGCACCTCCATATCTAAATGAAAACAGTCAATAACTTTTTAGACACGCTGCAAAAAGGTCTCTGAACCTCCAAAAGAGGTCACTTGTATTTGGATGAGAGCATGAAAATACTTTTTGTTTTCATTAGGCAAAATTATAATTGTGAAAGAAAAGCTTTAATAAACCTCTCTTTGCAAAGTTAGGTCAACGCCTATGTACAACTCAAACAAAATGAGATTTAGACGGTAGACAGGGAATGCCACAAGTTTGTCACAGCAGGTTTCTTTCAGGAGAAAACAAGCCCCTTGCAGCTGAGTTCAAGCCTCCAGAAAGTTCCTGAACCACCTCCTATTCTCTGTGTGCAGCAGTATGGACTTGCTAAATTTTAGGGTAGGACGATGGATCCATATTGCAAATGCAAATAGCAATATGCTGTGTTGCCCTGGAGCTGGACAACTGGTTAGATAGGAGGAGCAGAGAGATCTGTCCTTGTCCATTTTTGGAAAGCTGAGAAGCAGAAAACAACTCTCCTTTCTGTGAATCTGTCTTGTGCTTCTTCCCCTTCTTGTGGAAACTGAGGGTAGCATTTGCCTTTACATTTTTTTAAACTGTTTTCTCATCTTACAAGATTAATGTCAGCCATCAAGATGGTAGTTATTTGTATATAATTCTATATTCTTCACTCAGTGTATAACCTCATTTGCACTATCCTGTGATACATGGGTATGTACTACACACGTGTTTTTTTCACTTAAACATTTATGTTTACAGGTAATTTTCCAGTATTCAGAAAATGTGGTAAAAGTAGAAGTGTGAAACAGTTGTAAGATGCTAGAAAGTGTCGTGCCAGATTCTAGAAAAGCTTCTCGGAATCACACACAGCTGGCCAGGAAGTACCTCTGCCTGCAATCCACATTTGGTTAGCTTTTCAAAAAGGGGGTTTTAAGAGGTCTCATTTTAATGTTTTAATGTCACAGCAGATTGTGGTGCCTTACAGTAATCAATCCTTAAAAGTGATTAATTCTGAGGATGCACGAAAGGGTGTACTATTCTATAAAAAGAGAAAATGGGATTTTACCTGTTTATTATTTGCATAATGATTGAGGACTCCCCTCAGTTGAGTGCTTGCTAATTTGCAAGACAAAACTGAGTGCTCACTTTCAACATGCACCTAGTTAAGTCCCAGTGGAAACCCATAGCTGAGACTTCTCTTTGCATGTTTGCATACAGCTGAACATGTACGTTCAGAGCATTAATGTGCTACTACTGAGATTTTCAAAACAGACTGAAACTTAGTGGGATTTTCACATGCAAACCTCTACTCTATTTTGAGAAACTGAGAGTAAGTGCAGGTTCAAACAAAAATGCTAACATAAATTCTGATTCAAAGTTGAAGAACCAATATAAAATAATTAATTAGAAGTCATAAATCAAATGCTTGTTATCTAGTGTTTACGTGTTCACAAAAAGGAGACTATGGATTCCTAAATAAAACAGCACAGACAAGAACTCACACTTGGCTAGTGTCGTTCGTTGCTTGCATTAAAAGAAAACTAATCACAGAGGAAATAACCACTTGATCCTAATAGCAGATCCCTGTGAAACTCTGTGAAAGATCAAAACAGCAAGGCAGTGCTTACTCCCCTCTCAAGGAATTCCTTCTGGGACTCAAAGCTGGCACCTGCCTGCAGATAATCACCAAGGTTAAATACTCAGCCCCTCTCACACATCGGGCACTATCCTGCTTATTCACAGGACAAGCCAGTTTTGTATCCAGATGCCTTTGTAGCATGATCAGACTTCCTACATTTCCCACCACTGTTACTTTAACTAGATTTTCCTGTGCTTTGGAAGCTCGAATGTTTTGGCAGGCTTTTCAAATAGAAGTGCAGCTTTTGACCTCCAGCCATTATCCAAGACCGCACCACACATTTATCAGCCTGAATGCAGTGTTAGTTTTATGGACATTTCCGCTTTCAATTCATGACAGTTTCTAGTCTGCCCAGTTCTCCTTTCTGATCAGATGAGCACCTGTTTGTCCCGGGACTGGGCAGCCCACATTAACCGTTCAGACACCACTGCAGCCTCTGAGGTTGCCACCGACGGCACAGCGCACCTTAGCACTCTCACGTTCGGCTTACAGATCTGGTAGTGAGTCAGGCTTGTGTCAGCACTGAAAAGCTGAAAAAGCAGGTCTACAAATGCCAAAGCCGCTGCTCTCAGCCAGCCAGCCACTGCTCTGCTTACATCTGAAAGGGGACAGGGAACATCTGTAAAGGAGCACTTCAGAGCGCACAGAGATCGTAACATACCTGGTCGAAACAAGGCAGGCATTACTTATTTTCAGCAAACACCACAGAGGACCTCTGGTGCTGAAGGTTCTGCAGTCGTGTGTACAAAACCATACAGGTTTGTGCAGCTTAGAGCACGTTTTATAAGTTCTAGCTCTTGGTCTGCCTGTAAAACGCGAGAAGTCTGTGTATGCCCGAGTGTCACGCTGCAACAAACTAGCTGCCTGGGCTTGAGCAGCATCGGCCCTGTTCCATCAAAGAACAACAATTCACTTGCTTCTTCCTGTGTCTAACCACAGATGCACTGATTTGGTTGAAAATATATAAATGTAAATTTAACACCTTCCCTATGTCATCATTACAGCATTTTGGAATGGTCTCCTTGTACGTGCAGCTCATGATGTGCTCGTGGCCACAGGTCTCCAGGGTTTAGTCAGTGAGTCGGTTCTGTCCCCCGCTCCAGATGAAAGGGATACTTCACCCTTGGGAGAGGTCCCTGGGCATTTACAGGGGTGCTGCCTGGGGCTGGGTTAATTTTCTTCATGGTGGCTTGTATGGTGCTAGGTTTTGGATTTGTGCTGGAAAGAACGTTGGTGAAACAGGGCTGTTTTAGTTCCTGCTGAGCAGTGCTTACACAGAGCCAAGGCCTCCTCTGCCCCTCACCCCACCCTGCCAGCGAGTGGGCTGGGGGGACACAACAATTTGGGAGGGGACACAGCTGGGACAGCTGACCCCAACCGACCAAAGGGATATTCCATACGGTAGGACACCGTGCTCAGCTTATAGAGCTGGGGAAAGAAGGAGGAAGGAGGGATGTTCCGAGTTACGGCATTTTATCTTCCCAAATAACCGTTACTTTCCTGGAGATGGCTGGACACCTGCCTGCCAGTGGGAAGTGGTGAATCAATTCCTTGTTTTGCTTTGCTTGCGTGCACGGCTTTTGCTTTACTTATTAAACTGCCTTTACATCAATGCATGAGTTTTCTCACTTTTACCTTTCCAGTTCTCTCCCCCATCCCACCGCATGGAGGGAGCAAGCGGCTGCATGGGGCTCAGTTGCCGGCTGGGGTTAAACCATGACAGCAAGTGAAACATTTCAGTTTACTACATGGGATAATGTCTCTCTCTAGTGGCTAGGTACAGGCAGTATAGCAGCCTGCCGCACTTGCAGTTTTGATGGCATTTTCAAGTTAACAATCACTGCCGTAGTCTAATTCTGTGCTGAACGTCCCAAGTTAAAGCACTTTATTGAGCATATCATTGACTTACAGTCCTGACTTCATTCACTAAATGCAATTAGCAAATGTTCATTTTGCATGGGTTGTTAGCTGTTTAATATTACAGAAAGAACAGTGCTTCAAAAGAGGTGAAAGTTGGTGAAAATACTCAAAGTTTGTGAATTTGTTTCTGGCAAGTATATCTCAACCAAATTCAAGCTTTCGGCACTACAATCTCAGGACACTTCTGAAATCCCAAGGATATATAACGTTTAGACAGAGGGTGAGAATAAGTTTTTCTGTCAGCTCCTGACGCATTTCAACTTTTTGTTCTCCTAAAACCCAACAGAATGTTCAAGCAGGGGAAATTTTAATAAAAAACGGGTGATGTTCAAGTGTTAAGAGCCTGCTAGCCTAATGCAGGTTCTCACTTCCTTTCCACTTGCTCACAAACAACAGTTCAGTTCAAGCGATCGGTGACTGAAGGCCAGATTTTTAGAGGTAGGTAGATGCGAAAAAGTTAACAGTTATGCACCTAGAAGGGATTTCTGAAATTCTCTGTTGTGCATATTCCCACTGAATGCCTGCCCTTTCAAAAACCCTGTTATACATCCAGTTTTCTCAAAACGATAACTGACCTTCACCATTACTGATATGCAGTGGTTGTTTGTTAACAATAAAGTAGGGGTTTCAATCCAGCCTTTAGTGTCCAGCCACCACCAGGGGGGTCATTGACATTGATCGGAGTGGGAACTTGTTACAGCAAGACACTAAGTGGAGGTCTTAAGACTTGTTACAGCAAGACACTAAGAGGACTGCCACTGTCAAGGTTATGTGCATAATTAAGGGATTTCCATCTCTAAGTTAGCAAAGCCTCAAGACTGAAAATCTCATGATGGTGTTTTTAAGCCTGCCTGTCCAGTTATACCAGTGCTAATCCCTTTGCAGATGTCTTGCCAGAGCATCATTCCATAAGACAGCAGGGCAGCTATGTTGAGCGGTGGAGCACCTGGACTTCTGGCCACATTGAGGACCCTTTGTCAGGACAGTTGCCCCGCACAGCACTCAGGTGGGGAGGGCAGTGAGGTAGCAGCTGGTTACAAGCTCGTATTTCTACCCTTGCTCTTCCCAGCGCAGCGCAACTTTCCTGCAGTGAATGGGAGAGACAGGAACTGCAGGAGAGAAAGAAATGCTGCCTAAGAGAGGGGAAATGTTCTAGTGCTAGCAGAAAACACTGCTTTTGCATATGGCAAAACTTGGGGATGGAAAACAGCAGGGAAAGATCTTCTACCAAATCATAAACAAGTCAGTAATTGGGACTGGAGAAATAATATCCTCGTGTTCTCCCGAGGCTGCAAACAAATCAGTGACAGGAAAAGATCTACGAGCTTTTTCCAGTTTTCCAGTCCCATTCTGTATTTTCCTAGTCCATGCTATTTTTTAAGGCAAAATAAGCAAACAAACAAACAAACAAAAACCAGCAACAAAAAAAGAGATGTTAATTTGACACAAGCCGCGGGTTTGATATTTGAAAAATAACACATAGCTTGCTGTAACTTGTAGGCTCTGGCACTGCATTTATCTGGGGCAAACAAAGGTTTTACCTAGTTCTAAGCCTGGTGAAATGGCAGAATTCGAACTGCAGCTGTCTGAAGCCCCCAGTCTACACCAAAGCATTGTCACGTGCAGGATGGTTTACTGCTCCTTCTCGCAAGCCTCAGGACCAGGTGATAAAGGCAGCCCTGATGCTGGAGAAGAATCCAGCTGTCCTCTCCTGGAGCAGGACAGTAGATGTACCTAGGGGATGGCCAGGCACGGCTGACTGCTGCTCACAGGGGTCTGTCCCACTCTGCAGGTCAAGCCCTGCTGAAGTTAATGGCAAATTTCAGCAGGGAATAAGGCCTGTGAATTGCAGCTGTACATGAATATTGATAATAGCTGCCTAACGCTCTTCTTTCTCTCTCCTTTCCCAGGAGGGGTGAAGTGCTTTCTCAGCAAGGGTGGGACAGCGCTTCTAGTGAGGCAGGAAGGGGAAAGTTGTCTCCCGTTTCTGCTGCCTTAGGGCTTGCTACTGCTTATATGAAAATTAGTGGCAAAGCTGCCATTTGCTTTGGAGGAGGCAGGATCAGACAATACACCCCCATAATTATGTATTCACACCATATTTTGATAATGGTTCCTTACAGACTAATTAATATGAATGTTTAAGGAGTCTAGTTTTAATATGTTAGTATTGAAGGAGAGACTGTATTCCTGTGAGAGATTATACATATTTCCCACTGATGAGTACCTTAAATCTTAATGTGTATGGAGAGAGGGGAGCATGTGAATCTACAGAGCAAGATACAGACACTTCTTTACAGGATGGATTTTATACAATTAAAAACCAGTTTTCCTGGGAGCAGTGGTGAAGCTTATTTTTAGTTTCTAATAGATGTGTCTCTGTTTGAGGTCTAATAACATGCAAACTCTGAAGCTTTTCCTGCCATCTAGAGGTGTGGATTCTCTGGTGACTAATAGAGTGAGTTGCCTTTGTGACATCTCTTTTCACCACAGCACTAACAGGGTCTTTTTCTTCTATCCAGCCAGCTATTTTCATGAAGATTGCAGGCACTTAGCAACTTTGAAATTGCTGTCTTTCTACCAGTTCTTGTTGATGGGCACAAAAGTTCCTGAGAAAGGGAAGGATGGGCAAAGAGAGATAATCACCAGATAAAACCTTAGGAAAGCACCTTAAAAACCCGTGTTAAAATGAAAATATCCCCCTTTCTTAAAACAACAACAACACTAAACCAAGACCAAAATAAACAACAACAGCTAAAGCAATGGAAATGGAAATCAGTGCTAATGATCTGACTCACAGGGGTCTCATCATTAACAGGAACTGACTCATTGCATTTGTTAGAAATTGCCATGATGCTGTTTTATCTGTTCTTTGTGTCCTAGGAACAGAGCTGAGAAGGCCAGACAAAGCTTACCCCAAGTATAGACCATGGTGGCAGGCCTGGCTGGTCCCTTATAACAAGACATGGTTCCAGTGAAAAAGGTGTATTTGTTTTTTTGCCTACCTGCTTTAAAATTGTGCCTGATCTGAACACCATGTGAGCTAAGGCATGTTGGAAATCCTGGAGGTTACCGCTAATATCTATGTCACTTCAAGGATAGTTGTGACCATCTAGGTGGCTTGGCTGAGGGTGTTTGCATATGAGAGGTCTCCTCTGCTTTCTGCCCCAGAGGAAACAAAAAAATATATCTCAGGTTTTATTGTTTTTGCTGTGTGCGGCAGAGTCTGCAATATGCCTCTGAGCTATATGACAGGCTATAGATACATGGTATACAATATCAGCACACGGTACCTGCAAGGCTGTCACAGTACACTGCCGTTAAAGAGTATACCTTACAGCAAGGCGCCTCTGAGTGTAAGGTGCCACCAGGTGACATGTACCCTGGCCACCACCTCCACTGTCACCTCTCTCCCTCCAGGACAGCCTCTGCCAGGCAGGCTGGTCAGGCAGCCACGGCACAAGGATCAGCCTCATCCTGTGCTGAGTATGCACGTAACCAGGATACCCGTGCAAAATGTTTGCAAAAAGGTGGAGCCTGGAGGTGAGGACAGCATTATTTCTCATCCCCCTCACTCCTAGTGCAGAAGTAGAGCTCAAGTCACAGTTAGTCATTTTTTCTAGTCCATTTTACCATCTGCTATTCCGTCCTTTGCAACAGCTGACAACAGTGCAAGGACATGAGAGCTTCCATGTGACGGTTGTTTAAAAACAAACACACACTGTACTCTGTTGCCAAATATTTGTATTACTGAAGAAGTCAGAAGCCTTGGCCATGGCTGAGAATTCATTGTTTGAGGTGTTACAAGAGTAGAACAGAAGGATGGTGTCTAATTAATAATAAAACAAAAAGCCTAAATTTAAACTCCAAAGACAAAAAATGAGGAGGCAAAAGAGCACAGTAAGACAACACATTTCACTTCAAAAGCATAGCAAAAGTCACTTAAGCACAGTCAAGTCTTTCTGTAGGCATCACCACAAAGAATAGTTTTAATCTGGTGCTGGGAAAAGATAAAGAAATAATTACAAGAATAGCTAAAGGCTGTTCCCTGGGGACTAAGGCTCTGTGGGACCACGGGGGGAACATGGGAAAAGACCTGGTAAAGACGGTGGAAAGATGGGCTGGCCAGAGTAGGAAGTCCACCTCGCTAGCTGTACTTGGCGGGCAGCTACACTAAAACCAATGAAAATCATTAAATGCCTCCTCTGTCTGGCAGCCCGCGAAGTCCGTCATCGCCAAGGAAGTGCAAGTTCTGGTACTGCATTCAGCTCACCTAGTAGGTAGTGGGCGCTGACTCTGCAGCCTCTAGAGAAAGGGGAAGTGTCATCCAAAAGTGGAAAATTAACTACTTTTCCCACCTCTCGAGGTAATCCTGGCAGATCAAAGCTGAAGCACAACAGAAGGCAGCTTGAGGAAATTTAAACTCCTTTACTACTTATCCTTTACTTCTGCAGCTGAGATCTGGGCAGCTGGCAGAGAATTCCCCATGAACACCACTTCCCTTTGAAATGTGTGCCCCCAGTTAATCTGAGGGAGTCCAGATCTGCAGGCATTCTTAAAAGGTCCATCTTTTGAAGGGATATCTTTAGAAGGGCAAGGCTGCCTGAAAAATGAAAGTTAATGCAGGAGTATACCTTCCTTCAGCTTTTTGCTGCAGTTACAGAAGAATGATCTTCTGCCTAACACACAAGGTGCTGTACAATTTCTAGTTCAACCACCAATTTCCCACATGCTTCAGGCAAAGCAAAGTTTTTGTTCATACGTTCCATTATATATATATATATACATAATATATATATATTGCATTTTTAAAATATGTGTTTTATTTAGTTCATGTATTTCATATATATATATGTTCAGATATATATTTCTCTCACCCATTGTCTAAGTAGCCCATAATTTTGTAAGGATGAAATTCATAAGGATGCTCTTACCATAAGAGTTTTTGAATTTAGTTTGCTGTGGAATTGCCACTAAAAATGACAGCAGCTGCTCCTGGCTGCATGACACGACATGCCTCAAATCCCACCCCATCTATAGCTATAACACAGAGCATTTAATCTCTATGAACTGTATGCTGAAGAAGAGGTATCCACGACTAGTTCTACTTCTCCTTTTACCCAAAACAGAGTCCACCTCCACTGAACTGACCCATTTACCCCTTAACCCATAGCTCTGGACTGATGAGCCAGTCTGTAGGGAGGTCCTAGCTGGCAAACAGCAGAATATGGAGCTGCTGCACCTGCTGCGTGACACAGTAGTACAACTGCCAGGTTATTCATTTTATCTCATCCAAAAACCTGCCTGCCTTCAGACAGGTAACTGTGCAAATGAGAAGGTGCCAAACCCTCACGTCTGTGTACATAAAAATGGAAGGGATTCTGCCTTTTGCCATTTATTCTTGTAGATTTTATGTATGGCCAGGAGAAATAAATATGCATGAGATACCCATTTGGGGTTGATAAGTTGAAGAAAATCAATCCTAAAAATAAAGCCAAACTTCTTCAAAAGGTCTAGGATTTTCAGGTGCATGTTAACAGCATACATAAAGGTTACACAAACAAGATTATTTTGAAAACTGTCATGGGGGACCAAGAAGGAAGAAAATTCCCAAAGCCTTCAAGTAGAGGATGGAGTTCATCCTAATGCAGCACTCATTTCAGAGACCTTAAAGGGGGACCACTCATAGTGAATAATTTTGCCACAGTATACTAAGCAGTATGTAAATTGAAGGGTTTTTTTACTCTTCTTATTCTACTTCATTATAAAACAAAAGGGATGAAGTAGAAGAAAACCACACCTTCAGGGAGATGTTCTAGTTCCTCAGGAAAGACAGCAAGAAGGTCACTTAAACCTTTGTTTTCCTGCCATGAACTGGCACCAGAGACTGGCAGCTCTTCTTTGTGAAGGGGGTGGGGTACTCATGCAACAAGGCTCTGACCAAAGCTTGTACACCCCTTGCCTCACGCCTGCTTCTCTTTGGTGAAATCTGATCTCGAATACAACCTGATGGCCAGAAAAGGAGATGGTTCTAGCAGAGGACTCCTAGTGATGAATAAGATAACCTTCAGCAGGTATCTACTATTATCTTCCTTTGTATTTTCTTGAAATTAAGGCATGGATGGATAAGAGTATCCTAATATTTCAGAGGCAAAACTATTTTGAAGAGTTCCTTTGAATCCCAAAATACTGATGGCACTGCATATTTCAGCAGTTTAATAACTAAGAGAGCCATCAGGAAGCTCCTACTGTGTGCCAGTACATGTCTGACTGCAAGGTGACTGGTGGACATCACTTTCCATAGTAGAATGTGTCTAAATAGAACATTTTCTGAGATCAAGAGAGTTAAAGCAGTAGCAAGATACAGTTTTTTGTTTTGGTTTTTTTTTTTTTTTTGCATTTAGGTTAGTCATCTAGACTAGATAATAAGGCCGGTATCCTCAGAAGCATTTAAGCATTAACTCACAATAATTTCAAGGAAAAGTTAGAGGAGGGCCCAAGTGACCAAATGGTATGGATCCAACAGTTCTCTTCTGGGCAACATGAAGTAAATTGTAAGGGTTTCATTCTGGATCTGAAGACATATCACAAATACTGCTACAAAGAAGTCCTAGGATTGCAGAAAAACTTTTTCACTTGTATGGACAGGCAGATATTTTACTTTCTAGTATATGTGTAAGCTTCATCTCCATTACTTGAAAATTTTGTTTTCCTTTTTGTGGTAATCCAGCAAATATACTGTCACAGGTTATTGCATCCAAAAATGTCCTGAGGGAGTTTTGGGGAGTTTTCTTTTGTTGTAGAATTGCTATTGTACAGAACTACAAGGAAAGGTAAGTAAAGTAAGAAGAAAAAGCCCAGCCCTTTAAACCAACAAAACACAGTTCACAGTAGCATCCATGTCCAAATAAAATTCCATCTCTCTCTGCTCCCGTGTTACTGTACTGTTACCCATAGCATGACCACTGTCTGGAGGATTGTTAGGCTGACACCTCACAGAAATGATAAACCGCTGGAAAAAAAAAAAAAAAAAAACCACAACCAAAAACCAAACACTGTAACACTTGAAAGATTTAAGTTTCCTTATAAGTAACAAGGTGGAGTGAACCTGCTACTTCTTTACATTCAGCTTGTACCTACTTTGTGGGACAAAGGATGTCTCAGTAAAAGTCAGCTATAACCATCACAGTTGTGTATCCACCTAACAAACACAGAATCAAATCTAAGAATCCTGAATGACACTGAACTCTCACATCAAATAATTCATTTCCATGTACAGATATGCTTAAGGATGGGCTACCTTTAAGGTAAATGCTGACCTCAATAACTTGAAGTCTGTAATCAGAAATTGTATAAATACTTTTCTTCTGATGTCCTTTTTCTTCTAGCAGGCAGTCTTACTTAAAGCACTCTCTTGTTTCAGGGCTTAAATTGTTTCATGGTGAAACATTTAGATAAAATTCTAGGATAGTGGATATATTACATCCCTGAAAAGGGCAGATTTTCATTTCAGCTGCACTTGTACCACATGTGCTGGCATTTTTGCTATCTCTATGTTCATCTTACTTGCTAAAACCTTCCCTCTGGCATCTCAAACAATATGTCCTCACAGTCCCACAAAATTAATAAATATATCCTCCGGAAGTTAAGGGTATGGGAAATGAAGGATGCAAAATCGAAGGCCGCCCTTCTTTCTGAAAACACATGCATGTATTGAATATAGAATACTTGTATATATTAGAGCACTCTCACTGAAGTGAGTTGGGTCATCCAGAAAGCACGTTCTTAACAGCTTGCAGGATGAAGCTTGTATGAGGACACAGAGAAAATTAGTGGCAGTATGGGGAATGGAATCCAGTTTTCCTGCTTTAATCATCCATGACATTTTCTGAAACACTCTTTTGTTCTGGACAATGTAAATAATGACACAATCGTTTTTCAGATACGCTGTATAATGTGCCCAAGTCCTTGAAATACTGGATATGCTGCCTTAGTATCCATAACCTCTCCTAGGATAGGGATTACTGATGAGTAGGTTCAAGTACAGATGCACTAATCTGTTTGTGTTTGCAGAATCCCTGTTCACTGCTTCGTCTTTTTCTCCCAAATTACTTAAATAAAATGAAATTGAAAAAAAAAAAAGTTAAATGTTAAATTGTTCTACTGTTAATGAGTGCTAAAATTTTAAAGTACAAGTCTGAACTTGGAGAAAAATATGTTCCTAGAAAAGCAGACTTCAGATGTAAATGTCCAAAATAGTGCATTACAGAAGAGGAATGCATTATTATTTTTTTTCTTTTACAGTCTAAATAACCATTCTGTTCTTGGCTGCAAAGACACCACACTGTCACAAATACCCTCCCCTTGAGAGATACATGGTCAAATCTCTGGATATACAGATCACTTTATACTTTTTAATGCCTCTAAAATTGCTAATTCTTCGGGTTCAGTGTAATTGTTAGCCTTCAGATGGTTCTTTTAAGCTTCTGTCATAGACTGAATTGATTGGAAAAATCACTGGTTCGGACTGAAGTAGACTCCCATGAGTACTCTGCTAGCTCTTTTTGCAACCTCCAGTTTTGAGAGCTGTTGACAAACATTACGGACAATGTTCTGTCCTGCAATAATCCCATGAATTCCTGTTCTTCTGCTGAACATGCAGTGCTTTGAATAAAAGCAATTGCATCCTGGAGGACAGAACCACAGTTCTAGCACGCAACACTGACCTTCACATCATGTAGTACTTCCTGTGGCATTTGTATGTAATTCTTTTACATGTAGCTGTGGAAAATTGTTGCTGATAGTGTGTTTCATGTTATTTTTCCACTGACCATGCCTGTGGAGACTAAACATCATGCAACCTTTGTACCAAATCTTGGTATTTTAAAATAAGCATACCGGTAGTCCATAGACATGTATGTAAGTGGAGTTTCTTCATTTATTGTGTCTAAATGTGAGACATAGCAAGCTCTGGCAACAATTTAGCTGGCTGTTAGGCACCCTTTAAACCTTTGTCACTTGAGGTTAACACATCCCTTGCAAACACAGTGAGGATCCCTACCTGGTGAAAACACTTACACGGTGTTTTCATATATTGTAGTGTAGTCTGTTTCACTCTATAGCCCATCAAAAGGCCTTTCCTGTAGCAGTCTCTTCTGAAATTATTTGCCAGCTATTTCATACTGCATGCATGCATGCATGCACACTCCTAAAACAGTCTCTTTTGTTTCGGCCTTTGTAAAACACAGCAAAGATTTATCTCCCCTTGCTATTAGTGTCACAGAGAAAAAGGCCTACAGAGATATGTATGTATATACTGGAAGCAAAATCTCACCCATCAACTTACCTAAGAGAGGATCAGCTGTACCTAAAAGTTGAATAAGCTTGATTTTTCTAATACCTTCGCTACACAGAAAAGTTGCATCTCTTTGGCTGCTCTAATATGGGAGCAGGAGCACATGTGCTGGCAGAGGCATATTTATAAGCTGTTAGTGTTGAGCTAGAGGAAAGTTAGAGAGTGCAACAGCCACTTTTTCATTTGGAAAAAGCATAAAAAGCAAACGAGACATGGAGCGAAGCAGCAGAAAGAATAGGGACCACCACCAACAACAACTCTTAGACACACAGAAATGCAGGAACAGCAAGTGAACCATACGGCTTCAAGGGTTTCCCTGAGGAGCAATAGAGCAAATGCTGGAACTGTGGCACTGATGGGTACCCCGAGGAGGTAAAGAATGCTAACAGTTTCCTCACAATACAAGTTGTGACAGAACAGAGAGAACTATCCTTCTGTCTTTTCCTGTCTTCCCCTGCTAATTAGGGCTGTTAATCTTAGATGCAAAAAGCGCATTTCACATACATTAATACTCCTGTTTTAAAAAGTTGCAAAAGGGATACAATCGTCATTTAAAACACACTGGGCACACCTGCACATGAGACCAGTGACTGTGGTACAGGGGTTCCCAGGTGGGGCGCACAGAGCCAAGGAGAGAGGCTGGCATAACGCCATGGGGATGCTGCTGCACCAGGGCGCTGCATGGCACCAGCTTCACACGCCTTGCCGTGGGGTATGGTCGAGCCCTTGCTCCTGTTGCACACCAGCAGTATTTACAACAACCTCCACTGTTTCAGAAGACAAACTTTCTTGTTTCATTCACCCAATTTCAAAGGCATAGCTAGGATCACTCACTTCTTATGTTCTAGTGTCAGATCTTGCAGATGTATCTGGGCACAACTGCTAATAAATTCAGATGTGGTGTGCTGGGAAGAGTGCTGTCTCCTAACTGCATTTGCATGGCACCTGGAGGAACAGGTCTTTGTCCCTGGCAAAAGCCCCAAGCAGCATCAGAGTAAGCTACTCCAGGAAGACTGTCTTTAAAAATAAATACATTGTGACTGCAATGCACTTGCACTTTCAATTTTTAAAAATTAACAGGTGTGACTAAAGGTTGCAAAATTTTCCCTGCTTGGTTCCTCACGTTTAATTCAATGCTGCTGTATATTCTCAACACATTTATTCTCCATGCCAATACTTTCTTCCAAGGGACACAAACCCAAAAATATGAACACTTTCCTAACAAGCCCTACTGGTTTTTATACTCATAAACCGAAGCATGAAGTATGTCTACTAATATCTTACCTAATTATTTTACTTATGCCATTAATTCCATGACATAAATATTGCAAAATAGAGACAGACGTTGCTAAAGAGGAAAAAATAAAAATAATACAGTGATATTCAAGTTTCATAGTATGATGTCACTGTGAATAAGCTTGCCTTTTCTGTATAACCTTTCTGTTTAACTCTACTTATGGCATCTTCTTGGAAAAATGAAAACTTTTTAAAGAAGGTAAACATCAGCATCTAAAAGCACATTTATATATGTTTTGGGGTGCTCTCTTAGCTGGAGGACTAGCTTTAAACTATCTTGCTAGTAAAAGCTGCAATCATGGTTCTCTGATTTAAGGAGAAGGCTACAGTTTTTGAGCAGTGATGTACCAGTTCTCTAGACACAGAACTGCTAGGATTGCTGGACAATTAGTTATCCTAGTGTGGCCAGTAGCCAAAGCATGACTGACCTACTCTACACTTGATGCATAGTTTGTGAAAATGAATTATTCGTACTCACCAATTAGGAATACAAGCCTGTCATTATGGACAAGTCATACAGGGGTTTGAGGCAGAAAATTTAAAAAAAAACACCCCAAACAAAAAACCAACACCCAAAACCCCCGAAACCAACCAGAATCCACAGGTATTTTTGCAAACCCACAATACACAGTTCTTAAACATCTCTAGAAACATTCAGATCCCTGTCTGAATATATTTGGGAACAAGAGGCTGTTGTCTGTAAGCCTTTTTGTGTGTTTGCCCTAAGACCTCTCTTTGGTCCTCACTCATTTTTTCTGTTTATATCACTCCCCCTTTCTTCCTTTTTTTTTCCTCAAAGTCCCGCACAATGGTCAATTTGATGGAAGGGATATGCTGCTCTAAGGATATATTTGCCATAAGAACAGTTCATTTTGCCTCTTTGCCTCCATAAACCTGGTATCTATCCACATTACCTTCACACCTCACAGCCCAGTGGGACGGCAAATGGAATCAATTGCCAACACAGGTTAACTGTGTCATGAGCTTCATTAGCAAGACTGCAGCCAGCAAGTCAAAGGAGTGGCTGTTGCCTTCTGCTTGGTATTTGTGAGACAGCTGAAGTGTAGTGCCTAGTCTTTTTTTTTTTGTTATTTTATTTCATTTTATTTTGGGTTCCAACAAACTGGAGAGAATCAGTGGAGGCCACCATGATGGCCAGGGGCTGGAGCACCTGCTTTATGATGAGAAGGTGAGAGACCTGGGCTGGTTCAGCCTAGGGAAGAGGTGGCTTTGGAGGTCCTAATAGCAGCCTGGCCAGTCCTAAAGAGAGGTTACAAAGAAGGCTGAGCCAGACTTGTCCCAGAGTTGCACACAAAAAGAACTAGAAACAATGGATAACAAGTTGCAGCAAAGGAAACTCTGGGTGGACTAAATGAAAAAGAAAACCTCCCTTCTGAAAGTGGTGCAGAACTGGAAAAAGTGCAGAGGAGCTGAAGGAGATCTATCCTTGGAGATTTTCAAAACTTAAATACAGCCCTGAAATTCTGATCAAGCTGGCCTTGCATTGAGCAGGAGGTTAGATTTAAAAGACCTCCAGAGGTCCTTATGACAGGAATTGTTCAGATTCTCGACTCTAATCTGCCCAAAGAAAATCTGTCCCACTTTCCACCCCAGCAGCATGCAACAGTCTCTACATCCCAGGCACTGCTTCTTTCTGTTTTGCTAGTACATGGCACATGAATGACATCAAATGAACTGTGACATCTCTAGAAATTACAAAGTACTTGTCACAGCACTATTAGTGCTATTTCAGAGCCACTGCACCTGTGTGCATTGAAACATAACTCCCATGTTCCTCTAAGTTGATTTTAATCTTCATTCAAAATCAAATTACCAGGTAAGATGGAAGACAGGAATAGGAGAGTGGAGATTCTCTTTCCAGATGACTGCAGGTAAAGATGTCTCTGCTTTAAATAACTTTAGGATGGACAGTCAAAGTGTACATGTGCAAGGAGTAGTCAGAGGCAGATCTAGCGACCAGTTACTCTAGCTTGGATCAAACTAAAAGGGAGTCACAAATAGCCATTGGATTTCTAGAACTTGAGGAAATGTCCTTAATTTTCTCATGTAAGCTAAATTCCTTTATACATAGAGAGGAAAAAGCCAGCCTTGATTAAGTCAAGTCGATTTTACTTTTACAAGTACAAAGAAAAGAGTCAGCTGAAGAGAAAGGATGACCTTTGTTTGGTGAAAAAAACTTCGATACCTGTTATTCACTAACAGCAGGTGTCTTGCTGCTAGCTTTTAAAACAGAAATCCTATTGTCATTTCCACTTGCTTTAACGATGACATTTTACTTCTAAGCTTCAGCATTTAGTTCTAGGCAACGAAAGTTCAGTACCTCTCCAGAATTTCATACTGTGCCTTTTCTTGTGGGCCCTAATGGTAAGAAGGCAATATTTTACTGCATACAGAGGAAAAAGCCAGAGGTCTTGTTTGCTAAATGCACAAATTAGAACAAATACAATATCCTTAAATGTAACAGCCTTGGTTTTGAGTTTGTGTGTAACTTTGATTCTGAGAGCCTGACTACAAATTACACCCATCCTTATTCAAATAAGTCCTCTTATTTTGCTGCTGTTTGGTACATACCATATTGAGCATAACAGAGCTTTTCACTCCAGGAAGACAATATTTGGTTTTGGTTTTACAGTCTTATTTTACAGATTAGACCGCAGCAGATGAAGTGTTTTACTACCTTGACAGAGTCACAGCATTCATGCACCACATTATCCATGCGTGGTGTGGCACAGGATGATCCTGTAGGCCTGCTGATCACCAAATAACATAAAAATACTTCTGCATCTCTCTTACCCCGGTATGCTTGGCAACCCCGGCAGCTGCTTCTGCTTTGGCTGCAGTGTGGCAGGGATGTGACACACTCTGGTTCTGCTGGTACTACAAATAGCAGACTCCTGACAGGAAAATTGAGTTACATTATCTGTAATTACAGTCTCTGGAATTCCATGCCAGGCAAATCAGCTCTCAATGAGAGCGGCTGCTATTGCATGTGAGGGATCTGTTTCCCAGTCACCCAAACAGGAGTCAGACACCACACAGTTTCTTGTCAGTGCTCGTAAACAAGCAAATACCTAACTTGTCTCAAGAACAGCAAGGCAGTCTATGTATCATGGCTGTCCTTTGTTGCCTGGCTGGGAATTTATTGCAGAAATTTCCTAGGCTTGTGATTGTGAATCCCTGTACTACGTTGCTTCTGTATGCCTACGCAGAAAGCTTTGCACCAACATCCATCACCAGTATGGTTCCTGCATTTACTTTGAAATGCATCAGGCTTCATATCTTCAAGTATTTTGATGCTTCCTACAAAGTACCATTGTGCTATCCACTCTCCATTACCAAATTGTCATGCACATATTTTAACCTTCCATTCATTTGTAGACACTCTATTTTACATGTTTGAAGTCCAGGGATTCCCCACACTGGTATAAATCTCCCACAAAGAAAACCTGATTTGTTAACCTACTAATCCTGGAAGAACACATCTCAACATATGCTGACAATTTCAAGCAAGGCATGGCAAGTCCCTGTCTTACACTCTGCAGGTACTATAAACAGTGACAACTTCTTACTTTCTGGTATTTCAGAAATTGCAACACAAAAATACTGACAAGACACAGAGTTTGAAATCTTGACAATCTGAATTTGGTAGCTTCCAAGAAGTCAAAATGCATGCCTGGAAAACTGTTATATAGGTTTTCTATTCCAGTACAATTTTAGTGTCTTGTAGAAAATATCACAAAATTAACTGCTCTAAGTGGATTGCTTTGTTATAATGCTACTGCTGTTAGCCTTGTAATAAAAGTTCACCACTCTTTTATTGATATTTCAAAATAGTTTGTTCCTTTGGGTTTCAGATACTAAATACCACCTAGATTTGTTGATCTGTGAAGGTGATTGGAGACTTTCAAGAAAGAAACTCGACTACAGCATTGAAGTCAAAGCCAAAACATGCTGCAAAATGCAGGCCATGACAAAGGACAGAAAAAGTTTGTTAGTCCAAGATGGATGAACACTAAATACAGGTTTAAACCTAGCAAATCCATAATTGTTTGAACTTTCCCAGGATCTGGAAAATACATCTGTGAGTCATTTTAAGCATAAAAGTGCCAGAAAATAGAGGGGTGGAAGCTAAGGTTTGGGTTTGGACAGGCTGGACTGATGGATCAATGCCAATTGTATGAGGCTCAACAAGGAGAAGTGCCGGGTCCTGCACTGGGGTCACAACAACCCCACACTGCTACAGGCTTGGGGAAGAGCAGCTGGAAAGCTGCCTGGCAGAATGGGACTAGGGTGTGTGGGATGACAGCCAGCTGAGCATGAGCCAGCAGTGTGCCCAGGTGGCCAAGAAGGCCACCAGCATCCTGGCTTGTGTCTGAAATAGTGATCTGCAGTGGCCAGCAGGACAAGGGAAGTGCTTGTCCCCCTGTAATAGACACTGGTGGGGCCACACCTCAAACACTGTGTCCTGTATTGGGCCCCTCACTACAGGAAAGACATTGAGGTGCTGGAGCGTGTCCAGAGAAGGGCAACAAAGCTGGTGAAGGGTCTGGAGCACAAGTCTGATGAGGAGCAGCTGAGAGAACTGAATTGTTTAGCCTGGAGAAAAGGAGGCTTGGGAGAGATTCTTTACAGCTACCTGAGGGGAGGCTGTAGGCAAGTGGCAGTAGGTCTCCTGTCCCAGATAACAAGTGATAGTACAAGAGGAAACGGCCTCAAGTTGTGCCAGGGAAGGTTTAGATTGGATATTAGGAAAAATTTCTGCACTGAAAAGGGTGGTCAAGCACTGGAACAGGCTGCCCAGGGAGGTGGTGGAGTCACCATCCCTGGAAGTGTTTAAGTACTGCATCTATGTGTTTCTTAGGGACGTGGTTTAGTAGTGGACTTGGCAGTCCCGGGTTAAGAGTTGGCCTTGATGAACTCTTAAAGGTCTTTTCCAACCTAAATGATTCTATAATTTAATTTGTTTTGGGATTTTTTTTAAAGCCACTTAAGCAATTTCAAATCATTTCTATTGATTGCACTTATGGGACATCTCTCTTGCTGTCAGTTCCCCTCGCTTGCTTTATTTTTGGTATACTTATATTTAAGTATCTCAGACATAAAATATCTTTGGCACAGTCATCTTAGCTACCTTGAGCTTGACAGATCAGGGAACAAGATGAGGACCCTCTGAATTAAAACCAAGAGCTGTTACAACTGAAGAAAGCCCTGTCTCCTTAGCTAGGACTGCAACAACTTATTAGATCAGTACATATGGTACCCTGGGAGTTTGATTACATGAGGCTGTCATGGTGAACACCACTGTCATTTTCAAGAAATACTCTGTGCATAGACATTTTTCAGCAACATTCATGCACAACTCCTTCAGCATTTCACATCAGAGAATTTTTGCTCCTGAAGAATGTAACAGTGTAAATACAGCTATCTAAGTACAGATGGGAATTTAGAAGATCATGAAAAAAAAAATGTGTTTCCTTTAAACGAGTTTTACCTGCCAGGAATCTTTAGTGAATAAATTAAAAGAAGCCTTTATTCAGTAACTCCTGCTCCCACACACTCTGCCCTGCCTCATTTTAAAGGAACAGCTTTCCCCACCCCACCCCCCAAAAAAAGAAAAAACAGTTTGTAAAGCAAAGTACTAATAATTTAAAACTTTGAGGACCAAGGGATTGATAGGTACAGCTAGTTCATCTCACTTATTTAAACCACAGCCTACTGTTAATCTAGTCTATGAGGAAGGACTTTTTTTATAAACAACCTCTTTGTGTGTCCATTTTCCACCTCCCTTTTTAAAAGAAAATCTCATGTTATATGATGGTTGTATCAGTTTCACTTTCAGATTTGATTTCCAATTTGTGTTTTCTAGACAAATGCCCGAATGCTTTAAAAAACATCTATCACTATCTAGTTATTTGTTCCTTTCTTAAGGACAGTAGGTTGAAACTGGTACTGGCAGTGTGCATTACACTGCTCACCACTTGCAGACGTTTCAAGTCCTATTTTGATGAATGGGATCAATTTTTCATTATCTTGTATGGTTTTATCAAACTAGAGATACAGTTATTTCCTGACTACAGAAAGCCTAAGTCAGGTTGCAGAATTAGTGAACATGAGTGCAGAAGAAAGAGTTGTGACTGAAGCTTACTTTTTCATGTTCCTCCAGTCCATCGTATTTGAGAATGGACATCTTCAGAGTTTTGAGGGGGCGTGGTTTGTTTATTTATTTATTCAACAGTATTCCCACACACACATTTAAGAACACACTATCCTAAATTATTTTGGAATGGTATTTCAGGAAATTTTCTCAATGTGACTGACTTTATTCTTCAATTATGAAGCACTAAAGTAATTACATATTAGCTTACCCATGGTCTAATACCTTACATATACCTGGTCTCTGGAATGTAGCCTGTATTTTCCATTGGAAGCAGATAGTTATTTTCTATGTGTATTTTTTTATAGAATAAAACGACAGAGCATGTCCTGACAACACAGTTTCTCCAGCTGCAATGGGGTCATGTCAAGAAGGGAAGAAGGTGGCCTAATGTGACCAGAGCTAAGCTGTGAGAGATTAAAAACTCCAACTCACTTCAGAGAGATGATCAGACACCCTGGAAGTAAAGAAAACCGTAACAGAACAATCAGACTTTGCAGCATGTGGGACAAGGTTAATAGCAAGGTTTAAAGAAGACCTAGCCACTATCAACATAGCCTCACAGACAATATTTATATGATGTATTCAGTAGACTTTATGGAAAATCAAAAGTACTGAAAGAAAAGACCTAGGTAGAAAGACATGCAAAATGCTTAGCTGGGATTTAAAAGAAGAAGGAAAGCAAGATGAGGAAGGGCAACACAACATACAGCTAAAAACTTCAGCGTTACCACCACAAGTCAAGACACTGTCCCATATTTGCAACTGCACTGAACTGTCTCTTTGCCAAAGCCAGCAAGCTGTGCAGGACACAAAGTTGACAAACAGAGCCACTAGCCCACTAGCTCTTATGAATTCTTTATATAAGCTAAGTTAAAACATCAACTTAGCCTTTTCTAACATTTCAACTTACAAGCAAACGGGATGCCTGGTAATTTCACACTGAATACAGGAACACAAGCCAATTGCACACCATGGTCTGGAAAAGCCAGCTGACAGAGAAGCAGAAAGTGGTAAACCTTGGTGCTTGCAGGTACAATCTTATCTTGATGAATTTTATGAGTGATTAGGCTGGGAGAGAAACAATTTGCAATACTGCTGGGGGAAGAGGTGTTAAAACCAAACACGTTAAGCATTCAACAAGGTACACTTGTTAGAGGAAGCTAAAACTAATAAATGGATGCTAGTCAGACTTCTAAGGTGACTTTTTGGAAGACAGAGTAAAAGCAATTAACTATCCTGCAGCTCAGGTTGCTGGGAAGGACAGAGACTAAAAGAAGAGTTAGATGTATTCGCTCTGAGGAATGATAGAGCAAATAGGAAGAAATGAGGAGGTAAATTCTCTGAAGATCACAGTGGTGAAAAAAAA
The DNA here is from genome assembly GCF_017639655.2 of Falco naumanni. Lineage (NCBI taxonomy): Eukaryota > Metazoa > Chordata > Aves > Falconiformes > Falconidae > Falco > Falco naumanni. The sequence continues at coordinate 19,347,562 of NC_054058.1, forward strand.
TGAAGCCTTTCACATACATATAGGCCCAAAAATAATTATATAAATATGTTTTAAAAAGGGAACATTTTCTACTACCTACAAGGGGAAAAGTTTCTGAACAGTTGTCCAGTACCAAATATTTTCCTATGCTGAAAATGTCAGCAAGGTTCTGGCAGGTGCCTTGGAAAAACAGAGCCCACTTTCATGCACACTCAGCATCCCCTTTGGGAGACTTGATTTCCGCAGGCTGCGCTGGGGTTGTGTTTGGCACCTGAGGTGTTTCACAGGAAACAACAAGTTTTTGATGGTATAGAGGGAACTATAGTCTAAATAAATGTTTTAATATGACGGGGGTAGGGGAGGGAGGAGTGGCTGTGGTAGAAGAGTCTCTACGCAGGTTCAGAATTATTAGGATTAGACCTGCGGGTCTAACCCTAAAGAAAGAAAAAGAAATTCCATTTAAAGAATTGGCAGATGAAGGATAAAAATTGGAATACATATGATGCGCGGAAGTACCCAGCAAGTCTGAAGCCCTCATCAACATGCCTGGCCCAAAGTAAAGTAAATGTATGTAAAAGTAAAGCAACGTCACATAATGGTGAGCCACCTCAGAAAATTTGTGCCTTCTGCAGTTTCACAAACACTTTAAAGATCCCAGCCCTAAGACTGTGCAACAATAAGTGCAAAAGAAAAGGGAGGGGAGATAGGCAACTGTTTAAGGTACCTTACTTACAGGTCAGGCATCCCAGAAAGAATGGAAAGAGAAGCCTTCATTTCTTATTGCTACCTAGACAGGAATTGCTCCATAATCAGTTATGACTCATTTACCTCATCCTAATGCTGAAATATTACCATAGCATGTATATGTAGCCTGTATAAAACTGTAAATTCTGCTGCTATCCACTCAATCAATTTATTCTTGGAGAAGAAATGGACTGGCAAATTACAACCTACCATACTGGCATTTCACAAATGAGCAAGTGTGCACAGGTGCTTTCTGGAACATTTCCAAAAAGGGGAAAGCTGCTACAATGCATAAAAAGTGGAGAAATTAGACATGTAAAGAGTACCCTGGTCATTGCCAAGTCTAGGAAAAAGTTTGCCCTTCTTAAAGCAAATATTTTATTTTAAGCATGAGATGGATGTTGAAATGGGGCAAATACACCTGGGCCCCTGAGAAAGCAGGACTGACTGTCTGTCTGAGGCAAGGAGAGGACAACCAGAGACTGAGGAAGGACAGGTGCCTAGCAGCTGGATAGCATCAAAAGTTTCATGATAGTTCTGGTCTTCAAAAAAGTTCTCTTGGGCGAGGGGTCCTCTGGAGTTTGCAGGACTACAAGAACATGTCCGAATACCTTGTCTCAAATATTTGTATCATGGATTAGGAGTCTTGGGTTTAAAAGTTAGATTCACAATAAAACGTGGGCAACAGTACTTAACATACTCAAAGAAAAGAAGAGATTACATGTAGCAGTCTATGCAACAGTGCAAAAGCACGTGTGATTCAGCTTCTTGGTGCTTCCTGGTCAGACTAGTAAGTATTGGTTTTATACTATGTCTACATAGGAGGTGTTGGATGCAGCCAGGAATATCAAACCCAGTTTGCTATGGCTGCAGTTAGTCAAGGCAAATTTCTTCTATAGATGTTCAGCATCTTCCTGAGGCTGAGATATAACACCTTTCCTTCCTCCTCCTGTGGAGAAATCCCACCTGCACATGTACCTACCAATACTTTAATGTGTGCATCTGTGTGGATTCCCTTACAAATCACTCATTCTGTCAGAAGTATTTGAGATTACTTACTTGTGATATTGAAGATAAGGTTTCTGAAAGACCTTCATTTTTGTAGTTAGGTAACTTTGACCCTTTGCTATCTTTATTTTGAAATGTGTGTGTGAAATGGGTGGCTTTAAGTGATTTTTCCCTATAGCTAGCTCTCATTCTGTTCTATCAGAAGCTAGTAAGAGTGTTTTCTGTTAACATCAGTGGGTGCAGAATCAAATCCTTTCGCGTACCACTCAGGATAGCATCTGTTCATCTTCTGCTCCCAAATTTATTTGGATCATGCTTTCTAACCATCAGTAAAGACTGATCCTTAATTGCACACAGCCACCAAACCCTAACATGACAACTCTTGACATTTGTGTCTATGTAAGGTCAAACCTTGCACCTAGTCTTGTTTTTAAGTTTGTAATTTGTTATCATTACACTATAGGACTACTTGTGTGTTAAGAAGGCAAGTATGCACAGAAGTGTTTGGAGAAGCGATGTAACTTCCGGATGGGACAATGTTCTCTGGCTACATCTGTGTTAGCAAATTTAGCAGTGCCTGGGAACTTTCCCAAGCCCAGGAATGTGATCGTCTCTGTTATTAAACAAAAAAAAAGCTAAGATTTGGCCCATGCCAGCTGGCACTCCCACAAGACAACTCCTGGCCATAGTCTGGGAGCTAGCATGGACTATGGACCATCCCCAATAGGCACGTTGCATAAAGACATCCTGGTTTTGGAAGCTAAGAGAAGCATAGACAGAGGCCATTATCTGCCAGGTGGTCTCAGCACCTAAATACTAGCAGACAAGTGCAACTTAAAATTAGAGACATAGGTTGTGTGTCCTTACAGACCACTTACTTCAACGTGAAGAGATAAATATAAATCTATAACACCGTTCTGAGTTCTAATGATCTAAAATGCATTTCCATACCAGTTTGTTGTAACTTGGAATCATTATAAGCTTATCATTCTACTTTATTCATTTGTTATTTTTAAAAAGGAACCCAAAACTAACCACATCATCTACTTTTATTGGCTTAAGTGAGTAATTTTTCAGCTTCGAGTTAAAATCAAGGGGAGAATCAATATGGGCATCGCTGTAATTGAAAACCAGTGGGTGATAATTCTGTACTGAAAACAAGATAATAAGAATAGAGATGAAACACTGGCAAGGGAAAAGAAGAAAAGATTAAAGATACAATCTCAATTAAATATCAACTATTATTAACATTATATTAAAAACTTCCCCGTGTTCTTTTCATATTCTGTATATTTTTTTCTTTTCCTCTAATGGATGTTAAAGGAAAGAATAAATGAAATTATGTGAAAATATTATAAAACAAATTCAGACAGAATCAATCAAGTGTGTCCTTAGCTGGTAATTTATTCCTAATATCATTGAATAGCCCCCAAAACATGAATATTTAAATCCAAATCTTCTTTCTTACTACTCTCTTTACAGAGCCTTCCCTTCTACCTCCAGCTAACAATTCTAGCAATAAGGAATTATCTTCCCATTGCTCACAATGAAAGAAAAAAAAGACAGGATTCAGCTTTACTCCTTATTTCTAATAGACCTGCTGGTTCCAGCTCTGGATTTTAATACTCAGGAGAAAGGAAGAATTCATTCTCTAAATAAATGGTTAGCAGGCCAAAAAAACTATTTTGTCTCTAGTCTAATCTGTATTTCAAACAACCCAGAGATAACATCTTAAAAGAAAACCCATTTTGCTTTCAGACCTTTCATATTTAAAGCCATATTTAAGGGGGGTTTCTAAAAGCTCACTGAGAAAAGATGAGGATGAGGCCTGAAAATGAGCTTTATTCAAATAAAATAAAAAAATCAAAATCAAAAACCTGTTTCCACAATGAACACTATCATTCAACTTTTCAGAAGTTCCCAAGAAAGAGAAAGTCATATATTTCTCACTACTACTACTATGTGCAACAATGTAAAAGGAAGGCCAAGAAACTAATATTTCCATTAGTTAATGAGGGAGGACAACAAACAGTGGACAACGAAAGGCTGATGCATTCTCATGTCTTGCCTTGCTCCCATTTCACACAAAATGTTAGTTTTTACAAGATACTCCCACAAAATTAGCATTAGTGATAGAATAAGGCTAAAGAACTGACTAGGGAGGAAAGAGTTAAAGAATATTTGGCAAGTTAGAGGTCTTTAAGCCAGTTGACCAGGTAGAGTTTGCTGTGACACACCTAAGGATCTTACTACAACAGTGTCTACCTTAGAGAGCTTGCGGAGGATGGGAAGAAAGACGGGGGGCCCAGATGGTTGAAAAAGGCCAGTCCCTTACCTCTCCCCATTTTCTGAATCTCAAAAGCTTTAAGGAGAGCTTAATCCTCAGTTCTTCTTATATAACTCACAGGGAAATCAACAGCTTATTAACAGCACTGTTAAATTTACACTGTTGTACAAACGGTCCGTAAATCCTTCTGAAGGGCACAAATTTTGGTTATAAAGTGCCTTTCATCCACAGGCGGCTCCAGGTGTGACAGAGATAGTTCTGTATAATGATACCAGCAGACTCTGCTTCTGCAAGAACAGTTTGTCATTCAGTCCCAAGCAGGAGAACAATTCCCCAAATCCCTGTCTAGCCACACTGCCTACCCAGATATTGTACGGGTTACAGTGGAAAATGCAGATATTGTTCTCTCCTTTTGTGCCTCTGCACATGAATGGAGACTAAGAGGAATTTGCTCACACCATGCTTGCCAGGGGAACCATAGACAGGCAGGGGGAAGTAAACTGCACCTTTTTTATGTGTTCTCTGGATCGAAAGAGGAGAATGGGAGGGTATTGTGGCTGAGACACGTTTCTTTGTCAGCATGCCTCTTGGGACAGTACGATGGCGTATCGTCCCACATGCAGGACTCAGCCTACAGACGCAGAAGCTAGTCTTCAGCAGGAATGGTCATTAAATAAGACAATAGTGGTATCAAAATATCTGAATATGTTCTTAGGTACTACATAAAAAAAATAATCTCTCAAATAGAGTCGGGATTTTAAAACATACGGTACATATTACTGATTTTAATTATAGATTCTTTGAAGTCTCTTTCAGTCACTTAGGGTAATCTGTGCCTTTAGAATACTGGAGACTTATCACTTTGAATATTACTGACAAGTTTGCTATTAAAAGTGCAATCAGCTTTTTAATTTTTACAAGCTGTGTCAAAATGGTTTAAGAATATTTGAATTTATGAGAGTTACCTTTACTCTTCCTCTTATAACAATGACACAAAGCCAAGTGTCACAGTATTACCATGGGGGGAAAATGACTGAGCCAGCATGAAAAGAGCAATGAGCAGCTACACAAGACTCATGTTAAGGTTTGAGCATGCCCAGGGTAAACAAAATACCTGTAGTATTTTGTATCGATTGAGCACTACACTGAGCCTTTGTAGAATTAAAGTGTTTCCCCATCTCCCTAAACAAGCTGATCTCCAAGTATTAACTGTGATGTAGTTGTAGCCATAATAGTCCAAGCACCCAAGCAGATGCAGTTTGCAGGCTGAGGTAATGTATCTTTTTAGATGAACTAATACCACTGTCAAGTCTACAAGCTTTTGTTCAGCTAAGTGTAGATCACAGTTCAGACTCATCACAAGAATCCTCCTTCGAATTTTTGCACAAAAAAAAGGGCCGTGCAGAGCTGACAAGATGAATATCCCTTCCCATGCAAAGACTCATAGAATCAAGAACCCAAGCAAAGCTCAGAGATGCTACTTGACTTCCATCTCAGCTCTTTGCTACTGGCTAAGAGTACACAGCACTGCAAAGATTCCTGGTTTAGATTATCTCACCAGCAGCGAATAGTCTTTTCAAAAATTGCCACTGGAACTCATGCCACTACAGGAGCATCCTCGGTGCTTTTGTCCCCACAACACCCACTGAGGTGCAGAAGAATATTTCTTCTCTCAACAAGTGGGAAATGGAGGCCTGAAGCGACGTTGTGGTTTACACCCAACAACCACACCAGTTGCCTGTGGGACAGAATGTAGAGCAATTCATGATTTATCCCCTTTGGGGGAAAGGGCTACAATTTCAGGTGCTCTGCAGGAGTCCCTCAGACAAGACCTACTTGCGCTTGGAGGATACAGCACTGTGCACAAGGTGCAGAGCTGGGTGGCCGCAGCCAGCTGGCACCTCCTCCACCGCTGCCCTCTGCGACTACAGCCACAGAGCAGCAGGACACAAGAGATTCCATTAGATGAAACAGACTCACATTATTTTTCTTGTTACATAAGTGAACTACCTGAACACATTTCTACCATTAAAAGCAACACTTCAAGGCTTGGTGAAAATTCTTTTTCAATAGTCTGCATTAAAATATTTATTTATCAATGTAAAGCTCTCCCCTGAACAACTTTTGGTGTAATTTACACGAAAATCGTCTTTATAAATAATATAATAATATAATAATATAATATAATTGTTTTTATAACCAAATGCTAGATAATCACTGGTTCCAGCAGGACAATTGGTGTAAACCATGGGCAAAAGGAGCCAATCTTTAACACCTCGCAAGTAGTTTCTGGCAATACTAATGATGTCTGACTATATTAGCCCTTCTTAACCATTTATAAACATACATAAATATTACATTATATAATTTTTTTTTTTTTGCTGACAGAGTAGTGTTGAATTAAGGTGCAATGTTTTAGAGTTTTTTCTGGTAGAGAGGTCTCGTTAGCACGGATACAATTATATCTGCATAAAGGCACTTGTGTTGATACAGCTTTCTGCCTCATATTTTATTTCTGAAAACTGGAGTAAGCAATCCAAGCAATGAGTTCTTTAGCTAATACAAGTTTTCCTCTATGCTACATGACAATCTAGGCACAGCAGCATCTTTTTGAGGTAAAACTAACCTTCATATATACCCACAAAGAGGTAAAGCATATCCACATCTGAAACATTACCCATGGCCCACAGAACCGTGGTGCATTGCAGCGTCCCCAGCAATTAATTTCACTGTGTACTCAGATGCTTTGGAGTCAGACAGATCATTATGGACACATACCCTCAGGAAAATCGAGGAAATGGAAACTTATTTTGATAATTTTACCTTGCACACGCACCTCTCTCTTTTTTTTTTTCAGTTTTAATTGGAAGGTTTTAAAGTGATATTGGTTGTTTTTAAATGCCTAATTATCTTCATATAATGGAACAATATCATCCTTGAAGTGCTGTGCTTGGTGCCCTGTGCTGTTTATTATTTTGCATTATAATTATCTGCAAAGCATAGAAGGTGACTTTAAGCAGCTCATTTTAAGTGCTCTTTTCTTAAGCACAATATCTTTTTGAGGCTATATACATAGATGTTTATCTCCTGGTTTTAAGAAAAATCAGCCCAATTATAACTACAGAGAAGTTTTTTATTATGGGTTTAATCCTGGAATGTAAATAGGCTACTGTAAAATCCATGCTGAAATTTTAATTTGTGTTTTTATTTGTGTCCGTGGATTAGCAAGCCATCCTGCACTGAAATTAATTGTACAGATACACAAAATATTTAGTGATAGCAAAGCATATGGGGCAAAATAGCCCAGAGGTTTGAAGAACTGAAAGTTCCTTTGACCTGTATATCATGGCTGCTGAAAAGAAATGCACGCCTACTGCCCAAACAAAAACAAAAACCCAAAACAATCTTGTGCAGCCGATACAAATTCTATTTAACGTTGCTTTTGGTTGCCATGGCTATGATAGCCTTAATATTGTAGGCTCACAGCAAGGTTGCAATTAGTATTTGGATTTAGAAGAGGGAAGATAATGATTTCATATCGAAACATCTTGCTTAATACTCTTATGGACATAAAACTGCTTGCGGGTTTCAAACCAGCTATTCCTACGCTAAGAAAACAAAATGAAAGAAAAGTCTGTATGATTTGGCTTTGAACCTGGCACTTCATTGAGTTATTTGGCCTGGTATCTTCAGAGCTTATCTACAGTTCTGTTCACTTACACATACGTATACATGTATACACACATGATGAAAGTTCATTAGCCTTGCCATAGTTCCGACATGAAACACTTGACAGTCTGGGAAGTGTCTTTACCTGGCTCTTGCTAATGCCTCCTCTTTTAAGAGTAGTGCAACTCTCATTACTTTGAAGTATTCTGGGTCAAGATGCTAGAGTTTCAAAACTATTCCTCCAAACAAGGCTTCACCTCCCATGCCAAAGTGGATTCAGTTGACTCAGACCAACAAATTTAGTCATCTTGCTGGCAGACTGATGTACAATTGAGAATAAACTCTAATGGAGAAGAAAAGACCTAATCCTTGTAATGGAAGCCTTAACTAGACCCTTTGGATAAAACTGGTTTACTTTACTCTTTAAACATCTACCACTATCTACCCTTCATGGCTAGGAACGCTTGTTGTCTGATGCTTGCATTACAGGCTGCTATTTTCAAGCATTAAGCCATTCTGCTGGGGTTTTAGCTTCATAACAGAGCTTACAGCAGTACTTCTTGTGCTGCCTTTGACAGCAGTCATACTTTAAAGCTTCAGAGGAAAGGGCAAGGAAACCCTTGTGGACAATTACAGAAAGATTCACCCAAAAAAGAAACATCTGCCTGTTTCTGTCAGTTTGTGCTTAGATTTCATCTTTACAATGCTGAGTACAGCTCTCTGTGGTTCTGTTTTATATCTTTTAATCTTTCCATCCTTTTAAATATGCCCACTTTTCTTTTTCAAATCCATTAAAATTGAGGGCTCATAGTTATCCCACAGCAATGACTCCCATTAGTTGGCTACGTTACGTTAAACATAGCCTTCCCTCTTCCCCTTTCTAATATATTTAAAAAGATGTAGCAGATTTGCTCAGAATATTAGGGAGAAAAAGAAAGTCATCTGTTAATCTTCCTGTATCATTTTGAATCTTTGTCATCTTGCAGCTTGCTTATTGTCCTTCCAAACTGAACACTGAGGGAAAGGATTTGTGACCCTTGAGTTGGTCTGGCAACAGAGGTCTTACGCCTAAGCCATTACTGTAGGAGTCATGCTTGGCTGTGGTTGAGCTAGATTCACATCAAGCTCTCCAAAAGGGTTTACAATAAAAGGCACTATGCCAAAAGTGAAATCCAACCATATACACTTCTGGGCAGATTAAAGCATAAAAAATATTTTTTTCAGGGGGAAAAAAAAAAAAGTCCCATTTATTTGAATTGTTTTACCAGTTCTCTCCTGGCATACACGGGCCTTAATTTTTTTCTTTGTTGCCTCTCCTTCCTGGGGGAAAAAAACCCAAACAAAACAAACCAAACAAAAAAAGACAGTACAAATTTCCAGTGTGAAACAGCAACAATGAGAAGTTCAGATACTACTGCAGCCTCTCCAAAGCCAGGTAACCACAGTCTGCCACTGGTTTCTCTGGTGCTATGGCTGCGCCAGTCATGCATACATAGGCACCATTTGAAGTTGGGTCTAGACTAGTGGGAGGGTATTTGTGTGCTTTAGCACGGGTAAATTTGTGAAAGACTATCACGTCCTCAGACACATCAGCAATTCCTTCTCTACAGCTGAGCTCACACTACGAGCTGGAGGAGCTTGCTGAAGCTGTTCAATTCCTTGCGTGCACACATCTGGGATCCCTTCTCAGCTACTCCCAGTGTTTGCTCTCCTCACTTCTTGCAACACTGCAATGTGAGGACGTCTTGCTTTTAAGTGACTAGTTATGTTGCCCCACAAGAAAGGAACAAATACGCTTAATCTTTTTCTCCAGAACATTGCTATGCTTTCTCTTCTCCTTACATGACACTTTGTTCCCCATCTTTTCATGTCACCGTTTTTCCCTTACCCTTCTAAAAAAGATTCCTCAGGCCTCAGATCTAACGCTTAGCTCCATCACATGTCTTTACAGCTGGCTGTAGGAGGCTCTTGCCACTGCCCCTGCATGTGGCTGCAATGTGGAATTGACACTTCTCAGAAGTCATCTTGGAGGGAAAGTCGCAGGCAGGTGAATATCAATTTAAGCAGGAGGGAGAGAGTGGGAGACAGGACAAATCTTGCTGGACTTTGGTAAATATGTTTTGTGGAGCACAGAAACACACTCAGACTTTCTCTGAACTGGCTAAACAGATGTCGCTGGCAGTATGGATGCAGAAGCACAGAGCACATCTGAGGTTGTAAGACCCACTTGAGAATCAGGGTAGACAAGTGGGCTCTCTCTGCTACCTGCCATTCTCGAGGAACAGGATATGAAAGCTGTCTGTCTGAGCACTCCATTATTTGAGCACAGTCTTACAAAGACCTTGTTCCAGGAAAAAAAAAATGTAAAAGCAACTGCTTGTATATTTGTTAGCTGCCATCAGTAGAAGCTTCTGGCAAGTCCTGCAGAAAGCTGTTGATGTCTTCTTTCCCTTGCGAGAGGCTTTGAAACTCTTTCCTAGACATCTGATTTTTCCACTGACTGCACCTCACAGTAAGTGTTACCATTTGCGTTTACTTTTGCTTCCTCCAGCTTGAAACAGCATATAGCTATGCAGCAGCCTTGATCAGATAAACAGCTGGATTTCTCCTGCTGTATGCAGTAGCTGATGAGCAGTGGCCACCTATTTAACTCCTGCAGTCAAAAGTGTACTTGTCCTCCAGACTTGTCATTTTCCAGGGATCACCAAATTTGGATCCTTTGTCCACTGTAACCCTTTATCTGTTGATGGCTCCAGACACATAATAGCATCGGTTTAGGGATAACTGCCTACACTGGGGATACTAATTGTTGCTAATGGTGACCTTACTGCATTAGCAAATTTTAATTCCTCCTATGTGGCCTCCCCCTATTCAGACAATTCCATCTCTAATAGCCTTTGCCTCCACATTTTCTGCAAATGTCATCTGGCCTGTGATTCCTGGGAAACAGTCTCTCTCATCTGACCCATGGGACACCCATGCATAGTCAGAACTTGGGTTGCTTCCAATTTACATTTTTTCCCCCCTAATCCACATCATTAGCAATTGTTTTTTGAAATACTGCATCTGGTATAAAGGAGTCACCCAGGGGCTGGGAACGAACAGCTGATGCTTGTCAAAAAGATGCATAGTCTGATCCACAGGTTATCACTATCTTTGATTCAATCAGCTGTGCCTGTCTCCAAATACGATTCTTCCCATGGCTTGCGCTAGGCACAGGTCCTTATCTGCCTCTACCAGGGCCAAGTTTAGATTTGGCATAGCAGATTCTCCCTCACTTGAGCTATGTCCAAGGTACATGATGGAATGAAAGCCTTCATAAACAGTCTCCTCAAGGCTGTTCCTCCCCCCACTACCATATGATTTACTATCTTTGCCATTATTTTAAGAGGGCAAATCTTCCCTCTGACTCTTTAGAAATGGTTATAAAATGAAACAAAACATACACGTGTGTGTGTGTGCAACACAAAAAGGAATATTTTTTTTCTTTTTTTTTAGAAGAAGTACCTGTAAGACCCAAAATCTGCAGAGGGAAATTGCTGGTAAAAACACTTTGGTCTCCAACTAACAGGTACTGCCAGACACCAATATTTTCTTATCAGTTTAGCCATTTACAGAGAAAGAAGTGTTCAGAGTCCATCCACTGCCCCCAGATTCCAGGCCTTTCCTGCACAGCTAGTAAATCTTTCCTTCACCGAATAAGCTTCTGCCATTTTAAATCTACTTCTACCAGCTGAAGTACTTGTCTGTGGATTTCAAAGAGTGAATGAAACATTGCGAATAACAAATGCCATTTCCTTCTCTAACTTTGTTAGACAAAATGCAAGAGATCCATGACAGGACAAAACAGATAATGGGACTATCTCCTTGGGGAGAAGCTGTCTGCACTGCTCCGTACACATTATTAGATGCATGCCTAATAACCTCACACTCGGACAGATGAGCATCAGAATTTAGGAAGGTAAATATTGAAGATAATGTGTACAAATCTCATTTCTAGTCCTTTTCACTCTAAAGAAGAAATTGAAGTGTAATTAGTACAGGGTCATCTGCCTAAATCTTCAGACACAGTATTAGAGACAAAGCAACCTGGCTCCCTACCTACTTTGAAAGCAGACCTATCCTCTGGTTCTTCAAGTGAGGTGTGGGCAAAAATTATGGAGTGGAGGTCAAAACCCCAACCAAACCAATCTATAACAACTTCCCCCTTCGTTGCTGCCGGCATTGTAGTTGTATTAGATACCTATGTCAAATTTTTGCACAAATAATGCTTTACTTTCAGCACAAAGCAATATTTATTGCAATTACTTGGCAAAATAACTTCGCAAAAACAAATAGCTGGAAGAAAGCTTTGATATACTTGCAGACATTTTATGAAACAAAAGGAAACAAATTCTTCGGTTAAATCATACATAACGAATTATTCATCCAGCCCTCTTCTGCGTTAATTAGTTAACACAAGGTGATAACATGACTTTAGAAAAAATGAAAACAAAACCTATGGAACTGTAAGGAAGTCAGCAGAACCTGAAAAGTGAGCCAGAACAGAGCATGCATAATGATATAATGAAGACTCCTTTTCAGACCAGGGTAAAGAGGCAAAGCCAGTACACCTTCTGAACAAAGTACAACAAATGCATCTTTCATGACCTTGATCATGTGGATTACAAATGAGAAGGCATTTGCTGAAGACATGCAAGAAACTTAAGCCATCTGAAGCTGTCCTGAGAGTTATCTTACCTGCACTATGCTCACAGCCACTGCAGAAGAGCCTGTTTAGAGTCTGGAAAGCCCGGGCTCAACTCTTTGATCCTGCCCACTGGAAGAAGGATTCAGCCCTGGGAATGAAAATGGGAAAATAAACCACCAGTTTTGTGGTCTAACTAATGGACTCAGAACACAATGTTCTATCTGCTCTGCCTTACTGGAAGGCAGATTTGGACCGAAAAAGTAAGAATCATGCTTTGAGCTAATCATAATTTTTCAGGGCTGTGAACCAACACTACTGGACCAGAGAAGGAGCAAGTCTTGCTTACTCATTGCGGGAGCAGAGCTGACCCAGACCAGAACAGCACTCCCCAGTGCACTAACACGCATGCAGAACTGTGATAAATGGGACTAGCCACTCTCAAAATCCGTTCCACAAATGTGGAAAAAAGCACAGCTAACCGCTATTTATCAGAAGTGTGGAACCTGGTAACATAAGAAAGAAGGAGCAAGAAAAGGAGGTGTAAATTTTTTACATATTGAACAGCTTGGCCCCAGAAGGTATAGAAGTTTTAAATCCGAGTTTTTGCCAAAGCAGGCATACATAGCCATACACACGTACTGGTGGTGTGTGCTCATCACAGAGGTGCTGAGGCTCTAGCACCAGTCAGCGTGGCATAGTCACATGCAACATGGCAAAACCTGTGCACCATTTAGAACAAGGCTGCATGTGCTCCTAGCCAGGGCAAGAATTCATTCTCAGTACTCCGTGGGGTTCCCTTTTGAAAACTTGGAGCAGCGCAGCACAGTGGGAGCCCTCTCCACCACCCTCTGGCATGCTTTTGTGTGACAACCCTTGCTAGTGAGCAATGACTGCTCAGAGACACAACTCCCTACAAGGCTGATTTCACCATATGCAGTTTCCCCACCTCTCATCACATTAGCAATAAGACTCCATGTTAGTGTAATAGCCATCACATCAGCATATATCATTTCCTTCTCAGAAAAACCCATATTTATTAACGTAGAAAAATAGTAATGGTTATGTTTAATTGAAGTTTTATGTACTAAGAGTATAAAAAAAAATCTTGAGGTAAATGTAAATTTTTCTCATTTTGTCATTGCACGGGGAGTTCTACATATGGATTTAGTATTTCATGTATTCATATTTCTTTAGGAAAAAAAACACCCATGCTTTCATGGAATTTACCATATTGGTGAATATTTATCAAGAATGTTTTGTGATTTTTCCAGACTTCTTTTCCCTTGACCCCTAAATGTCTCAGCTTGAACCTGCATGAGATATATGCATACAAAAATATGAAGAGACTCCAAAGACAGAAAGAGAAGTGGCATTTGGAATTCCAACCTGCTGAGAAATATTTACTTTTACTTCACTTGACTTAAAAGTAGCTGAAGGGAGTTACTCTGAACAGTAATTTTATGCCTTGTAAAAGCTATCAAAGTTGCACACAGATGCATTTTACAGAGACTCAAAGGAATGCTCACACTTCTTGGCAGGTGAGTTAAGCCTGTGGCACTGTCTGGAGACAAGGTTGCAAGGGTGAGTCAAGCGGTCCTGAAGATCCAAATCATTACATGAATTTAAACATTTTCTCAGCGTCTGTATTCCTTAAGCCACAAGTGTGCTTTTGTTGGTTAAACCTTTCAAAATGCTAATGCTTTCCGAATGGCAACAACTCTAAATCCTGTGGTGCCCAAACGAGCTCAAACACAAGCTAGTCCGCATACCTAACTAGTCCTGTTTGTGGACTAAGCAAAGGCAGGTGATTCCTCTCAGTAAGGTATTAGCCTAAGACCTAGACTATTATTTCTGGACACTAGACGGGAAATATGCTAACAAACTGCACTTACTTCTTTAAAAAACAAACAAATAACAACAAAGCATACAGTCCTCTAAATAAGGTGGTAGCAGTTGCTAAGTTAAATTTCTACAAGCTGCAAATATAAATTGCTATATTGATGCAAACACAGTACATAGCGAGGAAGATGCAAGACTTGCAAAGAAGATCACAGGAGTCATGCTTTTTTTGTAAGTAGACAATTTGAATATGTTTTCACTTTAAAATCCTAGCTCCTGTTACTGCTAATCCTCCCAATCCAAAAGAAGCAACTGTAAATTGATAGAAATGAATTTGAATGCACTTACTGTGAGATGCCATGAATATCACCATCAGAAATTATGTACTGTGCCTCCTTTCCCGCCACCTTTGCCCTCAGTTTTGGCTTTTCACCTTAAGTTGCAATAGATTCTTTTATCTGATACAGCACTATTTTGTGCTTTATTTCTCTGCTGAGTTCCAAAGGTCAAAATTAACCTGTAGCAAGAGAAATAAAATAAATACAGGTCAATCTATTAATTGGATGACCTAGTAAGAACTTCACAATAAACTCTAAAGGCCAAGATTTTTCAAAAGCAGATGGAAATGAAATTTTTGCATGGATACTAGTTATTGTAAGGAATCACCACTTTAATGCCTACAGTCAGTTCTAACCTTGAGTTTACTTTATAAATAAATAGATAACAGTAAGCCCAACAATAAGACCTGGGTGAATGTCTTTGTTTAATATAAAATGGTCCGTTCTAAGAGGCAGGTGGACAGCGGCAAATTTTCAGGGAGAGAGAATGAAAAAAAAAACCAGCTCTTGAAACTTGTGACTTTAACCATCATTGTGTTAAGAGAATGAAATGGGTCACTGAAGACCCTTCATAATTAGATGACTGACTCCCAGTAATATCCACAGGAATTCCAGGACCAACTGGCAGCATGAATTAATAGGAAATGCTTCTCCAAAATCCCCTTTTCATTTTCTAAGATGTCAGCCAGGCACTCCTATGCCCAGCTGTATTGCAGATGGTTTGGCTATTCTTTCCTAATTATCAATTAATCTGAAGGTTATACTTAGTTCTATAACGGCATTATATACAACATCATGTCAGATTCTTCAGGTTTGCAACAAGAACATTCCACCCACAAAAAAAACCCTAAGCGAGCTGCAGACCTTACGGCAGGGACCACTGTTTGTGCCCAGGGTAGGAAGAGGAGCGCAGCTTGGCTCAGGAGGCTTAGAGCTTCTGGCCTCCATCAACCCTTCCTTTCCTTTGTCTTAATTGGGGTAGGGAGCGGGTGGGACCATTGCCCAAACGTTAACTGGCAGCAAGCTGCGCAGCTTGGGTTTTCCCTGCACGAGGCAGGGGAAGGTCTGATGGGATTCGTCATCAGTCAGGGCTTTGAACTCCATCTTCCCAGAGCTTTTCCTTATAGTGAACTCCCTAAAGATGACCAAACTACAAAAAAAGAAAAAAAAAGCCAGATTTAATTAGATTATAAACTAATTAGCTGGTTTTAAATGGCGAAAACTCAAAAGAGGGTAGGTAAAGCAGAACAGAAATAAAAAAGGTTTATACCCAAGTCTTCCCCTGTTAGCTACATTTTTGCAAGTAGGTCATTGATTCCAAGCATGAGTTCAAACAAGTGAATGGCTCTGCTTTGCAACAAACTGCATAGGTACTACAGTCCCCTCTGGTGCCTGGGAACCACTCATTGCCATCACCAAAGTCATGGCTGTGGGTTTTACACCCTGCTCCCTACGGCAGCCTCTTTGCCTTGTGAGCATCAATCTCAAGCTCCTGCTCCTCACGCTAACCTTACTTCCACCTGATCACTGTGGACTGGAAACTTCCCCCCCGCTCAGCTGTTCACCCTAAAAAGAGCAGCCCCACCTGAGCCACTTTCACCTTTAAGGATAAAAACACCCACCGCATGCAAAAAAAAAAAAAAAAAGCTAGCTAGTGCCCATTAAGTCTTTATTCTACACACTGTTTAAATATCTTTCTCCACCTGTAACAGCTGGTTTTGTCCCACACCCAACACACACAGCCACTCACATAGACACAAGTACTCACCAGACTTGAGACCATTGCTCTGACATGCTCCTAGTGCAAAGCACTGCAAAGGAATTCGTTTTTGAGTGTTTTTGAGTGTTTTTGAGTTAGTGTTTTATTTCTCTGCTGAATGTCTTTGCTTCTATTTGGGGAAGTTGCATTGAGAGAAGAAGGGCCTTGACAAACACTAACGAAAAACAATTCGCCACAGCTTCCTCCTGGGTGCCCAAGAATACAGCTAAGCTATGACCCACAGTTATGAAGAGTAGTTTCCCTCTTTCATTTGGGCATGCCAGAAACTACCACCAAAAATCAGGGAGCTCCCTCTCACCTCACTGACACCGTATTGCTCATCTTGTTCTTGTCCAGTCCTTTGTTTGTAAGAGGTATCTACCATATAAAATGGAAATAAAGACTGGAGATTATCAGCTCACCAAGCACACTGAAGTAGATTCCTTACTAAATCTCACAGTAAAGACACAGACAATACAGATTCTACCTCTTTACCAAGACAAACTTGAAAGTTTTCAACTAATTGCAAATCTTGACTTCCTTCTGAAAACCAGAAATTAACTCAGCTGTACTGAACAGTCAGTAGCTTCTAAATTTGAGCGGTCAGCTGGGATTTAAAGAGTTCTGGATTTTTTCTCCTTCCTCTGTATGATTAAATCCAGGCTTTTTAATTTGGATCTCTCCCATTCCAGAGGGGTATTTTAAAAAGCTATCTCCTAATAGGCTGCGGTCATGTCTGTTGTGGCATATGGATGCAGAACTACAGATGGGAGCAAAACTGAGGAAAGGGATATTTGGTTTTCCTTTTGAAATTGTTGCAATTTTTCCCATAATTAAAAAGTCAATCAAAACACTGGAGACTTGGTCTTACATGTCCGAAGTACACCTAATTGCTGAAATGTAGTCAGTTACCCTCTGAGACAAGGGGTTATAATTTAATGGATTGAAATGCAGCAGCTCCAAATAGCAGCAGTAGAGAGGGATGCAGAGAGTCCAAACATTGGAAATACTGGAGAGCTTCCAAATGCTTGGCATTAACAAAAAAAAAAAAAAAAAAAAAAAAGCAAAAAAAAAAAAAAAAGCCACATGGCACAGCAATATAAAGCCTCCTCTCTATAAGTCAGAAATACAATTTTTTTCAAAGTTGCTGGCAACAATAAAGCTAAACCAAATAGGTCGGTCCTAGTAAGATCATGCCTTTTTTGTGGGATGGCTTTGAGAATGACAGCTGCCACAAAAAGATGTGGTTTCAGTGCCCTCTAAGGAGCTCTGTGGATCCACCTCCCCTTGCTGGATTGTCTACATCAGCTTTGTGGAGGAATTAAAATGCTTTGCTGAAAATAAAGCCACTGAATTACTTTTGGTGATGACTCTGAATATTAGACACTAAAAAGAATCAGAACAAGCTGGAAGAGGCCTCCCTTCTAGTATCAGTTTTCCATTTCCTTGTCTATATTGTCCATGACAAAGAAGTATTGGGTTATATGTTGTCTTACTATCTGCTACCCAAATAGTTTCCGAGATGTCCTGCAATTCCATCATGATTATGCTATTGTAATGGTGATGATCTTGTAAACCACATTAACAGAGATATCTTATGCTGATGCTTATCGTTTTACTATATGTTTTCTGTCTTTACATAGGCTGAAGCTCATAACCATAGCAACTGAATTATTCTGGAGTACATCAGGTTGAACAGAGGGATTCTTCCTGATCTGAACTATTGTATTTTTTGAAAAAGCAATGAAAGGTAAAACAAAACCTAGTCCGGATTCTGCAATGTAGCACAGATAAATTTGCCTTCAGGTAGTCTGAAAAGCTGAATAATGCTTG
Source organism: Falco naumanni (assembly GCF_017639655.2). NCBI lineage: Eukaryota > Metazoa > Chordata > Aves > Falconiformes > Falconidae > Falco > Falco naumanni. The sequence continues at coordinate 19,365,708 of NC_054058.1, forward strand.
CATAAAAAAATTGTTCATCCAAGTAGAGATCCAAGATCTATTAAAAGAATCTTGGTAGTCACAAGAATGAAGCCACCAGATAACTGAAAGGTACAGTGAATTAAAAAGGGTCTGTCTTGTTGTGGGTGGAGGAGGATGTTTTAACTATCCCGGGACACTTAAAACAATTTTCAAAATGACCACTGAAAAACCAAATATGTTTCTCTTACCTAAGCACATAACTAAAAAGGCAGCTATTTTAACTAGAATCAGAGGGACTGGATCTAGCCTCTTCACCTGACGGCTGTGGTATATGGCCCCTAATACAAGACAGACTAGAACAAACATAAAGGTCTCCACGTGGCTACTTTTCTGCGAGTACTAGTATAGATGGCATAGTGAAGGGAGACTGGGAATTCTGGACAACCTGTATGTGTGTTTTAACATCACAGTACCTTTCATGACTGCTTTAATTTCTTTTGAGAGAACTCCTGAAGCCCTGTCTTTGGACCACAAGCCGGAAGACAGAACATTACTTAGTTTCTTACGTATTTCTTTCCTATCTTTCTTTTTCTTCTGAATATTACAAAACTGTACTAGAGGCTAGATTGCTGCTTCTATTACTGAATCAGTGTGAAACAATTTTCAACCTCCTCATTTGAACTTACAAAAGTAGATAAAGAGTGAAGGTAAAGGTAAAGAAAATATTTTTTTCCCTCTGGTGTGAGAGTTGCTAGATCATGAGGATAACAATTATTTTAAGACTTGCAAATGCAGAATGGGTAAGTACCATTTATTATTAGTGCTGTGCTTGTAACAAAAGTTACTGTGCACTTCACAGCACCTTCGTCCTAATACTGAAGAGCCTGAATCACAGCCCCAGATTGTCAAGTGTCCCCTGCAGAGAAGTGTAGTGACTGGAGTCCTCTTTTAGTCCCAGTTACTGTGATACTATTTGTACTAACAGAAGTGCTTAATCTATTTGCAAAAAAAGAAAATGAATTCTGTACGCTATTTGTCTCATCCCACAACAGCTGGCTTTTAAGTACTTGAACAACTACAGTCCCTGTGCTTCTTTAATAGGAATCTAAGCAGGAGAGAGGGGAGAAAAAAGTGTCTATAAACATTGATACAGAACTGGCAACAGGATAAGGAGGGAAAAACTAACATTGGAGAATTAATTATTTTCTGTACTTTTGGTCAGCAACTTCTGTTGTAAAATAATCAGAGGAGATACAGACAAATCAGAAGGTATGAGAACAAGGTTTATCCCATTAGGAAGGAATGTTTTGTCATTCTAATTTGGCAAGATTGGACCTGGACATTTAAAAAGCAGCCTTTATAGCAGCTTTTGTCACTGGATTATACAGTGGAAAGTGTAGAGTATGTAACCTCCTAGTCAAAGCTGCAGCTTGCTAAATGAACATTCCTGTAGTTTTCCAAGATAACAAAAATAGTACTACAAAATTAGTTCTAATCCTGCTCCTCTCCTTGCTCAGAGTTATAATAACTGAGCTGTCCAGTTGGCTGCCCCTGGAATATGAACATTCAGAAAAGGGTTCTCAAATAAGAGCAAAGTCTCTGCATACTTAAAGATTATTTAATTTAATTCTATTTGTCAAGTGAGATGCCTTTTTTTTTCTCAAACTAGACAACATTTTTCACCATCATACATGAGTTACACACATTGGTTTAAAGAATCAGCATTAATGTTGAAGAATGTTAAAAGACTAGATACAAAGCCACCATCGCTTCAGCACAAAGTGGTGTGATTTTTAACCACTGAAAGACAAACTGGTTCTAATTTTCTAGGAGAAAATCCCATAGGGAATTGGCTACTGATTAGCCAATAGAAGAGAACTATTCTTATTCTTTAAATATGGTAGTAATCACTTTAAGCCCAAGATAATTTAAAAGTGTTTGTCTTTCAGATATCAGAACATGGTCCCGTTTCTGATAGATCATGGACTTTACACACCTCTGCCAGCACGCTTGGGTGGGGTTGGAGGGGATGATGTTCCTCTGGTAAATGGTTTTAACGCTATGAGAGTTATTTTTACAGGGGGATCGCTGGCTGGGGTTCGTTTCAGTGCGGTTTGTAACAGTGGGATTTGACCTTGCTGCTGGCTGCATGGGGGTAGGTCGCACTGTGTGTGCAGGGAACTTTGAACTGGTACGGAGCATCTACCCAGTGTCCCTGCAGGGTCACAGCCTTGGCACCTAAGAGCTATGGAGCAGCTTCACAACTTTACCCTGCAGGAATTTAGGTTTGCTTTTCAGTCTTTTCCTATGTGCACTTAAAACAAGAAAGTCTAAAAAACACAGAACAAGACTCATCCAAACTTCCTTGCTTTTCACCTGGAAAATGAAGAAATAGGCCCAAGTGTGTCAGCAGCTCCAGGCTGAGCAAACACTGGCCTGTTGTTAGAAACCAACTTGAACTGGACCCTTTTTGCCTTGAAGCCACACACTGCACAGCTTTACCACTTCCTAGGCATGTTTCATAGTAAGTTATTTAAATTTCTCATTAAAATTTGGAGAAACAAAAGTAAATGTCAAAGTATGCATTTTATCTCATTTGCAATGTTGCACTGAGTTTATTTTTAAAGCTTTGCAACCAAGGAACCAAAAGAATGCCATGTTCTCTTCGAAGCACATGTAAAGTGCACATATTAAAAAAATATATTCTGAGTTGTCTCTAACCAAGAATTACTTACTGAAAAAGTTATCAAAAGACTTTGATATTCCAAGAATTGTTCAGTTTAGAAGGGGCAAGTGACTAAAAGAAATCAAGAAAAAAATAACCCATCAAAGGTCACTCCCCATTTTTCACCTCTAGATTGGAGCCTGTAACACTGTATTTTTATTTCTGTGACACCTACATAGTGCAGTAGCCAATAATACATCATTCTACAGGAAACTGGTGCCTCAGAACATATATAGCATTAAAAAAACCCACTGCTGGACATCAGTGCTTAGAATTTATTGGTGTTTTAATACTGATTGAGCTTATCTTTGAAAAATTTACCATTTAATTTAAGGAGTGTCACTGCAAGGCTTAATACTTGCCCGCACAAGACACCTACCTGTATAGCAACATTAACGCAGAGAACATCTGAATAGCCATTTGAGTAACTAAAAATTAAACTTCAGGACCGGAGACATTTCTTTAAAAACTTATAATAATTTTGAGTGTCCATTGCTTTTGTCTTAGGAACAAGGACAGATAATCCATTTTCCAGGGGAGTATACCTCACAGGCATTAGCTGTGTGCTTATGGCAAGACTGGGAGTACAGAGGTATATGAGTGTCTGCTCGAAGTGACTGAGTAGGGAGTGAGGATTCGGCTTCAGTGTTACACAGTCCAGACCTCCAGCGAGCCAAGCAAGCACTCCCTTTGAACCCAAAAGCCATCTGAGCAAAGCTTTGCAGAGGCTAACATTTCAATCAAATGATGTATGTGACAAAGTTTTGCTTCACCAAAGTACTCCAGATGGCTCTCTTGGTAAGCATTAAAGGGATGAAAAGAGGTAACACTCCTAGGAGGTGGAGGATCCACAGGACAGAGAGGAGCCTTTTCCTTTTCCCTCTGCAAAGTGACGTGACTGGTGCCACAGTATCAGAAATGCTGCAGAGCCCCCTAACTCCCACTCCTGTGTTTTAACTGGTGCATACCATTTAAAGATTAGGCTCCCTTCAAGGCCTTCCCTTTTGTAGTGCACAGTTTAGTCATGAGTATCCACTAAATCTAGTGTAAGTGTCAGTTTGAGATAGAACAGCCAGGGTTCTGCAAATTTCTTTTTCAAACAATTTAAGGCTGTGCTCCTAAAGGACTGGCAGACTGTAGCATTTAAAGAAGATGCTCTACCCTAATCAACTTTGTAAAAATCCAGAGAAACATATTCTTGTATAACATTGACCAAGAGCTTTGAGCTCTGTGTGATGAATAGTTTCCCACCCCCACTGCAGATGTAGGCAAGAAAAAAACAGTTAGAAAGAATAGCTTTATAGACCTGTCATACTAATCTTATCGTTTCCATATAACACAGTCAAATTCAAAATAGATTTCAACACAGACTGTTGGGAACCCGACTATAAAACTTTTTTTTTTTCCACAAGAAATTCCTTAATTGAACTTTTAAGAAGGCGGGGGGGGGGGGGGGGGGGGGGGGAGGGAGGGAATCAGGGCCTTTCTTCTGCCATGCAAACTCCCTCCTTTTAAAGCCCTATTTCTCCATCTCTTTTTGCAAAAACAATAAATACATTCTTTCACACCGGGAGTTAAGAAGCATATTATTTATTGTAGTCAGGAGTTCCTTTCTCGGTATCCTGGATATGAGCTCATGCCATATCAACAACCAACAATAGCTATTGTTCCTGGAGTTTTAAGGAAGTTTCTGTACCCTGTTTCCTGAACACAGTATGTAAACTAATACATACAAAAAAGGTGTTTCATATTATTCCAGGTACATTAGGCACCCTCCACGTCAGCCTACTAACAATCTTTTTCCCAGAGTCGGAAGAGTAAATGTACACTTGTGTTTATCCCTTTGTGTATGGAAACAGGTACTTCCATCACAAACTATACGGAAACAGAACCTAAAGAAACACCACAGTGTGTTCAATTTGGAAAGAGCGCTTTCTAGCTCTTGGCTATTAAAACTGACTGCCCTGATGGCTTAGCACCTCATATAAATCATCACTTCTACGGTGTACTTGGTTAAGAAGGCTAAAAACCTCCAGCTTCTTACACATCAGAAAGGTTGATGCTTGTTATCACGTAACAGCAATATCTCCTGGCAAAGAAGTAGTTGATTAAACTGAGTGACAGAGCTGTGACCTGTTTCTACACCAGACCCTCAGGCCTAATATTCCTGTACATGTAGATACACATGTAATACATGTATGCCTTGTTCTGCATAAAATTTACAGTTGTGCCAGAAAGGTGAGTGCAAAGAAAACACATGAACCTTCTCAGAATGCAAAACCAGAATATCTCAGCATGACCAAACAGGGAAGAACCTGTCTTGCAATTTTACATCTTGCAACACTACTGCCCTGCAATATTATATATTTCTGCCGGTGAAGGCAAAATCTGTTGGACTTTTCTTCACTGTCACACAGTCTTCATATTCTGGAGAAGGGACAAGGCATCCCACTTGCACCAGCCTATCTGCAGGTGGTAGAAGTTACTACCATTTACTTATCCTCCCAAAATGCTAGCCAGTCCTCAGGGTAAAAAAATTAGGGGTATTTCCATGGGTCACAGTGAATACTTGCAATCTCAAATCAGGTCTGGCAGACTTTTTACTACTTGCAAAGCTATGCAAATTGCTCTGTGTAGCCCCCGCACAACTGCCCCTTCTAGGTAGTGTCTCACCTGTATATTTAACAGTTAGCCATACCACAGTACCAGACTCACAGAAGGGCTGTGGTGGGAAGGCACCTCTGAAGATCATCTCACCCAACCCCCTTGCTCAAGTAGGGTCATCTACAGCACACTGCCCAGGACCATGTCTACCTGGGGTTTTGATATATCCAGGGATGCAGACTTGACAGCCTCTCTGGGGCCCACCTTCCAGTGTTCATCACCCTCACAGTATGCTTAAGTGGAATTTTATGTGTTGCATTTTGTGCCCAATGCCTGTTGTCCTGTCACTGGGCAGAGCTGGGACTCTCTACGTTGGTGCAGTTAAGATGATGACTTACTGCTACAATTCTGCTACACACCCACACATTTCCCCACTGCCTGCTGGAGCTCTGCCCCCTCGTGTGGGATGCCACACAGACATGCAGCAGAAAACACTTCACATCCCAAAGACTCCATCACATTGGTCATGGTTATGGTGCTCCTGGAGCACTGCAGTAAGCACAACTTGTGAGAAAGAGAGTAGAGGAATATTGCACAGTGTTAGGCTGAGCAGAATGCCATAGATGCAAGTCCCTCTTGGTGACACTCCTGTATACTTCAGTGAACTTCATCCAGACCTCTCCTTCCAGGTACCAGTTATCAATCCCTACCTTCAGTCTTCCCAGTTTAATCACTGCTATGTTTACAATGCAATGCTCTAGGAAAGCAAACTGTTTTCTGGTGAGCATTGATGACCGTGATCTGAACCTTGAAATGGGACAAGAAATAAAGACATGATTAAGACATTAACAATGTATGGTTTAATATATGAAGGCTGGGCAAGCCAACTAGGACTGAATAGAAAGTAAGCTAAATCTTTTCCCACAACTCTAATCCTTTCTGTAGGATTTGAAAGAGAATAAAAAGCTGCTACTGCTTTAAAAGTTACTTTCATGGTCATTTTTATGTTTTTATACTACTACTCATGCTCCTGCCAGGAGCACAAATGCAAGTGCCGAAATACCCCACAGCCTTTCCTTGAGATTTACAGACTAATTTTACAGATCTAACAAGTTTGAATTATTGAGATAGGATTCAAATAAGCTTCTAAATTTGGGAGTATCGCTCTGAATCCAATATGAGATCTTTACTATTTGAATTTCCCTAGCCCTATGGGAGCCACAGTATATTGTTGTGCTTTTACTGCATGTCCTGTTTAAGGGTTTGATGCTGGCTTTTAGATCTTTTTTTCCAGGCAATCTGTTCAATCGCTAACAGTGTCCAGTTGACTCCTCTGACTGCTGCTATTCTCCGAGCATGAAACCGTAAGTGAACTTGGAAGAGCAGGGTGAGGACAGGCAGAGCTGTGTACAACCCAGTAAAGTCTGGGATGGTTTGTCTGTATTTCAGCTGCACTTCCATTTAAGATTTCAGAGAACTTTAATAACAGTCCACTGGTGAGGAAAAACAAGGAAGGGAAATGAACAAAGAGAGGATCAAACAGGAAAATGAGACCATGTCTCACCACCAGCAGCCTCTTCAGTCCAGTAACACAGGTTTCCCTCTCAAACACTTGCAGCAGAAAGCACTACGGACAGGACTGCAGTCCCTAGAACAATCCAGGAAATTCTTTTTAATGTAAAAATTACTCTCCCCTGTGTCTAAATTATGCCAAGGATCTCCCTATTTTTCCTATAAAATTGGAAGAACAAAAGGCAACTTTAAGTCCCCTCTACCCTTGAAATGAACTTCTTAGTTTTAGCTCATCGGGCTAGTGCTGAATCTTAAATGAAACATTTAATTGTCCATTTTCTCATTCCACCCAAAAATGGAAGGAAAAAATCATCAGTATTAATAATCAAAACCTACATGAAGAGAAAGTTTAATACATATATATGAATTGTGCCCTTGTAGACAAGGTTGCTGCTATCAATTGCTCCCTGGCAATGAATAACGAATTAACCTTCTGATCATCATCAGCTATGATTTTACTCTGCGTATATCATGAATTCTGTTCCCAAAGTCAGTGGGAACCTGATCCTGCAAACATTTTGGAGCCCTTTAAGTTTTGACCCTAAATATATATTACTTAACCTCCATGATTCCATCTTATTTGAGAATAACTTTAATGAAATAACTATAGAGTATCTGCAAATGTGGGTGTTTGTTGTATTAGTGTGTATGTTTCAAAAAAGATCTACGTTAATATAGATATTTCTGAAGTATAAATGTTGAAGTTAGGGAAATATTTTTAAAAAATTCTTAGAAATGCAAAGAAAAAATATTAGTCCACATCTTTCTTAATGCATCCTTTTCACTGTAGCTTTTAAGTAACAAAACTCATAAACTTATTAACTTAAAATCATGTCTCTTTTTTGTCATTTAGCAAAAAAAAAACCCAAACCCAAAACAGAACAAACCAAAAAAAAAAACATCCAGAATGTCTTTTGGGGGCCTAAACCTAGAAACCGTATTTTTACATAGGCTTTGATAAGCAAAATCTAAAAGCATTCCAAAGGAAAAAGGTTAATGAATAAGTAACTTCTCCATTTTTGCTCTGCTTCTACAAACCTCACCGCCATGCATACACATGAACACACACACAAGTGTGTGCGCACACACACACAAACACACAGAGTTTAAGGACTGACTGGCAGCTGAAAGCAGCTATTCCATACAAGCAATATTACAATAAAACCTATAGAAAAGAAGACTGCAAGTGAACTAGAGCTTTGGGCTTAGAAAGGCATTTTAGAATATTTTCCATTCAGCTATTAATATTGTATTAAAAAAATAATAGTTTTAGCTCAAATTCCCATGTTTCAAAGCTCACACAGCTCTAACACTGAGGTTATCTTGTTTGGCATGAGAACAGCCCATGTCTACATTAAAGCTGGAAGCTTAGAAGTGACATAAACAGGCCTTTTTCTATAAAGATAAAAGGCTAAGCTTTAAAGTATTTTATATTTATAGATAAACGTTTCCATAGTAATCATTACAGTGAAACTTGCTGGTGTCAGCAATCCTTTGCATACAAAAATGGCTTATATTCAAATTAGCAGGAATCACAGAATCAGATCCCAGCTGCTACCTGAGAGAAGGGCTTACAGAAAAAGCGTGAACGGGGGTCTCTGGGGTGGGCAGCTGCCCTTCTTTGCATCACCTCTCTGCTCCTGCCCGCCCTACATGCTGACACATAAAACAGGAGATGCATTGTAGGAGGCAACTTTGCAGTGCACAAAACAGTTTAGGAGACCCGGGTATCCATTTCCTTCTCGTTTTTTTTTCAAGTTTCAGGGGTACAAGTGCAGCCAAATTAAAAAGCGTATCACGGGCCACAAGCAGAAAGCTGGGTCAGGCAGCAGTGGTGTGGCTTTTCCTCCACCTGCTCCCTGCAACAGGAGAAGTTCAAACCCTGCTTTGGGAAGATGTCCATTTCTTGTTACATAGGGTGAAATCCCTTTCCCGTACTCATCAGTGAAGCCAGATTTCCCCACTCGTGCTCAGCAAAGGCCTATATAAGTATTGTCCCACTGATGAGGCTTGCTGGATCAGGACTGCTGCCTTATTACATCCCTTGCCACAGGCAGACCAGCATTTTAAATGATGGAAGTTATTTAAAGCGACGAGGCTATAGTAATCATGTAAGATAAGACTCAAACTGCATGTTTCTGGAGGCTTCTACAATGCCCTGAAGTCAATTAGGTTTTAATTAAAAAAAAAAAAAAAAAAAAAAAAGTGACGTGAAGGCTTTCAGTCTATGTTTTTTTCAAGTGCTGCTAGTTAATTAAACAAAGGAAGGAAATCACACTCTCTTTTTACAGGTGGCAAGATGAAGGAGAAGAGAGGTGAGGTGACTTACTCAGAGACAACGTGGTAAGTCAGTAGTGCCTGGCACAGAACCAAGCCTCCTCACTCTGAGATTACATCCTACTCACTCCTTGAAGTCCTGAAGAAGGGAAAAGAAAAATAGCTAAGAGAGCTGTTCAGCTTTGAAATGAGAACGCTCTGTGTGTGAGCCCACAGGCGTATGAACATATGCCATGAGAGAGATGCAAGTAATACTCCCTGATCAGCAATAATAAAAAAACTCCCTCCTCCACCTTTTCTCTTTGGGGGAGAGAGAAAAAAAAAAAAAAAAAAAAGGCAAACCAGGGAAGGGGGTAAGTCTGAGCGGTTTGCAATTAATATACAAATGTTTCCATTGTAATCAGTGCACTAATACCTGTCACTGTCAGCACCTCTTTCCAGAGAGGGCTTGCTCGCTGTTTCTTTTGGCACACGGTGCTCTGACAGTCACAAGAGATTACTTTCATAAGGTGCTCCATATGTACACTCAATAGCCATATTACCCCAGTTTTTATATCTTTGGAGACATATACCCAGTTGTTTGGCTCCTGGAAGGCTACTGAAGTCTGAGACTCAGAGCTGGCAGAAAAGTAGCCTCCATTAAATAATGAAACTCTTTTGGACAGGGAGTTGTTTGTGTTAACACCTAGCAGAAGGGAGGGAACGGGGCCGGGAAGAGTGGCCGTGCTTCAAAGAGGTTGCCCCTGGCAGGCGCGGGCGCCCCGCAGCCAGCCGGTGCTGCCGGTGCTTGGCAAGCTCCACCAGCACGGTGCTGCCTTGGCTGCCAACGGCTCCGAGGAGCTCAGCGGAACGGCTCATGGCTGGCCCGCGTTCCCAGGTGCTGTCACGGAGCATTAGAGCCCATGTTAAGTAGAGAATGAGATGGGAAATGTTAAAAGAAAGTGAAGGGCTGTGCTCCACTGACTGGGGCTTTCGTGGCTTTGATGTAGTGGTAGCTCCCTGCCTCTTTGCTGCAGGAAAATACTCTTAGTTTAATTACTTTAAAAGATATCATGTCCCATGTGTTGTGCTGCACCGGCTACCTCACTTGCAGGACCGTCTTTTTCAAAACAGTTATGTTCAAATCAGTTTTGGTACTCAGGCTCCTTATGATACAGCTTAGATTTTTATCCGAGTCAGAGGCGTCTCAGTGGAGATATGCATAGCAGGCTGCCCCCTTCCAAGTACCAGTTTTTCCTACAAGATGTTCATCAGAAAAATGGAAGCATTTCTTCTCCCCTCTGCTTTTTATATCCCTGTGTAACTGAGGATCAAAACATCAAAGAGGCAGGGTAGTATTGCAGCGCAATCATAGTACTTACATATTATTTGACCTGAGCCAAGACCTAGGGAAGTCCATGAGCTTTGGACCAAGCTCTACCACTGGACAGCAATGCTAATTATATTTTTTGCGTTTCTGCAGCACATGCCATTCCAGCATGCAATGTTTTACAGGCATCGGTCAAGACCCACAGGTTTCTGGTGAGGAAGAAAACCAGCCATTTTATAGAGGAGGGACACTGCTAAGGCAGATCTTTGCTGTGTGCTGCTCAGGGGATCATAAAGAGAAATATGGGAAGTCTCAGCCCTTGCTGCATTTCCACTTTCAGTGGCCACCTATTACACAAATCTACAGTGGATGTCAAAGTGGTTTTCTCCAAAGCCATTCCCCCCTAACACACACATTCTGGGAATTACCCACCTTCCTGGCTGTATCTCTGGGTATATTGTCTGTGCATGCCAACAGCTTCCAAATGTATTCCGCAGATGCAGCTGCACATCACCTCTGTTTGTATGTGCACATACACTCATAATCTGAAAAATCAGATCTCTGTTCACTAGCCATTATTTATCACACGGTATGGTCTGATAGACCAGTGGTCCCTCTCAACTGCTTTGAACAGGAAATAAATGCAATTACTTGCCCTGCCTGTTGGCAAATGGTGGTTCTTGCATTGCTGTAGTAGTTCTGTGTGTGTGTGCACACCTGCGCGTGTGTGTCAGAGGGACATAACTTTGGAGAAGAGCAGATGCTTTGGTTAAATACCCCAAGATTCCACTCTAATCTCTTGTTATTGTGAGTTTTATGGAATAAATTCTGCAGTGAAATTTTCCATGTGTGGTCTCAATGGAAGGCAACATATTATAGAAATGTTGAGAGAAAGTCTGCTTAGACATTTTGTGTTGTGAGAGTAGGATGGAAAACACTTTTGCTGTAAGTTTCAAATGTCATTTTTTTTATAAAAAATGGCCAAAATTAGAAACTTCAAATGCCGGTTCCTTCAGGTTTTATAGCCCCTGTTGAAAAAAAACAAGTCTGAGGCAAATTGGCCAAAGGGTTTTTGAATGACCACATTTGCAGATGCCAATTATGAAAAAACTAATCCATTTCCATTCCAGAATATTTCAGGACTCTCAGACAACATTGCAAGGGAGTTAAAAGGACTTGTTTCACCACTGGTTTTTGATGGAGCAATGCATAATCAGGGACAGGATAACAAAACGCTTGACTGCTCTAAAATGCCATCTTAAATTATTTGAATAAGAGGTGAGCCAATATATAACTTCACGCAGAGCTTCATAGTGGCAGAAATGCCAAGAGTATCCCACTCAAATATAGGGAAAGATGCAATTCCCCCTTATGTTCTTTCTATTTCTTGATTTTTCCAGCTCCTTTTTTTTCCTCCCCATGAACTGCCTGTCGCCCCCACCATCCTCCTTCACCTTCCCACACAGATCCTTTTTTGTAAGCAACTGTGGAACGTTCCAGCTACGCTGTGAGTTAATGCAGTGCAATAGAGGGAGAGGCAACATCAGGGAGTCAGGGATTTGAAAAGTTAAGGGGCTGAGTCTCTGGCTTCAGTTCAATCGATAATCGCTGTGCATCTGGCCCCATGTTTCTCCTGCACAATTAACTCAGCCACATTGCGCATACCTTGTCTTTTACATCAATTTGCAGAAAGTAAATTTGCTGTTTGCAACACTGAGTCCTGATCATACAGGATGGTGAAAAAAAGTCTCACTGATGTCAGTACAGACAAAGAGAGATTCAATACAATGGGCCCAAACAGACCATGGGTTACAAATGTTTATTTTTCAATGCACCTTGAGATCAGCTAACAGTTGCAGTAGTAGCATGTTTTCCCCCACCTGAAAACTTCAGGCCCTGCTGGGAAGAAAATGTCCATAGCCAGCAGGGTTGAAAATAGACAAATAATATCCAAATGAAAAGTGCAGGATGAGTGGGGCTGGACTGCCTTGTTTGTTGTTGTTTTGAAAACCCAACTTATTAGACAAGGGCCAGGCACTGCCTGCATGCCACAATAGCTACGTCAGTAGTTTGTGTAACTGTGAAGTAATTTCAGCTGCAAAATGAATAGTTTTCTCCCACTTCAGAAATGACCACAACCCTTACAGAAGGCACAAATGCTTTGGGATATGGAGGTGCTTTATGCTGCTCCAGGTTATGCCTCCATCTACACAGAGCAGGCTAAAGCAGCATAGATAGTGTTGGAAGTGCTCAAGGCACAGGCTTTTCATGCCCACCCGCCACTTTTCTTTAAATCACTAACTTAAATACCAATCACCCAAAAAACCTCACCAGGGCTAAAATTAAAACAGACAACTATTTGCACCCAGAAGAACCTGACGAAGCTTCAAAATACATCAATTTCTCAAAATCTTTCCTTGCTGGCTCAAAGTCCCGCCCCATGCCACAAAACCGAGCCAGCAGAAGTCAGCAAGGCTGAGCAAATTCCTCCCTGCCTGGGGCAGGGTCCCCCTCTCTCACTGTGATGTGAGCCAACCACAGTGCCAATGCTAGGTTTCCTACACACCCCTGGCAGGACAGTGCCACCAGCCCTCCTCTGAGGCTGAGCAGACCCCAAGCCTTAGGACCAAGCCTGGCATGTGCTAGCGAAGCCGCCGTTTTCCAGCACAGCCTGCCATCAGCCTCACCCACCATCCGTGAGAGCTCTGCATCCCCAGAGCTGCCAAGGCTTGGGTCACTCGCGATGCTGTAGGACAAAAGGTTGGTTAAGGATGTTTAGGCTTGTTTGGTTTCATTATCACTTCACAGCACCAAGAAGTGAGTGGGGGAGCTTCAGTTAGGTAACATTTATCGTGTGCTAAATTGCACACCCAGGGTTAACTTCAATGGCTACCATGATTCATGATGGTAACTGTCTTCTCTTCCTCTCTACCAACTCACAGCAGAAATCTATATAAAGCTTTGCAAGTATAATCCAAAAACAGACTGAAGGAGATTTCCCAATTCTAGCCTGAAGTACTAAAAAAAATACAGATCTCATACATGCACACATATATGCAACTCGGTTCTGAATTCCCCTTGTTTTCCCCCTTGCCTTTCCCTACATCAGTTCTACCACAAAGCAAAGGTACGGTTCACCTGACTTCCCAGTACCCTAGAGTCAGATGTCATCTGGTATCCATCTCAACATATATTCTAATGGCCTTTTGTCTGAATTTGTTCCTCATTAAATGTTCCTGTACACATTGCAAAATCATGCTGAGAAGGATGGAACAAAGGAAAAGAAGCAGTGAAGTGTATGACTAAAGTGATCTTTGTTGACCAAACCAAACCAAACACAATTTTTCGTCTAATTTTACATCCCATTTTTTCCTCTAATTTCATTTTACCTGAATAAATCCTTCCTTAATTTTGTTGAGATAATTATTTCTTAAAGTATGAATGTAAGTAAAATTTAAGATAACAAAGCAAAGAACTTTGAATTAAAAAAGTCAAACCCTTTCTTTCTGAAATTCAAAATTTCAAGTTTTTTGACAGATTCGTGGATTTGTTTCTTCTGGAGCTAAATATACAGAGCTGGTAAGAATTTTCACTGCAAAAATTCTGCCTAGCTCTGAAGTGAAATGTTCTTGTGCATGCCTGCATTTTTGCACGGGAAGAGGAGCCATTTAGCAAGCTAGGACAATTCTTAGAGCTGCCAGCACTGCCCCTCTTGATTGCCAGTGTTGGCTACTGTCTGCTGCCTGCCTGGAATCATGTCGCTGTGGATCATATAATCTCCTAGAATCACTGCCAGGGTCCCCCAGGCTTGGGAGTCTAGAGCTCGGTGCAAGCATGAAACATTGTTCACACTTGGTTTGCACCAGTCAGTAGCAGCAACGTTTATGCAGAAAAGGAAAAATGTTTACGGACTTGAATAATAGTCTAGCAAATCCCCCACTGGATTATTTTTCCTCCCTCTCTAGATAAATGAAACCAAACAAAAACTGATGTTGACCACCATGACCCACAGTCACGGGCCACTTTCTCAGGCAGAGCACAGCAGAGCTCTCCTAGCCGTCAGCACAATGATGCTGATTTATACAAGTGAGGCACATGGCCCCCAGTTTGTGTTACACACCCAAAATCCCGTACAGACTTATTTTTTCTTTTCAAACCCTACAGAAATCCACAGATCAACACCTTTTAGTGTTATTCACTTCAAGTTTGTCAGTTTTCTGCACTAATCAATAAACAGTAGTTTTCAAGTTAGGGTTTATCTCTTGTTGGCAGGTATACTTATGACGCATAGTTACACCTACAAGAATACATTAAAAGTTTTTTGAGCAACTTGGAACTACAAAGGCAAACCAGTGCCTTGCAGTTGCTATAATCTTTGATGTCAATAGGAGACTGCATTTACCAAAATCAAGCAAGAGATTTCTGCTTTGTGCAATTAAAGCCATTCAGGTTAAACTTTTAAAGAAGCCGAGTCAACGCAAGTAACTTTGATGTACACTTTTGAAATGTTCAGAAATATTAAGAGAGTGCCACGCATAAAACTTTTACCTGTATATCCCCCCCTCGATTAACTTCTTTTTCTGAGAGAGAGAATATATAGCATCCAGTTGAACAAAGGAGAAACAGAGCCTGAACTGTGTGCTCTGGGCACCAGAATCTGATGCAACTCACTTTCATCTCGGTGTAGCTTATCTGATAGGCAGACCCAATGGAGGCATGAATTCCTAAGGATAAGTTATATTATACAGCATGTGGCTGGATTCAGCCAACTCACCAGTGATGAATTTGCCTTCTCTTCCAGAGTTTTACTTGCTTTTAAACAGAAACCTTCACAAATGGAATTAGTCTGTCAGTGTAATCTTTACCATAGTTAGAAATGATGCAAAAGAAGGATACAAATATGCAAGTTACAGACCCATGGTCCAGCCTGCACATCAAATTAGACAAGCGTGATTGCATTCACGCATATATACACATACATAAAACACACATGACCTGAGTGGGTTTATCTTCAATGACACAGGAGTGTGACTCAGGAAAACAGAATCTGATTCCCAGCCTTGCTACTGGATTCTTCCGTGACTTGAGGTAACACATGTAATATCTTAGTCTCTCATTCATTTATGGAAACAAAACAGTCCTTGGAGGGAAGGACTGTCTTCCCTGTATGCTTCTATATTGCCTAATGAAATAGCTCTTATGTGAGTTGGAATTTTGTCATGTCACAAATAAGTTATTGGTATTTCTTTTATTATTAATGCCAAAAAAAAAAAAAAAAGATGACAATGAGGGCAGTGTTGGGCAAATACTATAATTAAGGAATAACATGTTTCTAGTTTCATTTTCTGCTGTTGTAATAAATACAGCAAACACTTGTCTTACAGTACTAGTTCAAAGCATTCCAGGTTGCTAGCAAGCTACTTCTCTGTTTGGGGGCTATCAGTATAATATATGCTGGTATTTTATAAGGGCTTTCTTCAGACATGCAGAAATCTGAGACAGAATTCATCAACACCTTTTCTCTGACTGCCAACGCAGAGCCATGGCGGGGGGATGTGAAATATTCTGTAGCAGCTAGGGAACAGAGGACCTAACGGAGGAAAGCAATCAAAACTGCATGACGGTGCACAGACTATAAAGTCCATGCCCAATCCACATCAGCCAGCGTTTGCCTAGGTTGCATTGGAGGCAAATGGTGTTATTTTACTATTTGTTCTGGAAAGGCAGCAACTTCATTAAACGTGACACTGCACATTACCCGCCACCACTCTCATCATCCTCCAGCATACACCCGCACCCCCATGTACAGAAAGCTGTAGAGCCAAAGACCCTTGTTGCCCATTAACTACTGAGAAGAGACCAAGCACTACTTTCCAAGCTCTGTGTCACGATTATTTACCACGCAGACCTCTGCTTTTAAATATGTGTTTTAATTTCCTATAATCCCAGCTCCTACCATGATTATGTGGAATTCCATTTATTCTATTTGTTCTATTTTAAAAGGGATGAAGTCATCTGCGCTGGAAACTATGACCTGATTGAAACTACTGAAACGCTGCAATGTCTCAGACACAGCTCTGGCACATGAAGAAGTATAAATTAAACTCTTCTGCAGACATTTGATCTCTTGCTATGAAAAGGGATATTGTGCTTCCTCTGTTTAAGAGTATTCTCTGTCCACTGTGAAAAGAACCCTGTTTGCACTTTTTTTTCAGTGTGGCATTTTTTTCCACTCTAAATAGGATTGCAAATTAAACTTCGGCATATATACATAGAGAGTCTATATATTACTGACTGCTGTGAACTAAGGGATGCCAATGCCAGATCTCACAGACACATTAACTAACTGATTCAATTGTTACCAGTGAATCTAATGCTTCGGAGCTCCAGGACTGTATACAGTGCAAGCACTCCACAATTGCAAACCATTTTTGGTCATGAGTAACAGATCAGCAGAAGGCAAGGCAGCATGTTAATCCAGTCAACAGTCATTGCTTACAGTTATCTACAAAAATTCCAGTAGTTATGCAAACCCTGCCACTCTTAGCATAAGGTCACTGATTACAGATACTATTTCTTTATCAAGGTAATTCTGTCCCTTGCAAACTCTAATATAGCTCTGTGCATAGGGGTCTTCTTGCTCTAGAATTTTAAGTATATGTATATAAACCTGGGTTGATGCAACATGAGCTATATAATTCAGCATGTTGTACTGTAAAATAATTCAGTGAAGTTAACCATCTCACTCTATACATTTGCTACAGAATTACCTCAGCCTTCCCGCTCACCTCTAGAGCTAGGGAAGCTTAAGTGAGAATAGCCATGGTGAAAAATAGTACTTCAGTTGCTGCAGGGTTAGCAACAGATGAGGTGTGTGAACTACAGCAAATTCCCCTTTTCCACAACAAGCCAGACAACTCATATTAATAGTTAAGGAGCTTTTGTGTCAATAAGATTCATGTTAGGGGCAATACTCTTGTTAATACTTCAGTGAAAACAGACCCTTAGTGATTTCTGTATCAAATGCTTTCAACTCACAACAATACTGGGCAAGATCTTGAAATGCTGGATACTGACCTGCCTTTGATCCCATGAAAATTGACAGGAAAAAAAATCTGTCACTGCAGGCAGTCAAAGCAGAGTAAAGACAACGGAAATATTTCTTTTTATAAAGCTCAGTAATAGAGTTTTTTAAAAATATAAGCCCTGCACAAAACAGCCTGTATACTACACCTGCGCTGTTAGGTGGCTGCAGTAGCATTTTCCAGTGTGGTGTGGACCCATGGCCAAGCAGGGCAGGGCTGTGGGAGCTGGAGAGCAGCCCTGCTGCAGGGTCATTGGGGCAGTAACTGACAGCCCTGGGGGCTGAGATGGGGTCCTCGGCCATAAGCAGAGGGAAGGGAGTCTGGGCAGGTCCCCTCAAGACCCTGTCACCAACACAGTGAAAGGGACAAATAAACTGCCTTAACTTTACAAACATTTGCAAGAGGGACAATATCCAGTTGCAGAATCTTCTCTTCTAGCTGGTGGTGCAAGTAACATCTTCAAAGATACCACCTTTTCTATTTTAACACCAAAAACAACTCAGTCTCCTGACCCTGCTTCAACACAATTTTACATCTTTAGCTAGTCGAAAGATTTCTGTTGATAATTCTGTGTTAGAAGACTGATTTTTTGATAGCCACCGTTTTTAATAGCATGTTCTTTCCTTTAAAAGAATCTGAACTTTGTTGAAACAAAAAGGTTTTGAATGTTTAGCCACAAATATTTTGAGGTTACTTCTACTAGTCTCTACTTTTCCCTACGTTTTCTACTGGTAATGGAGTTTTGCTAATGGCAAAAAAAACCCCAAATCCTTTCACTATAAATTCCTTCCTTCTTCCATTTCACAATAACATGATGTTCCATCATTCCTCTTTGATGTTCCTTTGTGCTGGGATTTTCAAAGGAAATTAGCTTCCAAAATATGGTGACAGCAGCAGAAGCTGAGTGTCTGACTTCAGTGGGTCTCACTGAGCATTCAGGCTCAAGCTCTAATAAAGAAAAGATATCATTTTTGACCTAGAGACTGACATCTTCTGTGGCGTTTAGTCCTGTCAGAGATACGTGGTAGTGTGAAAGGAATGAATGTTCACTGGAAAACTGGAAAACTACAATATATAACATGTCTCTTAAGTTTTTTCAATCAGAAGTCCTTATGTCATCTTTGGGTGCTTCAATATAAGAGAAAAATCAGCTAACAATCAAAAAAAGCATAATACACATTGGCTGTGCAACTTCTCTTTCATATTTGCAGACTCACTCTACTAATCTTTGAATTCTGTATATGAGTGCTTCATTCTGAGGTGGCTGGTCTTGTGGCACAGCCTTCAGAAATTGTTGGAGTGCCTTCAGTGTGACCGGATTTGTTTTGCTTTCACAGAGAAAAGCATTTTCAGTAAGTTGAAGCTTTGTGACTGGCAGCTCCCTAACAAAGGGAAGAGTTCGGATCTGGTCCCCGCTCAAGGACCATGTTTTACATGTAATAAGCATTCAAGAAAAAGGATATTTTCACTGGCAGTCAGAAGGAAGGGGAAAATAATGTACAAATCAGTAAGCTGCTAAGTAAAAAAAGTGGCTGAGGGTCATCTTTAAAGACAAGCGCAGGCAGACTTTGCAAGCCCAGTCAGAATGAATGGGTGTATGGCAACCACGATCCCCAGAGGACCCAACAAGGCAACTCCAGGGACCAAACCAGGCTTTCCTGGAAACTGATGTCCAGCTGGTCAGCTTGAAGCACTTCTAGCAACACACCTGAGCTGAAGTATTTTACTTGAAATTTAAATGTAAATAGCAGAAGGTATCACCAGAGCAGTTTCCCATGATCTGTATTTCCTTCAAACTAAAATCACAGTCCAGCTTCCCAGGCTGCTTTTCTGTGTATGGCTGGTGCAAGTGGCTTCCCCTGAGCACTGCAGAAAAGGAGGAGAAATAGTTCCCCACTGGCTGAAATATACTCATCTCTTCATTAGGAATATGAACTCTTATGAGCTGTAAATTCCTAATTGAAAAGAAATACAGTTTTGTCCTGTATTTTTCCCCCGGGGCTCTAACATTGTTATTTGTTGAAGAAGGGACTTCCCTTTGCATATACCTTTGCAATTAGCCATTTAGTCCTCAAGACAGTTACAGCAGCTCTGTATCAAATCACATTACTGATTTCAGTGTAAGAGTTTCTCTTTGAATACCTTGTTTCCTCCACTGTCCAGGACATCTTTGAGAACCCTGTGGGTGTGCTCCAACAAGCAGTTTCCCAAGTCTTACAGCTGCCCCTGGTTATACCATCCTTGTCTCACTCTGGAGGTAATGATGCAGCCATTATCCCAGCTATTATCCCTTTACTGCTAATGACTGGGAGGCAGGCTGGGAAATAGTAAGCCCATTTTTGACAGCCATCCATCATAGTTCACCTGGGGTCCTAGACGGGAGACTGCACAGGCATTGCCTGGAGATCTCTAACTCTATAACTCAAATATCTATGGAGAAGCAGCATGTGTCCTCATATCTGGGAACACATTCATCAGATTTTTCCAGTAATCTGGTGCTTTAATACGGTTTTAGCAATACAAAGCACAGTGCCACAAAGGCTTCCCAGAAGTACATTTTTCTTGCTAACCAGGCAGAGCATCATGTATCTCTCCATGAGCATGAGGAAAAAGTAATAGCCAAGTCTTCTCACCAAAGAAGTTTTGGATTTGGTGCTGCTGAAGATTTTATAGCTTCCTGAGCAGGAAAACCTTAACAACCTCTCTGAATTTCACTGGCATTTATCCCATATGATGTTTGACTGCCTCAAACCAGCAGAAGAAATAATTGTGAAGGCAGATATTTTCTGATATCCCTAAATCCCATGTTGCACATATTGCTTTCCTCCACCTAAACCAATACGAATGACAAAGGGACCACACTTCTCTGGAAAAGATAATCCCAAGAAAATATGAGCAAAAAACCTGCAGTTGGTCAGACCGTCTGGTTCACTACCCTGTTTCCAACTGTGGCCATAAGTGGATGCCTGGGAAAGAGTATAAAAATAGAGCAAGAAAGGGAAATTTCTCAAAAATACTTTCTCGGCTTCCAACAATGTCTTACTCAGAAGCCTCCTGATGTGGTGAAACCATGTCCCCTCTTACAAAAACTCCAATCTCTCTGTCCTCTCTGAACAGCGCTGAGCCCAACGGTTTGGCCCTTCCAGCTCTTAAAGCAATCAAGTGGGACTACATGTAAGTGTACCCCTGCCAAAGTCTTTCCATACATAGCTGGCTTTCTTCCAGCTGCACTACTAGCCATTAGCATGAGATGTTGAAAGGCAGTCCCCTCCCACCTCCACTGGTGTTTGTAGCTGCTCCCACCATAAGTCATCCTTCAAAAGGAGCGAAAGAAATTGCATTAAGAGAAGGTGAAGAATGTTGTGTCCTCCAATTTCCGTCCCTTCTCAGGAGTGATGTGGCAATCAGGTTGGTTTTGCCCAGAAATACCAAGAAGTTATTAATAGTATTTATTATTCCTCAGTGTTTTTCCACTGTCCCAGCAAAGCTGCTAGCTAGCTGCTCTTGAAAAGTGCATATATAAACTTATCATTAAACTAAGAGAAAAATGTTTAGTATCTAATCTGGCCATGGAAAGGCACTATACAATTTTCATCAAAATATACTGCAAACACTTCACTTGTCTTGATATTTGAAATGTGACAATCAAAGTTCAAGCTGTGCTTATTATGCACTTGACTGGAAAAAGAGAAAAAAGACACATGACATTATTTCCATTCCCCGACTGGTTCCAATGACCAAGTTCCTGGTGCAAAAGGCCCAAAGAAGAAATTAAAATTCACTTTGGTTAAAAATTCACATATCCAAGCCTAGAATTCATTTCTTATTAATGCTTATTAAAATTCAACTCCATGGGTGTTCATGAACAGAGTACAGAGTGGACAAACTTTGGCAGTGTGGATTACAGTTTCAAATGAATATTAGCCATCCTCTTAACAGCATTCTTGAAAGCCTGTTTTACAGTATTAATCATAAAGGCCTCTGAAAGATGTCTTTCAGTTCAATAAAGAAAGAAATTATGATGGAAGGTATTCACCTTCAGATAAAAACATAATATTCCAACCATTATTTCAGTGGCCATTATTATTTCTTTTAAAAATTTGTTGTACCTTTTAGAGGCACTTCAGTAACCATGTTGTTTCAGGATACAAAGGGCTATAGAGAATTGCCCACTCCAAATAGTCCTCTGAATGGGGCCTTTGTTTTGTGTGCTGTTTTGGTAGGAAATGGTTGCTATTTAGGTCTCCAAGAGGGAATATAAAACTATGCTCACCTAATCAAACAGACCAGTAAATACAGCAGTTAATCTGACAACTTCAAATTCCTGAATTGCATTTGGAGAAACAATTTAACACAAACAATCATTTAAAGCCTGCATTAATCATCCACCTTGGGTTACTAAGATGCATAATTTGTTTTAATTATTGCAAACTCGTGGTTCTAAGTGACATTTCTAGCAGCTGGGTATTTTATCAAAACCAAAAGAGGGAAGAGGTACTGCTAATCTTTCACATCAACAGAGCTGTAAAAAAAAAAGCAGTGTTATTGTACGTAACAGAAGATACACTTATCATAACTCTATATCTAAAAAATGTAACTGCCCTAAGTATTCTACATAAGGGGAATACAGTTGCTTGTGAACTAAATCAGCTATTGTTCTCCATGGTGGCAAAACGTTCCTTTCTGAGCCACCCTACATGGTGAATGTGAATCTGAAAGCATGGCTTGTTTTCTTGAATTATTAACATATCTACAACAGCTTCATAGTTACCTTGAACAGGTTCAGTGGGCACTTCAGAAACAAAAGGG
This sequence comes from Falco naumanni, assembly GCF_017639655.2. Lineage (NCBI taxonomy): Eukaryota > Metazoa > Chordata > Aves > Falconiformes > Falconidae > Falco > Falco naumanni. The sequence continues at coordinate 19,388,050 of NC_054058.1, forward strand.
AGAAAGGGAAAAGCATGTGCAACAAAAATTTCCACCTGGCACTTCAGTGCAGCACAGGAAGGCACTTTAAAACAACAGAAAAAGGCTTTCTTATTTGGATATAGTCAAATATAAAGATATAACTACTATATTTACATCTGATTCCTCTCAGAACAATAGCATTAGCAACCTTTTGCTTGTCTGTCCTTGCAATGTTGCAAGGTAGTTTGGCTAAAGCTGGCTGTGTTTTTAAAGCATTACACAAACTCTTTCTTCCCTCTTAAAAAAATAAAATAAAATCCAGGCTTTTAAAAGAACCATTGTCACTTCTGGCTGAATGTTTATTTTACTGTCTCCTGCACAGCAGAGGGCATTCCACCTATAAAGAGCAATTATATAGCACTGGGACAATTTGAATACTCTAATCAATGCTAGTTAAAGTGCAGATAAATAAACTTTTATAGTGCCAGGGCTCCTACCCTCCATGGAAATTATTGTTAATTTATTGAATCAATAATCTTGGAACAATAAATTATAATGCCTTTTGTTTTACCAAACCCATCTTGGAGCATGTTTAAAAAGCACAGCTTTATAAATATTGCAACAGGCTAGGGGGAGATTTCCAACCAAGGCTTTGTGTCTGTCCTATTATGTGAAAGATTAAATGGTAAGGCAAAGAAAAAAAAAACCAACAAAAACTTGAAGGTGCAGAGACACTGAAAAAATAAATCCTTAAGTACAGAAACTGCCTGGGTTGTAGCTCAGCCCTTTTGGGGGCTGTATTTTTTAACTCCTTCATTACTAGCAATACCTTTATCAATTCATTTTGCATAAACTAAAAACCACTAGATTTATAAGAACTCATATGTTTTAAACTACAAGACCAGAGACTGATCTCCACTATGGCATAACTTTGCAATAGGTCTATTAACTTTGGCAGCACAATTCTGGACCTACATCAATGTAACACTGATCACATACTTACCCAACAACTGAAAATGTATTTTCTTTAGAAGTAATTTCACCCCAGAAGGTGCCAGTGGAATTAATTTAACCTTTAGAAAACATCACATCATTCAGCCTGGTAGATATCATGTAGGTAATATTCACTTCTCCATAAGCTTTTCTACTTCATATTTTTGCAATACCTATTAAAAGGAAATCCACATCCTTGGCTGTTAAGGTGCTAGAGTAATAGAGTTAATCTTATTATGGTCTGGACCATGTGAAAATGTTCCACGCAACTGTAGCTCACTGATTCCAGTTTGTATCAGTTCAATAAGACACTCAAACATCTTCTTGTGAGGAACTGGCAGTTTCTATTTACCTTTTCCAGATAAAATTAGCTGGAGCGAGGACTGCTGGCTGTTCTAGTGGGAACAGTTTCAGAACAGGAGCAGAGATACACAGCAGGATCTGTTCTTTACTTTGAATAGCTGGTTGTTCTGGGGTAAGGTAAGGGCTTATCTGGTGGTAATGAGAAAATTCCCCCTGAATTTAATGCATCAAAATGTCATCCTGGTTCTTTTTGACTAGTTACTGTCAAGCCTGCAACACTGGGACACTTACTGATGACAACCAGACCTTCAGCAAGGTGTAAATTAGCTTAGCTGAGTAGGAAATAATGATTCTACACAGATTTGAAACAGCTGAGCATTTAGCCCAAAGACAGTTAATTCTGTATCTGCCTTTAAGAGAAAAACCTACATGAGTTGCTACCCTGCTTCTGATCTCCTATTTTTGATGAAGGTTTTTGAAGCTGGAGCCACAGTCCCTAGCTTATGTAAGCTTTGCTTATTACACAATGTGCTAAACATAAGTAAAAGTAGGCTGAATCATATGGGGATGCAAACCTGGCCAAAACCCCCAGAAATCTCTGAGGTGGGTGTGAGGAAAATCAGCTGCTGTAATTATGATGGTGGTTGTGGGGGATAAGGGAGCAGCCAGATTTGGTTGAGTTTGAAGCAGTACTTTTTGATTTACAGACAGGGAGTGTATTTTGACTTGTCTTCAGATTGTTAATTTTTAACTCTTGCTGTTTGCAAGGTTGCCAGTGCCCAGATGGGAAGCATCACTTCAAATTTTGCCTACATCATCAAACAGCATCCATCCACAGATAATTTTAAAACTACTTTTTTAGTCACTGGCAGGCTGTGGCCGTTTTGTCTTGCTAACTCTAATCCAGTTCACCACTGCTTTTTTTTCTGCAGTCTGCTGTAAGCCTCCCATACACCGCAGTTTGAAGGTCCATGGCATCATGCCTTTTTATACCCATACCACGTGCTTCTCGGTCCTTTTGTTTTGACTTACCTAATCAACACAAAGGAAGAATTTCTATGGGAGACTTTTACCGTGCATCTGACACACCCACCTATGTTTTTTGACAAAGTTGTACACCTAGCCTTAAGAATTGTTTACGCTGCTGAACTTGGCTCATGAGGTCTGGGATGTTTCAGGAATCTTTGGATGAAAGAAACCACATAATGAAAGCCATTTTCAGCAGGAGCAGTATCTATTATTTGGGGATTAGAGACTGCACCGTTAAAATCTATGGGAAATTTGTCATTGATTTAATCAAGAAGAGGAAGCCCATAGTTGAAAAGCTACATCCAAAATATAAATATCTATCATTTTTTGATAAAACATGTAGGACAATGCACACTTGCAGTAAGATCTGCAGATAAGAATTCACAAGATAAATGGTGGTCAAAAGCTACTATTCTAAGATTTCCCTAAAATTCAGATTAAGCTCCTCTACTGTCTCTGCAGCAACTGTATACAATTATCTTCTCTCTAACAGCATCCCTAAAGCAGATGTAATTAGGGATCTTTGGAGCCAACATATGCATATCTTAATTACAGAACCAATATGGGATACTGTTTGTTCCAACATTTACCACTAAAAAAAAAAAAAAGAATCATGGACATCTAACTGAAGAGATAGTTATTTTTATGCTCACTTTGATTAGAATGTACTCAGCTAAACTGGTCACTTTAAATATGATAGTGAATTATTACCATGGGAGAGGAGGATCATGCAGCCATCATCCTAGCAATGTTTGAAGAAGACAGAAGACTAAATTTTTCACTACACCACACAAGGAACAATCATTTATAATAGAACAAAGTCAGCATCTAAATATTACTGGATCAGAGCTGTTCATGTACTCATAGCAGTTGTGAGTTACTAACTAAAATGCAAGGTAAGGGAGAAGCAGACCCTTAACCTGCATATTTCAATTAACTGTTTGACTTCTTGGGTTTAAAACTGTTTTCAAAAATTTAGTTAGCCTTAGTGTATTACATGAGAGAAAAAACAATGAAAAAAAGTTGGTGGGATGCTAAGATCACAAACTTTTATCATGAGTCAAGAAACTAAACACAGGCATCACAGTGTATTGAAACATTACATACATGCATGGGATTGGATCAATATTTATGAGCAAAGCAAAATATGGAAGATACTGGATGTGTAACTACTTACTGCTCACAGTATCTGTATACTTTTTTCTTTGAGCTGTCATCAACAACTTCTCTGGAACTCTTTTTGCATTCTGTATTCTCTGTAGAGGAAAGGACATCATCTCATGGGCTAATGCCTGCAGAAGATGGCACAGGAAGCAGAAATGCTTGGGGTTTAGTCTCTAGTCTGACTAATCTCCTCATTCTCCATTTCTACTTGTGAAATTAAGAAATATTAACACTTAGTTTCCTGAACAGGTTGTGTTTGTAAGCATTATAGCTCCACAGGCTTCACAAATGCCTTGCAAATTAAATAAAACATTTTTACAAATCAAGTGGGCTTCTGCACAATAGCTATTTTTAATAGGAGTGAGTGAACAATAATACCCCTGCTCCAGTTAATTCTTTCTTAGAATCAATGAAGACTTTATAACTTATGTTCCAAATTTCCTTATTTGTTTTCCAGCTCAAACTTATTACCCTGTACTTCTTATCATATTTCATACCTTTCTTAATCTAGATACTTTTATAACAGCTTTGTTTTCTTCAGATTTTTAATGTCACTTTTTACAGATGACCTGTGCCTCCCTAGGAAGACTGAATATCACATATTTATCGTTAGCGATAGAAAGATTGATCCTTTTGGATATTTAAGTGTGAAGACCGGAGGACTGCACTAAAATAATGTTTACTAGTTGATATGACATGGGTATTGGTACATTTCTTGCATCCTGCTTTAAGGTACCAGTAGGCTGTGGAAGGCAAAGAGCAAGTCGACATCACCAGTTAAGAGATGAACCAGTGAGTGCTCTGGGAAGAACTGAACCTATTTTAATTTCTTGGCTCAGGCAAGTTATACTGCCAATTTTACCAGTCCTGAAGCACAAATGACCAACTGATCAAGAACAGTGTTTCAATTTCTGAAGAAGAGCAATTGCCTGATAACATCCCATGAAGAAAAGACCGATACTCAGAGAGATCCTCTCTCACATTCAGGTGGTCAAGGTCTGGCAAGCTGCGTCAAGCTTTTCTTCTTTTAAAATACCTTCTGATATAAAAAATATCTAAAATAAAATAAAATTACATTTTTTACAGAGTGGATCAAGCAAGGTTTTGCCTTGTGGAAATTGCCCACATTCTACCAGGTCACTTTCTAGGTAAAGAGTAAGCATCAAGGTTTGGGACATTTCACCTCAGGATCAGTAGCTGAGCCGAACAAGTGGACACGACAGCTATAAAACATAATAAACAAAGGGGACGTCACAAGGACAGTTAACAAAAGCAATGCAGAATCATAGAATCATTTAGGTGAGAAAAGACTTTTAAGATCACTGAGTCCAACAGTTAACCCATGAATGCCAAGTCCACTACTAAAACATGTCCCTAAGCACCACATCCACACTTAAATATGTCCAGGCATGGTGACTCAACCACTACCCTGGGCAGCCTGTTTCAGTGCTTGACAACCCTTTCAGTGGAGAAATTTTTACTAACATCCAATGTAAACATCCCCTGGCCCATCTCAAGGCCATCTCTTTATGTCCTGTTGCTCATTACCTGGGAGAAGAGACTGACACCACCGCACTACAACCTCCTCTCAGGTAGCTGTAGAGAGCAGTAAGATCCCCCGCCCCGAGCCTCCTTTTCTCCAGGCTAAACAACCCAGTTCCTTCAGCTGCTCCTCATCAGACTTGTGCTCCAGACCCTTCACCAGCTTTGTTGCCCTTCTCTGGACACGCTCCAGCACCTCAATGTCTTTCCTGTAGTGAGGGGCCCAAAACTGAACACTGTATTTGAGTTGCGGCCCCACCAGTGCCCAGTACAGGGAGACAACCACATCCCTAGTCCTGCTGGCCACATGATTGCTGGTACAAGCCAGGATGCTGTTGGCCTTCTTGGCCACCTGGGCACACTGCTGGCTCATATTCAGCCTGCCACCAACCGACACCCCCAGGTCCTTTCTGCCAGGCATCTTTCCAGCTGCTCTTCCCCAAGCCTGTAGCAGCATTGCATGGGGTTGTTGTGACCCAAGTGTAGGACCCAGCCCTCAGCCTTGCTGAACCTCCTACAATGACCATCAGTCCAGTCTCTCTAGATCCCTCTGCAGAGCCTTCCTACCCTCAAGCAGATCAACACTCCCATCCAACGTCACGTCATCTGCAAACTTACTGAGGGTGCACTTGATCCCCTTCGTCCAGAACTGGCCCCAGTACTGAGCTCTGGGGAACACCACTTGTGGCTGGCCACCAATTGGGTTTAACTCCATTCACCACCACTCTTTGAGGCTGGCCATCCAGCAGTTTTTTAGCCAGTGAAGAGTACACCTGTCCAAGCCATGAGCAGGCAGTTTCTCCAAGGAGAATGCTGTTTGAAATGGTGTCAAAGTAAGTCCCAAGATATAACACATACATATCTGTTGTTAATAGTATTATAGAACAAGAGTAAAATGTAAAGAATATATTTCAGGTTTTAATATTTGTGAAGTTCTAGATAAAGAACAGTATTATTTTCTCCATCTACTTATGCCAACCATAGCAGTCAACATATGATTGAAGAAGCAGATAGGAAAGTGACTTGCAAAGTGTCTTACCAGGCCTGCCAGAACCACAGCTGGGTGTCAGGGACACAAACTTGCATCTGAAGTCAAATGATAACAGCAATAGACCCCACCTCTCAGCATTTTGCATCTCCAAAGCATATGGAAATAAAAATTAAATTCTGTGATTGATACCTAAGAGGCGATGGATAAATGTCCAGCACGCACATCTTAACTGCTCAGAGGGCAAGCTGCCGACATGCCTGCGTTGCTGACTAGGAAAAGCAGAGGAAGACCTGCAGAAGAATATTTGAAGGAAAGGTGATTTCTCCAGTGACAGGGTACAACTGCAGTAACAGCAAGAGCGGTTTGACTGCACTCTTACTTCATTGCCAGTTCTTAATCAAAGCCTCAGGACATTATTGAAATAGGAGCACTAAAAAATACTAAGCAATAGTGAAGGACAACTACAATCACAAATAGTGTCCTTCCAACTCTGAGGGCAATGCATGTCCCTCAAGTGCTCAGCATCTCACTCTTGACTGACATGGTGAGATTATCTATGTAAATACAGATCATACCCAGCATAGAACTGTGTCTGAGTGCTGCCTGGGCATTTTTAATTGGATAACAACTGCAATTCTCTTCTCTTTTTACCAGCTGGGTTGGTTGGAGGCATAGCTTGATTGTTTGGAGACAATTTTTCTATGGCTTACATTTGTCTGTGAATATCCTGCACATTTTATCTTATCTGGAGCGGTATATACATGTTTAAAAACTTGTCAGTATCAGCTGAGTCTTAGGTTGCTCCCTCAATAAAATCTCTCTCCCTTGCTTGGCCATTTCATAATTCAAATGAAAAGCAGGTCCTATGGCATGTTGGATTGCACCAAGGAAGACAATCTTCAGGTACTTCATCAGTCATTTACTTGTTAGGACTGAGAACTGAGCAAGGAAGTACCATAATGCCAGATGTCCCCCTTGTGCCTTTTTTCTAAGCAGATTGATCAAGATATTCTTTACTTTATTTACCAGCCAAAGAAGTTTTCCAGGGTCAGCTCGATGCAAAGAGCAGTAAGGATCCCTGGTGCACCGAGATCGTGAAAGCCAGCAAAGGGATAGTGCACTGACACGTTTTTCAGCTTCCCACAAACACTGTTTCAGCCCTGAGCAGATTTCAGCCATTGCTTGCAAAGGGGCCAGGGTTGGGGTGCCAGAGGGAATGACCCACTTCCCGCAGGGCTCTCTCCCAAGCTCCAGAAAGCTTTCTCCCCATTGGGATGAAGTGAAGCTGTGGCACACCTGACCATCCTGAGCTGCCCCTCATACCTCCACCTGTTTGCTTCAGGTCTCAGAGCAGGCAAGGAGCAGATGTACACTCCTCCCCAGGCTGCCCAGCTTGCCCCCAGAACACTGCTATGGCTACACACAGTAAGCTCGCTCTGGCCAGGCATGCCAGAAAGCTGGAGGGAGGCAGAGCTTCTGGTGACACACGAGCACCCAGCACAGCTGAGGGGGCTCTGCTGCCTCCTTCCCAGCTGTGCCCTGGCCAAAGGCAGCCCCAACAGTAGCCCAAATTATCCATCTCACCGTGTCAAACATCCCTCTCTAAACCACCAGTCAAAACCTGGTTTTTAATACAGCCTTACATAAGGGGAGGAAGGGGAGAGGGCAAAGAAGTAGGAGCTCATGGTGATATTTCTTCCTTAATATTATTGTGTTAATTCCTTGTTTGTCCAGCAGCTGAGTCATCTGTGCCTCCCCTGGGACATGGCTCCAGCTGCCGTGAAACCCAGTGGCGAAGGCAGAGCTGATTAACTGTGGGCTCCCCTGCTGCTGAATCCAGCCAGCAAGCCATGTATGGGCCATTTCCCCAGCAAAATTTGTCTGTTTATTGAAAATCATAGATGGATTCCCTCCTGCTTTCCCTTCCTCCTGCCCTGCCACAAGGAAGGCTCAGACAGCCAGGATGCTCCTTGGTACTAGGGTGAGCCACAGCAGGGGCTGGCTTCTGCTCGTGCCGCGCTATAGGCCCCACAAGGCGAGTGATGCAGCTCGCACCTACCGCCCGTGAGGGCTATGTTTGACACTGTCAGGGGAAGAGCCCCAAAGGAGACCTGTTAAAATCTAGATTGCCTGGAGAGTGATAAAGCATGTGGTCTCGAATGCCTGATCAGTAGACAGGCACAGAGTTCAATTGCCAAGTGCGGATGGCTGACCAGATTGCTCAGCACTGAGAAACAAAACAAAACTTTACAGATTGCTGCTTGATGACTGCTACATTGCCTCTCTTTTCTTGCATAAGGGGAAAAAAAAAATCCCTGTGTGATGCAATTGTTTTCCTTTGGCTTCTACAACTGGTGGCATAGCAAGCTTCCTTGCGAGATACAGACTGCATGTAGACAACAGTGACCTGTGCTGGTCGAAGTGGAGATCAGGGATTGCTCTATTACTGGGCTATTCAAGAGGGCCTATTTTATCTCTACAGGTAGATCAGAGATCGTTTTGAATCTGACTGATCCATTGACATGCTTGCCCAGAAAAGGCCTTTGAAATACTCAGCCTATTGGTTTTTGAGGATGGACTTGCCTGCCCAGGAGAGGTGAGGGGCAGCCTTAGATCAGAAAGGGTTACTGTCACTTTGTGGCAGTCATTATTTTCAGCTGTCTCATCTTAACAGGACCAAACATCAGGTCAAGCATGCAGTCAGCCATGTGAGAGGACTTTGCATTCACCAAAGACAGTTTTATAGTTTATTATGGTAGGTAAGTAATGCAAAGCCAGGTCAAGGGGAACAGCACCAATGTACATAGCAGTGTAGTAAAGTTGATTGTAATATTTTGTCCTGAAGGTTGTTATGATATTAAAAATATAATCATTTTTTCATTTAAAAACAACAGTATTTTGCAAATAACTGCTCTGCTTTTCAGAGAGTCTTCAGGTTTTCTTTTTAAAACAATTTTGTTAACAGTTTGAGTTCCTTATTTTGCTTTTTTATTTTTTCTTCACATTTTCTTTTTTTTTTTCATTTTTGTACTGAAAAATAAGGATGTAGGGAGGGGCTGAGGGACTCTTATTTCTCAATTAAAATTGAAAAATATCTTTTTCCTTTTTTGTTTTGGTTTGGGTTGGGTTTTAAGCGATGAAAAAATGAAAAAGAAATAAATGTGGGAAAAACAACCAAATTTCAGCTGACTCTACTTCAGACATACCAACGGAAACAGCATATTAGCAAATGAGTGCACTCTTTCAAAGCTGAAAGAAGTCCCTTTCCAAAGTCTGATATCTTGTTTCTAACACTGTATATGACAATCTACCTTCTCTGCTACAACTGGATCCAAAAAAACCCCAGTACTATTCAAAGGGGGAAAGGTGAAGAAATTTTCAATGGTGGAAAAAGTTAACGGCTCACTCCTTTTAGTTACATTGGCTTACGTACAAACGTACACATTACACTAAGCTGTTGGAACTTCATTTAGTGCCCAACAACTGCTCCACAGCTGCAACTGGCAGCATGAAGCGCAGCTCTCGCATTTGAAGGACGAAGTCTGATGGAGATGCTGTTGGCGCTCAGCCATTTCAGACCAGAGCAAGCAGGTCATGCGCACAAGGACAAAGTTAAACATTTTAAAATCGATCCACTAAAGGCAATTGTTTCATACATGCACTCGGCCAAAGTACCGTGATGCAATTTGTACATCCAAAACTTAACAAAAAGAAGTATGATAGCACAGTAACTGCTGCTTTTCAGGTAGGCTGGAAATGCCACAGTAACCTGTACATGGAGCCACATCTTTTTGAAATACCAGCAACACCGAGGAACTGGTACAGCGTCAGGGCTCAGCAACCAAGCTACCATCACTCAGCTGATGCACAGCAGCTTGTTGATCCAAGATGACCTGGCTGTACACCTGAACCACTGCATTCAAGGCTGAATCAAGATTCAGGTTCTAATTCAAGTGTACTGAAATCCCATAGGACAAGCAGCTGAATGTCCAACCCAACAGTAATGCTCATGACGCTCACTGTGTCCCTAGAGGTAACAATTTGTGAGGCCTATAACAAGTAAACAAAAAGATGATGTCCCTGTCTCAAACAGTTGTATCTAATTTCATGGCAAGATAATCGGAGAGCACCGAGAATAAATTACAAGAAAAAAACCATGGCTGGAAAAGAGGAATTGGGAACTAATCATTTCTGTTCACATCCTTGGTATGACTGTGATTCCTGGACAGCTTAGCTACTCTGACATATTTCTGTGTTTTCCAAAGGGGAACAAAATGTTAAAACATACAGTTATTTGTTAATATTTACAAAGCACTTTCGGCCAGAGGGAGAATCTTGGCTGACATTATGAAAGCACAAAGGGACCATAATAAAGCCTAGCTGACTGCTTAAGGTTCCCCTACTGTGACACAGTCTCTGGTGGGTGTAGGTGGCTCTTGTTCACACCTTCAGCCCCTAGCATTGACAAAATGCCACCTGGGGAGTTTCTGGAGCATTTCTGGAACATCTCAAATGCCACTTCCATCCAAGCAGTTGGAACAGAGGCCTCTGTGACACCTGAGATAGTGACCAACAGCTCCAGATACCTGGCAAATATAGCAGTGACACAGCGATATCTCGGTCCTTAGACTCAGGCTGAATGCAATCAGACAGGATTGGAGTCAAAAGGCAGTAATTTTTATGTGTTATAGTCATAGAGAGTTCTGTATCGCAGGGACAGAGGAGTCCAAGTTCATCTCTACTGGATCTGTGGTAGAGGTCCTTTGTTTTTTATATTGAAGGATGATAAACGTTTTATTCACAAGACCTTTTAAGGTTGCTGTGGCCACAGGAAATTGAGAAGTTTAAATGGAGGCCAACAGGAAAAGCAAAGTGTGACATGTTGTATTGCTTATTCAAAGCCAATGAAGATTGGGAACAACAGTTCTATACAAAGGACTGTTTATATCAACCAATGCATAATTTTAAATTTCCTGCATGAGTCATTTTTTTTTGGTATCTTTTTGTCCTGTCTCTTTGTCAGTCATCTCTGGACTGAAAAATATAAGGACAATCATGTTAAAAATATTTTTTTCCTTTTTAAGGATATCCTAATGAATCTAGATCCCTATAAAGACCACGGTGGTTCACCACTAGCGTGCCAGCCACCAAGAGCTGAAGCTGAATGGTCACACTAAGGAATGGGTTATCAAGTTATCTGGGGCTGTGAAAAATAAGGGACTTGCTAGCTCCAAAGAAAAATTTAACTGAGTACACTGGCCCTAAGTTAAAGGTGCTGCCTTTGAGAACATTTCATGGGTTTACACATGAAACTGTTAAGCATCCAAAGACACCAACTCAGCTCTAACAGGTATGGAGCAAGTTCTGCCTCTCACAAAACCAGCCTCTGCCCTGCCTCAGTCTCTGTAACCACAGAACACTTGGTTTCTCACTGAATACTGATAGCAAACAAAGCAACACCCAGGGGACTTCTGTGACGCCTGTCTGGTGGGGAAGGGACCTCAAGAGAGTACTTCTGTCAGGCAAGCAATACATAGCAGTCCAGGAAAACCGATCTTTTCCCTTTATCCACAGAGAACAGCTCTACATCAAGGTGCTACATTCACCCTAAAAAAACCCCATAGAGAATTCACGTAGTTAGGCTAATGGCTTTTTTAAAAAAATCAGGGTTCTTGCTACACAATACAATGAAAATGCATGTTTTTCTTCTCAAACACATTTCAGCTTTTGTGAGCTCGTGTGAAAAGAGCCCATTATTAAGCTTAAGTTATTTAAGCAATATTGGAAATGCCCCTGCCCTTTTGTTAATTTGCTTGGCTTGGTGCACACATGGCATTTGTTTTATATCATGTGTGGAACTTGCTTCTTTAAAAAGTCTGCAGGTTTCAAATTCCTCTGCTTTTGATAGATGTACTGTATGTACTGTTAGGTTTTAAAAAAAGTTACAGGTGGCTGCTATTTTTCCCAATTCTGTCCACAAAAGCCCCTTTATTAAAAGAAGTTCTTAATGAAAAAGAAAAGTAGAGCTACTGTATGTGAGGTTGCAAAGATCTCTGGTGGAAATATTTGGTGTTTACATTTTGCTGAACTATTTATACTGTGGACACATACTACACTAAAGGCTCTCTTTTCCCTGCATAATAGAAATCCTTGTGACTGGATTCTATATACTTAGTACGGTTTACATTTTTTCATCCAGCCTTACCACATTTTATTCCGCCCTGCTTTCTACATGACTTTGTGTGTCTTTAACAGAGCTGTATAATAGCAACACCTTCTGGAAGAAGGGAGACAGTGGAGAATCCTTTCTGCCTCTTGCAGCTTCTTGTACTCGCCAGCCAGTGTACACTACTAATAAGGGAGAAGTTCAGAATAATAATTAGGATACATCACTAACTGTATGTGCACTTATTGCTTCATTTAGCAGTAATTGAAAACTGTGGGGGTTTTTTAATAACTGTTTCAGAGTCTTTTTGTTCGGAGTACTTTTAACAGTTAACATTCAGTATTTTAATTACACCAGATTTATGGGTCTAGGTCTCTGTTCTATACACCCTTTGTCTGACAAGATGAAAAAGCAGAGAAGCGCCCCACTGCTCAGTGGCAGCAGTCACCTCTTCTCCCCTCAGAACAGCACGAGCTGCCAGTGCAGCAACCAGCCTTTCCAAACCCTGCTGCCTGCAGCAGAGCTCCTGAAGCCACAGACCAGCAACAAAAGTGCAATGTCCTACTTTTAACATCAGCTGAATATCTGAAAGTTTCACAATGTTAGATAAGCATCACCCTTCTTAGTGTCTTTATAAACAAACCTCTGCCACTAAAGAGCCTTTAAGAGCCTTCAAGGCAAGGAAAGGAGCAGAGGAGGCTCCTAGGCCATGCGTTTCAAGCATCAAATCCACTATACATTGCTTTAATGATGCCAGACTGGTGAACGGTCATATTCTGAACCAGCAGACATTATTCAGGAGGAGGATTGTTAGGTCCTGCAACATTCAGATGGTTTGGAAGATGCAAGACAGAGTCCAGATGAGCCTCATATACTGAATGCCTTTCCTCATGCAAGGCAAGTCACAGTCAGGTTATTCCTGATGGGCAACTGGATCTAGGGTCAGATCTGAAATATTCTGATGATTTTGCAAAGTTAATACAAGATTTCCTTTTTTCCAGATGGTGTGTCTCTGAGCAAAATTTGCCTGTGTTCTTTGCTTTGACACTGTTTCTGTATCTTCCACGCCTGATTCACATCCTTGGTCAGGATTTTGTTTTGTGGGCTATTCATCTTCTTTCTTCACATGCTTATTTGTGTTGCCTCCAGCAGTGCCAGCTCCTGCTCACCTAAAAAAGAAGGGTGTGGACTGCAAAGCATGCGTTCAGTGCAACCATCATCCACAAGACACTTTATCTTTGCTCACTCCATTGTGCAAAACAGCTCCGAGGAGAAGCCTTCCGAGAAATGCCGAAAGAGATTTTTCAATGACGGGAAAAAACCCTGCAAGTTATGCTTAGGTGTGTCTGTGGGGGAAAACTGTTTAGGAAAACAAGTTTGTGAACGGTCTTCATGATGTGTCGCATTTTGGCAAAGCATTCGATGACTACTGGTACCTACAACTGCCTAGCATCATGCAATACATGGTCCTTCCAACTAACCATAGCAAACACAGCCTCTCCTTTCCACTCCCCACCTCTCTAAGTAACATCATGTCTGTACCTTAAAAAGCAGGGATCTCTGGCATGATCCTGCATGAGGGCAGGCTGCGCAGCATTAAAAAATCCATGAGAGGGCTGTAGGCAGCTGCTCAGCATGGCCAGGTGAGGATAGCTAACTGAGCAGTATAGAGAAGGCCATATGGCACCAGCTGTGCTCTGGCTCCCAGCAGGACAACCTCTCCTCTTATGAATATAATTTCCACAGCATGCATGAGAGTGAATCGCTGTTGCAATAAGCTGTCCTGTCCTTTTCCTCACCTATGCCTGTCACCTTCAGGATGCTGAGTTACCACACAAAAGAAAAAGCCCATGCAATGAAAACCGCAAGCACTGAGCCCCACGCTGTGGAGGCGCTCCCTGCTGCTGCCAGAAAATGAGCACAAAATTCAGCAGGGAAACCTCTTCCTGCTCCCTTCCGCTTCATGTGAGCAACGACTGTGTCTGATCCCCACACCTGTAAGCACCAAGAGACATGGGGTGATGAGCCAGCAGGACTGCGAGAAAGTTGCTGAAGCCCTTCTCGCTGGTCCTGGCAGCACAGACACACTCCAAGTGACACAGCTCCAACGTGTCCCCTGTGCTGGGGAATGGGTTAATCCCAGGACGAGAGGACTTTGTGACAAACCACCGACTAGACTGAGAATCTCTAGTGGAATTTTAACACATCTTGCCCGGGATCCTCAATCGCTGATAATGACAGGCATTACCTGACCCAGCCAGCAAGAGGATCGCGATAGCTGTTCTCAAGAATTTGCAAATCCTTCTCCAGTTCCTGGCTCCTTCCCTTTGACTATCTTGGCAGCCTGTTCTGGCAGCCAGACTATCTCACCTAAGACTTCTCCAGCTGGTGAAGCATCTTGGCGCTCCTGCCTCGCTATGCCCACACACTTTCATCAACTTCAGCAGTAACCCTTTTAAGTGTTATCTTGCAGGCCTAATTACTTCAAATACATTTTCTGGCTGACGGCGCTGGACAGGTGGAAATTTAGCGCCATCTATTGCTATCTAATAACACACTGGTTCGGTGAAGTGCGCGAGCCGGGCCTTTCCCGAAAGGCAGCCTTGGCTGTGGGATTCCTGCAACCCAGCAGAAGCATCCCCACGGCTGCCAGAAACGCTTCTACTTTGAACCGATGGGTGAAGCCTTGCAGTTTGCTAGGAAACACAGCCATTAGTCTGGGGTGTGAGCCTGGCAAACGTCTTCAGCCTGGAAATACTGTGAGAAGCAGCTTTCTGGTAAGATTTGTAAAATTTCTTAGTTAGAGTTTGTCCTGAAATACTAAGGCATTAATATCTCTCTCTCCTTGCCCCCCTGCTGTTATTTTGGTAAAAAAATCCCCTAAACTGTGTATCTACCACAAGCAAACTATAAAGCTGGTCTCTGTATTCACAGTTTGGCAGCACTGGTTGCACCTCCCTTCCGACTGTGAGCAAACCAAGTGAAAGAAGCGAGTACCCTCGCAGGCAGGCAGCATCCCTCAAAGTTCAGCTGCATCCAAGGAACACTCCAGGAACCTGAGAAGGAGACTGAGTGGTCAGGATTGCTGGCTGGTGGGGAGAGGACTATGTTTCAGAAGACACACCAATGAAGCTGAAGGTTATATCCTTGTCAAAGGTCTGGGGACTTTTACCTGCATGGGATTAAATAATTTACAAATGCCTATCTCTAATAAAACAAAAACTCTGAAAAATCCTATCAAGAAACAAAGGCTAGAGAGTAGGGTGTGTTGGTTTCCATGATAGGAAAAAAAAAAGCTGGGTCTTTTCGCAGCCCCATTTGAATACGCCTGCAGTGAGGTCTGTCAGGTGCACGACATGTTAGCACCAGATTATGATGCTGTTAATCTCTGCTTCTCACTGTAAGAAGCTACTGGTGTGGTGATCTTTTTCACAAAAGGATGAAGTCCGTTTGTGGTGATGGCAATTAAAGTTAGTAGGATAGATGGGTAGACATCTGAAAACACTTATTAAACCAAAGTGCTGCTACATGCGACCTGAAAGACCAGGAGCATGTTGTCTAACTCTGTGATGTCTCCAATAGACATGGCTGCAAACATTCCTGAGAAAAGGGATGACAAAAAAGATGAACACTACTTCAAAGTGTCTGCAGCCATAAAGTTGGGACATCTTAAAACTCTTAGAAAAAATATCTGATACAGTGCAAAGAGCTGTCTGTGTTTCACTGCAAGCTCCATAATACCTAGTACCTTTTTTTAAAGCTCTACATGCTGTATACAGGAAAAATTATTTTTAAACATTATTTTTTAGCACATATGATGGAAAGGAAAGGCAGTTTAAAAACAGGAAAGCCAAGAAAGAGAGATCCAAATGTTTTGTTTATTTTGCAAAATATGCTTAGGATTTTTAAGGTTGTCTTGAAGGGTTGTAAGACCTGACTCATGATTTTGGGTTAGGCTATACTACTGATTCTAAAAAGTCAACATGCTAATGACAAGAAGTCACAAAAATTACTTCTTGCTTTTTGTAAAGGAATAGAAACTCTTTCTCCTCACACACAAACTGAAGGGTGAACAAGAGTTAAATGGTAATTAAATAATTCTAATTCAGATGTGTTCTCCTTGAGACTCTGCCATTCTCTCAGTTTAATATACTGTATCTCAGATAATTTCTCACTGCTGCAGAAGTTAGGAGACCACTTTCACTTCCCACTAAGGGTTTAGAGAACAGAGCCTGGTTCACATGGCCCTGCTGCTGCACCAGTCCTGACAGCTTTGACTTTGACTCTCTATTTTATTTTCTCTTTTCCCTGTTTCCCCAGAGACTTACATTAGCAGTGGCAACAATCAGGTTGCCCTGCCAGCATTGCACGGAGAGAAGGGGAGAGTAAAACTTTATTATGGACCACATCTGGCCCATCCACTGGCCAGCTCTAATTTAGAGAAATATAAAGGGTAAGGCAAGACAGACACTGCATAGGGGGGAAATTGCCCAAATCTATTAGTAGTTGCTACTTCTACTCAGCAAATAAGCAGTGGTCCTTAGGCAGCGCCCACAGTGGGATGAAGAGACACTGAAGCAGAGGCGTGCATGCCTGACACTCAGCTCTGGCACACGATAGGTGCAGCCAGGACACAAAGCCACTTGGCCCAATCCATCACCTTTCTGGGAGACAAACACAGAGGGGTCAGGAGCAGTAACATTGCCCTGTGTCTGCCGAGGGCATCCTCCCACCCAGAGAATGTAACCGAACAGACCAGCATAAAGGCTAAAAAGTGAATGGCAGACTGAAATTCAAACAGCAAAGAATTAAAAATTACTTTGCTATGCATTTGAATACTACTGCTAATGATCTGGGGTGTATTAATGGAAAAGTAGAGAAAGTAATGTAAGAAACTAAACTTAAAAGGTAGAGCTCATGGGATGATGATGATGATTGTGGTCCATTCTTACACAGACTGTCCAGATGCCCTCCTTTGTACATTATTTCAGCATAAGAGGGGTTTTATTTTAGGTTTAGTTTGATTTGGAAGAAACAGAGTACTAAAACTTCTTACTAAGTACAAAATGAATTGATATTGTTGTGTTTCTTGGCAGGACTGATACAGATTTCATGTTGAAATACACTATCTACTTATGTTCTCCATTTTTGGTTTTGCTTTCTTTTTTTTTTTTTATGATAGAGTGCGGGATGGCTGGGGAAAGGGAGGATGGATTTTTGTTTGGAGGGTTGACCTATTTTTTTCCTGCACCAGATTTCAATCTGGTAAGGTAACTAGAAAGACCCAATTTCCCAATCTATTAGCAAACCTCTCACATGCAGTAAATAAGTGATTATGGGTTAAAGTAAAAATGGTTACGTAATGTCTTCTGGAGAAGACAATACTTAAACCTGCTCCTGTAGTAACGTGGTAAAGTAGTTAGGGGTAAAGGAGGGATATTCTAGATTAAAACAAATCACAGTACATTACAAAAGCTCTGCAAAAGCCTGGTCTAACTCACACAGGCTCCCAGGGCTGTCAAGAAAACACCAAAGACCTCAGTCGCCTGGGATCAGTAAGTTTAAAGGCAATCTGTTCTTCCTGAGCTATGAGAGCCCTTCGAGACTATGACTCCATTCCAAACTTCTGCTAACAGCAATGCCAACTAAGAGCATGGTGAATTGTGATTTCCCCAGCATAGCTGTGCCAACCAAAGCCCCAAATGACTCCATTGTTCTCGCAAAAAATGTGCTTTTCCTGTGTGGGGCTGTGGCCAGGTATGGTCTTACTGTATAAACAAAAAAAATGCAGCTTCACTTGTACAGCTGCAGCTGTGTCTGCACCAACAAAATGCACCTAAACACAGACATAAGAGCACAGTATAGCACACTTAGGCTGTGAGCAGGGTTGGAGGTTGATTAATATGCAGCGGGTCTAAAAATTCATTGCTACCTCACAGAGGCTTTACTATTCTCTTTTGCAGCGTTGTATTTACTCAGATGAAGCTATTGTGAACTGAAAATATGAAAGACTTTTTTCCTTTTGTGCGTGAAAAACACCACCACCTCTCACACTCCCTGCAGTGGTCAGGGGAGAGGAGAACTGCATGTATCCCTTGATGGACATCTTTCTTCAGGTAGGAAGAAAGATCCAATCAGGCATCTCAAGATAAAAGAATAATTTGCTCAGAAAGTTAAAATTGTGATAAACAACTTAGAGTCATTCTGCCAGCGGAAATCAGAGGGGTCACAACCTGATTGCTGAAGACAAGGCAGGTTTTAGGCACAAGATAAATGAAGAAAAGTTGGGAGCTCGTGTTTTATCAGGGAATGAATGTTCCTGCAGTTCAGGCATTCAAAAATTGTATTAACCTGGAAAACCCAAAGCAGGGACAAGATACAGACATGAATGTAATAAATACTGACTGCAGGGGCTCCAGGGCAGATGTCAGCTCTTACTTCTGCAGTGGAGGTCATGGAAGAATCTTTTTGGTACTTTTTCTTTTAAATCAGCACTACCGAGTGCATTTAAGCAGCAAAAATAGTTCACTTGTGGGCAGGAAGGAGGCGGCCAAACATGGGTCTTACTTTCGATGTCTCAGTCACCTTACCTCATCTTGCACACCCAAAGATTATCTGGTCAGCTAAATAAAGGCGGTGCTACACAAAGGAGCCAAAAGGCAGCTGCAAAATAACCACCTTGTGGAAGGGACTCTCCTGCAGGTACAGCAGGCAGAGCCAGCCTGCCCTGGTCTGGCTGGGCAAGAGTCCACCGTGCTCAATTCTTCACTAACACACACAGGCACCAAAGAGCTCTTGCAGCTATGAACATGCGGCCAGGCAGTTTTAGAGCAGAAAGATCTTTGTTAAGTCACTGAACTGCAACTCAAGCCCGTCTTTTCTCTCCTAAGCAATAATCAACGTGCTGTTTTTTCCACAGATGGCTGTGATGTTTTCTGGTTGTGTGGGCTTGGGTCAAGATCACAAAAATAAATACAGTAAATGCTTCAAGTCTCACCTGTGTGGGTTCTTTTACTTTATGCTGGTTAGTACCATAAAACAACTTCATACTTGCAAAACAGCTGGTCCTCAGTTAAAAGAACTGTATATGCAAAACCTATGGCCACTAAATGCATAAGCACAGAAATTTTACCTTCTGGTGCAGTCTCTGAAGCCCTTCCTCATGCAACTTGCCTTCCTCCTCTGAGGGCCAAGTTTTATCTGGTCCCCATGCACAAAGGAGAAGGGTTTCAGATCCAGGTGGCCAGGTACTCTTGCAAAAACTATGCCTAGATGTCTGTTGCTATAATTCATTTGCTTTTGAACACTCATAATCCCTGAAGATATCACCTGGGATTCAGAGTGGAACATTTAGGCAATGCAAACTCTTCCAAGGTTAGGTGAAAATGAGCTGGGTGTTTATTTGTTTAAACCAGAATCAATACTGTAGACTGACAAGGCCTGGAATTATAGAAGTTTTGGCCACGCACAAGCTTGATTTTCTTGCATTTAAATGTCACTGTCAGCTGTAGGCAATGTTCCAGCTTGTGAAGTTTCACTGAAACTGGAAGCAACACTGAGCTTGGCAGAAATGTGATTGTAAGATTTAATTGAAAGAATAAGCAGGCTATTACAAATTAATGTGGAGAATGAGGCAGCCATGGTGGAATCTGTCTTCAGGTCCATATGGCCCTCCATTGCTCATTGATCATACAGCCTGTCATGCATTTATCCTCACAGGAGTCTCTCAGTTTGCTGAGAGCTATTAACCCCATTTTACAGCTGGAAAATAGGAGCTAGGAGAGTTACCTGCCTTGCTCAAAGGCACAGAAAGGAATTGATCAAGGGTAACTGCTAATCTTTTCTTCTTTTCCAGATTGCTTATAATTTTTCCCTAATGAAAATCACTTCTTATCTGATAAACTTATATTATGCACTGTAGAGGAAACCAAGAGAAGCAGTATCTTTTAAAAATAAATCATTGCAAACCAACATGGTTTAGCAATTTACTGTAATTTCAGTTTGATTTTCAGTTTTCCTGTGAAAGATCTCAAATTTATCATCTTATGACTGAATGAAACAGTAATTGTTAAAATATACATGGTTGATTAGTGATGATCTATGGGTCAAATTTTTCTTTTTTCCCCTGAAAAATTACTTTTCATTATTTAAAATGAAACCCATACATTTTCTGGTTTCTAGCGCTACACAAGTACAAAATTATTTTTCTGACAATAGATATTTTATCAGAGAAAAAAGAAGGTTAAACAACTCTACAGCAGGTGAATTTTGGCCTGAATTTCATATACAACTTGATAAGAGCTTCACTGGGTCAGATATTGTTGGCTTTCTCTCATGCTGCTTAAATTGTAGTAACAGATAGTAAAGCCTTATTGATGTTACTTTCTCTTTCCAGGAGAAAGTTGCCACAAAAAGACCAAGGTTTGGCAGATATAGGTACATATTCAGAAAATAAATTTTGTGTTTAAGTATGATCTTATCCCGTAAAATTTGCGGATTTTCCCTTTTGTCAGCCTGAACTTTGGCCTTAGTGACATTTCTCCTAACTTTTGAGTTGATGTTATCTTAGCACTGAAAAAGCTTGCCAATATTAAACACATGCAGATATGGGGAACTAGTACAGATGTTGGTATCTTTTTGTTGGAATGTGAAATAAGGAGTTTTCCTTTTTGCCACTTGGATGTAGCAGCATGTAGACTAGCAAAGGAAATCCTTCCAAGGGACTCAGAGTTAAACAGCTGTAAAAGGCACAATGAAGCTCTTAAGATTCACCTTAGCAGACGTAAAGAGTTGCTAGGTAGGAACTCAATAACACTAATCTTTCAAAAATAGAGTAGCCATCTGACCTAAAAAATCTGCTGATTGGTTATGGTTCATATGTGTAATGACAGTATCAGTTAAAGGCATTCATGCACATATTAAAAAAGCTTCTGCCTAGGCTGACAGACAATAGCCTGGTCTTCTTGAAGTTAAAAAAAAATAATTAACAAAAATATGCTTTGCATCTGTGCAGGCCATACTGCACGAGGAAGAAAGAGCATCAACATTGGATGTCTCGCTAGATTCTTTCCATGACAGAAAAGTATAGGCAATGATGTTAGGTAGTATTATCTCTTTAGCTTGTTTATTTGTTAAAAAGAAGCCTTATTTCAGGAACATGCTGAGACCAAACAGCAAAAGGTAGGCTCCTCAGGAACCCTCAAGTGTGCCATGCAAGTAAAACCTGCATTCCCAAAACTATTTCTTTGCTCCTTCAGAAAAGCATATGCAACACTACCTTTCTCTGCTCTCCACCTCACACACACAGAGGCTACAAATTCTTCAGTCTGAAAAGTCCTTGGCATAGCCATGGACAAATCTGAAGATTTTTGGGTTAATGACTCACCTGACAGCAACTATTAGCACTTCCTAGCCTAACATTATCACCAATGGTAGATGCAGATAGCAAAACAGAGCAAGAGACAATGTAATTTCTCTTAGTAAGGTAATGTATCATGAGTAACCAGCTCCTGTCTCACCTTCACCATCCTAACCATGACTTTTCAAGCCTGTATAACAGTGTGGAGATCACTGCCACCTAAGTAGACATAGGCATTTTGGTTACAGCAAGTACAAGACAGGTGGGATCTCTCCCCACTGGAGAGTTACTGACCCTACCCCCTTCAGAGGGAGAACCCTGTGTAAAAAACTGGCAGCAGAGGTTAGGGAGGCTTTCTAACCTTGAGCTTAGCTCAGACTTAACTGTTTTTCCTCAAGAGCCATAAAAATTTTCCACCTACCAAAGGAGGGAAACAGCAAAGGGAACCTGTGTTCCCTACAAGTTATGCTTAGAGGTGGGTATTTGTGGGAGTGTATTTTCAAGACAGGAACGTAAGCAGCTGACAAACTACTCAGGTTTTCTGTGCCTTGCATGATATAGGTAAGGACAGACCGTGGTAGAGAAATGTTGCAACACAAACAATTAGGCTGCAGCAAGGTTTTTACCACCCCATACCAGATTAACTTCAGTAAGTAGTTCCCATGCCTTGCTCTGGCACAATCACCGATTCCCCACAAGTTTTCAACAGTTCACCTACTACTTGTGCTGCTTCTTCATACTCTTCAGGCCAGTTCCTCCACTACATCCTTCTCCTTGTCTCTCCTACCTCCAGGGCACTCTCTCTCCTCCCTCTGCTTCTTCCCAGTCTCTCTTCACCAGGTGCCCCTCTTCCACACCCCTATGAGCTATTTAACTACTTAGCAGGAACAGCCACGGCTGCACCTCATCCACATCAGCCAGCCCACCGCCCCTGAAGCCAGCCCACAGCTGTACATTATCAATGCTAATTAACCTGCCTTCACTCCTCTACAGAGGAAGGAAGCGATGTGAAGTTTATAAGCATTTAGGACCAATGTGAGTCTTAGCTGGTAGGATCCAGAGCAGTGGGATGGTCAGAACTCTATCCCTAGAGGTAAAAGGTACTGGAACATCAGTCTGATCTGTGGCATTTTTCTACAAATTTTTAAGCACTGAGATTTCCTAAAAACATAAAGAGTATTTTTCACTGTCTTGATTCTAACCAGTTTTCAGTCACACCCTTATGATGAAGATACAAAATCTTCAGAAGTTCCTTTCTTTTCCAACCTGGAACATCAGTAAAGCAAATATTACAGTCTTTGCTCAGGCATGAGACTTGTATGAGCTACAGCTAAGGGAAGGCAAAAAAAATGCGCTCAGAATTCAGCAATGACTTAAGCAAGGACTGCTGCATAAAAGTTTAAGAGCTGTAATAAAAGTGGGTAGCACCTGGGAGATATTAAAATCCTAACGTTTCAATGGGTGTGACTCCTTCACTGACTTCAGTTCCTTAAAGCTCTGCCATGGCTTCAACAGCAGCCCTGCTCTTCCAGTGTGTGGGGTCTGTGCATCTGCTTCTGCTGCCCTGTGTTCAGTGATCCGGTCACTCTGCAACTGCTTTTGTGCCAGCAGTGCCACAAAGGGAAGGTCAGGGACAGAGCAGCTGGAAATAAGAAGAGTGGAGCCTTTCTCTTCGTGCTCAGAGCATGAAAGCTAGGGGCTGAGCTATCACCAGTTGAATTTGAAGTTTCCACTGAAAGAAGTCTGTCCACTGGCTCTGCTCGGTGATGATTTATGTAAACTTCACCTAAAAGGTGGGTAAATCACAGTCTTTGTTTTCAGCTTAGGTGTAGTACACTAGATGAATCTCATCCCTACCAAAAGAAGTCAGAACAGCCCTAGCGATTTTACAGGTGATAATGTTTCTGGTAGTGGCAGCCTCCCAGCCTGTATTTGTCTATCTATAAAGGATGGGTATAAAGTCACCGTTGCACATACAACCCTGCAAAGCACACACTTCCATATCACCACACAGCTTCAGCTGCATAGGCCAGCTATACCAGAGCCTATACCAGAGCCTTACCTCCATCTGCCTGTGGGCAGACCCAGAGGGGCCGTTGAACACGTGCTGTGTACTGAAGATGCCTGGCCTGCTTGCTGAGCGTTTACAAAATGCTGACTTCGTAGATATTACCATGTATCAAGTAAGTATTGACTTGATCCGCCTTTTGTTTGAAAGGCGTATGTTTTGTAGACTACAAACATGCATATGTGCCTTAGACATGCCATTGGTATTTCACCTAATAAGACAAGTTAAAATATTTAACTATTAAGTCCCTCTGAAAATATGTATTGCCTAAAATCAAAGTGTGGGTGCATTTTACAGTCTGTGGTTAGAACTCACCCATTTTAAACAAGTTTTTCAGTTTATCCTTTAGAGTTAGGTATTTCTCTCACAAATACTGAGTTTGGTTAGGGTATTTTCTTTACATATGAATTTTCTTTACCTCACTCTAAAGAAATGTTAGCCTACACAGCCTTCAAAGTAAAGGATAAATGCCTATATACAACTAAGAGCATAAATTGACCAAAGTTGAACCTTCAAAAATCATTACTCCACGAGCAAAATGGAGAAGAAAAAAAAAAAAGAGGTTATAAACCAGAGATTTTTTTGAAATCATGTCAAAAGAACATAATGTCTTTGAATGACCCACAAGAACTTAAGATAAACTGTCTTGTATAATCTGGCATCAGCAATGCTTAGAATTTAGTATCCTAAATTTGTACAGATATAATACCACCTGCAGATGAAGCAGGACAAACATTTTCTTACCTGGCATTAAAAATCATTCCCATGGGAGAGAGGGAAGTAGACACCTTCCACATTCTTGTATTTTCTTTTACAAGTTCTCATTAGAGAAGCATCCAGAACAGCAAAGGTGCTACTACAGAAAATTTTGCTCTTCTTGGCAGCAGGGTAATTCTTTAGAAGCTCTGTTAAAATCACCATGATGCCACAATATCAGAACACTGAGCAAAAGGAAAGGAAGAAGAAAAACTGAAATTCAGCACTTTTGTTGAATACCCTCAAAACTGGCATTTCTAGTTCTGCGTATATTGGAATGCCCAGCTTTGTTTCCTTGCCCTGGTTATATGTATAGAAAGCAGTTTTTTCCTTCTGCTTTGTCCTCCCGCTGTGTTATTTTAAAACTGATTTATTTTTTTTTTTTGGGGGGGGGTCATATCAACTTTACAAGACTGTATCCCAGATCAGAGTCCTCAGAACTGATCCTCTCCACCCCCAAGAACACACTGCTGCCGGTGGTACTGCAAGTGCTTTGTTGAACAGAACTCTTGCCAGCTATTGTGAGGCTTCAAAAGGGATGAAAATGGGGGTCTTTTTAAGTTTTGTTAAAAGGCACAGTTCTCTCTGTCTCTGAAGCCCACTCAGCACCTTGTAGGATCAGTCCTCAAATTATTACTACTTGGGATAAGCAAGTTTTGAAGGCTGTCTTACTGAAGCTCAAGCTAGAGTTACAATTAAGAAAAGTTCCCTCAGGATTAAAGGGGAGAAGCCAAACTACAGGAATAAAGCCTGATTCTGACATGTTAGGCTCGTTCTCCTAGCAGTAATTAACAACTTTCAGTACTTGCCTATCTATAGTTTCTTTAAAGTGTCCTGTATCCATGCCAGCTTTCCCTGAAGTCACTGAGAACCAAATCAGATGGAAAATTTACCCTGATGTGTACTTTACCACAGCATGGATTAAGTACTACCTTTAATCACAGTATTCCCTGCACTGAAAAGGGGGAGTATGTCGAGAATTTTGGTAAATATAGCTATTACACATGGCAAATGTCAAGATTTTAACACCACCCACTTTTCAGCACTTTCCATCTTCAAAGGGCTTCCCATCGGTTGACATACCTTAATGACTATTCAAAACCGCCTCATGAAGTAAGTGCTCAAAGTATGAAGTTGTTTTCTGGCTTTCTTCTCTCTCGAGCTCATCGTCCCAAACCCTTTAGAATGGGGGCTGTATTCAATCACTGCTACGTGGTCCTGGCACATTAAAAAGCTGTTTCATGACAACATGGTTAGCAGGTAGGTAGTTTTGCTGCTTGATTTGTCCAGCATTTTACTGTCAGTGGACTAACAGGCTCAGCCTCCAGGCTTGGCAGGGTAGATGCATGTCTGCTGTTGTTAAGACCTCACTCTTCCCTCTGAGTGTCATCCTTAGAATTCAGTGGAAGGCAGGATATAGGCTTTGCATTTTGACTACAGAGTTAGCTTATCTCTTACCACTTGTATCTTGCTTTGCTGTTCTTAGGTGCCACACTCCATTTGGTAACTCTTTTTTCTTTTCATCCAGCCTTCAAGAATTTATTTCATAAAAGCTCCCATCTATGGGATAATTATGCTTAGTTAGCTGTACTCAACAGTGATGATTTCATAACATGCCACAAACAGGTGCCCATTAAATTCCTTTATTGGAGACAGAAACATTGCATAATTACAGATTTGATGAGGAAAACTGCAAATAGTATAGACTGTTTCTACTGCCAGCAAAATACAGTTATTACAGGATTTATAGACATACAAATATAAAGTGTTTCTTTCATGCCAGATGGTCGGTACATAACAATGCCATTAGGAGCGCTTAATTGTGCTTCTACAAAACCTTTAGAGAAGAATGAGGTAGAGTTTCCTTTAGTTTATCCAGTATTTTTTCACACATCTGTCCCTTACTGCTTTTATATGTTCAGATCCTTGTAAAATACCCAGTTAACTTTAACATTTGAGAAAAGAGAGACCCTTCAGAGGTGTTTACTTCTCCCTCTTTTAGTTGCTAACTTCCCACTGCTTATACGCTACAATTCCAGTAACTATTACTGCACCCTTCTAAATGCCTTGAAAGTCAGGTAGACTGGGCCATATGTCTTTTCACATTTATTGTTTTAACAGAAACTGTTTGCAATTAGCTTCAGATAAAACTCTTGTCTCCATCACGGCAAAGAACATTTTACATTCTGTCACTCTCTACTATAGTGGCCAAGCTAGAGTCCAAGCCATCTCCCCAGGAGATGGAGGGAATAGATTCACCTTAACATCCTCAACTATAGAGCAGAGTTAATGATGCATTTGTCTCCTATTTGCGGTTCTAGTCAACTATCAGGCCATTAGAAAATTAATATAAATTATGGGAAGAGAATAGGCCACTGACCTGTAGAAAACAGTTTCTCACTGTTAGATATCTGGAGCTTTACCTGTTTGTTTTGATCTAATATTTTACTGTTTCATGACATGTGTGTGGCAGATTTCAGTCAAGATACTAAGGCCCAAGTTATGAAAACGTAAGCATAGATCTATGTATTTAAGTAACTGAATAACAGCAATCTTAAATAGCAATAGCAATCTACTATCCTGCTAGACATTTGGTATACGTGAGTAGTCTCTGTTCTGGACTGAATGAGAACGGTAATGAAGTTGTTCTGACCTCCTGTCTTGACCAACTGGATGAGTAATTTTACTCTCCTTCCTTAGCATGCCTGTTCTGGAAAGAGAAGACTTTTCACTTCACTTTTTGCTCTCGCATTTGCTGCAAGCACTTAGTCTTACTAAAAATCCGAGAGTGCACTAGTAGGGTACAGTAGAGAAAAAAACTGTTATTTCAGCTGAAGAAGTCACAATTCTTGTGGTGGCCAAATCATAATGAAGAGGGGATTTGCCATACAGGAAGAAGGTGATTACATGATTGAATAAGAATGTTTCCTTTCTTCTCATAACCTACTGAGACATGATAGTTCATTATAATAGTTCAGTGATGCTGTATCAGAATTCTAAAATGAAAAGCAAATTTTTTTATTAAAAGGTGCAAAATTTAAAGATTCCATGTTCGTATCTTGATCACTTTGATCATAAAATGAAAGAAAACTTGTTCATGCAAGATAGTACCACGTGAAATAACTTCTGAAATCTTCCATCTCACACTTAAATGACTGCTCTAAGCCTGACAGAATCAAGTTCTATAAAGAATTAGTATTACTAAGAGAACCAGCTCTTAGAAACAATCCCAACTCTTGCTTAGAAAAAGAAGGGGAAAAAAAAAAAAGAGAGAGAGAAAAAAGAAGGAAAGAAAAAAGTACACTTTTTTATGTACTATCCCCTGCATACCTCTTTGGTAAAAAACCCAAGAATTACCAGTGTTGGAAAACCATTTGGAACACTGTAGTTACTTTCTTCCACAAAGTTGTCTTCTCTTTTTCTACCTTAACTTTATCCAGCTGTTTTTTTACAGACTTGAAAATTATATATCAAGGTCTTAAATCTTCCTTAAGATCCTCCTAGGAACATGAAATTTAAGACTCTTTTTAAAAGCATGGCATGAGAATTTAGGACTGTGGTAAAAATCAGACTGAATAAATTAAGTTTTAAGATAAGCAAATGGTATAAATTCATGTTCAGATAGAGGGACAAGGATCTAGCCATTCTGTTATTACTAGCAAATTTAAAATCCATTATTTTTACTAAATTTGGGTGTGATTAACCTTGCCAGTGTGGTTAGTGAGATTTGTTTCTATCTGAGCTACTAATTCCAATGGCTTGACCATTCTAATTCAATGTTGTTCCACACCTGCTAAGTCCTAATGTGCTTGACTGTTCTAGCTCAAGGTAATGGCTAAGTTAGTTTTGTTTATGGAGTTGGGGATATATTTGCCAACTGTGCTGTAGACGGCACTCAGATTTTGCATAGTCAGGGAAAATATCCTGGAATTCCCACCAATAACCATCATACTTAAAGGAAGGCACAGACAGAAGGACTGCTACAACAGTATTTTTCACCAATGCAATATCAGTCCTCTCTTTTGCCATTACGACTAAAAATACACTTACTAAGAAGTTACTTAGCTTAAATGATTTAGGACCTATGAATTATTTTTCCAAATCTTGAGGACAGTGACAAAATACAGTAAAACACAGCTGATGCTCCCCAATTGCTAAATACTGCAGTTTAGAAAATTTGTAGTCAAGATTGATAAAGAGGTCTGTCACAAGTGCTACATGACAAAGCGTACCTGTAGAATAGTTGTAATCTAATGACTCTGCATTGAGAGGTACAAGACTTCCTTCAAGCATCACTTCTCAATAAGATAGCATTGTTTGAGAGGTGGCGGTGAATTCTCTTTTCAAGATCTTTCTGTATGGTACTTTATATTCTGAACTACATGTTTTACTTGTTTACAGGTTCATACAGCAAACCTTAAACATATTTCTCATTCAAATAATGGTTTTCTCCTGTATAATCAAGATACTTCTACTCTAAAGCAACCCTTGAAATACTGGACTTTATATGGTATCTTTCTCTGCTGCTTAAAAAGCTTTCTGGAAAGCTTATTTGGTCTGTAGTAAAATAACTTTTTATGCAAAAGTTTGGATTCGAGTTAAAAGTGGTATAAGTGGTAGTACTACTACTCTGCATTTACAAAGAAGTTAGGTAACTTTTCCAGGGTCACAAAGTCAGTGGTAGTCTATTCAGGAATTACATATGCAGATGGCAAAGTACAATTCTGATCTTGAACACCTGCAAGATGAACAAAACTTTGTTGTTTTTTTTAAACGGCCACTATGGCTAAAAGCAAAAAGATGTGCAAAATTTGCTTAAATGGTCACTGTTAGACATGAGACCAAATGGCATCATGATAGGCGGCTGGGGAAAAGGGGCTGCAAGTCTGTGTGGAAGGGAGAGAAAGACAGCAGGGAACAACCCACCTCAGGGCATGCTCAACCATCATTTATGCCTGCCCACCTCTCAGTATACAAGCCTGACACCAGAACATTAAAACTTAGCATCACTAAGGTGAATCCCATGCAGAGAGAGCCAATGTGCCACAGACTGGCAGGATGTGCTACCTACTCTGTATCCTATTTCATTGCAAGGCACTATCAATAGACAGCTTACCCTAAGCAGTCTGTTGAGATTATGCAGATTGTTTGGGAGAGGTCATTGAATTCAAGAGGGCTCCTCCTCTAATTAGGCAGCTATGAGATGGGTCCCAGCTGTTTTTCTGTCTACCTCCTTGGAAGACCATGTATTAGACAGACCTTTCAAATAACTTGCACTCCAAATGACTCGAGTATCACATTTCTCTAAATTACCACTCTTCAAACCTGAGGAGAAATAAGTATAAAATAAGTATACAGGAGAGGATCAGTGATATCTCTCTGTTGAATTACATAAGCCCTAAACATGAGTTTATCTAGAAAGAGAAGTGGAGGATAACTGCTTTTTGGCTTGAGATAGTTGAACAGGTGTAAACAATGGCTGAGCAGAGAGATCTCTCACTATCTTGATTTTGTTTTATCAGACTTCCCTTCTATATCCCAGAAAAATCATTTGCTTTGCATTGTTACAGACTGAACAGATTATCTATCTGAAGGAGGAACCTTTATTAGCATTCTCACCAGAGACTGTCACTGTAAATTCTCAGTCAATTTGCCCTTATTGCAGTTAAGAATCTAGTTAATGTCAGTTGCTGAGGCCGTAACTCTTGGCATCAGAAGAGCTTGTATGAAATGCAGGTCTCATGAAAAGTTCTCTCATTTGAAGGACTTCTTTCCTATGCATGAATCGTGCTCACCAAACTGAAAAGTAAGGACATGCTCAATACTGAAAATAATAATCAAAAGAATGAAGGGGCAAAGAAAGAACATATGAAAATTAGAGTTCGTTATTATCATTTTAAAGTACCAGTGTTTGTAAAACATAAGCATGTGAAAGGCTGAATCTCATTTGATCAATCCAATTAAACATTAAATAATTGCAGCCAATTATGCAAATATCACAAAACAATATTAATTTATCTTTTTTGAACAGTCTCAAATTTTCCTAACGTTAGACTTTCTTATGTCTTAAAAGATCAATTACCAGAACCATAACTCAGTGATGAAGAATGAATAATCGCCTAGATATGATGTATCGTACTCTTTCTATGTAAGTCTGTTGCAATTAAACAAATAGGGCACACGGAGAAAAGATGTGCAGATGTTCTTTTACAATCTATTAGCTCAGGGAATACCACAGTTCCCTCCTAAATTGTACAGGCAAAAATAGGAAGAATACAATACCAAATACTGTTATTTACACTTTTTTTTTTTCCTTTGGTTAACAGGATAAAAAAGCAGTGGCAGAATGCAGGGTAGGACAGCATGCAACATTAGAAGAATTTCCTGTATTATACTGACCTGTCAGCTCCCTTATTTAGGTTTTAAAGTTTAAAATCGAGAACCTATTCACCTGGTTCCTGTTTGGAAATAAGTACAACTTTGAGTTGACATAGCCAGCGTAAAGCAATTAACCAAGATGTTAAAGACAACTAACATATACACACTACATGTTTTCATTCTTCTATGCCAGAAAAGTCTACACATTTCTGTGGATCATTTCAGTTTCAGCTCTCATCATTTTGAAGTCTCCATCAGCTCAAAATGTGCAGTAAAAAGAAAGGTATCTCTCCGATCAGTGCAGGAAACCATGCAAACCACAACAAATGAAACTGCCTCGTTTCCTCACATGAAATTACTTGCATCCAATTTAAGAAGAGTTTTACACAACTTTTAGGTTGACACCACAGTAAAATAATTTTTCTAACTGGTCCTTACTCATTCTGACTAGGGAATAGATTACTGCTGGTATACTGATGCCTTTGTGGGGACTTTTGATATATGATACTTGCTAACTCTATCAACATCCTGAGATGTTAAGGTATCGTACAACCTCTTCGCCATGCATCTGAAGTTAGACATTCCCACTTTTCCTTTTGCTGCTAAATCCAAGAGGAACATGAGGGGACTGATTAGATAGTTCAGTAACAGGAAGCCACATGTGGTTGCTCATTACATACTCTTCAGAGAGCTCCATGCCACACTCTAGTTAAAGGCACTCTTTAGTTATGATACTTGTCCCATTGGATAAAACTCTCTACCCCACATCGCATCTTGACATATTCCCCATGTTAGTTTTACCACCTATCTAATTAAATAAAAGAAAGACTACCAGCAGCTTACGATACATAGTAAGATACTGAACGAAGACCAGCACATGATACAGATTCAAATGGTCAGAAAAGCAGACACACAATACTATTGCTACTGTAAGTGAAACAACATTTTGTGCTTGCAGCTGTATTCTAAAGAGAAAACTATCCAACAAATTTTAACAATGGTTACGTTGTCAGAGGGAACCTTCAACTGTTCTTCATTAAAAGATTAAATTGGACTGCAGTGAAAGACAGTAAAAGTCATGATGTGAGGGAGCAAAAGAAAGGATAGCTAAGCAGGGGTTGTCTTT
Source organism: Falco naumanni (assembly GCF_017639655.2). Classification (NCBI taxonomy): domain Eukaryota; kingdom Metazoa; phylum Chordata; class Aves; order Falconiformes; family Falconidae; genus Falco; species Falco naumanni. The sequence goes on from NC_054058.1 coordinate 19,419,885, forward strand.
AAAATCTGACAAAAAATGAACAGGAAAGCCATAAGGCTACTTTTTAGCAGTTGCATAAGGCATGGATGGTCTATTAGAAATTATATTTTGCCTTTTTAAGCTATGATAACATATGCCAATAACTACAAAGATTTATAAAGCATGGGAGAGATACTCTTGTGTCTTAAAAAAAAAAAAATAAAGTGCTAAAAATGTCCCTTCATACTGGTGCATCTCTACTGGAAACTATGGCAATAAATGTTTCGCTTTTACTCCTTATAGGACTCCATTAGTGTCAGTAAAGTTTCACCAGTTTTACACTGAAGTAGCACTTTGGAACATTGATACGGTGATCCTTTTTGGCAAGAGGTATCTTAAAGCTGTTCAACAAAGCTGTGTGCAAAAAGAGAAAGCTAATAAATATTACAGTATGATTGTTAGTGAATGTTCCCTAACTGTGGGCTACATGCTTTACATCGCTTCCAATAGTACCAAGACTGCATGTGAGAGAGTAGCGGTGTAGGAAGTATGCGCTTAATCAGAATGAAACCACGGTTTAAATGAAATATCTTTCCTTATTTTGCTAGATATTTTCTGTTGACAACACAGCTTGTTCCTTAATAGGAAGGCTCTTATTAAAGTACATGTGTCAATGGACGCTGAATAGATTTCATACGGAGTGGTGAAAGGGACAAGAAAAACATTTTGCTGTTCTAAATCATGTGACTGAATGATGAAAGAAATTCCTCCACCCAAAGGTTTGGTTGCTGTGAAGAGCGGTTCAACTTTCACAGCCACAGTTGTCTAATCTTATTTTCTAGACATTTGCCTGGAAGGCAACACTGTCCGTGTGCCCGGCTCTGTGCTAGGCCAGACAAAAGGTAATTCTTGTCTCAGCAGGGCTTGACCCAGCCCTGCAAATCACATATGGAAGGATGTATTCAACTGTTAAAGAGGTACGCACTGCCCAAGCAGCCACTGCATATCCCTATGGAGGGAAAGGCAATAGGCCAATGGGGAGTGTATTGCAGACTAGATCGATTCAGAAATTTGGCCTAAAGGACAGAGCTGTTATTTGAGAGGCTATGCACAGGGGAATCTAGAGGGCTATGCAAATGCAGGAATCTCCCATACAAGCAGAATATGAAAAAAAAGAATGTGTGGCTAAACTTGTTTCCTGAACACAGAGCAAAAGGCAGAATAATGTCAATAGAACCCTGCGGCCAGCTAGCAGGCAGCGTCCTTGTGCTATATGATGTGCTCTGCTGGTGATGGCAGTTAAAACAAATCAAACTGAAGAGCAGTTGAAGAGCATTTTACAAGTTTTCAGACCACATAAGATACAAGGAGGCACTAAGAAAACCATTAGGTAAGTTCTATTGCTAATATTTAGCACCTCTACCAAGAAGACAGGCTTCTACCAACAGGATTACAGTAAAAATCAAAATGATTGTGTTCACATTCGCCGGATTGTGGAGACAATCATCCTGGGGAGCAAACTGATATAGAAACTACGCTACACACAGGCAGCTACAGAAGTTGTTATTCATGTCTGTTCTGTCTGGAGGGTCTGAACTCTTCCACTTTCATGACACCAGCACTGCCCAATCGCTGTCTTCTCTTCCATACTGAAATGAAGCAAATAGGGAGTTTAAGAATAAAAGTTAAAAGCAACAGTGTACAATTATTATAACTTCTTTGGTCTATCCTCAGAGATACTCACATCCACCATCCTGATAGTACTATACAACTACTTCTTGTGTCATTACTTCTGTCCCTGATTTGAGTGAAGCCTAAAGGCAGCTTGAAGCTTTATCCACCTTCTGACAGGCAGACTAGAAAGGAGCGATACTGAGACTCACTAGAGATGATACAGAATAGTCCTGCTTCACCAGAGCTTTCCATCAGTTTAATAGTTATTCCCTGAGGTCAGTTCAGTAATTCATATATAAGTATGCCCCTGCTCCAGCTCCAATAAACAAACACGTTTGGTTTTCTTTCTTTTTATTTTCAGGGTGGCTTTTTATTACAGCATTCTGGTTGAATGTGAAATAAAACCCATCACAAATACCACAGAGTAAAATTAGAGAGAACTGTAACCCAAATAAAACAAGTTGTCTTTCCATATGCAAACCAACAGGATCACCACACAGAAATGAAGGCAAGCTACCACGTGGAGCTGTATCCCTTCCAGGGGGGGATACAGTCCCAAGGCAGCACTTTTGGTTGTTAAACTGACTCCGTGTTCTAAAGCTCTTTGTCACCATTCCTGTAAACAATGCTCCAGAGAGCCCCGAAAATGCACACAGGGCTCAAGCATATAAGCAAAGCACTGCTGTGGATAGACTACTAGCAGTTGTAAGCTGGGAGCCCTTGCCCTCATAGTACCATGTTCAAGAAGCTTCAAAACACTGTTCACCAAGGAATAAAGACTGGTTTTAGAGGCTTTATGTAGGCTGAAAAGATCACGTGATGATAATTTCTCCAGAGAGGATGAAAGGAAATTCCTCCAATCCAGGTTCTGCATCAGCCAGAAAGGAGATAAAGGGACATTAAAGCAGGGAAAAGACAACAGCTCCAAATCAGGATCAGCCAGAAAAAAACACATTTCTAGATCCACAAAGGAATGATGTTCAGTGTGCTTGTGTTTTACTCTTTACTCCAGTGGGTAAAGCCTCTAAATGACCTCCACATCTACTTTTTCTTTTCATTACTAATTCTGCTGCTCCTGTTCTGCAGCCTGTGATATGGTTGACTAAAAACTGATATGGTGCTACACAGGACCTTGGATAAATTACTTGTTCAAAGGATTTCCAGCTTACATTCCCAGATGTCAGTGTGGCTGCCTTGGGAACTCTAACCAAGGAAAAGCAAATGTATCATCAGTTTAACCGCAAAGCACTGGATTACCTTCATGTGTGGCAATTTTGTGAAGATGGGGACAAAGGGAGGAGAAAAAAAGACGAAAAAAAAGAGATGTCTTTGACCTTCGTATCACTGCTTCTTAGAGAAAAGGTGGTACCCCCACCTACCCCAAATCGGAAAGCAGGCAAAGGCCAGGGGGTTATTTGAAAGTTTTGCTGGCTTTAGGTAGTAGTATCATCTAATGCGCTGCTGCTGACTTCAGAAATTGCAAGGGCCGGTCTGAGTTGCCACTAGACTGCAGTTTGAACCTGCTTCCAGAATTAACAGAGCAATGTAGATGTTATACCACAATTAAGATATTTTCATCCCAGAAATAAAAGCAGATTTAGCTTCCTCTTCTGATTTTGTCAAAGACTTTGTGACCTCAGGCTACTCAATCCCATCCCTCTTTCCCACCCTGTCCCAGGTCTTGCTTTGTAAAAATTAACACATGCATTCTCCTTCCCTGGTTGCTTTTCTGCTGGCCTGCCCATTTAGATTGTGCAACTCTGAGAAAGAGAAGGGTTTTGACTAACAGGCTATTTACTGCTGTTTGACTGCAGTGTTTAAATCTATTTTATATCATGTAGTATAAACAATATATCTTACCTTCTATCTATCCCTTCCAAGCTGCATCCTGATGTATACTTTAAAGGGTATAGCGAAAGTTTTATTTATTCTCAAAGCATGGAATACAAACCCACAAAAACATGAGTGGTATTTCATTGAGTGTATTCCCAGAGAAAAGAATCTCTTTAAATCATCTAATTCAAACAGTTCTAGAAGACATGTGTACTATGACTAACTCATTCATAAGCACATCATTACTGTACACAATGTAAATTACTTAATCCAAAATCTTTATCAGCCTTAAGTAATCATGACTTCCACTTAGTGATAGAAAGGGAAATATGTATCGCAGTGCTTCTACTATTTCTCTCAACTAGCATGAGAAATAGAATCAGTTCTGCCCATGAGTTTCTAATTTGTCACTCTAGCTCTAGTTCCACCTAACAGCTGTTCAAATCCAAAGAAATCCTGTTTAACACAGAAGACTTGCAAAAGAACAACGAGCAGCAAGAAAACAGACTTGGAAACGCAATAATGAAGATAATCTGAAAATGTTAAAAAAGCATGTGTTGTACACAAGGGAATCAGTATAATGATGTTGGATACGGAGCCCTGCACCTCTTGGTCACAGGTTCAAATGAAGGACAATGTTGGTATTGAGAATTTTTACTTTTTTACAAATGTCCATTGTCCAACATGAAATGGATACATCACCCTAGTTCAGGCAACAGCAGAGCACAGAGACCAAAGTTGTGTTTGGCTGTCATTTCCATTGCATTTTACTATTCAGAACTTGAACGTTCTTTGGAATAACAGCCTCAAGACTGTCCAAATGATATGACAATAGTCCAATGATACTGTAAAGAGATCTCCCCCCGACATGCCCTCCTGGTAGAATACACAAAAGGTCTTTGTGAAAGATCCTAAAAAATCCCCTGACATTTTAAGAATATTATATATTCCATTTTGTGTGTTGCAGCACTGTTTTCTGTATGACAACCTGGGGTCTGCTTGGATATGAGCTCATCTCTCCACAGAAAAGTGAAGAAACACAATCAGCAACCGCTGACTGACTCTTAAATGGGAAGCAGCCATCACCCGCTTCAAAATCATGTTTCTAACAATGAAGTGTTCTAAGTCTCCTGGCTTTTTTAAAGAAGGACGAAAACCCAGAAGTAAACATACACATAATAGTCCAGCACTTTCCAGCAGTGATGGATTTACTCTTGGTATGTAACTAATGAACACAAGTTATGTACATAGTTGAAAGGCAAAAAGGTACATATGCATAGTTGTAAAGCGAAAAGCTCCAAGGAAGATAATTGCTAGAAACAATCTACACTTTTTCAGCCACCTCCTGATCCTTGGTTGGGGATGGAAAAACAGGGTGATTGGGGAGGGCATGGGAGGAAGCCTCAGGGAGCCGGCTGGATGGATTTGTCTTAATAATCCACTCATCATCTACTGGCCAAGGGAGAAAGACACATGTTCCAGTGTTGTCTTCTGAAATAGAATTCTGGATTTCACAAGCCACTCTTCTAGAGAAGGCACGCGCTTGTCTCATGACACAAACTGTTAAAGCAGTACCTACTCCACACATAACACTCAACAAGGTGCTGGAACTGGCTTTAACTCTTTCTGATGCTGAGCGGTTCCATGACTACAATTAGAAGTGATCAGTGAAGACTCAAACTGATCACAAATTGCTGAAGGCCCTAATGTACATCGCAAAAGCATCACCTAGACCTCAGAAGGTAACACAGGAATTACACAAGTGTTTTCAGACATTAAAGATAGATACTTGACATGCTCTTTAATATAGAGCAGAGAGCTATAGGAATAGTGATTCGTCTGTACCACAATGAAAAGTGTATAATAAATCTGGACATATGACAACAACAAAAGAAGTGATGGGCACCAGATGTTATTTTAGATAGGTGTATCAGGCACTCGGGATGAGAAAGATGAAATAAAACTGTGGTATGTAGTGGGATTCTGGAGAAAGACTACTTTGTATTCCCATATATTAAGATGACAAAAATGTTGCATGTAACTGAGCTGGGAACACGTAAAACTCAGCTTCAACTTCCCCTCAACAAATCATGAAATCTAGAACCAAAGGCACCTATACATCTTCCTAACTACCAGTCCTACTATTTTAAGAGAAGGCCCTGATCCCAAGCCGTTACAGTTGGCACAGCTGAAACAACAGGAAGATGGAGGAACGTGTCTTTTTGGCTCCAGGAAAGTTGGCTCAGCCATCAACACAAAGGTACCAGAATATTAAGAATTCTTTCCTCTGTGAGTCGCAGCCAGAAATGTCCAATACTATTCTGAAGAACAAGAAATGCTGATCCCATGTCACCCTCCTAGTGAAGAACAGTCAAGTGGTCTTGCTGCATCATTTGAGCTACAACTCCTAGGGAAAAAGTAGTTAATGCTGAAAAGCAGAAGCTGTGAAGGTATGTAGAGAATCAAGAGTACAGAAGAACCACTGAAACAATATGAGATGTCCTGGCTTCCTTGTCTAAGACTGCTTCACCCTACTTGAATTAAGCAATGAGAAAAACCCATAATGAATAGCAATGGATTTAAACTTGGACTGCAATATAGCACAAAACACTGGAGAAATAACATTACATAAAGAATCTGCTCATCATGAGATTTTAGGTGGATCAACATACAACAACAGACAGCAGTTCACAAGTAGTTTTTGTTTGGGGTCTCATCAGAAGAACACTGTGTCATATTATTTCTACACACTAGTAAAGGGCCTGTAAAATAGAAAGATAAATCAATTTTAGGGCTCTTTCTTTAAAAGTTCTGATTATTTTATGGGATTCACAGAGTTGCTATGTGGTACAGTGTATCTCTCAATCTTTCAAGAAAATTCTTACTTCAGGGCTTACTGGCAGGAAGATAAAAACTGCAGTAGCATATCTAAGATTGTATTGAGCCAAAAGCTAAGAATATAGAACAGTAACCATCAGACTTAATTTGAAAAAAATCATGCCAATACTGTCAAGCAGCTGCTATCAGACCTTAAATAAAGGGGCTTGTAACTTGCCAAGACCTATTCCTATCCCCAAATTCCTCCCACCATAAACTACACTAAACAAGGAAAAGAAAACAGGCAACTAAAATAAGAAGGCTCATCATGTGCTGCTAATTGACTTTAACCGAAATGGTATTGACTCCTGTGCCCAGACGGGGAGGTCAAGCACAGATTCCAAATAGACTTTGATTTTTAGGAAATCACAGAGGAAAGAAAGAACTGTTTTAAGGATAAAAAGTGACTGTGTAATTGGAAAGATGCTGAGAAACAACTGGTGATCAGTTGGCTGTTCCCAGTGAATGCTTACTATTTCACCCATCTGTTTATTGATTAGCCTATATTCATTTGTGATCAGTGTTATCAAGATGCTCCATAATGTTGTTTTTTCCTCCTTAAAAAGGAACCTACAACAACAGTACTGGATTTCACTGATAACAGTAATATCTTAACTCTCACCCAGCTTCCAAGATGAACAGGGAAAAATTAAATCACTCTCCATCCATATCATACTTTCTCAAGGGAAAAAAACCCACACAAATTGATAGAATAACCACATCAAACATAAAAGCCTATATAATATATACAAAATATATTAAAAGAAATATATAATAAGAAATATGTATTACAATACATCTAATGTATATTTGTTCATATAGATTATATATATATAGCACCACTATTAAAAAGATTATTTTCTGGTGTTTTCCAATGTTCACCTTTTATTATTTTATCTGGTTAAAGAAGAGGAAGCACCTTACCTGGATATCACTCAGCTTGTTCAGGAAACGGGTTGTTAACTGAGGTCCATTCTCCATAGTTGGAATGTGCAAATGCTGCCGTGGAATAAAGAAAGGGCAAGGGGTGTGGAGAGAAAGAATAACGTCATAATAACTTCATGTACATATGAATACCTTAGGGTCATCAACAATTTTAATAAATATTTATCAAGCTTTCTAGCCCTCCTTACAAGTAGGCAAGGGCTGTTGTAGTGTAGGAGGGCATGCTGAGCCAGTGAAAAGTTAGATTAGTTGAACTCATGCTGTTTTTAGCAGAGGCTAATCTAAGCCTTCCAAAAGATCTGTCCAAAACAGAAGGTATGCTGTACAGACAAGAGTAGTAACACTATATACAGTAGTATTTCATTTCAAAGTATATTGTGTAGAAACACAACAGTACATTTACAGTACTTACTGTCACTCAGGACCTTGATGTCTCTCATATTACCTTAGTATCTGATAATATTATTACATTTATTACATCCTATTAATTCAAGAAGTATCACTTAACAGACATTCACTGTACTTTCATATTTAATGTGTCCTGGTTTCAGCTGGGATAGAGTTAGTTTTCTTCTTGGTAGCTAGTACAGTGCCGTGTTTTGGCTATGATGTGAGAACAATGTTAATAGGACACTGATGTTTTTAGTTGTTGCTGGGTAATGTTTATACTAAAATCAAGGACTTTTTGGTTTCTTGGGCCCTGCCAGCAAAGAGGGCTGGAGGGGGACGTGAAATTGGGAAGGGACACAGCCAGGACAGGTGACCCGAACTAGCCATAGGGATATTCCATAGCATATGACATCATGCTGAGTATATAAACTGGGGGAAGAAGAAGGAAGGGGGGGGACATTCAGCATTATGGCATTTGTCTTCCCAAGTCACCGTTACGTATGATGGAGCCCGGCTTTCCTGGGGATGGCTGGACACCTGCCTGCCGGTCAGAAGTAGTGAATGGATTCCTTGCTTTGCTTTGCTTGTGTGTGTGGCTGCTGCTTTACCTATTAAATTGTTCTTATCTCAACCCTTGAGTTTTATATTCCATTCTGATTCTCCTCCCCATTCCTCTGGGTGAGGGCGAGTGAGCAAGCGGCTGCGTGGGGCTTGGTTGCTGGCCAGGGTTGAACCACAGCATAATGGAACGAAGCACATCCATACATGCAGCTGCAATAACCTAACCTTCTCAATTAACTTTGTGCTGGCTGAATAGCATCAAGTCAGCTTAGTCTGAATGCCTGTGGAATTCTACCTGTGCAGGAGAAATCTCCCATATGGTGCCTAGTAGGTGGAAGCAGCTGTACGCCCTCCTGAAACAGCTCTTCCATCACAGCTGAGTTCCCTGCAATGGGGGGTGAAGAAGAGAGGAACCAGAGAAGAAAAGAAGGCAGCGGCTCAAAAATTTGGTTCCCTGCGAAAGTCCTTCCTCTCCTCACCTTTCCCGGTGCCTCGACTTTGGAAAAAATGTTCAGTAAAAGAAATGTGGGAGAACATAGTTTTCTATTTTTTCAAACAGGCTGGGAGCTAGTAACTTCTTTTTCTCCTCCTCTTCCCAGGAATTAAGCTTTTATGATTTTAACTATTAAAAAATCCCAGAAGATGAGAAGGAAAGCTCTCTTCTGAAAACATAGCAGTAATTCACTTGGGAAACAACGTACTGACACTGTTCATCTTTCCAGGAGCCTCTGGGAACACTCCTTTTCTAGCTCACTTCAGCTGCAGTTAATTATCATAAAATTCTGAAGAAAGAAGGAAGAGGGGAGAGAGACAGACATTTTCTTACCTTGCCCTTATATAAAATGTTAGAGATGGGGCATACAACACAAGCTGTTCCAGCACCAAACATCTCCTTTACTCTGTCCTCTTCCAAGGCAGTTGTCAGGTCACTCATGGTGATATATCGCTCAGACACTTTAAATTCTCCCTGCACAAGAAGAATCAACCACAAAAATTGTAAAAAGTTTAAAAATGGTTTGTGTTTTTGTTTTCCATGTTTAACATCTCTAATAGAACTACTAGTCTAATGGCAATCAGTCAAGTTTTGGCTGTAATCGTGTGATTTTTTCAAACCCTACAGTATCACACAAGATAGACTCTAATCGAAAGAATTACCATCAAGGAAGCCGGTGGTTTGTCAGATAAAATGCTGATGATTAAGTGGGACTTCCCTCTGATTTGGTACAGAATATCAATATTGCATTAGGGAATAACACAGCAGAATTTGTCATTGGTTATGTGACACAGGATCTAACTACTCATGGTCTCCAGCATGCTAGAATTTGTAAAAAAATTACTCAGTTATGTCAAGAGAGCTTTGCATTCCACTCTCAAACAATTCCTAAGTAGAACACATTCTGTTAATTCCACCTGCAATGCCAACTAGATGTGATATATTTCTTTAATCTCTGGTGAAATTTCACACTGTAGCCTGCACACGGTTGTCACATAGAAAAATTAACTGTACTGCAAGTATGACTAAAGCAATTCACATTGGACAGTTTTAACATAGGGAGTGTTTTTCCTTCTACAAGTGTTGAAGAATACATAGCAACTGATTGAACGCATAGCAACTGATTGAGGGGATGTGTTTGAAGAAGAAAAATAAACATCGAACTGAAATTTTCATTCCACAGATTTATGTGGACTTCATTGTCCTATCAGGCCAAACTAAAGCTTAGTCCTTGTTTTACATGCAAGCTTTTTAATATGAAACAGAGATGCTTACGATAGCAGAAAACATGATTAGCTCTTGACAGGAGAGTATTTGGAAAGCGAGGCAGGGATACCATGTAAGTAGGCTTTCAGATAGGTTAGGGAATAGAGGTCAGGAAAAAGAGAACAACCTTTGTAGAGTAGAAGACACCTAATTATTCAAAAAGATCAAGATGAGAGTCTGCTATCTCACAAACAAGCCCCCCTCCCCCCAGGTGGGACTGAGAAGTGTGCATGTGTATCTGCACTAGGGGAATACCAATACGTATAAAGACACACAAGAGCTCAGCACAGGTCAACAAGTGGCACACGTGCACCACGAAGTACATGCCTAGCTCTCTTCATTGCAAGTTAAGACTTCAGTGATATAACTGTGAACTGTATTTCAGGAAGTCTTGGAAGCTGAGAGTTAATACCAGGGGAAAAGCATAATACATGCCTGTGTTATTCCTGTTACTCCTCCCTAAATCTAATCTGGCCAAAACCAGGAGACAGGATACTGGGCTTGATGAGCCTTTGACTGTACAGTATTCTTACCCAAGCCACAATAAAACCTTTGAATAAAGTACAGGCAGAGTGAACAGCTTGCTGCATTTGAGATATGAGGTAGTCCCAAGTGTCTGAATAAGTTCTTGGATGGTTACATCACAGAACTGGAATCTGGAAGCAGACAGATGACTTCAAGACTCTGGCTGGATTTTAGGCTGCATGCTAGTTATTAGAAAGAAAGGTGGAGCCATGGGAACTAAGTAGAGAAATAGTGTGCTGATGACTGAAGTATAGCTGTGATCACACATGGTAATTGTTTGTTTCCTTGCTTTAAGTTGCTGGTACCAGTGGATTTAATGAGAATTTTCATGTAAAATTCTACACAGAGCTATTTTAACAAGTTTGATATTGTTCTGTGTGACAGGTGTGGGTATTCTGATGATGTTGCTGAGAATTTATGAATCAACATGCCATTAGTTCCCATTTTAGGTTAAGGGATTTCAGTACTTAAAGGGGGCTTATAAGAAAGACGGGGACAAACTTTTTAGCAAGACCTGTTGCGATAGGACATGGGATAATGGTTTTAAGCTAAAAGAGGGTAGATTTAGACTAGATATAAGGAATACATTTTTAATGGTGAGAGTGGTGAAACACTGAAACAGAATGCCCATAGAGGTGGTAGATGCCTCATTCATGGGAACATCCAAGGTCAGGTTGGACTGGGCTCTAAGCAACCTATCTAGTGGAAGATGCCCCTGCTCATTGCAGCGGGGGTTGGACTAGATGACCTTTAAAGGTAACTTCCAAGCCAAAAACACAAGTCAAACCGATTCTGTGATTCGATGATCTGACCAGCTCAGTTGAACTTCAAGATACTGAACACCAGGAATGCTTACTTTCATTTGTGTTATAACATGATAGTTGAAACCATTACTGCCAAGGTCAAAACACTCACCCAATTACGTGCCAAATCCAAAATGCTTTGTCTTGTCACTCCTGGAAGGATGATGCCATCTAAAGGTGGCGTTGCCAGTTCATTTTCTGTCAAACACAAAAGAAATAGAAAGACTGGTTGAAAAACAAAGAAACAAAAAAATGTTTACTCATATTACACCTAACGTGAAAATTAAAAAGAAGTGGAATGATATCAGAAATGTTTCCTACCCTCTAAGAACACAAGTTACACAGATTCAATTACAATAAGTTGCTGCTGATTGTTTGGAACATTTTGAGTATACTTCAGTGGGTGGGGAAGAAACATGTTTAACACACTAATAAACATATGGCTAAAGCCTAGTAGTAGGTTTTACTTCTCTGTGTATTATGGATTCGCTGTATAACTACTGGGAACCACCAAATAGTTCAGTCTTCAAATTCAGAGTAGACAGGCACAAGGGAAAGCCATGCCTAATAATCCCAGGGCATATCATGACCTTCCCTGAACTGCTTTACTTCACTTAGCAATATGGGGTTCAATATACCTACCTCATAGTGTGAATATGAAACATCTATGAGATATTTTGAGGCCCATTTACTGAAAAAGAAAAGCAGTGGAAACCTTGCCAAATGCATCTTGAGAGGAGACTTCCTTAATCATCCTTTGTCTTCATCTAGACATCCTTCCCACCCCACACCCCCAATTTTCTCTTTACACAGCAAGAGCACTCCTAATAAAATTCCAAAAGCACCAACAATACAAATCATTCAACTAGTCTGGCTTGTTAGCTTGTTTTTCTTGTTTGCTCTTGAAAAAGAGCATTAGATACATGTTCATCTAATGTAACTAATGAAATGGTAGCTAAATGGTAATCCATACTTACTAAATACTCAAATTACAACACAGAAGTTTGTATGTAGTCTTTATTCTTCCATCTGACCTTTGCAGCAAATCAGAGTTAATCTTTTTATTTTAAACCATCACTTTTACTTTAAACCATCTTGTAGCATACTCAGCAGTTTCTATTATCAGAGAATACTGAGCATTTACTCTTTCAGGCAGCCAGGCTCTTTTAACAGTCTCAAATTTCCACTGAGAAGTGAAGACCTCCACAATCTTCCAGTAATACTCTTCATAATTTCTTTTCTAGTAATATTCTCTTCCCAGTGAGAGTCCATTATCTTTCTTGATGTTATAAGGATACTACCCTGATCATTAAATCCACAAACCATTAAGACTTTTGATTCATTTTTGCCTAGGTCACATTAAAGAACAAGATATGTATCTTCATGTTTTTATTATGTCCCTTTCTGCCTACCTGCAAAAAATCACTGAATCCAGGGCTCCATTTGAAACAGACTCAAAGGAAACACTGTCTCAAAAATATTTCTGTAGGTCCTGTGAAAACTTGCAGCTGGGTAGAAGACAGAAACACGGTATTCATCCTTGGGCTGTGAGAGCAGGTTGAGCTCAGCTGCTTAATACTCTCTTTTCAGCAGTCAGCTAGATAATTCTGTGCAAAAACACTGCCTGCCAGCCAGTGCATACAGTGCTCCAGACTGGCGACAGCATGGGCTCTCTCCCACTCTGCAAGAGGGGACTTTGGGAGCTGGGGTGGCATAGGGGAAGTGGAGGATAAATAAATGGAATTACTTGTTGAATCTGCTGCTCGCTGTCCATTCTCTCAAGAAATGTCTGTTACTTCTTAATTCAGCCATCTCTGGATTTATTCATTCGGACTAGGAGTTTTTCCTGCCTGTGCTTCCATGTTCCGTTTATGAGGATCTATACATACATAAGTAATAGATGTAAACTGCCATGCCAAAATGTATTTTAAAAGCTGCCCTAGAACAGGCTATACATTCTGCTCTCGTCTGACTCACCAGTAGTGCTATTCCCTAACCTGGACTCCTAAGTACAGCAGTGATCTCTTCTTTCTCACACAGTCAGGAACAATAGCTTTCCTTTTCTGAGTCTGTCTAGCACCACTCCTAATCATGATGCATGCCTGGTCCTAATTCTGGCACAGCTATCAAAGGAAGAGGACTTAAAAACTTTTCATAAGCCACAGGACTCATCTGAACATCTGAAAACCTGTTGTTCTGCATTTGTGACCAAGTTATATACAAGTGCTCCCCTTTCTCTAACAGAAAACCTCAAATAACATGGACCTTAATACCAAAGATTGTGACTACCCACCAGATAATGTCCTCTATTTGGTGATGTTGCAACATATCTTGGCCAGAACCTGTCTAAGGTCAAAAACTGTGGTGGTTTGACCTTAGCTGGATGCCAGTTGCCCATCAAGCTGTTCTAACACTCCCCTCCTCAGCAGGATAGTGGGGGAGAAAATAAGATGGAAAACCAAATTTGTGGGTCAAGACAAAGGCCGTTTAATAAAGCAACAGCAAAGGTCACATACAGAAGCAAAGGAAAACAAAAGATGTTACTCTCCACTTCCCATCAGCAGGTGATGTTTGGCCATAGGGACATGGGGCTTCAGTAGGCTGTTAATGTTGCTCCAGAAGAGAAATGTCATAAATAATGAATGCCTCCCCTTCGTCCTCCTTTCTCTCAGCTTTTACTGCTGAGCAGGCATCACATGGTATGGGATATCCCTTTGGTCAGTTTGGGTCAGCTGTCCTGGCTATGTCCCTTCCCAAGATCTTGCCCACCCCCAGCTTAGTGGTGAAGGAGGGGGGAATGCTGGAGAAACAGCCTTCATGCTGTGTGAGAACTGCTCAGCAGGTGCCAAAACACTGGTGTGGTATCAACACCTTTCTAGCTACCAGTACAATGCACAGCCCTATGAGGGCTGCTGTGGGGAAAATTAACTCCATCTCAGCCAGACCAATACAACAACGTATATTAATTGATTTGAGCTAGTTCGAAAAGTTGCCAGGCCAAACCAGCCATCAAACAGCACTGAGCTGACAGGACATGGGAGTCTCGAAGCATTTTGAACAGCCTGCTCTGTAGAATTTTGTCAAGTATACATACGATGCCTACCAGCCTGGGGCCGCCCAAGGAACATCTGCTGCCCTGATATGCGGCACAGACGATAACACTATACAACACAGCATGCCAGAAAGCTCATCTTCTCTGTGAATTGATGCCAAACCAGGCTCCATATGACATCAGTTTGTCCATCTCCAAAAAAACAGACTGTGAGCTCACAGACTCCATTTGCCTCCCGAATTATTTTGATGGGCTAGAAGCCTTAAAATGTATAGTAGCAAAAAGGGGGGGAAAGGCATTTGAAGGAAAATGTCAGGGTTTCTTTTCAGTGCTCCGTTAAACTAGCCATGGTATAGGCATGCTGTAACAGTGGAACCCCATCAGAGTGTTTAAAGGGATTTTTAAAATGAGGTCTTGCATATTACACAGCTTCAATTTTTACATACCTGTGTTTATGAACAAGTAGCAGATAAGATTCCAAATACGGGATGCGCTCAGCACTAATCACACCATAACAGTGCTCAGAAATTCACTAAAATATATTTTACCAAAATGATAACAAAATGATTCCAAGAGAACTTAAGGTCAAGGAGACCCCAGGAAACCCTGATTTCACCATTATTAACAGCTGACTTCCTCTCCCAGTTGTTGTTTTGAACCTTTCTATTTCTTCCTCCTTATTTCCCCAAGGCTTTTCTTCTCCTCTCCCCTCATGCAATCACTCTGTCTTTGTGTCTCTGTCAATTTACTTTCCTCAGTTTCTTTCCCTTCCTTCTCTTTGTCTGCCTCCTCATTCATTTGCTGCTCTCCCCTCCTTGCTATTGCTATGGCTTTCTATTAGAGCAGAAGGTACAATCCTTATTTTCTTAGTAGTAAAAGATACTTCTGCAGCTCAAATAATCCTCCACCTACAGAATGTTAAGCAAACTTGCCTGTTATTTAACCTGACTGTTCCAGAGAATCTTTTAACATAATTATTTTTTTAATTTATGTAAGGTATTTTGAAGTGGGCACTATTAATTCCCATTTAAATAACAGGAAAAAATACTAGGTGATGCCTGAATGCTATTCACAATGCCTCAACATTAAAGCTACAAGTAGAACTGAGATGGCTTCAAATTATTCTGAAGAAACTGAGCTTTCGAAAGTGCACACAGATTTCATAGTTAGCAACCTTCAGGCTGGACATATGTTTAAATTTTAAGGTTTTCCATAAAGTCAAGCCTATATTCTAGGCAGCAGAACAGACATTCTTGAAGGAAACTAGTTTCAATGTTAACAGCTCCTTGGGACTGTTATGTGCTCTGAAGAGGCAAGTGGAAGGGACTGGTGACCAAAATTTTCACTTTGTGAACATAAACTGTAAACAGTATTTGATGAACGAAATACAACACTCCTGTATTCATGCAACAGCAGAGATCCAGATTTGGGCATATTCTAAGCCTCAGCCACAGCAGCAGTGGGCCTATAAAAGCAGCATAGAGCATGTCATGTTACTTTACCAGAAATTGAGTAGTTTCCTCCCCTACTCCTTCCTCGATGTTACAACCAAAACATTTTTCCAGGCTTCTCCTGCTGCCCAAGGCAATGTGTCAAGTTTAGTCACTAATGCTATAACTGAAAATCAGCAGCAAAGGCTTGCAAGAAAAGCCTGCTCTCATGGGAAGCATAGATGTCCTTTAGCTAGCTGGGCTGAGTCTTTGATTTGTTATAAACCAAGGAGAGCAGTTCGGACTACTCCGAAGTGACCTCTGAACACACAAAGGGCTTCTTCTTCTTCATGAAGACCTGCAATTTCTGCCTCACTGTTTTTATGTTAGCTCCCTCTCTCAGCTGCAGAATTTGCATAACAAAACAAAACCACAGCCTAAGTAAGTATCCTTTGTGAATGTAATGGCAAACACTTTTTAAATTACAATGTAAAGCCGTAGGCAGGTATGGGATGACACACATTGGCAGCAAGAGTGATTCTCAACCAAAGATATCATAAATTAAGCATTAATCAACACACCAGGAGACAGCAAAGTGCTCCGATGATGCTAATGACCATGTCGTGTGAAATGGCAGGTTTGCTAGTACACAGTTAGCTTGGGTAGCATGAATTACAAGTTGTTTGCTACGGCCACCTCACAATAGTACTATTCAGTAATGCACTGGTAACACAGTGACTGGCAGATCTTTGGAACAGTACGGTGCTGCAGCTGGATAATTCCAGCATATTCCTGGTTTAAGTACAATGAGAACATTGAATTCTAATTATGTCCCCCCGCTTCAGTGTCCTTTCCCTGGGCAGAATGAGCCAAAATCTATTTTTGTGTCTCTCCAGTGAAGTTATACAACGCATGAATTTGACCATCTAGCTACACTGGCAAATCTACTGCTGCTATAACAACAAGATTTCCCATATTTATAGTTTCATTCACAAGACTGCACACTCATTCAACACTGAGAGAGTGTCACCCCTCTTATAAAAGAGGCAAAGATTTTGCAGAAGAACAGATAACAAAACTGGAGATGGGAGTCAGGATTCCCATTACCCTACGTTATGCAAACAACACTGTTGTCCCCACAGAATATTGCCTCTGTACTGCAGCTAAGCACTGTCAGAAAAATGTCAATTTTCAAGGGTACCCACAGCACTATGATGAAACCAGAGTCTGAAACCTGCATCTGCTGCCATGCAGAAGTTCAATAATGCTACATTTTCATGGAAGGCCAGCCCTCACAGAAGTCAGAAGGTGTCCTTTAATTCCACTTGGCTATACGCTGGCTCAATCCTTTAAGGACTCAGCCATGCAGTCTTCTGAACCAGTTCTCAAGTGTAGCTATTACTTCTCAAGCACTGAATACTTGCATGCCCAGTGAACATTTTTGAGATACCTAAGCAGTTGGCTGCTCATTAACTAGACAGTTTTCTCATCAGAATGTACACTGCTCAGAGATGACTGTGGGTATAAAGAGGTAAAAATGGTTTCAAGAACGATGGTATACCTTCAAAGCATCATTTGAGCATTAGTGATGCAGAATGCTGACTGACATGTTTCTCTCTGCCTCCACTGGACAGAACTTCAAATTCTTCAAAGAAAGAGCAGCGTTCTTTATCGGTTGGATGCAGAAATACTTTTGATTATGCTTCAGGAACACTTGACTTGCCAGAAAGTGATGATGGGAACCACACATGCCCAAAGCCACAGAGTTTGAAGAGTTACACAGCCATAAGGTGTTTTCAGTATGTCTGCATTGTTTCTGACCCAACACCTCCTTCAAGACCAAGCATGCTGCTAGAGTTGACGCCAAACCTGTAGTGTGACCTTGTGCATGGCTAGACCATACCCTTATGAGCACGTGGACTGGCCCAGCAGTGTTGTATATTATCAGTAGGCAGTCTGACAACTGCTCCAGAATCTCCTCTTTCACAATGGTATAACTGTCACTTACGAGTTTTCAGAAAAGAACAGGCATTTCCTTTGTTACATAATCTTCATTAAAAAGCTTATGACCTGCACTCCAATAATCATTTTGTGGATTACAGTCCCAGCTGCCTACTCTGTTAAAATTTTCATGTTCTGTATTACTATACCTCCATCTTCATTTATCCAGTAGAGAAACAGATTCATTGTTCCAACTTCAGTTATTTGGTGATCTTCTCCATAGAGCCACAAAACCTGCTGACAGCCTAACTCCAGGGCTTCTTGCTGGGCATAAATAGAAGAACCATAATTCCTTCAGAAACAAAAAGAAATATCAAACAGTTATGAATATCTGCTTAGGTATTTTCTGATTTCTGTGCGAGGTTTTGTGCACATCTACCTCACAAGCAAGTTCTCTGCACAGTCATTGGTTATCCCTGGAATATTTCATTGGAAGTACTCTACTAGCATTTTACTACATCATTTGTATCTACAATCCAAAAACTTTGAAGGGCTGAACAGCATCAACAGCTCAAATGTATCCATCCAAATTGTCTTCAAATTATCTCTTGTTCTGTTTTCTGGACATTCTAATCATTGCAATTAGACACCTTACGAAAGCTTTTATCTTTATTTAGCAGTTGGCATCCTGGAGAGAGCAACAATTCCTATCCAGCTCATGCTTTTAAAAAAAGCAAAATAAACCCATCCACCTCATCTCATATATGTCAGATGAACAGATGGGTCATATAAGTCAGATGAACCTCTTGGAACACAAAAATCACCAAAGACGAGTTGTTTCTTTTATAGTGAAAGATATTCACAGAACTAGTAGCTTCAGGAGCTGCAGATGGGCCTTGATGAATTCCACACCCTTGAGGAGCAATTTTTCCCTAAAATGCTGCCTAGAACCTGACTGAATAATATGTTTACTTTGTAGATGCTTTGAGGAGGGAGGGGAAACCCTTTGCTTCCGATGTTAAAACAACCATGAAGACCCAAAGTCAGCAGCTCCAAAGCGCTGGCCACACTGGAGTTGGAGTTCTCACCCCTGGGCACAAAACAAGTCAGTAGTGACTCCGGACTATTCCTTTTTTCACAGATGATGTATGAAGGATGCACAGGAAACAATTAATATATTCCTAAAACTTAGCAAAAACTCCACACACAAAAAAAAAAAAAAAAAAAAGAAGAGCAAAGGTCTCAGAACATCAGACTGAACGAAGGAAAGCCATTTTCTTGCCCTTTGATTATTTTACTTGTTCAGTTGAGCACCACTTGACAACTACTAACTTCCTGCCTAGAAAAAACTCCCAGGTAGAGACAATAAGCTTCATTTAAACCAAAGAACAAGGATGTATAATTGAGTCATTTATTTAGCCAGATCCAAGTTGCTTGCTCCAGTCAAGTCCTAAGCAACTTCACCCAAGTACTTGGACATTAAGAATTATGTCTCTACCTAACTTGTGCTTGGGCCTAGTTCAGCAGAAAACTGCCAGACTGTGTTGAAGTCGATGCAGATAATTGTCTCATGCTTTCCCTTACACACCCACACCCCCCTAGCTAACTGCAGATGGCTTGTCAAGACAGTCTGCCAAGGAAGGAGGTCAGCAGTCAGTGCTGCCCACTGCCCTGTTGGCAGCAGGCTGCTATACTGAACGATGCATCGAAGAAGTGATATCTTTAGGGTCAACTTCTGCAAGGGGAACAGGCGAAGTATTTCATGGACACCTTTTGGGTTCAGCTCCTCAGCTTGAGATGCTGCAACATTGCATAAATATATTTGCAAAGTACAATTTAGAAATTGTTATAGTACATTGTTTAACTGCTACATTTAATACCTCTACTGCTAGATTAGATACTTCACTTAAAAACAAATCTCTTTTGTGAGCTATGTAGAAGATGCAGAATTATGTTTTCTTACCCTCCGAGTTTGCAGTCCCCTGTTCCTCCTTTCCAGGCTCTTACATATTTTGGATCTGCCCATAAGGATATCGGATTAAAGCTTCCACTTGAAAAGTAAGGGCCCACAGGGCTCAGTATGACATACAGTAGGGCTTTAGTTGGCTTCTTCACTCCAAGGGATGGCTGAAAATAAGGAATGTAAACAAATCAAAAGTTACTGGTATATACTTCACTCCAAACCCCGGATGCTGCACAATTAGCTTTTGAAACACTAGTTTCAGAACTGCAGCATGAGAGTGCTTTTACCAGAACAATGCAAAGTGCTGCAATGAAAAAAAAATATTTATATAACTTTCCCGCTATTCAAGGAACATAACAACCCATATTGTCACTGTTCACTTACAGCTGTTGAATTTACCTATATATTATTGTAATCTTCTCAAACAGTTTCAAGATTTTGAGAATTCAGAAATTAGCTTAACAAGACACTAAGTAAGTACATGAATTAATCACAGCAGAAGCCTGCAAAGCCTTCTGGGAGGAGGAGTGGCAAGGACCACTGCTAGCAGTAACAACAGTGGAGGAACCACTGTCAGCTGCACTAGTGATGAGAATTAGCCAATGGCACTTAGAACTGGCAGTGGCAGAGTTGAGTTCTGGCTCTGTGAACGGCTGTGTGACAAGCTAAGATGGTTTGCCTGCTGGAAATGGTTCACACCATTGCACAGGAAATAACCTGGGATGTGTCACTTCACACACACACCCCCTCCCTGAGAGATGGCTTCCCACACTTCATGTCATCACCATCAATACTTAAAGGTGGAGGCGAAAAGTCTGGCACCGGGCAAAGTCTGAATCCTGTGGTAGGAGACTTGGTTTAACCATACAATTAAAGCTCAGGACTGACCACAGAACCGCAGAATGATTAAGGTTGGAAGGCACCACTGGAGATCACTTTGCCCAACGCCCCTGCTCAAGCAGGGCTACGTACAGCTGGTTGCCCATGATTCTTAGGATCTTCTACGCAACTGAATGGGTTAATATCTTGTCTCCACTCAGAGAAACCAGACTTGTAAAAAGAACAAGCTCATCTTTGGTGTCTAAGATTAGGTCTCCACTGAAAAAAAGTTATTGAACTTAAATCTTTAGGACCAAAGGTCTAATGAAAAGGCTGCACAAAGCACATGAAGCTAAACTGGGAAGCAGGAGGGAAAGTCATAGCGTCATATGGAACTACTAGAAAATTCAAACAAGCCTTCCTCAGGTCCTGAAAAGTTTCTTTTGATTTCTGTCTACTTTAATCCTTCAGCAAAGCTTCTAACAAGATTAATTAAAAGAGAGCTTGATATTTTTCCTGATTCTTACATGATCATTCAAAAGATTGTGCTGACTGGGTTTCCTAATTGTGCTGATTCATAAAAGATTAGCAGGACATGCAAAGCAAAAACAACATATGACATAGCAGAAAGGCCAGGTATGTCAGCTAACGTGAAACAAAGCTCAACAGCAAAAGAATTCCCAAAACCAAAAACAACGTGGGAAAATTAAAATTTTAATATTAATACTTTGCAGTCACTGAGTGGAGACCCTTCCCACCTGAAAGAAAATCTGCAACTAGTGTACAAGCATCAAATTCATGGAGTCCTAAAACACATATGAAATGCATAATGCTCATATATAACTACTTAAAGATATGGATATTGCAGAAGAGTAACTTGCCTAGTTGGGAACTATACATTCTTTAGCTTCCTTACCCTATGTTCTACCATCATAGGTTTCCATCTTGCCACTGCTAAAAAAAACCCACGCTTAAAGGTTTAATTAAAATACATTCCCTGTTTCTTAATTCCCTTTATAAATACTATTGGTTTGACTCACACCCACGTGAAACTCACAGAGTACACACTAATACCTAGTTGCTAAGGAGACACTTATAAACTCAGGTTTATCTGGGTTCAAGGATAAACTGACACAAGAACTTGTTCTTAGTTCCATCAGAAGTGACTCTCAGAAGACCCATCTTAACTGACTGAGTAGAATCTTCCAAAATCTCCTCACTAAGGTCAGGATGGAGGTATGAGATGAAATCAAAAAAATCTACACAGCAAATTTCTGTTCCCTCACATTTTTTCCGGATTATTAGTATTTTAAAGGCACACATTACCATGTCACAAATTATTATCCTTTTAATACGGAACCAAAGATAAAAAAACCTAAACGTTGCCATTACCACTCGGAATAGCTGTGCCAGTTTACTTTCTGTGCTCTGAATCAATGTGCCCACTAGGTGGCGCTGCGGCCAAGAGAAATTTGTGAAGCGGAGCTACAGGCGACCAACGCAAAAGAAAACGCGTAAAATATTTGCCCCTGACCCGTAATACTGTTATCTAGTGACTGCTGCGTATTTCTCTTTATGGATGGAAGGTTTTGCCTCATGCTTAAATACACAAAAGTTAAAAGGGGAAAAAAACGTTTCACACCTCAGTTCCAATTAGGGTAGGACGGATATACAGGCTGGCAGCTGTCGAGTACGGGACCCACTCCTTTTCCACTTCCACAAGCTTCCGGATGCACTCTAACAGCTCATTCTGGTCAAAAGACTGAGAAGGAAAAGCAAAGGGAGAAAAGAAAATGGAGAAATACAGCCTGAGCCTCTGTGCTGTTTGCAGATCCATACACTAAGGGGAACATTTCATCACGATATGTAAGAGTGACAGTCCATAGGGGTTCATAGGACTACATCATCATCCTTGAGTTCATTTCTTACGGAATTTAAGATCCCACGGTCTTTGACACTGTGCCTTTTTATACAGTATGGTGAATGCCCTCCTTCTGCTACAAAGTATCCTCCTGCAATAGCAAAAAGGGGCCATCAACCCTTCTTGCCTCCAAAGCACACCAAGAGAACTCTGTGCAGCCACCACCTTCACTTTGGCACGCTGCAAGCTATGGCACCACCTCTTTCACAGAAGAGTGCTGTGGGTTATAACTCCAAGGGGCCCACAAAGTCTCCCACTTTTACAAAGCTGCATAGTTCTTACAGTAATAAAACTAGTAAGTGCAGGAAGAAATTCACTGGCCAATATACAACTGCTGAAAGCAGTGTTAAGTTGCTAGCGACACCAGAAATGAAGGCGTTCAGAGGCTGAAGGACTTAACTGAAGTAGAAAGAAGGAATAACATTAGCGCCAGAACAATTTCATTAGCTGTCTGCATGCAAATACCTGCAGAACAGCATTCATCCCTCAGAAACAGACTGTGTACATCTGAGGCAGCAGGGAGGCGACCAAGAAAGCAAAACACTGTTGTGATTGAAAAGAAAAACGCATTTCAAACAGTTCACCGCAGAAGATCTCTAGAGAAAGTTTAACTGAACTATTGAAGAGTTAGGGTGTTTGACAATTGTTATGTTACTGTAAAGTTTCAGAGAATTGCACTCTGAAAATGAAAATATGCTCTGACTTAAGGAGAATAAGGTGCCTTGGCTACATACTGGCAGAGTTGCTCGTCTTGCTGATCGTGCCATCCTGTCCATGTTGAGGGTTGGCCGGAACAGGCGGATTTTACCATCTACTCCTCGGTAAGCCTTCATTCCTTCAAACAACTACCAAGCCAAAAAGCAGGGAAAAGAAACCAAATAATAATTGAGACATGTTATCCCATGGTGACCAGTGTAAAAGCAGAACACACCCTTTGGAAACAGAACTTCACTCTCCTGCTAACTAGTTAATCCTTGCAACAGGCTCCTGTTGAGGTAGTATCATGAAGTTTATTCTACAAAGACAACCTGCCTATGCTTCAGATACATCTTTCTCTGTCAAGGGACTTAAAGATAACCAATTATTTTCATCATTTGGTTACAGCAATTAAAATTTGTAGCATGTGTTTAACTTAACTATTCCCTCACATCCTGACTTATACCTAAGGCTGTGCCAAAACAGTATTCTCCATTACAGAAAAGATCTATAGAATTTAATTATATGTTAAGCATTTTTAGGGCTCTGTCCAAAACACATTTCGGTAGGAAGTATGGAATAACATAATCAAGGGAACTCTGTTGCAGTTCTTGCTGTAGCTGTAGCAAAACCTTTGTCACTTATTTCCCCCATGTACCCCTACAAAGTGGAAGGGGGTTTAACTAGCTTGAGAGACAATGCATCAGCCTTACGCTAGAGGAAGAATGCATAAAAATATTTTATCTATACTTTACAGGAAACAAATCAGTCATAATTATCCTACAAAACTGCAGAATCCGATGACTGGTGTTGACAATCAGTTTCCAAGAAACCTTTATCCCATCAGTGCCCTCCCAGTAGAGTGCTCTACAGCATCTCCTAACCACAGCAAAAAACATATGCCCACAAAATGGCCATAGTTATTTTCAGTTACAGATTGATACTTTCCAGTTATAGTTATAAACAAAACCCACAACTATTATATAAGCTCACATTAATATATACACAGGTATTATTTAGATTAAATATTAAAGGATCACTTATGCCTATAGACAAGAGTTCAGATTTTTAGAATTTATTTCCTGAAGCATTTCCTTGTAAATTAAATTTCAATATTAAGTTCTATGAATTTAACTGCATCACTGCTGTTACTCCCCCTAGGCTTCTCCTCTTGACTGTTCCAAAAAAAATAAATGGCTGGAAATACATTCTATGTGGTTGGAAGTCTACATATAAGGTTTTTTTACTTGGGAAATAGAATCCTGTATTTTAGTAGAATATTCAAGGTTTCATTATTATTAAATTCTACAACATTTTCCCATAAGGATCAGCGAAATACAATGTTTAGAAATCTTTTGTGCAGTCCCATGACAGAGCTAGGTCCTTCCACATGACAAATTTTAATTGAGTTGTAGCTGGGTTGCAGGAATCCCAGCAATTTTCCTTAGGCTACATGCCAACTATGTAGCAGAACCAGAATCAGAACCCAAAACATTTTGCCTTCAGAATTTATTTTACTCCTATAGCAATGCCAACATTATTAAAAGCTTTGTTTGCAGTTTTGAGAAAGAAACTGTTCCTAGGATAGACATTGTAGCTACAAGAAAAAAATTCTATCTTTATAAAGGATGGCATTGCTGGTGACATGTCTGGTAACTTTGGTATGATTTTTCTTGGGCCAGTTACTAAGACCACACTTCCGTAAAGCTACTTTCTTGTCACAGAACAGTTGTTTCCCCCCACCCTTCTCCCAAACACATTCACAGGACTTTTAATGAGAGGGAAGAGGAAGGGAAGTTACTACTCAGATTTGATCAATGGTTTGAGAAAAGTAAGAATTACATCAT
This sequence comes from Falco naumanni, assembly GCF_017639655.2. Lineage (NCBI taxonomy): Eukaryota > Metazoa > Chordata > Aves > Falconiformes > Falconidae > Falco > Falco naumanni. The sequence continues at coordinate 19,444,879 of NC_054058.1, forward strand.
TACTGAAACACAAAGCCTTCTCAAGAAGTTCAATCTTTTTTCTCCAAAAAGAAACACTTTTAACCTTCCAGAGCTCAGTAAAACCTTTCACTTATTAAAAAGGGAGACAGTGATGTGTTCCAGAAATGCTCAACTTGAATAAAAGCAACTGCTGTGGTTGCTTGATGGTTGGTTGCTACAGTGGTGTGCAAATGGTATTATCTGACATGTGTACATCACAGGAGCTGGATCTGGAGTTCATCAGATCCAGACTATCACACTGCATCATGGAGGGCAAGGAGAAAGGGGAGGGAATGCCAAATTCATCATTTTTATTATACCCACTGTGTATTCATTGAGCCACAGCATTGGCACCAGATTCTCCTCTGTCTGTCCTCTTGGCTAGAGGAAACGTGATGCAATAAGGGTAAAAGAATGAAAAAAAATGAAAAAAAAAAAATAAGAGCATATTCAGATTAGCAATGATTTCACACTGGGCCAGAGGCCGAGCATTAAAGTAATATGCTACTAAGAGTGAAATACAGATTTGGGACTCCAGCGTGGTTTCTTACTTCTTGGGCAGATCAAGAGCTGCAGCCTTGGTCACAGGGGCCTGCTGTTAATTGACATAGGACCTTTGGAGGCTTGGTGACTACATGGGGAAAAAACAGCAATAACAAAAAATAGTGAAGGCAGGAGCTCAGGGACTGCAATAAGGGAAAAGCTTGATTCTTCCCTTATACCAGTGGTTTAAAAATATATAAAGAAAAAAAAAATCATTAAAGAAGCACAAGCAACTCCAGCAACTTCAGCGAGCACACTCCCACCTACCCAGAAGTGGGGGGAGAAGTAGGCTTCCATTTCAGCATGTGCCCTACTGTGGCTCTCACACAGATGTGAGTATGGCCGAAGCTGCTCTGGAGACACAAAAGGCATCTTTAGACAGTAAGCAGCTAAGCACGGAAACTGTTAACCACGCTGGTTTCCGACTTAACATTTCCCTTTCCAAAGTTCCTTGCTGATTATTCTCTGCTTAAATACACTTGTATATGCTGAATGCACCAGACCTAGCTGAGAGCTCTCCAGACTTTTTTGGAGTTGCAAACAAGCGTCTGTCTAATCTGTCCTGCAATCCAAGCTATGAACCTTTAAAACGGCTTAAAATAACTTTCACAAAGTGCATGTTCAGTCCCCAGATCAAAGCCACTCTTGGAATCTCATGCGGTCTGATCCAGTGCTTCAGTAAGTTACATCTGAGACAGTAACTGGACCAATCCACCAGCAGCGAACTAGAATGCTTTCTCAAATTAATGTGTCACCACCTTCACTACACTAGAAAGGTAAGTGAGCTGGAATCCACAGGCCAGAGTTGGTTCTGAGTTATACTAACATAAACATGATTCTCTTGTAAATAATGGAATTATTCTGGAAGGACATCAGTTAAGAAAACAAAATGTAACTCAGTACTAATAAACTTAAGACAGTAATAGTCCTTGTATTACAAAGCTATGGCTTCAAGAGCTAATGAAACAAAACAGCAGTTTCCAAATCAATTCAGTACTCACTTCGATGGCATAATGCAGAGATGAGGAGGCTGGATGCAATGAAAGGTTCTCAAGCGGCTTAATATAAGGTTTCTCCCATCCTGAAGCCAAGGACCATTCAATTGTCAGCATATTATCAGTGAACACAGTTCCAAATACCAAACCACTGGGATCTGGTTTTTCCTTGAAAGTTGTAGCTGGGGTGATAATCAAGTCTGAAGCCTGAAGGAACATAAAGACAAAATGTAAGTGTATAAAAATAATTGTCAGACTCATGTAAAAATTATTCTGCATCAGTGAACACTGACAAATGCAATATTTTATCTGTAGGGATATTTAATGACAGAATGGTTAAAGGCAGCTAACTTCTAAGTAGCTGGCAAAGTATTTGCACTGGTTATGCATACATATACACAGTGCTGCTGACACCAGAAGTAGTAAGCATATTTTAAAGCACTGTTACGTGGAGAAGCAGTGTAAGGTACAAAACCAGAGAATTAGCAGGCAAAAATTTCTTGGACATTTAGATTAATACATCTGTACAAGTTCCAGAAACACTCAATTGCTGTACCTCAGAACATAAGCTGATCATCCGAAATTAATCCCCCTCACAACTAAGTAGATACATTATGCTCATTTTCCTTTAATACATAAAACCAATGAGAGGGATCAGAGCCAGCAGTCAGCAGATTACTTCGGTCACACTAGTTTGTTCATTCACATTCATATTTTCCTAGAAAGATCCCATTAGCAAAGAAGGCTAAATGTTTCTGTGCATGATGAACTGTAGAGGCTTTCCCTTACAAGCCACGACTAGCTGCAGAAATGCAGCATAGTTTTTTGCACTGGTTTTGGCTGGGATAGAGTTAATTTTCATTATAGTAGCTCCTATGGTGTGAATCATCCTAAAGAACAGCAGGAAAAAAAAGGAAAGCAGGATCTCTGGCATGTCATTCCCCTTTTATATACAGATAAGGGCTAAACAGCTGGAGAGGGCTATGAAGTGGGCATCTTTAATCCACCCTCTCCTCTTTCTATGCCATCTGAGCATTTAAACTGTGCTGGTCAGAAGCAAGGAATAGTTAAACAAAAATTGTATTCAAAGCTCCATTTTCCTTCCTAACATGACTCAGAAAGCAAGCATTGACCCTTACTACAGACCCCCAGGTGAAATCTTACACCTCTATGTTGAGTAAATATAGAATAGACTGGAGCACAAGTGGTTCAGAATATTTTTCAACTGATACGCATGTGCACTCAAAAGGCAGTTCTGCAAGAGATATCACTGACTGGCTTCTCAGACTCAGCACACATTTTGCAAAATGAGAAAAAATCAGTCCCAAGCTTCTGAAAAAGAACACATGCACCCCTGTCTCTGTAACCTCATTTTCAAAATGTCTTTAATGAACAACGGCCTATTTTTTTATTGATTGGTTGGTTTGGGTCTGGGTTTTGAGGTTTTTTGCTTAATGGCTTAGATATGAAATTAACTTAAGAGCTGGAGCACATGAATAGCTAAAAGCTTGTTTCAAACTATCTCCAATTATAGGGCTTGTCTAGATATTGCATTAGCCTAGCTGAACTAATACATAATCTGATGAAACAATTACTTTTCTTAACTCTTTATAGTATCTTTTATCCTGCTGACAGTGAGTACTCCAGTGAGAAAAGCACTACTTAATGATGACGTAAAAATAAAAATTAATTTTACATGACAAGCTATTATTATGTGCTTTGGAGAAAAAGATATCAAAGACCAGTGTGGATCAAAATAAAAACCACAATGGAGTGTTTACAATTATTCACCATGCAAGACTCTTCTCAGAAAAACACTTCTGCAAGAACAGGATGTTATTGGGGCTTAAGCAAGGATGTAGGATGCAGTTATATCCTTGGCTTTGTCTGTGGACAGAACCACAGCTTCTAAAGAACTACTGCCAGTAATACTAACAGCTCTCCCTCAAGTCAAAGCTTCTGTCTCATCTCAGGTCATTTTCATTAAGGTAATTATTTTTACAATAAACCGGCCTGGGGACCAGAATTATCATACAGAGCCTCACGCCCCAGAACTCCCATCAGTGTGCTGATTTCTGCTTTTATGCCTCAGTTTGCCACTTCCTCTGTTGTGGTAACACAACTAGTTGAAAGGCTGCGTTATAAAACAGTTTGCTAAGCACACTGGAGTTAACAAACAGCTTTGACTTTAAGGATGGGGAAGGATTTTAACTTGGCTCTTCTCACAGGCCCACAAGCACATGTAGAAGGAGCAGCAAGCTGCAGCCGTAAGTGAAGAAATGTGCTCACATGGGAGCATTTGGGCTTTCTTTGACCCAGTTTTGCCATCAAAAATATTTCTCCAGATTTGGAGACCAGGGGTTCAAGAGAACTTTGCACAGAGTCTATGTCATGTGAGTGATAATTTAAAACTATGCTGTAATACAAGCACACTGTTTTGCTCTAATGATTAATATAAAGATCCAGAGTCACTCCTATGCTGGCTCATTAGAGGTAAGAGGTTGGCCAAGCGCTCATTCCTGCAAGCTCAATAAAACAGGTACTCCTGCGTGACAGGCAGTCACACAGCAGTGCCTGTGGCTCAGAGCAGTAGCCCACACCGCTTAGCTCTCAGCTCCAAGGACTGGGGACTTTCTGCAGTCACAAACAGAAATCACTAGACTGGATTTCAGGTTGAGTCACTTGAAGGCAGAAAGCCTGGAGAGCAGGTAGCTATGATTCTTATCCCCCAAAGAAGCAAATCGTTTCTGGACCACAGAGCTTTCTGGAGCTGTGCACTCTGAACAAGGAGCCCACCTGCTGCTTCTCACCTCCTTCAGCACTTTGGGAAACCACCTTTCATTCAGGCATTTTGCAAGCACCTGACAACATATCAGGGATGACACTTGGCCAGCAACACTTCCTTCAAACAACAGTAGGAACACCTTGTAGAAGACCTCAAATACAGGTGAAACTCCACAGACCAGCAGGGCAACAATCATTAAACCAGCAAAAAGAAATTTTTCCTGATCCTTATAACCCTGTTAAGCTCCCAGGAGATGCATTTAAGATCTTTTTTGGCCATTACTTTCTTAAGACCCTTTCTTAAGGCTCTTCTCCCTTACTCATTCTATTGCATTTTTCTCCCTCTTTTTACCAAGCAGCAAGTACTGCAAGTTAACACTGTGCAAAATTACCTGAATCTTTAAAAAAATTGGAAGACATTGGAATTTTATGGCAAGACACCATCAAACACTGCAATACATTCAATCTTTTTCTGTGGAGGGGGATGAAGGAGGGGGGCACTGGAGAACCCATCCTTGGAGTACTCTCTCCCACTATGTGGACTGCAGCACCAGGTATTTCCAGGACCCTCAGTTCCTTCTAGGTCCCTCAGTAACAAGACCCCTACACAATATCTCACCTGGCCCACAGACCCTTTTAGCTTAACTTGCCCCATAGTCCTGTCCAAGCATTTTGTGGTGCTGTTCAAGCAAACCCTCAGAAGAACCCACACAAAGATAGCAGAACAAGGCCAGGTCACTAATACCAGGAGTACTGATTAAGTATCAATGCATATTATTTTAATAACACTCATTAAAAAACTATGGCAGTGCTACCATGGTATCACTTATAAACAGCAATTTATTTATTTCCTTTATCAACATTCCCCCAGCCCTGAAAACAGCATATTAAGGATGCATTAGACATTGGCATTAACACCCATCCCGATCTCCACTGTTTGCGCTGCCAATACAAAGGGCAATTTTCAACTAGGCTTTGTTTTGCTTGCTTTGTCTATCAACATACTCTCAAGCACCCTCTGATGCTGCTGTCTAATAAAACCATTAAACTGGAAGAAAAACTGGTAAATGCAGGAACAAGAAGGATAAGGGAGATAAAGAAAGAAACAGATGTGGCACAGTCTGTTGAGTGCAGCTATTCTGCTCTTGTTGCCTAAAGTAAAATGACGAAGATGTAGTTCCAGACCTGCAAAGTCTCCATATGTGCCTAAGTCATAGCCCAGAGCACTCCAGTAAGAAACAGGAAGAAACAGACTGCCTTGCCTGTGGTAGGCAAAAAGGAGCGGTGGGGAAGCCAGCTGCATACTGTTGATTTTCAGGGTTTATATAGCAACACTGCACCTACAAACAGCCACTGTCTCGACCCAATGCACTTTTTTAAACATCTCCTCATTTGAAAAGTGCCTGCTGATTCTAACGCAACTTCTTCCAAAGCAAACCTTTTACCAGCCCAAGAAGATACATTGTGACCTCCAGAAACTAAAATTCACCATTTGATCGAAACACATCTTTTCAATTATTAGCTAGGTCAAATTAAAAGTGACATGCTAGTCAGTGTCTATTTTAACCAAAGCTGTAGCAAGACATTCTGGTGCCCCTAGCCAAGATGTCAGTTTAATGCTTATCCTACCCAGCCTCTGCAACAGCCTTAAGTGGATGTGGAGCTGACAGCAGCCTTTGGCCAGAGCTGTTACTCTGATTACTGCATTCCTACCTTTCTCACTCTAGAGTGCTGTCTTGGGTAGATGCAGATGGCGAGCGCATATTTTGTCGTACTCTTTCCATCAAGTTTTGCCAATGCCTTCCCAAATGATCCTTGGCTGTGGTTTTCACTGTGCTGGAGCTACTAGACTACAAGCAGTAGGTTGAGCAGCTGTAACAGGTGTCATTTATTTGATATACCCAAACTTTTCTAAACACTGTGCTGGGCCAAGCATTTCTATCCCTTGACTAAAAACAGAACTGGCAGCCCCAACTTAAAATAGCTTTCAAGTTACCTAACTATAACAGCAAGTTTCAGCGAGATCCTCAAAACATTAACATCCACTCAGTCAGACTGACTGTAATCTATTCTGATGAAATAAGTAACCTCCCCGACTTCCAGTCAAGGTGATTCATTCAAGATCACAAAGCAACTGCAATTATTATTTATTACTTATGCTGAGTTTGTAAGCACATCCTAGGAAAGATCAGGGCCTTCTGATGCAATAACAGACATGGAAGCATAGGCAAAATTGAGTAACTTGTTTTGCCCTTGCGCTTGTGAAGAACAAAATGAGGTTCAGTAGCAGAGCAAATTTTGAGAAGTAAACAGATTACAAAGAGCATCAGGAATTACTGTAAAGGGGAAAGGTAACAATGCATAGCCAGGGGAGTTGGAAAGAACAAAGCTTGGACTAGACAGAATGGCTTTGAGGAGGGCTCCAAGGATGAGGATGTTTTTTTCCCTGCCTTTCAAGTCTTTACGGCTGTGGCACCCTCATAATTGCTTTTGGGCCCTCCCCAGAACACATATCTCTATCCCGGGAAGCCATTCTTTCTGCTGGAGCAGCTACTTTTGCCCCAAAATACCTTCTGCCTGGTCTCCTGAGCCTGAGGCTCCTCCTATGTGACAGACTGAGGAGAAGAGCTTTGCACTGCCAAAGAAAAGCAGTGGTGGGGAACTGGGTTGAGGATACTAACTAGGCTGAAGAAAGTGCTTGTTAATACACCTTTGGAAGCTGAAACCCTCTCTTCTCTTGAACAAGTTTTTTTTGGCCTTGAAGCCAATGAGCAAGCTACCACCTCTCTCCTGTCACTCATTCAACCTCCCTCGCTTTCCAGATGTTGCTGGTGGCAGAGGATTGCCCCCATTTTCTTGCTGACCTGAGCAGTGATCTTATCTGGCTGGAGAAGCTCATCCATTAGATATTCCAGCCCAGCAGCCTCACACGTGAAGCAGGGTTCAGGCTACTATATGTTGCACATAATTACTTGCTCCTTGTAGAGCTGCTACTACAAGCAGCTCAAAGGGAATTGCAACCTGATCCAGGAAGAGCCTCCACCACATGGGCCTGCTTTCTGTAGGCAGACATCATGAATCATGCTTAACAACTACTGCTGCACACACACCAAAAAAAAGGCTTCTGCCAAACTATTGCCAAACTCAGAGGAATCTGGGATGACATGCCAACTCCTCCATCGGTGGCATCAGAGCAGACAGCAGCAGTGCTAGGCTATGCAACTAGAAAGTAGGAAAAGACTATGGAGGCTGTATGTGGTGTTAGGGCAATTGGTACTTTTCTCCTCCACTGAGACAAAATAAGCAATCATCTGCTCTGTCTGTTCCTAAAACCTGTTTTAGAAGTAGAAATGCTGAATACTGCTGCAGGTAGATGAAACCAGCTGCAACCTCTTCTAGCAGGTGTTATTTTTGTCTAGTTTGTCTGACTTACTACCTCTCAACTCTATCCACTAATCACTAGCAGACACCCCAGCAGCATCTACTTGAATAAAACCAAAGGGATTATGTCCTATAGGCCTTGGATAAACCAAGGTCTGCTGTTCTGATTCTTTTCCCATCCCCACCTTCTTTGGAAAAGACTGCTAGTTTTCTGGGGCAGAGACCATCACTTTCTGTATAGAGCTAAGCCCTGTATGGCTCTGTTCACAGTAATAAAATCTATAGTAGAAACAATAAGAGTTCTATCAACTCCAAAAAGAATAAGACAGTTAAATAAATACTTAGAAGTCTACTACTAGCTTGTAAGTATAAAAAGTAATTTTAACGTAAGCTGTCCTATAATCCCTTTAAACATCATTACTATTTTAAATTTACAGCAGAGCCTGAGGCTTGACAATGGAAAGCGTGTCAAGATATATAATATTTGAGCAGGAAGAAAGCCATAATTTTCTACTATATAAAGAGAAACAAAATATAACACAGTATCTTCTGCAACCCCAGGGAGAACACCCAGAAATCTTTCAACATAAAGCTTCCCTGAGACTTTATCTGAGAATATGTTAGCACACGTAATTGGACTGCGGCCTGGAATCATTGCATCAGGTTGACTGTACACTGGGTAATAAACCACAGAACAAATGACAAAGCAAAAGGGGAGTCAAGGCTCTGAATCAGTTTTGTGTCAATCATGGAAACAACAGAAAATATGGCTGGAAGGACTTTATCTAGTCCATCCTCTGCAAGGCATCTATCCTAAACTATTCATAACACATATTTATCAAATATTTGTCAAACCAAAGAACGAGCTTCTGCTACACTCTGCAAGCAACAGGAAGAAAAGAAGGGTACAACATACTGTTGGCTTCTTTAACTTTTTCCCTGACATGATGGATGCTCAACTCTGAAGCAGGAATGTTTGATTTGAAGCAGTAAGCAGGGAAGGAAACCTGCTCTGACAAGACAGCAGAGAAGTGCTTGGAATTGGCATAAACTTCTTGCCTTAGAGAAAGAAAAGGGCACCTAGGGCAGCAGCACAGCTGAAAACGCAGTCTGAAGCTCCCAAAATGCACAAGAAGGGAAATAAAGATGTTGGAAAGCTACAGTCTGGCTAGACTGTCGAGAAAGCATTGAAGAAACCAGTCTTGCCCTATAAACACTCAAGCACATGGATAATGCATAATATCATTGCTTTCAGGTGCACTAACTAAATTTTAAGAGTCTTTCTATATGTTGATGAAATGTTGCCCTGTGCCAACTCCCATTGATTTGATCCAAAGCCCACTGAAGTTAATCAAGACCCCTTCATCCAGCTTTGTAGGAATTCGGATTGTAAAGGAGGCAAACCCCACTGAATCTTTATTGCATCACCCATTTCCACTGCTTTAGGAAAATTAAATGGACTAGCAATGGTTTGAGGGTCTAGTTGTTTTTCTCCGTGTCTGTTCTCCGCTGACACAAGTTTCAGAAGATACATATTTTTAAAGTTAAGAAAGATGAAGGCATGGGGTTCCTACAAATCGTAAGGAAACCTTCTACCTGGTATTAAGGAAATCTTAACAAAAGTATCTATTAGATTTTAATGGAGTCTGTCTCCTCTACCCCCGATAACGGTATTTTCAGTTCTATGAAAAACAGTCTTCTAGTATCTCAACTATCAAAGAATTATGACTATCATCTATCAAATATGAGTACCTCTTTAAAATACAAACCACCAAATGCAGATAAGACTTAAACATAGAACAGAAACTGGACATATTACTGCATTTTAGTCCTATAAACTGTTTCTGTTTGCTAACAGCTATTCCAGTTAACTAAGTGGTAGACTAGGGAGTAAGTAAGTATGAGAAGGCTTTAATGCAGTCATCGTACTGGACTGAAAAACACTGCTGTAGCTCACTGTTACAGCTGGTAAAGTTAGCTATACAAAAACCCACTTTGGCCATGCAACTGCACTTCATGTCTGCAATACAGAGATACCTGGGCTTTTCATTCAAAAGAAGCAATTCCATATAAGGAATCACAGACTGCAATTCCATAATAGCCCAATTCCTTGTACAAAAAGTCCTTCCCTAGACTCAAAAATTTCCACAAATACAAAACTAGGACCATTCTTCACTAATGGAACACATTAATTAATTACCCTATTGATATTATTCACTATTAGTAGATACTGCTTCTTCTCAAAAAATCCGACAGCTTAGTTAATGCAATTCCTGATGCTGTGCTGCTCCTTGCCTCGCAACCACTGTATTTCTGCATTGTAGCATAAACACAATGTTCCATTTTTAGAAAGAGTTTGCCTGGGAGAAGGTTTGAGCCTAACACAAGATGAGGGCTCACACTGGCCTGTGACACAAAACTGGAATAGAGAGATCTGTGGCATTTCACTGATACATTTTTGTACAGTAGCACAGCATTTTAATGTTCAAATAACCCTGTATGAAAACAAAACTTACAAATTTGGTCTGCAAAGATTTAAGACACTACTATCTCATGGTTTGGGAAACATCATTTCTGTCATATGAAGAAAGTGAAACAAAAAATGAGGTAGTTATATCTAAGCTTTTCCTAAAAAAGTAGCCATATTGCAGGATGAAATTAATTACAAGCCTGAATTTCAGGCAAACAAGTTGTAAATACTTCACCTAAGTAGCCTGGCCAGTCACAAACATGTTACGTGGAATAGCTGAGAATAGAACCATAATCTCACATGCCCAAGTCCAGAGCAGTTGCAATTAAATCTTCTTACCCTGATTTTAATAAGCTTGCAGGCATGCAAGAAAGTGGATTCATGGAATGAAGGCATTCAGAATTTATCACTTCATATGGAATTTCAAAAACTTTTAGGAATATAAAATACTTTTGTGGCACAGTCTCTTACACAGAGGTTATGGGAATAATTTCAAACATTCAGTTAACCACACCTGCCTTTTTCTCTTACCCCATCTCTCTCTCACAATGGTAGACAGAAGGTAAACTTACAAATTTTCAGTCTTTGATCTACTACTGAAACTGCCACATTGTGCCAATTCATTCCATTCAGTATTTTCTTAGAAACAGGGACTAAATAAGAGATTAAGATAAAACTCTTCCAGCTCTCTAGGGAGAAGGTTAGGGTATAGAGATAATTTCAAAAGCAACAAGAAATGCCAACAAAATCCTATGGGGGAAAAAAAAAAAAAAGACTACATTCTCTTCCTAAGCTGTAGTTCCTATTCATGTGTATTCAGCAAAGAAAACATTTAATATCAAACCTGGGGACTTGATATCACAATGACATATACAATTTAAGAATTCTTGGAAATAGGTGTGGACACCATGGATTTTATGAGTTTCGGAGCCAGATAGTTTCATTTGGGAATAACTGGCTGGTGTTAAAGCCCATTTTAAATGCAACTCTTCACCTTGGAAAAAATCAGTCCAGAAAATGATACAATCCAAATGGAATGGAATTTCAAAATTCTAGTGAAACTTCTGTGCTTTTACAGATACCAACCATATCTTAAGCTCCTAGTTAAAAAGAAGATAAGGCATCACTTTCTTTGTGCTATAAATCAACGCAGCCAAACCAACCTGACTGTTTTTCTAGCATCTTCCTTTTATCTTGGCCAAAAGCTCCTGTTATCTGCTGAAGCCAATTAGTTTTATTTGCAAATCCTATGGCATCAGATAATGGGACAATCAGTTTCTCTACTACAGCTTAGAAAGCCTATTGCAACTATCAGAAGGACGTCATCCACCTGAAGAAAACCACAGAACTACTTGCCACCAAGGCAAAACGGAAGAGTACTGCCACAGATCTCAAATGCCTCATTATAGGTGGGTTCCTGATGGCATGGGAAACCTACTTGCAGGCTGTTGGGAAATCATCCCTTAGCATGTCATGGAAGAATCATGGCAAAATATTTTCACAGCACTAAGAACTTGTTGCTCAGTAGCATTTCTTGGCTACTACGATCCTGAAGCAGTGACACTGCTGCTGCTGCACTGTAGTAACAAGCTTGATTTAGAAACACTGATGTGCCAAATAGAGCCACCAGCAATACCAAGCTGAACTAGTGCAACCTCCACCTGTGCATGCAACTTGCATGGTTTCCTTCAGGAAGGGCACTTTCTCCTGGCAACCAAAAACCACTGAAACATTGATTAACACATATTAGTTTCCTCTCTCGTTTGTCAAAACAGGACAGGCAGCTCTAAGTGCAGTGTGTGTTGATCTTTACTGTGACCTAGACCCATACCTTCCTGATAACTGGAATGAAAGTAGTAGATATGTCAGTCAGTCTTGCCCAGCTATTATTGGTAGTATTCAAAAGCGTTTGTGTAATGCCTGTGTAGATGCAGAATGCTACAGAAACCACCCCCCACTGAATCTTCTTTGTGCTGTAGCTGGTTTCCCTCTTGGTCGTTGAAGATCAGGGAATGGATTTGATTGTAAATGACCTGAAGTAATTCTGCAGCATATACACAGCCTGCTAGGAGGCATAATCAAGTGATAAGAATGCACTGTGATCTAATATTATTATTACTTGCCAATCTTTTTTGATTCAACACATGACAAAAAGTAAATCATTTTATTGCCATTGATGAAAAGCTTGAGTGAATAGATTCAGCTGATATTAAGATAAAATCAGAATGACCTTTTCTAACGCAAAGGCCAGTCCAAAAATGCTAAATATTGTTGCAACAACAGAATCCTGATCTAACAGTGGTTACAGCTATGTACTTTCATGGAAATGATATGGAGATGACATACTGATGGTAACTGACACAGTTTTAGCATAGGAGGTTCATACAGGACATCGGAAAAAAACGTTTTCTTAAAGAGAGTAGCGCAGCACTGCATTCAACAGACGAAGCCATGGCTGACCTGGTCTGGCGCTCGATGTGAGTCCCACTTTCAGTGGAAGGAGGGACTAGATGGCCTATGGTTCTAAGACACAAAATTTTGGAGATGCTTTGACAGGTAAATAATTTATTTACGTTAGTAAAAAATGACAGATTGAGAACACGCTGGAGAGGAAGAGATGTGAAAATATATACACTGTGTAAACTGTTTTATATTTGTTAGCTATGTATATAATGTGGTAACTATAATGAATATAAAGCATTTCAGCATTTTGCTGACCCATATGCTCTGAGCATGTCAGAAACTTTACCTACTGTTCATACAAAATGAAAACACAAGAGAAGTGCTATGTACTTCCCTAAACTCTTCAAGGAGTGGAACTTTCACCCTCTCAATGTGATACAGTCAATTAATTCAGCTTTTAAAAATATGTTTCAAAAAATTAGACTATTCTGTACTTTATATGTTTTTAATCTTTGCATTGGAGGAGAAGGAGGAAAATTTGAAGAAATAATTCTCTTCTTCAAAAAACAAGGGTTGGAGAACTGCTCATTCTTTATCTCTGTCAGCAACCTTTTCACATATAAAATATTTAGTTTTCTAAAGTAAAGCTTAAAACTGTCTAATATCTCAAAATGGATTGGTCCCTCTCCCAGTTCCCACAGTAAGGAATCTTACATCCCACTATATTTGGCACAGATTATCGACGCACTTGACTTTCATTAGTATAAACATGGTAATGAATCACAGTAATGTAGTTTCATTAATGTAAACATAGAAAAAATCAATAATTAGTCAAGTTTTTCTTTCAAAGACTGTTTTGAAAATAGGCATAATGTTCCCAACAGAAAAAAGGAATGTTTCCAACTCTTTCTAATGCACATTACATAACAAAAAATGCCGCATACTTCAGTAACATCTAACCTACACCTTAACTGCATAGATTACTCCTGTAATACTACCTTATTTATAATTTTAGCATTTCCAGGGTAAAATATAGACCTGTTGTTTATCTTAAATGCTATTTCATTATTTGTCAAGAACATGGAACAAAGCAGAGAATCAGAGTCAGCACAGTGTGTTTTACACAGAGGCAACCAAACTCCCTGTCATTTCATGCAAAGGCTACACATTTTAAAATATGCAACCAAAGGTCCTATTGCAAGGAATAACTGCATTTGTGTGAAGAGACCTCCAAGAACAACATCAATGTCTGTAAAACTTTCACTAGCAATCTCTCAATTTGAACCACAAATGCCTGCATCGGAAATAATTTTTCAGTTTCTTCATACTTCTTCTAGAGGTAAAATACACTACTGCTTTAGATTCTGTAGAAAAACCGTCAAAGGTTTTGATTGTTTATCTGTAGGTTATACCTATAGTGTGGAAATAATCTTTCTGGTCTGATTTGTACAATACCTAGCACAATGTCAGCTACTTCACAGCTTGGGCTCTGAAATGTTATAACTATGCAAGAAACAAACAAAACATACATAATTACAGAAAAATCACTATATCCAGCATATCACACAGCTAGATGTGAGCTAGCTTCAAACTGGAAGCCATGTAAACATATTAGCACAGCACTGTATCCAGTCTAGCAAGTCCAAGATCTCAACAGGGATTATTGGTTCAAGCACAGCACCACTCTAACCTGCCTATGTAGCTTCCAGTCTGCCATGGGCTCACATCCCACTGGCCTGGAGCCTGGAAAGGCTGAGCTGTCTGCAGAAGATTGTACGGGAACACTCACAGTTATTTAGAGTATCATGAGGAGCCATTCAGATACAGAAGCTCCACCTGAACATTTTGCATTTCATTACCAAAAGTCTTCGTATTACCAAATTAATCCACATTCACTTGTAAACTACAGATACTTCATTTGGCATAGCAGACTAGCCAGCATTCTCTAAAAGTTCTGCACCATTTTGGTATACTAAAAAGGCCACTAAAAATAATAATAATAAAAAGGCCATTAGATTTTTTTTAAAAAAAAAAAGAAAAAACTTAACTTTGCACCATTAAGATACCCAACTAATTCTACACAGCTGCAGATCATTAAAACACAGAGAAATATAATAGGAGAAGGTAATAATTTCTTAAAAGTCTTCCATGTATCAGTTTCTCAAAGAGAAAATGTATTACATGTTGAGAAACTAAACTTATCTTTCTGGATATAGTTTGATAACATGAAGGAATGAAAAAGCAATCATGGATGCCTTTAGTTTCTTAAGACCAAGAATTATGAATTCAAAGTCAGAGCTTACACACACTTTAAAAAAAAACCCACAAAGCAGAGTTACATATGGAAATAGACCACCACATCACCCAAACAACATCTATTCTGTCTTGTGGCAGTACAATAAGCAGAACGAATGCATTAACAAAATTACCAGATTTTTAACCTTAAACATTAAGTGCCTTAGACGTAACTGCGTGCTATTTCATAGCATTATTGAATGCAAAAATATATATATATAAGAGCAAAACCATACATGTGCATTTCTTCATTCAACATTCCAAGATACATTCAGTAGTACAGAGGATAACTGTACTTTCTGTTACTGGTTTCATACTCCCCTCCTAGAGATCCAGTGTTGACAATAGGCAAAAACTGCAGTATCTCTTAGGTTATTGTCATGAACCACAGCTAGTTATTTAAATAAATAAATACACAAATACGTGCATACAACAGTTGGGGGAGGAAGGAAGATTTCACTCTAGTGGACGGAGCTGGGTAGATAAATCCTAGAGATTTGACATTTTCTACAATACAGGAAACTCTAGCATAATCACTATTTCCTTGGATGTTTCTTATCTGTTCCAAGATCACCGGTCATGTGTCAACTCTAAATGCAATACATTGTCTTGTAAATCACAGACCTGTCAAGATGAGATTTTTAACTGCAGAAGTGTGTCACAATAAGGTAGTTTGGTAGCAGTTAAAACACAAAATGCCAATTCTGACCTATTGACTTAAGAGAAACCCATGAGAATTAAAACAGAGAGCAGCTAGCAGAGGGGCTCACTGCTTGCTAGAAGCTGTAGGCAGCATTCCTTCCCTCCCTCCCTGTGTATAGGGACTCTCCAACTCTATCTTTCCAAGTCAGGCAGAAATTGCAGTGAAATTCAAAGAAGCTTATCACACCTAAAAAGCACAGCACTACATTCTAAAAAGAAATGTCTTCAGAGGGGTAATCTGGCATTCAGATGTTAGGCATCATCCACTTTAAACAATATGTTTTATGTAAGCATAAAACAAAACCATACCCTGTTTTCTACATTCCCACAATCTTGGATTACTTGGGTTACTGGCACAAAATTGCAGCTTTCTTCAGCACAGGCAGCCCCACGGGTCAACTTGATTCCTTTCAAATGTTACTAGCTATACTTTCTGAAATTGTAACTGTAACTGTCTTCCACAGAAATGTTTGTGAAGTTCCCTAGAATGAATCCAGGCTGTTTTATGTCATTGTCTGGTGGGCCTTTTCCTTCATTTATAAAGTTTTTCTTTTTAATTTGACAATGAAGTTAAAGAGATGGCAAATAATTATTATAATGTAGGACACTGCAATCATTACCTGTATTCCCATCACAACTTTCATATATCCACGCCCCCCCCCCCCCCCAGCCCCCCCAGTACAGTATTTTCTAAAAAGTTGTACCCCTTGCTGGTGACGGCAGCTAATCTTCAGAAACAAAGCCATAAGGCAGGAATGGACTTACATATTAGATTTCAGCCTGAACCAGCTGTTTTTCTTAGTATTATTCCCTTTATGACCATCTGTCCCACCTGCTAAGATATTTTTCCCCTCACACAGACTCTCCACTACAATGATTTGCCATTCTGGCTGACACACAAGTATCGATGGAAAGGAAACTGGATTAAATCCAACTTTGTACAGCCCAGTATTTGGAGATTTGGTAAGGCACCTGCTTGACTGCCAGTATAATTAAATCTGCCCTAAGTCTGCTTTACTTTATGCCCAGTTCACACAAACCCAAACACTATCAGAGTTTGTTCCCACTCTGTCTTCCTTCTGAACTACGTCAATGAGTGGCAGGAAACAGTACAGTGAAATTGCACAAGAGTCTCTTCTCCGCAAAGCCATTTTTGGTTTTAAATACACTGGCATGCTCTACTGAATGAATCTACCGAGATCTATCTTGTCTATTCATTAAAGGTGAATTCACAAAACTCTGCACTCCATATTTGTGAATATTGGGCTTTCAAAACTGACTGCATGCATGTTTTTGACAACAATTTCCAAATCAGACCTTCTGCCTAAAAAGGTCATCCTAAATCTTCCTTCTTTGGCAGAATTGCCAGAGAGACACGATGCAAAGAAATGAGGAAGAGAAGAACTAGGAAGGGCTGAGAATGGAGAAAAAGGGATTAAATGGCATGTGGCTACACGGTGAAATTCTGGATTCTCAAGAATTATCTGCTGTTTTCAATGAGACCAACACCAGAATAAATTTTATCCAGGAGTCCAACACATTTTTTGCAGCATTTATTTTCCATATGTGGTTAAAGCCTAGCAACTAAACTGGAAATAACTACTTAAGCATAATTCAGAAGACTGCACAGCAGTGGCACTGCCCAAAAAATCAGGAAGAACATGACAGTTACAAAGTGTATCATCATAATTTCACCTCTGACTATTGCTGACAATAGTCAGGAGTAACAGGAAGGGAACTGCTGAAAAAGCACAAGTGAGGTCACCTTTTTCTGGTTACCGTTTTTAAACATCTGCAAAATATAAATGAGGCTTTTAAAGATTATAAAGCAGTGAAAGAGAGGGGGAGAAATAATTACAGATGTGTGACATAAGGAATAAAGGCAAAAGAAGTATGAAAGAGAGGCAGGAAAAAAGGGAATGAGGAGAGAAGGTAGAATTCAAAGGAGCACATGCTGATGGGCTTTAAATTTCCAACAGAAAACTAGTAATTGACATCTGTGTCCATACAGTGTTTAAAATAAGCTCTTAGTTACTAGCACTGCATTCAGGAAGGAAGCAAAGACTGCTATCTTAACTGAGCTCAGTTCTAAGCGTAAGATTAAAATAAAAAAGAAGGATTCAGATTCTTGTCAACTCCTGTCTGCTGCTCAGCACTCCTTACTATAACAGCCCTGTTTGCTTGCCGAGTGCCAATAATGTGCCAGAGCTGTGGTGTGCTTTGGAGTTCTGAGACCCTTAGCTCTGCAACTTTGAGACCAGATGGAAAAACCCACCTTTGAGCACCATTCATAATGCCAAAGTTTAACAAATAATAGACTGTTACACAGACTTTGTTTGGAAAAAAATGGGGGTAATCAATCTTTATTTCTATTGCTTTTGAAGCAGGTAAGAATTAAAAATATCATCACCTATGCCATTTTAATTTTTGCTACTAACTTTTTAGCTAGTACCCAAAACCATAATAAAGTTCTTGTCATGTTCTTAATTTCTACCTTGAAAACATTTTCAGCAAATGCAACTTACAGAATCATGATGTTCAAGCATGTCAGTAGCTATAATCACCTGCACAACAAGCACTACTGTGTTACAGATGCTGTCTGGCACCATCTACTGAAATGCTTCAGACATCTTTAAACAAATGTACCTTGAAAGACTCAGTCATATACTTTGCTGTTTCTTCTGAGCATCCTCCAGCCGTGCATTCATTCTGACAGCCCTAGAAAAAATAAAACCAGAGGAAATCAAACTCAATGCACATTGCAGAAAAGTTGGTACACATTCAGTTAATTGTTTTTAGGAACAGATTGTACTTTGTCATCAGTAAATATATTAGAAAGAATTTTTTAGTGGTTTCTTAGCACAACTTTCTACCTTCTAGGTTTTTAGTTTTACTTCAGTCACAGTATTTTGCACAACAGTATTTTGGGGCTATATAGGAAAGATGATGTCTTAGATTAGTTTATCGCTCGGAAGTGTGGAAGGGTATGGACAACATCACAAGTCTTTAATTCAAAGCTGACTAAATAAATAGTGTTTTTACACAATTCCATCAGATCCCAGTTTCTCTACTAAAACATCTACCCAACAGATTTGCTTTTGCCTTTTCTGGCTAGAAAGAATGGAAGAAAAAGGGAAAGGATTTTTTTTGTTAAATCCTTCATTAAATGAAAACAATGATATGAAAACAATGTCCACCTATATAAATATATAACCAGAATATTTTGAATTATCTACTATGTTGAACTCAAGCATTCTACCACTGACCATGCTAGACAGGAACTGAAACAAAAGGAGTGATAGTTCTAGGCATCCTTCTCTTCAGCAAGAGGGATAACACAGACAGGTGCAAGCCATCTACCTAAAAGCAAGAACCGCGGTTTCCACAGCATTAGACTAGCATCTTTGTGGACCCTCCTGCACTAGTTAGACCTCCTTGCCAGTGGCCAGTAAATGCATATTACACCCAACAGCATCAAGCAAAGGAGACAAATACAGCCCTGACAGCATTTCTTGTTTCTGGGCAGAAGAGCTAGAAAGATGAAGTTGGAGCAGAGGTTTGGAAGAGGAAGGTGCCAGGAGTGAGATTGTCTGTGTGATGGTCCATGAAAGCGGTGGCTTAAGGGAAGCACAGCTGACAAGATGGAGGGAATGGCAGAAGGAATGGCTAGCTGCTGAGATGAGGCCAGGGATGGGTGGACGTGGGGAAACAGTCATGCTGGTCAGAGGGGCTGCAAGGGAAAAGCACTAGCAGGAGCCTGCACTGGCTCCTCACCACTTGGTGGTTGTCTCTCACACTGCCACCCCTCAGCCTCACACATCTCGAATCTCGAATCTCGGATGGAAGTCCCAGCCCAGGTGGGAAAGCCCCAGGTCAAAGGTATAATACCCTGAAGGAAAAGAGGTGCACAGGAGACTTCATGGTCAGGCGGTGAGATCCCTGCCCCAAGCTGTTAACCAGGGAGCAGCCCTTGCCCTACCTGGAGCACTGCCTGTAGGGTGGATGCCAGGGCTGGGGAGACACCAGCCACCCAGTCCTGCGGCAGCCACCCAGCTGTGGGGCCAGGACTGGGGCTGCCTGGCTTACAGGCTGTGAAGCATGACACACACACAAGGCAAGTGACATGATTTTTTTTCCCTTTTTGCAGATCTTGGGGATATGGTAGATGGGGGGTGGGGGCGGGCAGGGGCAAGTGCAGTATCTTCAGTGGGCCTTTAACACATAGCAGGCTTGCTACCAACAAAAGAAAAAGCAAACTCCAGTCCACAGCAGATCTCACTTCCTCTCCCCTCCCCCCAGCGCCCCAGGGGGACCATAACGTCCCTCCTGCCTTCTCTCACCATCAGCTTTAACCCTTCTGTTCCTCTTTTTTCCTAACCCTCTAACAGCGAGGCATGCAATCACGGCTGCAGGCTCCTTTCCTGCCAGCTAAAGGAGGATTTGCTGGGAGAAATCACAAACCCCTTCACAGTGTACCAATACGCTTTACCTTTAAAGCCTTATGAACAGTATGTTTTACTTGCCTTAAATCTTAGAGGTTTTTACTCCAGAAAGACAAGTCTTTTTGGTAGAGTGTTCAATGGCGTTGCATGTCAGACTGTAGCAGGACTAAAGCGTTACCCAAGCTAAGGGACAGTCTCAACTAAACACTGTGTAAACAGGTTCTTGCTTTCTCTGTAATTCGTCAAATACTTCCAAATTCCTCTGGCAAAATCCCAGAAGGCCTTCATAACACCATCAGTTTATAACAGTTAAGTATTCTGCAGATGAATCAAGTCAACCAATTTTTCTCTGCACTCTAGTGAATTAGGATGGAAAGTGTGCTGGTTACCAGCTAACAGCCTGGTAAGTGCCAGCTTTGGAGCAAGAATTTCTCCAGCAGCTCCAGCTCATGCCTGACTTTTGTCTAATATCCAGTATGCAAAGCTGGATTTTGAAATAATTACTGGTGACAGCAAATACTGACAAATACTCAGCCATTATGCTTCAGGTTTTTTCCCACCTCTCCTTTATGAAGTTGCCCTAAAGCAAGAGTTGGCATCAACACAGAGAGGACCAAAGCTGGATATAGTTTAATATTCTCTTTCATGATCTTTAAAAAGATACAAAACCTGTATGTGAATTTCAAGTGTGGACCACCTACAGGAACAGCCCCCAGGGGCACGATCATTTTACCCTTCAGTTCAAGGTTCCTACTGAACTCAGTGAAGTCAACAGCCCATTTCTTGGGTGTATGCCATTGAGCCAGTCCTGTTCTCCATGAAGTCATCATGTTTTACAGATTTAACTCATATTTAAAGCAAGTAGCTAACTGCCTTTGTTAACCGCACTGAGATTGAATTGATTTAATCCCTCAGCGCTAGAAAGATATACCGCAATTACTTTCTAAATGATGGAGTCATATTTTAATGGCTCCATGGCTTTTAAACCTGAAACATGTTGTTAAATGCAATAGGGAAAATTACTCCCTGGTTTAGTGCCAACATTACCAAGGGAGATATGCCAAGCATAAATTTGCCCTTTGTGTTTAATAGCATGGTAGATTTAAAACTGCATCCATTAAAAACACTGATGTTATCCTAAAGATACGTTTGAGCCACTGGGTCGATGTCACCTCAAAAGTCACTCAAGTCTGTATCAAGTTCCTATACAATTACGCAAGCATGACAGTGTTTCTTATGTTGCAGTGTAGAGCTAACACCACTGTCTTTATCCTATATGTAACCGTTTTTTCTAAATTGGAAATAGGAGAGCATTTCAGTTTTCCTTAAAAAACATTGAAATGGCATATTTTTATCATTACTGTAAAGCCTGTAAGAGAACAAAAAAGTGTAAAGCATTACACTAGATTAATTTTTTAAAAAAAACAGGGTTTATGTCATTGTGTCACTACAAAACACTACTAAAATAAAGACTTGGTGATGAGTAATTCTGTCTTGGCTTTTATAGAAGATCTCAGTGCTATAATAATCATTGCAAATCCTTCAGCACTTACAAAAGCAATCACACCATACTCAGTTGGATAATATCATTCCATCGCATTAGTACTTACTTCCAATCTAACTCTCATATAAAGAGGAGGTAAGCCTTAGCAGGGGGTTAGTCTCCTCCCAGTGTGTGTGAAGGACTACTGTGTGTGAAACATTTACCAGCACTTTTGGAAATTTTATACCTAATAGTTGTCACCTGCATTACTGCTAGAGCTTTCCCAGAACTGAACATTCAACTCCTGCATTTGGTCATCAGAATGCATTAGACATAGGTATTTTCAACACATTTTAGCATCAGGATGCTCCAACCAATGTCTCTTGGCTTTCCCTGCTGCCTTTGGCACACCTTTTCTGACTGCTATTCTGTTATGGGCATAAGACCTTGTAGCCCAAGTACTGACCTGCAAGAGCACTCAAACAACTTCACTTATTACCATTTTGCCATGCCTCTAGTTATGTTCATCTTTTGGAGTATCCTCCTGGATCTCACAGCTGCTTCAAAACAGAGAGTCTACCTCTTCTACGCAGACCTTCCTACCCTTCAGCTGAAAGGACCTTGTGCTACAAAAACTGGCAGACTTCCCTAGACTTCCTAAACTCCCTACACTTCCTAGACTACATGACTCTGCTTAGTTTTTCTTGTGCCCTCACACTTGGTGGCTTTTGAGACCCAGTGGTAGCACCAATGTCTTTGTTCTCATTTGGGATTATCTGCTGTATAAACTGCAATTCTACTAGATCCTTTGTCAAACTGCTGTTCTTTGGCTTTAGTACTGCATTATCCCACAGGCTCATCCTCAGTTATGAAACTGGAACTGAAGATTATCAGAAGCTTCATCACTGTAAATTTAAACTGCAAACTTCACTTCTTTAACCTACACCATATGAAATTATTTAATAAAAAGGAATGGTACCAGTTCTCAAAAAAATAATTTGCAGTTACCTCTATATGCCATGTCCTTTGTCACCCATTTTCAAAGAAATCTAATTCTTTAATCAGTTCTGTGCTCACTTAATTTTCCCTGCTGTTTGGTAACTCTTCTCACCAGTCGGGAACAGAAAACTTTCCCTAGTACAAGGTAGGAATAAAGAAATAAACTGCAAATTTTTGCTTTCACCAGTGCATGCTCATCCAAGTCAGCCCACAGACAGCTCGAATCAGAGACATGACCCCACTCTGAGCAAGATTTCCATCAGCAGCACCAGCCCTCTGATCAGAGTACTACCAGTGGCAGAGAACATCTGAAAATCAAGTTTCACGCCCACAAAAGAACCGTAGACAGTGCTTTGTTGGCAGGCATTGGCTATTCATGAAGGACAAGAACCTAAAGAAGCAAATAAGCCACGGAAACACAGCTATGGCTGCATATAGCTCCTCCTGCTGAGGCAACCCCACCATCTGCTATGCAGAGAAACTCAAAACCAAGAGTATCTTGTAGAAGTCAGGCCCCAGCAAAGATGGAGTGGGAGTTTCCTCTGAGTCAGAAGTCATATGAAAACCAGTTTTCAGTGAAGAAAGTCCTTTCTGAGACGTTTCTCCAAGCTAGAAGTGTCTTGCTGCTTTTTCCTGTGCCTCATTCTGGCGACTAAGTGTCTAAGAAGTATTTCATGCACTGATTTACACTGGAAGGATAATGAAATTAGAATACTTACCAGATTCCAGGAATCCAGCAGATCAATAAATTCAATACATGTCTTACACTATGACACTGCCTACAGGCAAGCCAAATCCAGTGTGTGATGACAGGTACTTTGGCATTCAAAGCCACACAAATCAAGAGTTGCCTTTCTGTTCCAGGTATAAAATAGAGTCCAACATGCACAAGTGCCATATATTCTGTATATTGTTGCAGTCACATAAAACAGTTCCATGACTCCAAAACAGTTTTCATCTGTCCCTAGGAAATGTTAATACAATTTGGCAGCCACACCATTTAAGAGATGAATTTGCAGGGAAAAAAAGCGGTAATGATGTTCATAGCTTTAAAAAAAAAATCCACCTGCTGTCAGACTGAGAGAGAAATTCTGAATATTGCTGTAGGGTTGAGTCATATAATACTATTTTTAGTATCAACTAAAAATATATTTATTTAACAACGTTTATGAAAGACTTCCAGAGCTTAGGAAGCTCATTTATGGAGTCTAACAGCCAAGCATATTTCTCTCAGCTGTCATGGAAGCAGCTGCCTGATATAAAAATATCTTAATACTGTCTTTATATTGTATGTTCGTGAATGTGAACATGCACATATGTATACATTACCACGCAAGTGTCACCAAGTACATTCATTGGGCTGGGTCATTTCCATGATAGTATGACATGCCTTATCCACACAACTTCTTTTAAATCTACTCCTTTCAAAATCAAGACAGGAGGAGCAGGAAGACTGATTCTTCAATTGTATTTCTAACCATTTATCAAGCCAAACAGAGAACTTTGAGGTATCTTTTGTATGTTAGGTTGGCACACTCTCCAGGTATTGTCCTGCCTGTCTTCAATAATGAATTCAAAGAACATGTACAGCACAAATCCCAGAGCAGCTCCAATGATACACCTCAATGTATGCACAGATCAGCACGGGGCAAGGGGTGGGGTGGGGGTGTACGGGGGACAATGATGGATACAACACCAACAACAAAACACACAAAGGGAAAACATAAGGACAGTTTGGCATATGCAGTTTCAGTGCTTAGCTTTTTACTCAGTTCACCAAGAATTCTCATTCATGTTGATTTCTGCACATCCAATACATTTCTTCAAGACTCCTCTTACCTAACATATCTGCCCTGATGCCTTGTCAGCTGGGTACTATCACCTTACTGTGGCTGCTTGTTCAACCTTGAGCTGGCACTAATGTTGGTTAAACAGTGAGGCAGTATAATAACAGCATACAATAAAGAAAAATACAAGGCAAAATACAAGGCAACTAGCATAGCAGAAAATAGAAAGCTTCCACATTACTTAATGATACCTTTAATCAGAGTGAAATCATCAGGGTATAGATACCAGAATTTCTCTATTTACAAAAGCTGCATTGCATAAAGTAAGGTTAGGATTTAAATAGATTATCATTAAACTAATCCAAAAGACTGTGCAGGCGCTTATCTTCTGGCTTGAGAAGTTTATTTGGTTTAATTTAAAGCAATTTAAGTAATTCAAATAAAACTGAAATATGCTCCTTTTAAAACAAGTATCACTGGTTTTATCATGTTTAAATAAAAGACAATTTGGATTACACGAGCACAATTTATTGGTTAGAAAAAAAACATTAAAACAGAGAACATAAAGAAATTGAAATATTCAGCTTGTCCAGCCAAGATGCATATTTAGTAACATTTATAGTTACATTACAACTCTAAAAGCAGACTAAGTTGGTTTCACGAGATTAAATAAATGCAGGACAATGTTGGCAAAGTCAAATCATTTCAGTCAGCACTCAGGTGAGAACCTCTCTCGGAAATAATGCCAATTTTTTGATTCAGTGCTTAAATTAATGATTGAGTGAGTTCAGTAATGCCTAACCTGTTATACAAGAAAATTTGTATCAGTTCACCTGAAAGGCAGCAAGGCTAGGCAACATGAATGATAACTATGACTGAAATCCAAAAAAAAATGTATGCTTAACAAACTGGACTATTAAGAAGGTTAAAGGGAAGAAAAGAGTTCACCAGAAATACAAGATAGATTAATTTGTCATCACAAACTCTTAAGTAGAACCTGACCAGGGACCTATTCAGCTTCAGGCTAAAATTATTTGGCAAGATACTCCATAAAATTTACAACATGAGCTGTAAATTACACTCATACAACATGGAGTCTAAAGCGTGATTCCCAGTTGAATAATACTGAAAATCTACTACCGTTCCCATTGAATACAGGACTTAAAGCAGCTCTACGTCTCTGCATGGTGTCCCTTTATTCAATAGTTAGTTCTGTCTTAATACATTTCCTGCACAACCATACAATCCTCCTTCCTATTTTCTTTACAGAATAGGCAAGTACTCTAAAGAAATCCTCTTTGCAAACGACCTCCAAATGCAATGTGCTTTAACCTTGATTTCTAAGCCAAATGCTTATACTGTTCCTTTTTGTTTTCCTTCCTATGACCTTCTTGTTGCTCTGTCACTCCCCAGTGCCATTTCCTCTGTCTTTACCCTCTTGCTCAGTTTAATGACACTTCCCTCCTGGTTGAGGAAAACAGGCTTGTACTATTAGGGGAATAGGCAGATGACCTAATGGAGCTCTTCCATCTCTAACTCCTATGAACAGTGCCTCTAAGTGCCTCTTTTGTTGGTTTGTTTGTCTGCTCTAGCATTAATTAGGTTTTTAACAAGTGCATTGTTCGCTAGAATGGCATAAAGAAAAACATGTTAAAGCAACCAGCTGGATTTAGTTGACCTATAAATTCATCCGTCTGTTTTCTAACTAGATAGTGTCTCATGTCTGTATGATATGCTTATTGCTCAAACAAAATAAATGAAAATTCTGAAAGTCACCATGGTTTTTAATGTGTTTAGGCCCAGTTCTCATTGATATGAGCCCTTTTACATCAAACTGGCAACAGGAAAGGTAAAATAGCTATTACATATATTCCCCTACCAGCATAACCCAGCTTTGCTGTTAACCACAAGGAAGCTTGAGTTCATGAGGTCTTCTCTAACATTTCTCTTTGCTTATGTATTCTATAATGCCAGGTACTAAATTAGCATTTTAAGATTTTATAAAGTTAACCAAAGCTTTTAACAGCAGTGTTAATACCAGCAAAGATGAGCCTAAGCACAATGAAAATTTTCCTCAGGGATTCAGTTATACTGGCTGTATTCTTTATCCTGAGACAGCTGTACAGGTAAAGTACAGATCTGCTTTAAAGATGCATAACATATAGCTTACAATTTGTTTATGAAATTCCCTGATGGTGGAAACTACACACAGATCCTGCAGCTGATGACCAAGGCAAGCAGCTTGATGCAATTACCAAATGATAATGTGAATAACATGAATGCATACACAGCAGAAACAAATAAAATCATTGTCTTGGTTACTGAGGGTTTAGAACTGGAAGCAGACAATTTAGTGCAGGAGACCAAAGCTTCTGCAGTTTGCAAATAATCATTGTAGACTCCTAGGGGGGGAAAAAAAAAAACCAAAACACACATTAGACACAGTGATGAATTCCAAAATGAGAACTGACGTACTTAAAGAAAAGAGCCAGCAGACAGAAACCTGTATACAAGGTCATTCTCCTGTTTGCAAGCACCCTCGTAACAGTGGAACCAGAAGAAACACAAGGTCAGGCCTGAATCACTGGCCTGTATAAGGGGCATTTGTAGCTATTCTCAGAGTGCTTAGACCGTGTCCCATTGAAGTCCATTTTGCACTGGAATAAAGGTTTACATAAGACACTGAGCAATGATGAATCACACACTGAAAACAAAGGCTCTGGGGAAAAAAAAAAAAAAAAAAAAGGCTTTTGAAGGAGAAAGGAGTTACTTTGTCCACCACAACTCCTGTATACAGTCCCACTAGAGATAATAAAACAGTAACTTACATAGCTGGCCCTCGAATAACACAAAGTACAATAAAACATTACCTAACTTTGCATGTGGTTGCTGGTCTGTAAAGGGCAGACGTGTACTGAGCTTGGTACCACATCCAGCCCTGATAACTTTGAATGTCCTATTTAATTCACCACTGAGAACCTTATGCAAAAGCGTAAGAAGCATGACTTTCTGTATTGCATTAGGTTGTTAGTGCAGTTATTGCCTGTTACCTGCTTGCCAAGCAGTTTATTTAGCCGTTTAGTGTCCAACAGATGAAGCTGATAAAGCATGGCAGCAGCTAACCTGGGGATCTGAATGGGCTCAATACCACAGGGACACTCTGCCTGACCAGTCTGAGTACTCCTCATAAATGCATTTCTCTGTGTTGGTCTTTTCAAATGGCAGAGCATAGTCCCAGCTTTTTTGCTTGCAGGCAGAACTGTATACACCTAGATAACGTATTCTGCCTGGACATTTGGCCACAATGCTGCAGAAGGACCCAGATCTGAGCTTTCAAGGCCTACAGCCGATTGAGTGATCTAATAAGTCTCTTTAAACAAGTGATGCAAGCCAGGGTAATTAAAAAAAAAAAAAAAAAAAAAAAAAAAAAACCAAAACCAGAAAGACAGCAAGTTTTGTCTAGAGGTGTTGCAAATACTGTGCTTTCTCAAACTGTGATGGTGGACTGGTCTGTATGGTGCTTGCAGTTATTTTACTCTTTGTTCCAAAGAACTGAGACCTTCATTTTTTATAAGCTTTAAGCCAGTTTTTTCACTGTAATACCTGGAAGCCTTAAAACTTAATACTGGCTCTACAGTCACACCACCTAAGTGAAGGAAGGTGGAAACATCTGTCTCTTCTACAGACAGGAAATTTAGGCATAGATTGTCCCATCAGCATACCTCATACTGCTTGGCAGTTCATTCAGAGAATTCACTGGGAGGTAGACAGGTTGTGCACAGCTCCCCAGGAACTAAGTCTACAGCTCCTCTTCCTTAAAGAGACATACCCATCAGATCCATTGCAGTTCTTCTCCAGGAAGAAAAAACAAGTGTAAATGATTGATGTGGTTTTGGCTGTGCTCTCAACTGACAGCTATGCCCTATGCAAGCTTCTTCCACAGCAGCACACAGGTGATAGCTGCAGAAGACCTGCCTATACTAGCTCCAGTGTGTTTTAAGCCTGGTATAATTGGTTTGAAGTAATGGCAGATCTCTACCAAAGCCTGGGTTATATCCTTGTGATGTGTCTTTTGCTGTGTGTTCAAACACTGCCTTAATTTGATTTAACTGGACACAATTCAACAAAGTAGAAAGGAAGCTGAAGCTTTCCTCTTGATGTAAAGGGCACAAGGAACAGAGCTAAGCCGCAAGGAAAATCCTTGGAACCTATTTGAAGACAGCACCTACAAAGTGTTCGTGGTCTTGTTCAAATTAACAGTAGGCATAATCCACCACACCAAGCAAATGTACATAATCCCATAGAAGCTTACTAACAAGCCAAGAAAAGCAGAGCACAACAGTGTCACTGTACAGTGCCACACACTACACTCTTGAATGTGGAAAAGCATCCAGATAACACCCACAAGAACCGGCTTTTTTTGATGATGTCTGCTCAAAAGTGGTAATCTAGTGACAAAGCCAGATACTCCACCTTCTTAGTATATATTCAACTGTGTAACAGCTCTAAAGCAAGGGGAAAAATCATGTATTACAACACAACAAAATTTTGCAGTTGCATTAAAGTTACCCTATGTATCCTTTCTAAAAACGCTGCAAGCAAGCCCTTTAGCTGAAATCCCCCATCATTTGTTGACAATGCCCAGAGGAAACTGGATTCTGCCCAGGGAATTTGAGAGCAAAATAGCACTCAGCATATTAAAAGTGGCCTTGAAAAAGTATGGTCACAGATGAGATATTTGTAGAGGTGTCAGCATGAAACATGCAAAGCAAACAGAGGCCCTTTGTCAAAATTGCAGCACAGTAAAAAGTCATCACAAATCAAGAGTAACACAGTCCCTATTAGAAAAGTGGTAACTTTCAAATACTGAGAAGTGGCACTAGTAATGAAGATAATAAACAGGCCTTGGATGAGTAACATAGGCTTGTCCTCCTGCAGTTCAACATCTGTATCGATGATCAGCCGGCCCTGCTCAGATCAATAATCTAAACTGACAAACTATTTATTTATAATACCCTCATGATCCAAGGGTTTTGCCCAGCTCCAACCCACACAAACATCAATGTCCTTGACTAGAATGTCTCTGTCATTTCTGAATTTATGAAGCTAATCTTAAGCATCTTAAAACAGCTTAGAATTGGATCCAATTTGTCCACTGTTGAAATCCAGTTCACTTGGACATGGCAGGACAGAACACTAGTTTTATATGTATGTCACAATAAACATTTTGCCCAATTGACATGATGAAAACATTCCTGGCTACAGCAAGACCACTTAAAAGAAGATCCGAAAGGGAACAACTGTAAACGCAGCATTTTCAGCTCAATGAAGGACCAGAAAGGAATGCTGACATTACTGAAATTCTGTCTCCAGGTGTCAAGAAAAGAATCAGCCTGTAAATGCCAAAAATCATCTCTGAAAAGGTGTTGAAAGGCAAAGGATAATACTAAAAAATGAAGATATTCTAATGCTACTGACACTTTTCAATATAAAAAAAGCTACAGAACTTGTCTTTGTATTCTGTAAGGCACTGTGCAACTGAGGATGAAGCCTGAGCCAGAGCACAGGATCAGATTTAGAAAAAAGCACAGCTGTGTTAGAAGGATACAAAAAGAAGAAAAACTGAACCGAACCAAATAACAGTCAAACAAGCCAATGGACTTCCTTTATGGTTACAGAAATAAAACACTTCCCAGCATGCGAAGCTCTGTTTCATTTGTCTCCCAAACTGCACTTCTGTTTCTAAAGACATTTAATCCAATTTAAGGCAGAGTCTGCAATTTAGTTCCCATGTATATATAAATAGGTTACAGCATATTTAACCACCATACTTGCTTAAAATACAAATTATATACTCATGATGGAAAAATGCCTCAAATATACAAGCACATGAATACAATATGATTATTCTTTTTCTGTGTGCAGGCAGGTATCTATGCAGCTGTACGGCTGTGCTAAAAATTGTGGCTGTGTAGCCACTGTATGCTGTAATACCCTATACTACAGCTACTACTTCATGTTGTGTAAGGAATAAACTCGGCTCACATTACAGTTTTACACTAGAGCACAACTACTCATTTTATATAGCTTTCACACCCTATACTTCAGGCAACACTTTCTAGCAATTCAGAAGAAACTTGCTACAAGAGTTTGTAAGCAGGTGGTGCTGCTGTGCAGGGCAGGATTCAGAAGGACCCACAGTTTTACCTTGTTAACACTAGCACTGACTGTGACCTTGGTAATTTGACAATCTTAACAAAACCTAATGTTCTGTTCTCAGGAATGATTAGGGTACTTGTGAATGTTTTACAATTATAGATCCTATTAAAAATTACTTATGCTTTTATCCATCCAGGATCAAAAACTTAACTTCTCTACCTGTTTCCTCAAACTTTAAAATCAAGAAACTAATACCTGCATCATGCATCTGGTAAGAAACTTAGTTAACAGCTAGTCTGCTAAATACGTTGAGGATACTGCAAGTATTACAATTTCCTATACAGTTTTCTTCCCCATATTGCTTTGACTAAGAATTTCCTTTATTTTACTGGAGGGTGAGACACTCCATGCATCCACAGAAATTATACTATTACTGCTGGTTTTAAGTGCACTTTACGTGATTTTTAATGAACTGCATGATGATATGCAGCTGTCTAAAACCTTGTGAGTTAATAATTTTCTTGTAAGAATAGAATATGCAATTTTGTATGGTATAAGTATATATTATATTTAAGATACAGTAATTTAAAGTTCACAGTCTTTAAAATCAAAAGTCTTTTTTTTTTTCAGTGCTTCATAGTTTTGCCAGTGTTTTATTTTCCACATGTCAAAGGAAGAATTAAACAATTTAGAAAATTCAGCATCAAATATTACAGAACTGAAAACTACTAGACAATCTTTTCAAAAGTAAGAATTCTAACAGTGCATTGAAATTTACTTGCAGTCAGCTGCACTGAAAAGAAGTAGCAAGAAAACCTTGTGAACTCATTTCAAAACCTAAAAGCAGCAGTTATTTTTTTAAAAGCCAGCAGTGTTAAAAAAATCTCAACCTTAAGGAAAACATGTTCCCTGAGACTTAACTCTCCCTTGACTTTACCAGCTTCCCTGGGAGTTTTGACATACCTCTTCCTTTCCCATGGCCAGTGCCGACAGGTACAATGATCCTTGTTTAAGGGAGTTATTCTTTAAAACTTGGTAAGGGAAAAAAAAAAAATATAGCAAAACCAGAATGTATTCTGTTTATCAGAAAAAGTACTAGCTTGGCTCTCTGATGCAGATAGGGAAAGAAAGTACAGTACTTAAAGGGAAGGTGTTGAATGTAGGAAGGAGGTACAGTCCTCTTTCCTGGCTCAGCAGTAGGCACACTGATGGGAGTATTGATTAACTACACCATGGATCCCAGGGTAGGGATCCATCCACCCCAGGGGTGGGGGGGGATGACAACAACCAACCAACCCACAAAAATCCCCAACAAACAAACTCCAAAGGGTCCAAATTAAGTAGCATTCTTGTGAAGAGTCTTGCACCAACATTGCTGTTCAGCCTCTTCTGTTAAGCACTTGGCATTTCTCAAGATAGTAGAGAAGAATAAAATATTACTACTATATCAACATGTTACAGAAATTACCTTCTGCGAAGAAATCTGCCTACACTGGTTCACTGGATTAAAAAAAAATAATAAAAATCTTAGTTTGTAAATTTTTTCCAGGATCACAAGAAAATCCAGCTGGAAGGGGCCTCAGAAGGTCTCTAGTCCAACCTGCTGCTCAAAGCAGGGTCAGCTCTGAGTTCAAACCAGGTTTCTCAAGGCTTTATCCAGTTGGGTCTTGAGAGCTCCCAAGGATGGAGACTGCACAGCCCCTCTTGGCAACCTGTTCCACTGCCTGACTGTCCTTGTGGGGTGAATTTTTTCCTTATATACAGGCTGAAACTCTTTTTTATTTGAATTTATGCCATTGTCTCTTGTCCTTCTACCATAAATCATTGCAGAGCCTGGCCCTGTCTCCTCGATTTTCATGCAGATTTTGGAAGGCTGCTATTACATCACCCCAAAGCCTCCTCTTCTCCTGACTGAACAAACCCAGTTTCCTCAGCCTCTCAGTGTCAAAGTTTAAAAAAAGTTCATTCTCAGTAAGGGTAATGCAAATTCAAGCATTTATTACAGATGCAATGACCCCTACAGCAACAGTCTAAATAAAACAAAATAAGTGGACATTACTTGCGTGGCACTGTTCTCTCTGAATGCTACTGGAAATTAATACAGTCAGAACATTATGGAAGTAAATCCTATTCATATACCAGGAAATTTTCTGTGCTTACTAAGAGCGTTTTATCAAATATTGTGTGAAATGCTGTAATAGGCAACCTGAATTAGCAATAGCTGTGTACCTACTGAGAAGTCATATGCTGCACTTCATTAATGCATCAGGTATACTCTAAAATAAAACCTGAAACAAACTGCAGACCTCAAGGGAAGAAGGTAAATGAGTAACTCTGTTGGATGGGTATTATAACATTAGTTTGTAATAACAGTAATAAACTATGGGCCAAGATGCACTGAAGACAGGTGGGTAAAACTTCTTAATAATTTTAAAAACAGTTGCAATTATTTAGTTCACATTAACTTTTTTGGATAATTTGATATACACATGACAGGGCAAATTTAGGCCTTTCCATAAGCATAACATTGGATTTTCATCTGCAATAGCATGTGGTAGTATTTGCTAAATCGCTGTTCTACAACAGATGCCCTATTTTATGAGGTAACATTACCTGTCCCTTTAATGTATAAAGTCATAAAGTAATGACATTGTTTCCAAGGCAAATGGGGCCACCCACTCACTTCATCCAATATAAGAATTGGAGGTACAAGCTGCAAGCATGTAAGTGACTATGAATAACAAATCAGGGTCACATACTACTTTGATTTACGCCTGAGTATCACCAAAGTTCAGACACTGAAGATGAAGGCTGTCCATTTAATCTCTACGTTACAGCCATTGTGGCAGTTGGATAGCCACAATTTATTATCAAAAGCCACAATCAATATTGAATGGCTTGAGCTCATAGAAGCTTATCTAGCACTGTGGAGTACATAATATGTCACTGTAGTGACATGAAGATGCCAGCCCTCCACACACACGGTTTAAGAAGTCGAATTGTGAAATTTCTCCAAACAGAATTTACCCCTCAGCTCCTTCATTCTAACACTGAAGGTCTGGCCTCCAAACCTACAAATAATCTGCCATTCCCTATACACTCAGCTACGATTACTCATTTAAGAAAATGGCATAAGGAAGTAATGAAAATAATGTCTGTTCTGATTCTTTAGCATGGTCAGACCAAATAAATTGTTTTAAAATGGCTGGACATCTATCAAGTTAAACCAAGGATATGGCCTATGGACTGGTTTAGCAAGGTATCAACTGTGTTAAAGCTACCTAATGATTTTGCAATCTTCTTTTTTACCTATGACTTTGCAGCAGATTTCAATACTCAGTTTCTAAGGGAAAAATCAGAATATTCACTGGATCACACAATGCTAAGAGTGCACTGCCTGTCAGTAAAAATCAGTACAATAAGTGGACAAGGCAGGAGTGTATAAACCAGAGGTCTAATTCATTTCTTATACATAACACTCCTTCAAAAAAAAACAGAGGAGGAGAGTTGAGGTTGGGCTAGAAATGGTTCAAGGAGAAAGGGAGGGTTATGACTAAAACCAGGAAACTGTGAAGGCGGAGATGAAGGAATAAAGAACTGTAATAATGCTGTTGCTTACTGATACCTTTATAAGCATATTAAGTTTTGCATAAGTATCGTGATAACCAAATGGTAATTTTCTGCACTTTTGACACATGCTCTACAAATACACAGTGACAGCCATAACCCTGAAGACCTTACAGTCTGAACAGATGAAGCAAATAAAGGGCGAAAGGCTCAGACAGAACTGACATGCTGAAGGCTACACCACTCGCAAATGACAAGAGTGTACTTTTACTGCTGTAGCTATTGCTTCATGCTGTCTTTTCTACAGTAAAACTATAAAGCAAAGTTAGCTTTTGCACAGGTGAGAAGAACCCAGTGAGATGTCAGCCTGCTTTGAGCAAACAGGCAGGTAGGTCTGTGGCTTGCCTGCTACTTGTTTTTTGCATGGACACGCCAGGACATTACTCCTAGGTGCTGCATAACACCCAGGAGACCGGGTATGACCCTCTTTCCTAGACACACAACAGGCAAGACGAAATTGATGTAAAACATGACAGTCTGCCTCACTCCTTGATATACTTGCATTCTGTCCCTAAGCATTCAGGCAGGGGGCAGCTGCTTAGGTATTCTCCCTGAGCAGTTTCAGATCAGTTTTCTGCCAAGGCCGGTCTGCCACTCTCCAGCTGCAGAAAGTACAAATGGGACTAAATCAGAGCCTCCTGAGGGACCTCCAGAGCACTCACCCATTCCAGCGCTGCCACCCATTGCTATACCCACCCAGGAGTGATGAATGCTGAAGGGAGTAACTCTTGTCATTGGTGACAGAGGGAAGCTGGGGAGACACCCGACAGTCACATACCTGTTGTGCCCGTATTCCATCTGCTGTAGTTAACCAAGGAGAGCAAATAACTCAGTCTTGTTTTTCCTCAGCTGTTAACTTTGGCATTAGGCTAGGGCTGTGCAGTTCGCAGTCAGCCCAGCACAGACCTCCTTCAAAACCCAGCAATTGTTCTTAGTGCAGCTGTTTCACAAGGTATAAAGTTGCGGTGATGTTCCCTCAGTCTAAGTGAACAGCACCGTGCTATCCCCATGCCCTTTGTCTTGACAAGGAATACTTCTTTTTAATCCCCAGATTAGCCTCACTAAGCAGAGGAACATAAACACGACATTTATAAAAGGACACAGATGCTCATCTCTCACGTTAGTGTTCACTACCGACAATTCCTCTACTATTACTTAAAGTTATTTCTGAAATTACTCAAAACCTCTATATACACATCACAGGGTTTTAGCCATAGTCTATTTTAGTACAATGGCAGACATAAGACCTATAATAAATTCATAGGCATAAAAAGGCATGATGCCTGCCAGGAGACCATACCCATTGCAGAGATATTTTTTTTTCTCTTTTTAATCATTAAGAGTTCTATGTGACAAATAAAAGGCAAGAAATCCTCCCCCCCCCCCCCCCCCCCCCCCCCGAGGATTATACACCTTCCCTTCCCCCGCTTCCCCCTCCCGACTCATCGTATCTTCTCCACACACATCATCTGCAATGAAAGACCACGGGAAGAGGTAGCATCACACACATCCTGCTTCTGAATCTCGAACAATACATCTCTCGGGGGCAGATTCTCCCTCGCAAAGCACAATTAACAAGTAAGAGCATTAAAATCCGAGAATACAAATCAGAAAGCCACCGCTTCCCTTGTCTGCCCAGGAAAAGTCCCTCTGCGAGTACCGCATCCCCCGCGGGACGGACGAGGGGCTTCGGGCGGGAGACCCGCCCCGCTTACCTTGCTCATGCTGGCGACGGGCGCCTCCGTGCCGCGGCGGCGCGGGCTCTCGGGGTAGCCGCTGGCTCGGGCTCGGGCAGCGCTGCGGAGCCCCCCGGCTCTCCCCCCGGCGCGGCGGCGCTGCGCGGGCTCAGGGCCGGCCGATCCGCCTGCGGGCGCCGCCGGGGCCGCTGCTGCCGCCGCTGCTGCTGCCGCTGCCGCTGCTTGCGGGCTCCGATTGCATCAGCGGGCGAGGGCGGCGCGCACGCCGGGCGCCGCCGGGGAGAGCGGCGAGGGGCTGCGGGCCGCCCCGCCTGGCTCCTCCCGCCGGGGGGCACCTCGCGCCGGGCCGCCCCGCCGCCGCCCGCCCCGCTCCGCTCTGCTCCCGCCTCGCCCGGGGACACCGGCAGCGCCCCAGCCCGCCGCTCGCACCTACCGCAGGGGCGGCGGGCTTGGAGGGCAGCCGTGGCTCGCCCGCAAAATGGCCCCGCGCCAGGCGCTGCGCCCACCGAGCAGAGGCAGTTACGTGCTTTTACTGTAACTTGTGCTGATGGCGACATGTTCGTCTTACCCCTCCCTTAGCAAGCGTTCAGAAACTCATCATTTTCAGTCTCTGAGTCATTTCCTCCTGCTTACATCCAAGCTGTCTGACACACCAAACACCTCGCCGTTTATCCCTCCCATCGCTAGCAAGCCCTGCGTCTCTCTCGCTGCAGGGCAGGCTGGCCCCAGGCCGCCCACCGCTACGTGCACAGCTTGTGCTGGCTCCCCCAGCACTGCGCTGGCAGCAGGAGAGGCCCACACAACCCGTTTATTTGGCGCTGGCCGGGATTGCCAGATGTTTCACAATGGGGCTCTGGGTCCTCTCCCCACTAACCAGTGCCTAGTCCTGCTGAAGTCCATGTAGCTGCACCTTCACAGCTCTTCAGACCTCATCTGCCACCCTACAGCCCGCTGGCTGTGCTACTGTCTCTCTGATGGCTGTGGCAGGCAGGTGACCAGCACCCCGGGACAAAAGAATAAACGTCAGAGACCGGTCCAGTCTGTTACTGCTACTGGTGCTACTGCTAGTGAAACCGTATAGTAGTTGTACAACAAAAAAGTGAATTTTTAAGAGAAAATCCTGGTGTAACCACAGCGTAATGTTCACAGTGTGCTTACGTTCATCTTTACTGATTTTACGGTGAAGTCATTTCTTCCTATCCTACTATTTTTGTAAATGTTTTTCCCCTTCTGATCTTGCGGGGAGTAAGTAGTTGTAGGAAGCTGTTTCATCTCAATGCTACTGTCGAAAGTGTCAGGTTCTGCTTTGCATGATATATGTGAATTATTCTCTCTTGAATAGTGTCAGAGATTGGTTACAGTAACAAAAGTAGATCTCTGTTCCTGCCACTCTTGAGCCAGATAAGAAAGTGCTATTTAATGGAATTACAAAAATTTGGATTCCAAAGAAATGCTGGTAAATTATGTTACCCAAATTGAAAGTTCACGTTTCAGTGATGTTAGTGGCTATTTAGGAGAGAGGAAAGATGGACCAAAAAAAGGAGACAGGGAAGGCAGCAAAGAAGCACCAGATAGATACAATTCATCATCAGTGAATTAGTTCATAGTGCTCATGAGAGCAATTCAATCCATTCACAATAAATTGTCTTCATACTACAACCACAACATGGGAACAACCATACTGGGTCAGGCCAAAGTCCATTTAATTCAATATCCTGTGTCTGAGAGGCATCAATAATGATGTGTACAAGAACAGAAGAAGCACATAGGAGCACTTTCCTGATCAGTTCTTTTAGCCTCAAGGGATTTGTGCCACAGCAGTTTCCTGAAAGATTGATTCTTTAGGCTTAACAGTTCTTCATGGATTTTTGTTCTATTCATTTAACTGTTTCTTGAGTGCATGTAAAATTTGGCATCTGTAAGATTTTGTGCTAATGAGTTCCACAATTTAGCTGTGCTCTGTGGAAAAATACGTTAATTTTGTTTTATTTTGAACTTACCACTTAGGAATTCCACATCATGCTCCCTTCTTCTGATGCCATCAGACTTGTAAACAAACACCAATGAAGATCAAAATATTCATCCCCTCTATGTAATTTGTGATTATGCAGGCTACTGCTGAATCTTCTGTCAGCCATCTCTCCTTTTTCCAGATAAGTCCTTATCTTTTTCGCCTTGATATAAAGACAGTTTTCATACCCTTGATCATCTTTGATTTAAGATGGGGACATGAACTACACAAAACTCTCAAAATGCAGGTCACCATATTTAAATTTGCTTTTTCCCCCTCTGTTTCTTTTCCTAATAATGCCTGGTGTTCTGTTTCCTAATTTGACTGTTTCTGAGCACTAAACTGAACTGATATTTTTTACAAACTATCTGGTTCCAAGATTACTCCTGAAAGGTAACAGGTCATTCATAACCCATCACTGTTCACATAAATTTAGGAAATTTTTTTTGCAACTCTTTGCAGATAGCTCTAGTCTGGCTGAATTTTTTAACACCATTACCCTGAAGATCCTAATCTCATCAGCAAACTCCATCCTTTCTCTATTTGCCTTCATTTGCCTATCATTTTCTTAACTGCACAGTTTAACTTAACTGTTTCTTATCTTTGAACCTGTTAATGAGAGCAAACATAAAAACACCCTTCTTATGGGAGCTTGTTTTCTAGGAGCCTTTGGTAAAGCACCTGGTCACCTTCTTTAGAAATCCAAGTAGATTGTCTCAATTGGACCTCTACTGTGTGCACATTCATTGAATCCTTCAGAGAAGTTTCTAGATAGGCAGGTCAGGATTTCCTTTCAGAAAAGTCATGCTCAGTCTGCCCCTCAATGTGATACTTATCCATGTATCTTTTTGCATTCCCTATTACAAGTTCTACAGTTTTTCCAGATTTACTTCAGTATCCTGGATCCCTCTAGAACAAAAGCTGTTTCAATGCAGTTTTACTGTTTCAAGACCTTAATTTCCCAGTCTGAACAGTATTGTGCTGTGAGTCCTTTTTCTTTCTAAGTACTATGCATCATGCTCCACCGCAGAGATCCATTCCAAGTTATCCTCAAACTACTGCCAACTATTAAGGTACAGAGCAGAATCCATGGCCTGGCCATAAGCAAGAAACAGAAGGAAAAGAAAGGGAAAGGAGAGGTGTTACTTGAACTACAGGGGATTTGTGCATAGCCAAGTTATCTAGGATATATATTAAACCCAGATCTTTGTATTGATAGCCAAGCTGACCCTG
Source organism: Falco naumanni (assembly GCF_017639655.2). NCBI lineage: Eukaryota > Metazoa > Chordata > Aves > Falconiformes > Falconidae > Falco > Falco naumanni. Next base: position 19,483,890 of record NC_054058.1, read on the forward strand.
AACTCACAAATAAAAATCAGAAAAAGAAGACCAAAGCTCAGAGAAGCTACAGAACTTACCTCAAAACATGCATCTTGCTGCAACACCCCAAAACCTGAAAATTGTCATTAGTACATGTGCCATGCAGACATATTTTTGTAATGTTGGCTTGCATTACCTCAGTCTAGTTGCACTTATTTATGTAACGCTCCAGAAGTTATAATGTAAGGGAAGTTGACTTTACCTCTGCTGATTCAATCAGTTGCATTGATCCATCAGTAAGAACATACACTTTCCATATTCTGAATATCTCATTTTCATAAAACTGGCCATTGTTCATTTCTGTGCTAGATTTTCCATTAATGCAAAGCATTCTGTGAACGCTTGACAGCACTGTTAAACTTTAGAAGTTTTAATGAGTGAGTTTTTCACAGATATGAGAGAACTAGGTAATTTATATGCTTCAAGTCCAAAGTATTTCCAGAAGTTCTAGAGATTCACAGGGTGAACAGGAGTTGTGACACCTGGGGCCCTTGGGGGCTGATTAAGTTTGTAGAGTGGCCGCAAAACCTTGTGATTAGTATGTTCCATTCCTTTTGCTGATCTTCACAGAAGCCATGTAAAAGAGCACAGCATTCCTTCTGTTTGCTCCGGGCTCCTGAGTGGAATTTTTGCAGAGGACCAAAGGGGTTTCAGTCATGCATATTACCCAAACCAGAACTGAATAAACTCATATTTTAGCCACAGAAATATGAGGAACTACTGTTGGGAAAATGAAAAAACTCTATGATATAAAGCCAAATGGGGAATTTTGAAAAAGGCAGCTTGTATAATTCCATAATTCTACAAGGAATGAAGGGCAGAAGCCCATAGCTTGGTACACTCTCAAAGGTTCCCTGTTATAAATGCCAATCTGCTTGAAGAAGATAACGTGAATATGGGTAGAAACCAGTTTTTTCGTTTAAGAGAAAGCTGGGATTCTGACATTTTTTCCCTTCTGAAAGGGAATGAAAACTTCCTGTAGTAAAATGTGGGGAAAGCAATTCTGATTCAATCAAAAGATCTTATTTCTACAAAATCTGTGTTTCAGTTTGATTTCAATCTTTACACATTTTCAAAGCTTTTTGTAACATAAGCCCTTTTGAAATGTGTTCCAAAGCTATTAAAAAAAAATCACAAAAAAAGTATCTCTTCCAAAAATATCAGAATGTTATGTTTTGATCTTTCTGAAATATTCTGTTTCTAGTCAGCTTTTGTACTAAAACTCAGTCTTGCTTATTTTCTACAACTGCATGAAAGTGCATTAGCACAAATATTTAAAATAAGGAAACATCAACTTTCATTGAATATATTCTTCAGGGAAAGCCTGTGACTGATTTCAGTCACAAAACTAAAACTTTTCAGAACAAATAAGAAGGTAATTGCAGGATAATGATTTCTATACAGCTGCCTTGCAGAACTGGGAATACAGATGTGAAAAGTTTTTAAAGTGAGGGAAAGAAAAACCTTTGGACGAGAATCAGGTTGGTGGTGTAGAAATTTCCTAACAGAAAGAAAAAAGCAAATATTATACGTGTATATATTTGTGTTCGTATACATACAAAATATTAGGATAAGATAATTTCTAAAATTACTTCAGAGAAGGACAGGTCATTTAAAGTCTTGTCATTTTGGTCTTCAACAGAATGATGTGAGATAATAAGCTTTGTACATAGAGAGCAATGGTTGCAATTGCTAGTTTCCTTTTGGAACAATATACAAATATAATGCAACTTTTCATTTTGGAAAAGGAGAAGAAATAGTTAGGATTCTTTGTAGAAACAGAAAGATGAAGGCATAGTGGCCTCTCCTGTAGTCACAGGCACATGTTACCTCACAGAGGGTCTCGAGTGAGACGCAAGGTTTCAGTGGATGTTATTTTCAGAAAGCAAGATCTTTTTGTGGCAGCACCTCCTCCTGGTGCTCCTTTGCTCGTTTCCATCCTCATGCCATTTTCCCACCTCCTTGGACATGCCAACTCTGCTGTGTGCAGGCTCTGCTGTTAAATGGATTAATAGAATGATCTGGGTTTAAAAACCGAGATAAAAAGCATGGGAGTAGAAAGTAATTGCAGATGCTAAAGGGCAGGAAGCATCTAAGCTGGCACCCTCACAAAGAAGTAGTCTGCATAATTACACTCTCAGAAAGAAACATTAAAAAACTAGAGTCCTGAGAAAAGATAAAGGGGAAGCAGCCCCACAACACCTGGAAACCATAAAAACCCTAAGAAAAAGGCTTGAAAGGAAAAGGCGCGCATGTGTGAGGGTAATCGGAACCAAATAAACACAAAGTCTTCTGCCCTTTAATTCCCACCTGCTCAGGAAACAGCATTTGATGCATTTTTCCTAAATATGCACTTTGTGAATGTGTCACTTATTTCTGTCCTGAGAGGCAACAGAAACATTACGTTCTGGGAATTAACCAAGAACAGTTTGTTTCCAACATTTTGTCCAGATTTCTGTTTTCCAGCCACCCCCACGCTCCTCTCCTTTGCCTCCTCAGCAGTGGTGGGGCAGGGCAGGGGTGGCACAGGACCCCTCCCCACCGGCCTCTTCCAGAAGGTTCCCAGGGGCAGCACCTGCTTCGCCTCAGCACTGCCCGCCCCACAGTCCCATCAGAACTCAGAACGGGGCTGGCTTCCTTCACGCCCCAGAAGGTGAGGTGTCAATCGTGCTTCTGAAGCAAACCCTTCAAAAGGTGTTTAAAATGTGTTTAGGTGCACCAGGGGTGGGAATGGGGGCACAGGGAGATGCTGCAGGTGGCAGCAGCACCTCAGAGGCCGAGGCAGAGCCCCTGAGGCAGAGCCCCCCTCAGCTGGCTCCATCTGAGGCTTTAGCACCTGGGCCTGTGAATCCAGAGCTCTACCAAAACCAGCCCACTCCTCCACCTTTTGTGGGAAGTGCCATTGTTCCTCACCAGCCCATTTTCCCCAGCCAAGGTAACTCAAGATTTTGTAACTGCTAAATTGTTTCTTTCTCCCCCGCTCAGGCCTGCTTAAAAACTGACAGAAAAGTAAGAGAGGGGAAACACTCGATATTTGGTGCTGTTTTTTCTGGGAGGGTAAGAAAGTTGAGGATAATTCTCCACGTAGGTTCACGGAATCATTGAATCGTTCAGGTGAGAAAAGACCTTTAAGATCATCAAGTCCAACCATTAACCCAGCACTGCCAAGTCCATCACTAAATCATGTCCCTACGAATGGCATCTACACATCCTTTAAACACCTCCAGGGATGGTGACTCAGCCACTACCCTGGGCAGCCTGTTCCAATGTTTGAGCACCCTTTTGATGAGGAAATTTTCCCTAATATCTGATCTAAACATCCCCTGGCCCAACTCGAGGCCATTTCCTCTTGTCCTGTCGCTAGTTACTTGGGAGAAGAGACTGACAGCCACCGCGCTACAACCTCCTTTCAGGTAGCTGTAGAGAGTGTTAAGGTTTGCCCTGAGCCTCCTTTCCTCCAGGCTAAACCACCCCAGTTCCTTCAGCTGCTCCTCACCAGACTTGTGCTGCAGACCCGTCGCCAGCTCTGTTGCCCTGCTCTGGGTGTGCAGCGTTGGATGACGGTTAATGCCAGGCCACCTGGAAGATTTGCTGCTGAACCGCCTTTCAATATGAAAACTAAATATTGAAAGACTGACCTAATGTGCTGCTTTTTTTTTTTTTTTTTTTTTTTTTTTTTTTGGTGGTGTAAAACATTTTGGACCAAAAATGCCCTTTATTTCAAAGCAGTAGAATTAAATTGTGGAAGTCTGTGTGCAATCTTGATTTCTCTGACGTGACTGAGAACCTGGAGAAAAGGAGGCAGCTGGGCTGTGGCGAGTGGTAAACCCGCTTTCCCCCCCTCCAGGTTACAGCTCGGCTGCTTCAAACCCTGCCAGGCGGTGAGGGGCCGGCGCGGTGTTCAGTGTTTCAGCATGAGCGGCTCCATGACAAGCTCGACATCCCCTTCGTGTTCCAGAGACGCACCGCGGTTCCCCAGCCTACGTTACATCAAGCTTAAACAGACTCCAGACCTGCACAACAAACCAGCCAGAAAATGTCAAGACATTTTCCAGGTCGCGCTTACCGGCTACAGGAGCCCGAACCGCTGGCCCGTCGGGTGGCTGACTCGAAAAGGGGACAACGCGGCCACACAGGGACAGCGCCGCGGGGTGCCCGGTCCCCGGCCTCGCAGGCGGGCAGGGATCGCGGCCGGGCGCCGCCGCCGCCCCGCGCCCTCCGCTCCCTCGCGGCTCCCCCTGGCGGCCGCCGGGTGACGGCCGCCCCGCCGGCGGCAGGGCCACCTCGGGCCCCAGCTGAGGGTCCAGGCCAGGCTCCGCGCAGAGGAACACAAAGAGGTTGTGGGTCAGCTGCGTTTTGCCCGTGGTCAGCTACACGGTCAGTTCGTAGTGCAGGAGGACAGATCCCAGTTACAGAATCACACAACGGCTGGGTTGGAAGGGGCCTTAAGGATCATCCAGCTCCAACCCCCTGCCATGGGCAGGGACACCTTCCACTAGACCAGGTCACTCAAAGCCCCATCCAGCCTGGCCATGAACACTTCCAGGGATGGGGCAGCCACAACGTCTCTGGGCAACCTGTTCCAGTGCCTCACCACCCTTGCAGTAAAGAATTTATTCTTAATATCTAAACTTTATCAACCCTCTTTCAGTTTAAAGCCATTCCCCCTTGTCCTATCGCTACAGGCCCTCGTAAGAAGTCCCACTCCAGCTTCCCTGTTTTAAACATCTTGGCTCCTGGATCTCAATGAGTTCTACACCCCTGTACCAAACAGCAGGTTAAACACTGCTGCCCCTTTCAGTGGAGAAATTCCTGCAAGTCAGCAAGGAACCCAATGCTTTTATGAGTTTTCAGCACTATCTACAATAAGATACTTCAAATCTATATATCTTTATAAGAAATTCATTACATCCCCAAGCAAAGTGGTACCACTACTTTGATCAAAAATGGTATCTGCTAGAAAGTATACAGGAATGCAGATGCTTTTCAGCAAGCACGCCTCTAGACACACACTACTTCAGCAGGTAAACTAGACACATCAATGACTGCAAAACCCCACATAAATACATTTATATAAATAGATTTTGAGCAGTATCTCAATTATCCATCATAACTTAGTTTGAAAAAATGAATTCCACACCAAGTTACTCCCCATCAGTCCTGTCTTTTTTCTGTAAATGGTTACGTATTTGAGAAGGATGCTTTAGCGTATAATAGTTGTGCTGAAATTAGGTTTGGTGAAGGGTTACAGCTGCAGAATCTGTTTGTTGGACTAAGCACAAGATTCAAGCCTTCTGAAAGATGCTTTAACATGCCAAGACCAATACTAGAGGGGTAAAGCTTAGAACAAATGGGCCACAAAGGCCAGATTCTGCTGGGTCAGTCAGTCTGGTAATGGCACGCTATCGCTGTCACAGCTGGTAACAGCAATCTGAAGGGTAGAAGTAACAGCCAAAGCAAGCTAGGACACGGCAGCCAGAGACACAAGACAGGAGCCCAAGGGTTGGCAGTGACATCTGAAGAGACAGCTGGGAGACATAACACTACATTTGGTTTAGGGACATGGACTCTATTTTCCAGCCTGATAAATCAAGCAAACCAAAAGGCAACAACCGAGCCTGTACCTTGAAATCCGGCAGGGAAACAATGTTAAAGTAACCCAGTAAAACCTTGACTTTCACACCTACCACACAGATGAGATACCTTTCTTTACAATGTGTTTAACACAGACTATAAACTAATGGGGTAGCACACTGTGTGAAATAACAAAGTCAAAGTATTCCTGGTTAATAAATGGCGACTGCTTACTAAAAGTAACTGGCCACGAGCTGCACACAGATTAACATTATACCTCCCACAGTTTAACAAATGTAACTAGATGTAGCTGGGATTTTTCCCCTTTAAATTAGGAATAATTCATTTGGAACTCTTAGAATAGAACCAGCTTCAGTAAAAGTAACCGAGAGGCTGGAACTAAGGTTTTAGGGCATTAATTAGCACATAGCACCAAAGCACCTCGCCAACCAATTAAAATCCCTGCTTTGCTGTTCCACTCCCTTTGATAAAATCCTCAACAGTGGACTGCAAGCTTGCAGAGCACCACAGAACAGTAAATCTGCTTATCGGGCCACTCTAGGCCAGAGAGAACACACACTCTATCCTTGAACTAAACTGAAAGCACAGGGGCTAGAACCTGCTCTAAGTTCTAGACACGTACCCTTTTTCTCCTAAAGTTTCCCAGCTGCTTCCTCAGAAAGGAAAGGAGGTAGTTTAATAAAGAAACTACTTCCCACATTTTGATGTGATGTTTTTGAAACTGGAACCTGAATAACTAGGGGGATGTTTGTATAAAAGGTTTATTGTAAGAAAAAGAGGAAACCTTTCCATTTAAAATTAATCAAAGACACTATTTACTATGAAAGTCACAACAGTGCAAGATAACCAGGCAGTAACAGCATGCACTCCCCAACCTTTGGAAAGGAAAACTTGTCAAAGCACTTTCTTCAAACGTGCACATAAAGAAACACAAAGACAAGTTATAGAAAAAGGTAACCATTTATTCAAGGTATGACAAGGATATTTACAGTGTTCATTTGCTCAGAATAAGGTCCATCCTTATGATTTTTAAAGCAGCAATTATAAATTACATTTAAAAGGGGAAATGTTCCAAGCATGTTTCTGTTACGAGATATTTTTACAATGACAGAAACACTTTAAGGCTAAGTTATTTTGACTTTTGCTGCCACCCACATGTATCTCTGCAAAACTGTCTCAAAGACAACATTACCTTGAGGGATAAAGACTATGCTAAATTCAACATACAATTTTGTTCCCTCAGACTCTTTTCACAACAGTTCACATCTGACAAAAATTGACTTTTGATTTAAAACAATGGATTAAATACAAGTGAGATGAACTGCCTAATCCCGGCATTTCAAAGGGCTAAAAGATCATAGACAGCAACACATTCATCACCTCTGAAAGACATCACCAGCTTTTTTGTCGATGAAGATACTTCAACTTACCCAGCAATTTTTCTTTCAGTCAGAGCTCCACAGTCGTGTGGTGCAATCCACCTTGCCCATCACAGTACTTTTCAAAAGACAAGAACAAAATTCTTCAGGTAGCTGACTTCGAATGTAAATGATGAACACTGTCTACTTTAAACAGTACTTGATTCCCATAGTACAGACCAGTGCTCTACCAAAGCAAACGAGTTTGCTAAACTGCTGTAGTGCTATTCTCTAGTCATTTTAACACACAACAGTTCTACAGGAGCAGTTAAAATTGGCTTATTTCTTGAGGTAGAAGCCACAAGTCATATTTAGTCCTGTCTGTAAACTATAATACACATGCCAACAGGCAAACACAGCTGTTTTTTGTCGTTTATAAAATACAACCGCTGATTTTTCAGATGCTATTCATTGAAAATATAATGACATTTTTTCTCTGAATCATTTTGTGCCTGTTTGAGAAGGAAGCAAATTAAACCTTGGGAATAGTAGATTGTGGCTATTTACACAGTTGTAATGAAAATAAACCATGGTATACATGGATTCTTCTTAACTTAGAAGTTATTTTGGAGAATACCAATTTTAACTGCATAATAAAGGGGAAAAACCCCAACCAAAACCCACCAGTCACTAAACCTTTAAGACCACCTAGCTACTTGAAATACTAACATTGCATTTTGATAACCTTTTTAGGATTAAATTTAAGGGAAAAGAAAGTTAAATACAAGAGAACCCCCCCAAAGCCTGCACAAATACAATTTACTTAATTATCATGTTTTGTTAGGCAAGGACACTACATACTAAACCTACTGAAAGTGCATGATGTTTACCATTCAAATAGATGCAGAAACACAACCCTTGCATTAGTAGGGGACATTTATTCCAGGTTAGCCGAGAAACTAACTAACAGCAAAGTTGTTGCTGTGACTGATTGAAGTTTTAAGTTATATGAAGATAACCCAAGCAACAAGTTACATAAGGAGATTGGCACTTGATATTTAGTTAGCCCCATTAGCTCAAATTTCTCCCCAGAGACTCACACACAGAACTTTAAGTTTTCCTTTTATTACTGTAAAAAATAAGTCAATTTGTGGTTCCAGAGTAAATAAAGAAACCTTGGTTTCAAACTGTTTAAAAACAAAGGTTCAGATTCTGATAAGATACATTTCACAGGCTTCACACATCAGCACCTTAACCAAATGCATTTTTTTGTGAACTAAGCATATTTGAAAGTTTTCACGTTAGTGACAGGGGGCTACATTCTCATCTGGATGCACGTAACATGACTCCAGGAGAACAAACTGGAAGGAGTGCAAGTCAGTTTCCAGTTTCCTGTGGAGTCCTACATGTTCAGAACCAACATTTAAGACTGAAGTTAAAGATTGACCTTTTGCATATTCCAAAATGGAAGGCAAATACAATCAACTTACATTTGGCTTTGAAACATTAAGATAACAATGTTTTATTTCAGCCACATATTTACAAAAATGTTTACAACAGAACCGTGTAGGGTTTCCTTATTTTTTTTTGTCATAATAGACTTGAAGATGAATAGTCATCTTAACCTTCACGCAAAGACGTATCTCTTGTTACACAAGAAGTTTTCTGTTTGTGGTGGTTTGGTTTTTTTTGCACTCTCAGAATAGCAAGCAGAGGGTTGGATAAGTTTGGGTCACCCTTGAAAATGTAAGCCTGTTTGCTCTACTGCACCTTCAAAATAAGGAGGTAAAGTACAGGCACCGCTAATTCCACAAGGGTTCATTGCCTCTAGAATGTTTTCCGAAACCAACAATAGTCTTCAACAGTTGTAACATGGGTTATTCTGCGACTGTCACCTCTTCAGTTTACTTCCTGAACTCTGGAGTTACTTTCTAGAAGCATACTTGCTGAGCTTCTTTTCTAATGTATAATGTTGACTATACATTTTAAATTAAACTGTTATGTAAAGAATGTAACAAGCTTTTCCTTTGTACACAACTTAATCTTTGTGCTGAGTATTCTTCAAAAGGATTTTATAAATAATACAGTAAGTTTAGAATCAGTCTTCTGCCCTCTTGGCATTATACCATGTTGTTGCTTTCTCCAACTTTATCTACAAGCTGTAGAAAAGGAGACAAAAAGGTTTTAAGTAGCATGACATTTATGTACAGTGAAGTTACTGTCATATTACTTGCTATTTGCACAGTTAGTATGCGACTGAAAATGAGAGTCAAATAGTACTCACCAAAGTCTCATGACTTAAGTTTGTGAAAATTAAAAATTTTAACACTGCAATTGTGTTTCTGCATGACATGTTTTTCTCTTATAGACATTAACAGTGCAACATGAAGATGCAACCGAATGAAAAAGGAAATAGAAGAATGCAGATAACACTGCTAGCTTAATGATTAAAACAAAACAATACAGTATCAGCCACACATGCATTAGTAGACCAAGTAAGATATTTCAACTGACCATTACTGTGGATTCTCTTCTGAGCCTACGTAGGCTTTGAATAAAACATTAACAATTATCTTTTTAAAATGAGATTTAACCCCATTATGATCAAATTAAATATGACTAAGATCGATCAATTGACAAATGACACATTCAATTGATCATAAATTATGAGCCAAAACTCGGCCTAACTGTAAGGTTGGAACAGATTATCTTGAACACTAATTTTTAAAAAACAGGCTCTATACATCTAAGTTATACCCTCTATTAATTTTTTAGCAGTAGCTATTAAAACTGTTGCTTTAAAGACTAAGTTTGAAAAATGCTTGTGTTAAACTACATACAGAAATTAGCACAGTAAAAGTAGTTGACTGAAACACCCTAGATTACCACCTTTCTAGCACCTCTTAATTGTCTTCAAATCCCTGGCTCTTTGGTTAACAAAATGGAAAACCGCTCTTGAAAAAATACAAATCCTAGTAAATAGTGAGGCATAGTCTGGTGCAGTGGACCTTAATAAATATATCTGATGAATGATTACGCATCATGAGGTTTTTTGGATTCATCAGACAAGCTGCAATTTAACATTGAACTACACAGTTTGCTTTTACAGGCCACTTTTCATAAATATATCCAAATGCTACACAGCACAGCATCCTCCTCATCATACAGACAGGAGAAGCACCACATAACAGTGGCATGTTCTTCCTATCTGGTCACCTAGGACCAACAGTGAATCAGGAAGCAGAACCCCAAGGCTACGAGTCACAATCCAGGGCTCTTTCTACTTCACAACTTGCATGCAGGGGCAGCTTCTGCAAAGGTGTCCTTTTGTTCCTTTTACAAATAGAAGTCTCTCACTGGGAATTAATGGGATCTGTATGGTGCAAGAACTACACAGGAATACTCTCGAAGTCACTGCTCTAAAGTTACGTTTGCTTTGTTTCTGATCCATTTCTACTATTGCTATAGCAAAGGAATGAAAAACAGCACAAGCTTCAAATTTTGCATGAAGTACTGAACACTTACCGAGCTTATACCGGGTAAATTCAAGAGATATCCAAGAACTGGAACTCTTCTAATAAAGCCGACCACCACAGGAAAGAACCCCCTTTAGGTAAGATATCAGAAGACTGTATCAACTTTTTTAAAATTAAACTATTCTCATATCGCTACAAAATGAAGCAATAGGAGGTAGCTTGTTAGCAGCACAATAATTATACCAATACAGTAAGTTTACCATACATTTAGCAGAGAAAGGAGAAAACCAGGAAAGAAACTATACTTTTAAATGAACTTAGTTTTCCTCATAGGTGGCAACCCTCAGTCAGCTCTTTAAAAGATAAGTAAAGAAAGAATACCCAACTTAGTCAACAGAACTGACGCTCCCAACTGATTTCTCAAAACCATCATACACATTTTGAGATAATTTCTTTTTACATTATAGGAAATACATTCTTGCAATACCCAGTGTAAAAAAACCTGAAATGAATTCTGACTAATCCTCTTTGCAACCACATATGGTACTCTTTACATTAAGTAAATTAAGCATGACAGAGTCGTATATTCACTTACTTCAGAATTTTACATAAAGTCAGATATTTTAATCATGAGTCAGGGGGTGTTGCTTAACATAGCTGTTATGGTATAGCCCCCTGCACTGTTCACTTTGTCTCTGCAGCAGGAAAATAAATTTTCTATGGCTGTTTTTCAGCTGTTTGCAGTCAACTGCAGCAAGTCAGTTGGTGGTAGCATTGTGAGTTCTCTTTTGTTGAGCTATACATTCCTGCTTAGAATAAAGATTAACATGTAACGAGACCTCAGCCACAATGAAACAGTGAATTTTCACAAGTCATCACCCTCTTTCACTACACTAGTAAGAACTACTTGCTGGGTAATATCCATACCAGCAAGTTTTTCCCAGAGATTTTCTTTTTTTAAGGAAGGGATCATTTCAGTGGTCCAGTAAATTGTGATGCAGGGCACACAAATCACTTGTAATGGTGTAGCCAAGAATTAGGGATAGTCAGTACAGGAAGGATAGTATTGTTAGCCATAACTCTGGATGTTTGTAATGTGAATAAGGCTCCAAAGGCAGCTTAAAGAGTACATGAAGAGATACTGTCCCATAATAGCCTTCTCCAGGTAAATGCAATCTAAGCATGTGAAGGTATGGCAAAAGACTAAACCTCTGATGGGAAACTTGTGGCAACATGTTAGATAGAGACAAGAAGGAAAAGACATTCTAGATTTAAATGAGAATAAAAGAATAAGTGTGCGTCTCACTTGGGCCAGATGCAGCTTGAAAGAAGTCAACCCTTCACATTCCTGTAATTTGTTAAAGTGTTCTTGGTTACCAGTACCTAACCCTTGCTTTGTGGACAACAGAGGCTCTGCAATTACTGCTACGGAGTGTATGAAAGGTGGCTGTGTAAAAGTAGTCTAGGTATGCAACACAATAACCTAGAAGTAAAGATTCTAGAGGGATCTGAACACCTGGCAGAACTGGTTTAATGGTCTAAAAATCAAGAGAGACTGAAAAAACTAAAATAGAGTGGCTTACATTTGTACTTAGTGTGAGCTGAAGTAGTTACTAGAACTGTTATATTGCTCAGTAAAGGTTTTCTGTATAAAAGTTATGGTAATCCACATGACCGGAACCATTAGGATACACAGAAATGCCCATCCTCACACCACACCGCCCTAACATATCCAAAGGGGTGTAAATTGATCTGGTATTCCTTGGGCTGAAGAAAATTATGTACTTCAGAGACCAATGATAACCAGAGAAGCTTTCTGTTATGCAATCAAACAAAGGATTGTGAGGAACTGTATAAACTGATGCTTGAGGAAAGGCTCCATTTTTAACTTCTTCAGAAAGAAGCAAGTTGCTGAAAACAGCATAATAGCTGAAATGATCAAGACTGAAGCAAAACAAAAAGCTTTGTTTGAAATAGTAACTAGCTAACATTGTAGCAAGGGATTTAGATTCCAAGAACCATTAAGCACTAGAGAAGATTGTCTAGAGATAAAACATTCACACCTGGAATTATCTACCCCTTGTTAATACTCATCTGGCTAAGGGATAGTCCTAGGAACCTAGGGATAACCACTGACCTTCTATAATCCCTTCAGTATTATTTTACCCTGCTAGCCCCTGGCTAGCACCAACAGATAATCCATAACCATACCAGCTTAGATATAGTGATTTATAATTATTTTGAGCTGTTTCAAAAGGAGGAGTGTTTGGTTGGAAACACACTCTACTTGCTTTTTACTAGTTGATTAAACCCAAGTGCTACACATAAGAAGTGACAATGTATTCAGTGAAATACTGTGATTTTCAAAAGTTGAAGTAATAGAGTTCAGAATAATACAGAGTAGAACAATAAGAAGCATATGTTACAATTACAAAATTAATTTTCAGGAATCTCACTGTCTTCAGTAGGAGGCAAGATTTTTTTAAAAATATTTAAACATTTTATCTAAACTAGGTAAAATTGTATGTTAATCTTCTATTGAGTGGAAAAAATGAGCGCCATCAGAACACTGCTTTGATTTTGATTAGCAGGAACTGTTATTATTTAGCTAGTAGCTGAACATTTCGAAAATATTTTAGGGGTCTGTTATTAGATTAATAACCATTAATGAAACAGTCTTCATCTGAACAGAAGTCCAAGAAGAACTAAAGGTCTCCCTTCTTGCTTATTATCATATGATGTACTTTGTTCTATAGCGAAGTATGGAACTTCAACCATGGAAATAATGCTAAATATATACAAGTTTCAACAAGTCAAATTCTTTCACCATCACAATTGCATTTATGAAGAAGTTAAATGACACATTGTGAAAGCTATAACATGTATCAAGATTGCTGTTCAAAAAATAAGAATTTTCATTTTTTCTTAAATCAGTTGAGATTTACTACTGGGTTTGGTTTGCATTAACTACACTAGGGCACAAATGTAATGAAACGTGGTAGAAAACATCTTTTCACTGGGTTACCATCGTAATGAAATGGTAAGGTTACAAACCTAGGTTGTTTGTAGCCAAGTATTTTGTGCATTTGTTAAAGAAAAGAACAAGCTCTGCCCCGCCCCCAAGTTTCTAATTTGCATTTTTTTAATGAGGAAATATTTAGACTTTGCACTGCTAACGATTTGGGCTCCCAGATATTTTATAGCTTTACAATTCTTTAGTTAGACATAAACAATGTTACCAAAGTCAGATTGGTATATGCCTCACAAACATTAGCCAGTTTGAGTCTTGGGAAAGTACTTACCAACTTTTTACCACCTGCAAACATAAACCAATAATTTCACATAACATCTATCAAAAGTGAACATTTAAAGGATGCCACTTTGTCAGCTATGCTAAATGAATACATTTAGGCCTAGATACACCAATTTAGAAAGGTATTTTGAAAAAAAGGTCTTACCTGAATAATAGGAAGAACCCATAAATTTCAAGGATCATTCCTATTAAAGGCCAACCAATGAGAACTATGAGCACACCACCCAGGAAAAAGCCTGTTGCTTTCATTTTGTGTTTTTGAAAGAAGAATCTAAATGTTCTTTCTAAACCGATAACAAAAGACAAGCCAGCCACAAATAAAACCTAGAAAAGAAAGAAGATAGCTAAGTTTAGGATGTAAACAGATATATATTCTACAAAATAAGACTGCATTTCTTGCACAACTTCTTTAAATACCAAAAGATAGATGGTGAGAAGGAATTTACTAGTGATTTTCTTTTGTAAAAGCCACCTTAACACATTTGCAGGTAACGTTCCAAATTCTTCTCTCAGTTGCTTAAAATTAAAGTGACTACCTTTGTCGTCTCTGAAAAACACAATACCAGCAAAAGACCTGGTGACATCAGTTACACCTGTCCTGTAACGTAAGTACAATCATTATACACACGCAATGCTGAAGCTTAGTGCCACTGGCAGCAAAGGTTGCTAAAAACTGAGAACTGACATGTTATAAAAGCATCTCTGTACTGTACCATGGACATCTTCAACAGCTTGTACTGATAGTGCAAAGCCAAAACAGGAAAACAGCTCAAAAGTCTTAGTAGTTGTCTTGTTTGTTTGCTGGCTTTTTATTGGTTGGTTTTGTTTGGGTTTTTTTCTGTCTATAGTTTTTCTGTTTACTAGTTTCAGTATAGACTGAACACTATCACACTAGTCCCAACTAGTCAGAAGTACTTTTAGAGTCCTTTAGCAACAGGAATTGTAATTATTTCAGCATATAAGCATACAACTGGGCAACACTTTTGCTAAGAAGGGGACAGTGTCTCAGATTTTACGCAAGGTTATAGATGAAATTTAAGTTTTGTATGTTATTGAATAAACCACTTTCTTACCACCTCTCCCACTTCTTCTGATATTGCCTTTTTTTTTTTTTAACTTTCTGTAAGGACACAGTACCTTTTCTTGCATTATCTTTGGTTACCACATAGCCTGCCATTGTCTATTCCTATCTACATTTTCACCATTTTCCCTATCTCATATTGTGACCTTATATTAGAAAAAAGTAAGTACTGTTTTATTTTTTACTCTTCCACTATACACTCTATGGATGGTTCAGAACAATGCTTCAATTAATGCACCCAAATTCAAATATACATTTTCATATTGTTCTTCTGTCAATCTCAGTATTTGACTCTGCTGCCACAGGATGAAACCGATCAGTTTTGATCACAGGCTATCAGGCATCAGGAAGAGAGGATGTGAACATCTACCAGGCTGTGCTCTTGGCTGGCTGGCAAAGCTAAGAACAGCAGAGACACAGAGATTATCACACTCAGAAAACACCCTGTCATTTTGTATTTGCTTTGGATTTGGAATTTTGTGTACCAGAACTAGGATCTCTTTTCTGTGCTGCTTTAAGTGAAAAACTTTGATTTCATAAAATCTGAAGATATTATATCTCTCTAATATGAAAGATGATTGGTTCTTCTAAACCCAGACTACCAGCAATTCATACTTCTTTCTTTGTTCATAAAGCACAGCAAAGCTACATTTGCTAGCATGTACAGAACACTTCGCTATTCTTATCCAAGTATATACTTAGGCTTGGCAGTTATCTTACAAGATCACAAAAAAAGAAATCATTAGTAAATGACAACCAATCTAAAAATCATATTTGCAGAAGCATAACAACTGTGGAACAAGCTGCTTCTTGTCTGACAAACATACTGCAGGCCTGACCTGTAGGCATGATATTTAGATTCATGTGAGCTGTTTAATCAGGAAAAAAAAGATTCATTCATATCACTGATCATAACTCTTTCTTTATACAAACTGCCACAGTATTTTTCATGATCCGGTTTCACATTGATAACAGATATTAAACTCAAATTAGAACAACATAATTAAATTCTAAACAGTGCAAAACCTAAGACTAAACAGAAGGCACTTACATTTCCAATAGCCAAAAGAGCTTTGTCAAAGAAGAGTATCATTCCAAAGAAAAGGAAAAACACTCCAAAGCCTGTTAGTCCCATTCCAATCTCTGAAAAACAAATTTAGGCAAGTAATAAACGAAAACCACAGTACCAGGAACAACTCACGCGTAACAGTCGTAAAGAACTCAGAACGTCCGATCTACAGACATTTAAAACACAGAAAAACTCAGCCTATTTTATGACCACCTAAAAAACTTCCTAGAGTGTACAAATATAGCAGCCTCAGACACCAATTACTTCAGTACCAGAGAGATATATCTTTGGAAGCTGCTATTATCAAAAAAGTACATATTTAGAACTATATTCTGAAACTGAATGCAACAAAAAAATCATGCGTGCATATATACATATCACAAAGACATCCCTTTTGATTTACTGCTAGTACGGAGAAAAGGATTATTTTGTGAGCAGATAAAGCTTTGTTTTCCATTTGCAACTCTTACCCCATTATGTTTAATGCAGTAACGTAAGTAATCTGGTCCTTGCCATCCTCCTGAGACCTCCCATTCCACCTCCCATAATCTTGCATGGCTGTCTGCCTTCCCCCAACTTCTGGATCGAACACAACTCAGATCAATGCTGTAGGCTCTTTCCAAGTTACACATGCACTAATGGCTATTAAACACTAGCTTGGGTCTCTAGCCAGTTACCAATTTTCACAAAACTAGTAGATATTGAGTATCTTTTGAGTTCTGTTTGTCTTTAAAGATTGCTCAAGAAATCCTGGGAAGGCAAGAGTAGGATGGAAGGCTTTTCTGAGAAACCGCACTAGGAATGTCAAGCTACCATTTGATGATAGCCTTTAAGGTATCTTAGAGACCATACTTGGAAATACATCCTACTTTTAAAATTAAACCTCTAAGACCTTCCTTTGACCCTCATGTAGATTGAATGGGAGAGAAGTAACAGGAACAGCAACACAGCTGCAAAAATCTTTGTACTTATCCACGTACTCACATACTGCTGTCTCTGTCAGCAGAGAGTTTAGAAACCTACAGGATACCTAAAACCAGCTAGCAAAACCAGCCATAACACTACAGGCAGGCTGGCAGCCCAGTTTCTGTCTGTGTGCGCACATACATAAATTTTGAAGATGCCAGTAGTTTTGTACAGCCAAACCTGAAACAAACGAAAACCCCAACCCACACTATCATAGCCTTCACTGCTGCTAGCCCGGTCTACCTAAATGTATTTAGTTGCACTTATGACTGCAGCGTAGATCTAGCTGAATATTTACTTTGCTCGAAGAGCTCAAATTAAAGGAGTATTGTTCCGCCTATTTCAGAACCTCCATTTACTTATTGCAAAAAAATTTCAAAAGACCTCAGGGTAAAGAGATTTGTTGCATTCAGCTTCCCTAACTTGTGTAAGAGCTCATCTTTCAGCAAGGTTGCAGACCACATGGTGTCAAATCTGTAGTTCTACAGTACTGCCTGCCACTTTAAACTTCTGCTATAAGCATTCTAACCAACCTGAATTAAAACTAAGTAACTACAATTGATTTACTGCAGACATTCTCAATACTTGTTTACAATGAAAAATGGAATTGCAAACTGTATTTTCAATGAATCTGCTGACTGAAGACAATATAACAATTGCAATCTGCCCTTTTCTCTAGTACTCTTTCCTTTAGAAGAGCAGAAGCAGTCTGTATTCTGGAAGAAAAACACTTAGAGGCAAGACTCCAGAGGAATTACCAGCTGCCAATAAGATAAATATGCAGTCATGGAAAGCAAGTATTCATTCCTCCCACAGACACAAGCAAAGTAGGGATCTAGCAAGAAGGCAGAGACCAACTCCCAACAGCTGCTGTAATTACTACTTCGACACTTCTTCTGTGTTCACTTGAAACACGTTTGTAATCACCTACCGCTACAACAAATTCAGATTCACTTTAGAAGTCAACCACATTCTCTGGTTAGTGAAAAGAAAAAAAAAAGCACCATTCTCATAATCTTAAAATTACTGCTGAAAAGATGAGCAATGCAGGACTATTCTTCTCTGTTGCCAGTATATCAGTAGAAGGTATTACTGATTTAATTCATATCAGAATTGGGAAATATATTTGACTAGCATTCTTACAGGAAGGAAAAAAAAAAAAAAGCACTGACATTTTGTACATAATCTTTGCAACAAAGAACTAGGAATTTTTATAGAGAGTGTGAACTATTTTTAAACACTTTCTCCTGCACCAGAAGAGCCTTCCCATATCACTCAAATACAATATTTCAATGCCTATAAATGCAGAATCACATACTAGCCATGTGACAATTACTCTGAATTTTCTTTAAATTGTTATGATTTACTGAGAGGAGGATGCAACGCTTTCTCAATGTTTCTGCAGAAATCTCGTAAACTGTGCAAGAGTACTGCAGCCCTGTATCAAACCAGCTTAGTAAATATTAAAAACTCAAAATCAAGATCTATTGCTTGTGAAAGTTCAGGGAAGACAATGCACAGCATCTAAAACAGAACGGAACTGTGCACTATGGGCTCTCTGAAGGCAAAAATTAATGCAATTTATGTTATGAAAACTTGCAAATTTTAATTATTTTGCTAGCTATACTTTTTAGTATTGAAAAATGGATTTATTTGGGAAAAACTAAGTGCATTCTTTTGCAGTTACTGGTGATTTATAACACCATTCAATGAATCACTTCAAAAAAGTTCTAGGGTACAGCTACAAATTTAACTTTCCAAACATCAACCAATGCAGTCGTCCTCTCCAGGTATTTATCACACGATCAGTGACTCTATAGCTAACTCCATATGTTTTCCAGGCAGCAGTGAGTTTAAAATTATCTGATAAAATATCTTCTGAAAAACGCGGGGGGGGGGGGGGGGGGGGGGGGGGGAATGACAATGGACAACAACGGACAACACAGCACACACAATGACACCCACCCTGAATGCCACAGTATTTTACTTGCTGGCTCTGACAGTTAGAACCAACAGAGTCAGCACTGGAGTTAGCTGAAGGTCCCAAATGAGGAACTAAAAAAAGTGAATACATGTCCTTTTTCGGCAGAGATTTTTCTTTTTTCCCCCCAACGAACACTCTGGACAGGAGACTAGGGGAATGGGCAAAAGGAAAGCCCACAAGGGTTTAATCAGTCAGAAATCCAAACATCAAACCCAAGGGTCAGTACCCATCCCAGTAACAGAGCATGGCACCTGAATTCCTCCAGAAATCATGAACTTTGAAGTCAGCTTGTTTGCTTTTCTGCCTGTCATCATCCTTGGCCTTGACTGGCTCTCCAACACCTCCATTTCTAGTATCCTGCTATCAAGTTAAACGCAATTCTTTTAATTTTCTTTTCTACATCTTTCACACTTACCCTCCTTCCTAACTGACACTACAGCGCTTATCATTCAGACTTGTTTCCTTTCATGGCAACCATGCCAGAAAAACATCATACATGAGACGTTAATTTAAATCAGAGACCTAACATTCTCAGTTACCTTGCAGTTTAAACTCTTATGAGCCTCTTTATTTTGATTTCTTTTTATTTTCCTTTCAGCATCTTTATTTCCAAGTATGCCTATTCCGTAAAAACAAAACTATGGTCACATACAGTACTTTTTTTTTCACTTCAGATTGAGTGCCAGGTCATCACCTCAAACCCCCTCTCTCAGTGTCACTTACAAACGCTGATAACGGCAAGCTACCAGAAACACTGTAGAGCCACCGACACAAAACCAAACGGTTCCACACCACTCACGTCCACAGGGAGGCACACGAGAAGACTTTAGCTAATTGTTACTTTTGTTTACCGTTCAGCTTTCATTCATTCTCGCCATCCCCACACACAGTACCCCAGCCGACACCAAAGAGCTCACAACCCGAGACAAACGCTAGCGGCGGCGGCGCTGGGGACAGTGCCCTCCGAAGGACGGGGGTGCCAGCCCTGCCTAGTGGTCCTCTGCAGCCCGGCATCCCAGCCCGCCTCCCGGCAGCTCCCGGCACGGCTCGTCCCGCGGCCGGGCCCAGCGCAGTGTAACAGCCCTCCCGGAACGGCGAGGCCGGCAGGTGCGGCCAGGTGAGCTCCGCCTGCGCCCGCCCGCTCCCAGCCCGCGGCCGGTCGCCAGCCGGTGCCCGTCGGGGACCGCCGCGGGGTGGCAAACGGGCGTGCCAGCGGCCCACCCTCGCAAGCCGGACCCTCCTCGGCGACCCCCGCCACAGCGCCAACAGTCGCCCCTCCGTGCGGCGCTCAGCCGGAGCGCCCGGCCCCCAGCGGACGTGGGCCGCGACCGGAGAGCGGCTCTCCGCAGGGGCGCTCCGCCACAGCGGCCCGGGCCGGGGCCCTGAGTCCCGACCACCCCGACGGCGGCAACCGAGGTGCCGCGGGAGCGCGAACAAAGGGCGAGGGCCCGGGCGGACCAGGACCGGCGGGCCAGGCCCGCCCCACGCTGCTCGGCCGCCACCGGGATCCCTCCCCAGTCCCCGCCTCCCCGCTCCGCGGCTCGGCCGCCCCCAGCCCCACAGCTGGGCGACCCGGTCCCCACCTACCACCACCGACCACCGGAGGGAAGGGAGCAGCGCTTACTCTGGGTGTCGGAGAGGGAGATCATGGTGGCGGCGGGGACGGGAGCGGGGGACGGCGGGCGCAGGGCGGAGAAGCAGCAGCTGCAACGGCCACGTCTTCCGGAAACACGCAGCCCCCTTCGCGTCGCCGCCGGGTGAAAGGGGACCGCCGATTGGAGGAATCAGCGCCAATCAGCAGCCGCGTTGTTCGCGCGGCTACGCCCCCTCCCGCCTTGGTGCCCGCCTCTCCGCTTTCATTACCGCGGACGGGAGTCTCGCGAAGCCGCTGCTGATTGGGGGAGAAGGGGTGAGCGCGAGGCTGACTGCGTACAGCCCCCGCTTGGCGATTGGCTGAGGGAAGCCGGCTGCGGAAGGGGCGGAGCGGGGAGGGGGCGGGGCCTGGGAGCCTCAGTCCAGGTGGGAGTGGGCAGCAGCCGCGGCGCCTCGGTACTAACCCGCCGTTCGGGGGCGGGGGAAGGGAACGAGGCGCGGGGGGGCCGGGGCCGCGCGGGTCTGCCCGGATCTGCCCAGGTCTGCCGGACGCGGCGCCCTCCGCCCGTGCGTCCCACGTCCCACTGCTCCTCCGCGGCGCGGCCCGCACCGCAGCCCACCGCGGGGGGCTTCCTGCTCGGGCCTTCCACCCGGGGGCGGGGGGTGCCCCCGGTGTTCCGCGTTCGGCTTGCACTTGGCGGACGCTGAGGCGGCCGGTGTGACCAGTTCTCTCTGCTTTCGGTCTGGCTTGGGTTCTCCTTTAGTACTGAGAGGTGGGGCTTTTTAAGGTGGCTTCTCGGGGCTTTACGGCCGGCTGGGGGAGTTGTTACCCGGTTAAACTACCGCTGAGGTGACACCTCTGGGTAATTATTGTCGCTTTTATTCTTTGATTTAAGGGCTCTTGGTTTGATAACGCTCTCTAACATCGCTTCTGAGAGCTGGGAGTGAGGAGTTTGAGTGGGGAGCCTGATAGAAGACGGGGTGAGGAAGCGTGTTAAGTTTCTTAGGAGAAGTGGGTTTTAAGGAATCAAATAGTAACTGAGGGTCTTTATTGGCAGTGGTGGTATAGCATTAATTATAAGGTATGCGGAGCTACTGCTTTTAGAGGCTGGAGTTAAAGACGTCTGGAGCATAAGCAGCATTTAGGGAAACTTTCATAGGTAATTTCCATTCTCTTCCCATTCCTTGGATAAGAAAATATCGTGTTTCCTGAGCGATTAGCCTAGTAATATTTGTGAGGTTTGTGGTTGCTGCGGGGTGTAGAAGTAGTGTATTACACTTACAGTGTGTTTTATCCATGCCTACTGATTTTTTGGGATATCCCTGTTTGCTCTGTACTTTGGAGAGACTAATATTTTCAAATGTATTTCTGCAGGTGGTATAAAGACAGAACTGCTTAACTGGGATTATGTGCATAACCTGGATGCTGCTGAGTTATACAGTAATGAACTTCTTTGTAAAGTATGGGCCTTTAATTTATTTTTAACTATAACCTCTTCTGGCAGAGTCAGTGTTTTATGCGCACATTCTTTTTAATGTGTACACCACCACCCCTTTTTTTAATGTGTGCCCCCCTGCCCCTCCCTTATAGGAACACAAGGAAATATATGTTATGATAGAATCAGCTTACAGTGAGGGTCCACTGAATTTGTTCCCTTTCACTTTCCCTCAGATTTGGCTCCTATGTATATAATAAATAGCTCAGAATTCAAGAAGAGTGAGAGAATATTAAGTTTCTTGAGTCTTGTATTGTTAGCATGTAATAGAACAAAGAATGCTGTTCAAAAAGTTAGCCAATAAATACAATTCCAAGTTCATCTCACTGATGATCACATGAAAACTGATCCCCTTCTCTGAACCAAACTACTTCCTCCTGGAAGTGTTCCTCTAGGTGTTATGATGGCTGCTTTTTTAAAGGGTACAATATAATTTGTTCAGACTTTTCTGTAAAATAGTCTTTGAAGAAACAAAAAAAAAAAAAAGATAGATTAAAGGTAGGTGAATGACTGGTCTATATTAGACCATGTCTCTTGCAGGAAATTTATGACTTAGTCAAAATTAACTTGGTTCCATCTAGAAAGCTGGTGAGCTGAAGCCTTAGGAATTGGTTGTGTCTCCTTTGTAGAAGGAAACAAAGTGTGTCATTTACTTGAGCGTATTTATATAGGCCGATTAAATGAACCAGTACTTAATCTGTTACATTAACACCTCCTATACTGATGAAAAATCTCTTGCAGTAAATTTTTTTCTAAGTTTTAGAAGGATTACTCATTAAATCATTTTTAATACTTTTTTTATTTTATTCATAGTGATAGTTGCTTGGTCAAATAAGATCTCCTAAGGATAACATCCCCTAATCTCCAAAGATGACAGCTGTTGCAGGTAATAAAAAATTAGTATGTAATATGTTCATTTTGCTATCTTTTAGCTAACAGACACAGTCACCTGATGTTATTGATTGATATTTATATGAATTTAATGTATACAAAAAAAGAGTTTGTGGGGTCTGTGCTATTGTACTTCAGATTTGAAGCAAAAGTTCTTTTACTGGATAACTTTTTGTTCCTTGGATAAGAACTAAAAAGCAGGTTTGTCAAGGAAATTACTTGGGTTTTAATATTCTGAAAATATGCTTCATATTTTAAGATACTTTCAACCCTTCCCTGCTGAGTAGCAGTGGGCTACTGTTGTCCCCATTTTGTGCCACGTGTAATGGAGATATCTTTTTCCATATCATACAATTTTGCTCCCTTCAGTACGTTATCATATCTACTATGCTTTGAACAAAATCTCTTATTTTCCGGGGCGGAGGTGATACACACTTGACATGCTGTGGTATGTATTATTCTTTTAAACTCTGGGGACTGGATTCTAGAACACAACCTGTAAGTCACACAGATGGATGTGGGAATGTAAACAGGCAAATACCTGCCAAAGGTTCACTTATGTAACTCAAGCTTTTGTTTGCTTTTGTGTTACTTCAGTTTTTTCAGATGTGAAGAATGGCTTATGTTCGCAGAAGTGTTCATCTCTGTGTTAAAACTGTGATGTTCAGCAGATCCTCTGGTTCTGCATAGGAGGGAGATCTGGGTGGACCCTATTTCCATCTTCAAAAGACCTTTATTTTCTGAATTTAGTGTTGCAGCTTACATGTAAATGCTTTCTATTAAAGATGTTCTAACGTTGTGCCCATCCTGGAATTGGCTGGAGTACTTGTCTTTGTTGTAACACTTGCAGATTTGATCTCAGGCCAGGGGCACAATGTTTTTTGCTGCTTAACATGCATCTGCAGAGAAGAAAATAATTTCAAGTGTTTCTCTGGAGAGGCACTGCTTTTGAGAAGCTGGAATGTGCTATATTTTTTTCCTTATTAATCAACACAGGCAAAGATAGTTTTGCATATCTCTCGTACGTGATATTGGAGATGATAACTTACAGTATACTTGTGTATGTATGACCTACTAATATAACAAATACATTGTTAAGCCTTGCTAAGTGTTTTTACATGGCATATACAGTATTAAATGCTATAATCTTATCAGTGAACCTGTTAGGCTCCGTTTCTCTAGATGCTTTTGTTTTCTGTTTAATTTTGATTGTTTTCAATCAATAAATTAAAATACCACTGAAAACTGAATTAGCCTGTTAGCTGTAGTCTCTATTCTGCCATCACCTTGCTTTTCCTTTCAGTACTAGAGGAGGTACTGGCTTCCATCGAAAATGAGCTGCAAGCAGTGGAGATGCAGATTCAGGAGCTTGTGGATAAACAACAGGAACTCATTCAAAAGAAGATGAGAGTGAAGAGTCTGATAAAGCAGTCTTCAGAAGACTTGGAGGCAGGCGGAAGTAAAGACACCGAAACCTCAGCTGAGGCATGGAACAAAAAAGGTTTACAGAGTCAAATTCAAATATTCTAATATAGAAGTAAACTAATTCAGTAAGGGGAAAATGTGTTCATACAGAGTTATGTTTGGATAGTGATATTTTCCTATTGCATTTTGTTCAGCTGGGTGGTCTGCCATCTTAATTACACAGGGTACTATTTGCACTTAACTCCCCAGATGTTCCTAAATACTAACCTGAGTTATTCTAGGCAGAATTATCACAAGAATAGCGTGTTATAGATACTTTTATTCTTTGCTTGTTGCAAAGTCACAACTGTATTTGAATCCCAGAGTAAATGTGGATATATCACAATACTTATATTCTCTGGTTATATTCTAAAAATAATTACTCTGGATTTTTTCAGGATTTAATAATAACATTTTTTCATTCTCGAAGTTACTACTTGCTGTCTTTGTGTTTCTTCTTGCTTGAGTGGGTAGGACACTGGTTGTGTTTGCCATGCCATGGGTGATGCAGCCTCACTGTCTTACCAAATTAATGCAAATTAGATGGATGTGGGCTGCCGAAAGTAACATAGAATACATAAGTATGGTAGAGTTAATCGAAGTGGCAAGTGCCTCATGGTGGTATGAGGGCTGCTGTTCTTTTGGAGACGCTGTCTTTCAAGTTAAACATTAACTGAAGTCCTGGATAGTTGGTGGGTCTTGACCATGTTATGGCTAGCCAAATTAAATTCAGATATTTTTATTATTTTTCCACCATCTCTTTTACTTTGCAATTTGGAAATGCACTGTTAATTTCTGCCTGTATCTGTTGTATGATTTGGGTAGCTTTGTGCCTAGTTCTTTCCTCCTGTGCTTTGAAAACTAACATCTTTGCAATCAGATGTTGCATACATGTTGAATAAGAGCAGTAGCTAAATTTGGTTCCAGTATAAAGCTCACTGAAGTCAGTGGGAGGTTTTTCTTGGTTTCGGAGAGCCCTGGATCTTTGCTGTGTTCTTTGTAAATCAGGCAGCAATGTCACCTCAAGTCCCAAAGTTAATTCTTCATTGCATGAGGTGTAGTCCGGCGTTTCCACAGTTTTTCTGCATTTGAGTATTAGTAATATGGAAAAGGTTAATATGCCTCCTGATGCATCTAGAATTTAATTTTTTACAGTATTATCTCTTTAAATTATGCCATCTTTAGCTCTTTATTGAAGAAAAGAAAAAACTATTATAAACATGTTGGGGTGATTGTTTTGGGGAGGATTAAACTTCCTCTCCCCTCCCTTTTTTTAATAAATGCTTATTATCATTGGAATATATGGGGAAAAAATGTATCCCTGCCTTCATTATACTATTTGTAATCACTGCATTTGTATGAGGGAAGCATTTGGGTAAATCTTATAGAGCTCAGTGTCTGGGGTTTTTTATTTTCAGGGTGGGCTTCTCATTCCCATTTAATTTTGGACCACTCAGTTAACTTGATCATTAGCACTTTGAAGTTCTTAATCTGTTTGTGAGTTTTTTGCGTTAGTTAACATTTATGTGCAATGACAGCCTTTAGTCTGGAGGTGGATTGTGTTTACACTTCATAGGGTTTTCAAAGGTCCACCTTAAAAACTGGTTTATACAGACTCAGGTTGTCTATAGCTTTTTGTGTGCCGTTATTGAATCTTTGAACATTTTCCCTGATTTAAAATTGTGTCGCTTCCAGACTTAGTTATTTTATACATAAAATGCCCCTCCTTCTTTTATTTTAATGTTGTTATGAAATGTTTGGGATGGTTTTTTTTCCCTTAACAGATTTTCCATGGTATGACAAGATAAAAACTGCACTGCAGAGCAAATTTAAACTTCAGAAGTTTAGGAACTTGCAACTTGAAACAGTAAATGCTGCAATGGCGGGAAAGGATATATTTCTTGTCATGCCTACAGGTGGTGGGAAGAGCCTTTGCTATCAGTTACCAGCTGTCTGTTCTGATGGTATGTATGAAAGGGAAGAAAAGGTGATATATAGACAATTGGATTTATTTTCTCCTTTTTATAGTGAGTTGGAAAATTAACTGTATTGGTGTCTAATATCACAGTGAGGGGCGGGGAAAAGCAGAAGTATGAGAAAAAGATTTACTAGAAAAATTTGCTTTGCTCGCTTTATTTTTTTCGTAAGGAGCAATAACAGCTTTAAAATAATGTGCCTTTTAGACGCCATTTAGATTTAAATAATTTATCTAGGTTCCTCTTGATACATTGTATTATTAATCACTGAAAGAACTTTTTAAAAGTTTGTTACTGTTTTTTTTCTTCCTTTCTTTCCTTTTTAATTCAATATACAGACTGTACATTTTTTATTAAAGTATGGACATCTGTTATTTGTCTCTTCCACTCTAAAGTTTTAGCTTTGGATTATTTAGGAGTGACTTTGCATATTCATTTTCTAAAATAAGTGTATAGTTCTAGTTTTTAAGCTTGTTTTTGAAAAATAACCCATCCAATTGCATGGAAGTTCACTTAGTTACAAAGACTGAATTTACCAATACCTAGCATTGCTTTGTTTTATGGTAGGTTAGCACCTTGTGACATATACCCGAATCCAGCTTACTTTTTGTATATTGGTTCTGATACTCATTGCAGCTCATTAGTTTGTGATCTAGATTGTAAGAGAAGGTGGGTGTCATGGGCAGTTGATAAGAAGTATCCTTATGTGACCAAGCACTTGCTTGTCAGCCTTCTAGGAGGGGGATCTGCCACTGTGTATGAAAGCATAAGCTCACGTTTGGCAGTTCCTTCACAACAGGGCTATGGCTGATGCATTAGTAAAAAATATCAGAGGAGACATTTGTGACATCTGGACTGTTCAGTTTGTACAACAGTTGATTGTTCCAGGTTTTACACTCGTGATATGTCCTTTGATATCACTTATGGAGGATCAGCTCATGGTTTTGGAACAGCTTGGTGTTTCTGCAACTTTGTTAAATGCCTCCAGCAGTAAGGTATGTTTAACTGCCAAGTCTTCATGGTTTTTGTGGTGTGTGTGCCAGCATCTTGCTTCTGTGTACATTCTTTATGAAAACTGAGCGAATGGCATAGTTTTAATCAGCTAGTGCTGTTTTATTAACAGTATCTTGCCAGCTAGATGCTGTGATACTGGTAACGTGAATAAGCATCTCGCATTCTTGTTTTAATGACAAGAACACATGTAAACCAATACATGGAATAAATAGATGTAATGGGGCTGTTAAGAGGATGTGAAGTACCTTTGGCTGGTGTTCTGCAGATCTTTAGTCAGTTTTTAGATTTAAAAGAAGATTGGAGTATGTGATTATTTTTTTTCCACTAGTAACATGTTGAGCAGTGCAGGCTTTTAGATATAATTATTTACCTTACTTTAGGATGGTAGGCTGTCTGATCCAGAGGCCAGGAAGCAACTTATTTCCCAGTCTGTTATGAGTCAATTGCTTTTTACAGTGAAATTTATTTTCATGACATGGCGGTCATGGTCGTTAACTTGCTTGTGACACTGGATTTGATAGGTTAGTGGCTTAATGCAATGTGCCAAACTCGGAGCTTGCTTTGATGTAGAACACTTAGAAAATTCAGTAGCAAAGGCTACAGTTGTGTGCAAGAAACTATTTTACACTTGTAGTACCACAGGCATGTTTGGTACATCATGACTTATTGGGAAAATACTGATACCACGTGATGAAGCAAAGACAAGTATTCAATAGTTTCCTTTTTCAAAGCCCTGTGGCAGGTATTTAGTATTAAAACAAACTGTTACACAGTATTTACCACTACTCTAGAAGATCATTATATATAAAATGTTAATCAGTTTCTGTTAATTACCCTTATGAATTGTTAATAACCTCTTAAGAATCCTAACGCTAAGCAACTTCAGTGTGTTGTCCTAGTTTGTTAGCCCCTGATTTCTCCTTTTGTTTTGAACAGGAACACGTGAAGTGGGTTCATACTGAAATGCTAAACAGAAATTCACAACTGAAGCTCATTTATGTGACCCCGGAGAAGATTGCAAAAAGCAAAATGTTCATGTCAAAGCTAGAGAAAGCTTATCAAGCAGGGTGTCTTGCTCGCATTGCTGTAGATGAGGTCCACTGCTGTAGTCAATGGGGCCATGACTTCAGGCCTGGTACGCTCATTAGAAATGCAGTTTGCAGGGTTATTTGGGCATCAATAAATAATGAGTTAGGCCTGAAATAAAGCCAGGTGCTTTCTTCGTGTGTTAAGTAGATACTTAGAGTGTGGCAAGCAGCTGTGTTAGCTCAAGGACTTCAAATTTAATTCACAAATTACTATATCCTTGTCCAGAAGCTAAGTGCATACACATGGAGGTGATTTCAGTGTAGGTGTTTCTATGAGTAATCTGAAGAACTCCTAATTCAGTTTACTTTAATTGGAGCTTAAAAAGCAAAGTTTTTGGCTGCCATCTTTAATATGGACTATAGTCATCTTTAATCTACTGCTGTGTGAAAAAGTGTCATTCTGTACACTACTCACTAACACTATGGTTGACAGAGGTAGAGCATTTTGTAAATTTGTGAAATACATTTTAATTGCTTCTAAAGCAAATTGAAACAAACACCCTTGACTCGCAGGGAAAGAAAGTGCCTTAGTCTGTTTCCTATCAGTCTCTTTCCCGTCGGTTGCAGAAGAGGGTTACTTACTGGTTACTGTTTCTTTGCCTTTGAAAGAAAGCCTGATTCGAAGCCATAGTAACTGTAAAGTCAACCTTTGTAGTTTTGTTAAATGGTTCCTGAGCAAAGAGTCATGCCAGTTAAACTGGCAATGTGGAATCTGGATACTTACCTCTGGCTGCGTTTCTGTTCTAAGGCAGCAAGTGACTGTCAGCACTGAGCCTTTAAACTCTTTCTGTAGTACAGTCTGGTCTGTGTATCCAAATTCACATTGCTTGTTTATTACCAAAGCTGTGTTTGTAAAAACAGACCTGCAAAATAACCTGAATGTTTGTTATTGTGATGCCACTTACATTTTTCTAACTTTTTAAGAACTTCTATTTCAGTATGTTTTGCGTTCTGAATTGTGGCTGCTTCTGTAAAATTCAGCTAGAAGAGAAAGCTTCTATTTTGATAAGTGCAACCTTCCTATTACTTCATTTGGATATATAAAATAGTTCTGTAGTAAATTGATCAGTAGTAACGCTTATTGCAGTATTAGCCCATTTAGTACTATCTACACGAATACCTTTTTTAACTTTGGATCTGTGATATGAGAAATCTTTCCCCCCCCCTTTTTTTTTTTTTGCTTAGATTACAAGTCTCTTGGTATCTTGAAAAGACAGTTTCCCAATGCTCCCTTGATTGGATTGACAGCAACTGCTACAAATCATGTTTTAAAGGATGCTCAGAAAATTTTGCATGTTCAGAAGTGCATTACCTTCACTGCTTCTTTCAACCGGCCCAATCTTTACTATGAGGTATGTCTTATTACCTGTTCGACTGCATCACAGTCATGTTGTCTTATGTAAGGTATAGCTGATGAATTTTATAATAGATTTTGAGTTACACATTTTAATAATAAATAGCTTTTCAACTGGATGATGGTGTTCTTTCATTACCTCATCTTGCTGAACTTGCTGCCTCTGCAAAGAAACTTGGGGTCCTCTGTCTTTGTGAGCAAGGCTTAGCAGATAGGACTGTGTACAGGGGAGAGATAGGTAGCAGGGTCAGGCTGCTGTAACCTGTTGGAATATTTCATATGATTGCAAAAAATTGTGAATTATTGTGCTGTGTTGTATTTTCAGATTAGCCACAGGTTCTTTTATTGTTCTTCGTAGGAAAACTTGTGGTTTTGTTACTGTTTTTCTGTTGACTTTTGAGATGTAATCTGGCTGTACACAAAAAGAATATAGTAATTTTTGTTAAATGGCAGAATAGTTATTGTGTTTGTTGTACTGGTAGAAGTAGAATAATAGGATTGTTTGACAGACTGTGCCCGCTTGAAGAACTCTCTGGCATATTCATGTTATTTTTTGAGGTTCGGCATAAGCCTTCAAATAGTGAAGATTTCATTGAGG
The DNA here is from genome assembly GCF_017639655.2 of Falco naumanni. Lineage (NCBI taxonomy): Eukaryota > Metazoa > Chordata > Aves > Falconiformes > Falconidae > Falco > Falco naumanni. The sequence goes on from NC_054058.1 coordinate 19,514,227, forward strand.
ACATTGTTAAGATCATTAATGGAAGATACAAAGGACTCTCAGGTAAAAAGTGTCAAAAATAAAAAGCACTTTTTATAATCTTCAGCGTTAAAGGTATGTTTTCAAATGATACTGAAACACGTAGAGAAATTCAGCCTTAAAGATTCAGCATTAGAAGAAATGAAGTTTAGTAAGATCTGTACCTTGAATAATTACTCTGTTCATTCATTAGTGCTTAAATGTTTACAGTTTACTTAGATATTCTGAAGTATTGAAATATAATGTTGATGTATATAGAACAATATTTACATAGGTAAGTATAACAAATTCTTAAGATTGTGCAAACAGGGCTCAAAAATGTTTATCTATATGTTCTTAAATCATGCATATGTCATTTAGTATCTGTGTCAGGATAGTTACTATCTTTAACACTTCTTTTTCACATTGGAACATAAGATTCATGTATTATTCAGAATGGGTCTGTGGTGGGGTGAATTGCACTTTTGTGATGGAAGCAGAACTGTAAAACTTGGACTTTATGTAACAACAAATTATGTAGTGCAAATAAGGAAGAAGTTGGACTTTATGTAACCAACAAATTATGTAGTGCAAATAAGGAAGAAGTTGGACTTTACGTAACCATCAAATTATGTAGTGCAAATAAAGAGGAGAGCCGTATTACAAAGGCAGCAGAACCAATTTTCCAGAGCAGCAGTCTGACCCTGTCTCTGCTGTGGAACTCTGTGACTGTGGTGACCAGCTCCTGGAGTACGAACTGTGCAAAGATGATCTCAGATCGCATGGCTTTGTGTGTAATCCTTGATTTACCCAGACTGACTAATGACAAAAAGCATTTGAAACATCAAGTGAGGTGTCATAAGGAGCAGCACTCCTTTACATAAATATTAATAACCATTGTCTTCCTTGAAGATTAATAGAACACTTCCATGATTATGTGGATTGGCAGCCGTATTTTCTCTTTAGCCTACGAGTCAAAGCTCATAATTGAAGTTCCCTTCATGGCTACCAATACTGCAGACTGAGTAGGCGCTAAGATTGTTTAATGTTTATTTATTTATTTATTTCTAAGTTAATAAAACTTTCAAAGTTGTTTTTAAGTATTGGAGATTTTTGGGTTTTTTTAAAAAGACATTACAATAAGGCATCTCTCTTTTGTGCAGGAATTGTTTACTGTTTTTCTCAGAAGGATTCTGAGCAAGTAACTGTGAGTTTGCAGAAACTGGGAATCAAGGCGGGGACTTACCACGCAAACATGGATGCTAAATATAAGACGAAAGTTCATAAAGGATGGGCAGCAAATCAAATCCAGGTTAAGTAAATACTTTTCATAGACTTATATCTTACGTAAACAAATTGTGTTTTGGTACCTTGATGGTTTCTTAATCTTTTTTCAGGTTGTAGTGGCAACTGTTGCTTTTGGCATGGGAATTGATAAACCTGATGTGAGGTTTGTAATTCATCATTCTATGAGCAAATCCATGGAGAACTACTACCAAGAGAGTGGACGTGCAGGTATTGTAGGAAATGTCTTTTGCAAAGTCACCATTTACATCCTTTAAACAAATAAAATTGTACTTTGATTTCAGCCATTTGTGTAAAGTGTCTTGTCTTTGAGACACGTTCCAAAGTGTATAATTCCACTCTGCCTCTGTAAAGAGGCTTTAAAGCAAATATAAACTACATGCATGATCTCAGGCCTCTGTACTGCAGTATAGCAAAGACTAGCTGGGTACGTAGCCCTTTACTCAGCAATTTTTTAATTATTTGATTTTTTTTTTTACATATGTGGCTTACCAGAATAATTTCATAACATGTCATTGACTGATCAGATGTTACAGAAAGGAATTTATTTATTTATTTATTTTGCACATTGCTACTGGGATGTGTAATTTACTCAGATTGTCTCAAGGTTATGTCTAATCACTGTATGAATTTTGGTGGCCACAAAAATACAGGTAGGATAGGGAGTCTGGAGCAGGGAATTTAAAGGATTGATCAATGTATAGCAGCACTAAATAGCTGTTATGGCTGGAAAAGAAAAGGTTTTGTGGTGTTTTATTCTAGGCTTTTTGACCTTGTGCATTATTACTTTTTCAAAGACCAATTTGAATCTATGTGGAGGAAAGGTTTTTAAGGACATTGAGGGGCAACTGGCTGAGATCTTAACTATGCCTGTATGATAGGAATTGGCCTTAATGCTGGCCTAAGAAATACATCAGTCATCAAAGTTTGTGGGAGTTTGCATCTGTTTACACTAGAACCTGGTTACTTTGGATAGTGCTAGAGGTAACAGGAATTATAAATACTGAAGTGGTGAGACAAGGACCATATAGGTGCTGCAACAGTTGATTCACAGTGCTTATCAGCTTTGGATTATTAAAGCGAGAATTTGTGTTTCTTTTTCATGACTTAATTTAAATGAGATTCTTCTGGGGAGGGATTACTTAAGCACTGCTACTAGTTTGCCTGAACATACTACTTAGTTTATGAAACCTTCCTTTTTCCCTTTGCCCATCCAAGTGAAGTAATTCCTTTCTGTTACATGTTTAACTTTTTTAAAAGTTTAGGGGGTTTAGACCTTTTCTACTCTCTGGATCTTGTAAACAGCAGGGGAGCACTCATCAGCACATCCTTGGGAGGAATGGGCAGTGGGAAGGAAGAGGTGATCTAGGTTATCTATAGAAGGCACAGTTGGTTTTAAACAGAATATTTTGTTTGTTAATCATACCTAGTTCTTTATTTATTATCATTAATACCTAATAAGTTATTTGAAGGTCACAATGTCGTTTAATCAAATAAGAATTAGGCTTTAAGATGTATTTCGCTAGGATTTTCCAAGAGGTGTTGGGGTGAAGAAATAGTGATTTCATTGACTTTCTGTAGGATGGTAGTATCTTATTTTGGTTGTTAGAGTAAAAATCTTCATTGTGTAGTATTTTCAGTTTGCTTGATTCTGTATTTGTTAGAATACTGTTCTAAATCTATTTTATTTCTAGTCTGTATCATGCTGTGTTCTATTGGCTAATAGGTTATGCTTGATGCTCTGTTACAGTCGTGTGTTCTCTATATACGGGCTGCAGAAGCCCATGCAGATAAAAGTGGAATTTGTACCAGAAAATGCTGTGCTTAAAATAAATCTTTTCTAAATTTTTTTGGTTTAATGCATTGCAGGTAGAGATGACCAAAAAGCTGACTGCATTTTGTATTATGGTTTTGGAGATATATTCAGAATCAGCTCAATGGTAGTGATGGAAAATGTAGGGCAAGAGAAGCTGTATGATATGGTGTCTTACTGCCAGAATATGAAGAAGTAAGTTATTATGGTGGCTTGTTTGCTCAGTTTTTAAATAGGCTAATATTCTTGGGTATTTTAGAGGGCATTTAGAAAAAAAAACCCAACAAAACAACCAAACAAAACCACCCACAAAATCAACAACAAAACAAACCCCCCTGTCACACTATAGTGTCACACTACTAGTGTAACAGAGTCTGCGGTTTGGAGTTTGTGGTTTGGCTGCTCAGTATGTGTACTCTTGCACGCAACTCAATGTTGCTGAGTTGCTTGCCAGCTTCAGGATAAAGTTCTGGAAGCAGTTACGTTGAGGTGAAATATCTGTCAACAAACACTGAATTTCAAATTCCATTCAGAGGAAAAACTGGAATGCTTTGTTTTTATCCTGTGGTACCAGTGTTTAATGGCCATACAGGAATCCACATGCTTAATGCTATTATTACAGCTATTTGGAATACTTGATGGAAAACACTTGTATCTATGTTGTGGACAACCTGTGCATTCAATATAGCCTATGTGGTCATCGGGCTTAAGAACTAGTTCATATTCTTATGACTTTTCATTCTCTTGAGATTGCAGATTATACTTACTTTTCTGCTTTAACCAAATTGTTCCTACTGTGGTGTTTACTATTACTGAAAGCTACTAGTTGTTCCTGTTAGCATAACTAACAGGGTATACTGTGTTGCAGTATTTATTTTCTGATTTTTCCAGAAATAATTCTTCATGCGTGTTTTCAGATATGAGCTGACCCAAGGGCCCTTCTTTTTGATACTTTTGTGATTTATAACACAGGTGTACACACATTCTGTAGTCCCTCTTTGCTCTCTGTTCTCTCAGATGTCGCCGGGTCCTCATAGCCCATCATTTTGATGAAGTATGGGATTCTGCAAACTGCAACAGAATGTGTGATAACTGCTGTAGAGAGAACTGTAAGTAAGTTGTTTTTATAACCAATGACAGAGAAGATAGAGAAGGTTGGCTTTCAGACATGTCTAGGTTAGACAATCTGTGAGCAACTCTTGTAAGTGTACTCATAATACTGCCTGTTTCCAAGGTACAGATTTTGTTATGAACATCAGGTTTTGGTAGCTTAGTGTTGCCAAGTTCAAGGTGTTCAGCAGGCTTCTTTCTGCTTTAGCTTTTTACCTGAGGCCAAGCACTTTAGTATCTTTCAGGCTCAGCCATTCATCTGTTCCCAAAAGTGAAGCTGGGGCAAGGGGGAGATTGGCTTACCCGTTTTAAAAAGTTCCTAGTATGTGTCAGATTTTGTTCCAGAATTTTGGGTGTGAAAGCTTTATTTTGAGAAGGAACCTCTTGCTCTCTGTGTGCCAAACTGTTCACACTTAGGCTCTGAGAAGGCTCGGTTTGTACCTGTCCGCTTACAGCTTGCCTGGTAAAATCTCTGAGGATTTCAGTGCTGCACACTCATGAGACGTACCTGTGGCAGGACTGTGCATGACAGTTGTGCAGAACAACTGAGCACACTAATTCAGGATTTTGCTGTGTGTTAGCTCTAACAATGCCTGTCTAGTGTATGCCTTCGCTTTGGAAGACAGTTGGGATCCTAAGAGGGAAGGCAAACGGGCCAGACGTAGAGGGAATTTGGGAGACGAGCTGAAACAAGACATGCTGCATCGTAAAGGAGGATGGTTTCAGTAGAACATGGTTTTGGGGCATAAATTCTTTTGCTGCTTTGCCCGCAGACATCCTGGGCAGCATTGGGTAGCTAGCTTAAACTACACTTTCATGGGTGATCATTGACTGCTTTAACTGTCATTTTAGTACCCATCCAGAAAGCCCTAAGTCTCTGAAAATGCACGAAGTGTACCTGTTGCTGCACTTACTAAGTGAGAGCTGTGGTTTAGACAAAGGAAATGCCATATAAAGCCAGAAAGCTCTGAGAGGAGTACTGAAAAATGTTGGTCTTGGGCATCTCTAACTGGACACACAAACCCCCCTTAAATTTCTTTTAGGACAAGGTGAATTCTTCTAATATCTGGAAAATAACATCTCCACATGCCACATACCTGTTCCAAAGCATTTGGATGATGTTGTGATCAACACTTGAAAACCTTAGGAACAACTCTAATCAAAGGTGTTCTCATAACTAGGCTTTGTTGCCTTGTATGTTTTTTGGGGGTGAAGTAGACTAAAAGATACTTCGCTTCTTTATACAGTTAATATCTATATAATAAAACTGTTTTGCAAAATCATGTGAGTGATAATGTCTTGCTGTCTTCTAGTTGGAAATGGGGCTTAGCTGAAATTTATACTGGAATCAGAGGCTGAGAAGAGTATGGAGCTGGCTTTACCTAAGACTCACAGGAGTCATGTGATGAAATATAGTTGAAATATATCCTGTTTGCTGCTGGTTTACCCTCAGGGCCTTTTGATATATAAGCAAGGTCTGACGAAACCTAGCAGTAGTAATAGTTTTTCAGTACTTAATTCTTAGTATTGGAAGAGGCAGTTGTGGTAATTATCTGCAGTACAAGTGTCATCGTGATGGACTAAATGGATATGTTAGTGCTCAGAATAATTATTCACAATGAAGCTAATCTGTATAATGAAATTAATACTTTTTTTTTGACTAATTTTGTCTGTGTCTTGCTTATATTCTTCAAGTCGTCTTTGTTCTCTAATCTTTCCATAATAAATATTATGGGTGAGGAAAAGGAATCTAGCTGAAGAGTGACATAGTAGCTACCTTGCAAATGTTATACTATATATATATAAAAATAAATACATAGAAGTGAATATATATGTGTACACCTAACATATATATGGATGCTATTTAAACAACTATAAATAACTTGCTATCTATATTATTACTTCACTTTTATTTGTAGCATGTGAGAAAATGGATATAACAGGGTACTGCAGGGATCTAATCAAGATACTTGAGCAAGCTGAAAACATGAGTGAGAAACTCACCCCACTGAAATTAATCGATGCGTGGTCCGGGAAAGGTGTATCAAAATTCAGGGTAGCTGAAGTTACTCCACCAAAGCACCCTCGAGAGGAACTGGAGAGAATTATTGTCCATTTACTGCTGCAGCAGTATCTGAAGTATGTAAGATGATTACTTCTTTTTTTTAATGTTTAGTAGTAATTTTTCTTTACTATCATGTTACTTTTGTATAATATTAACAGATGCGTTTTATAGTCTCATTTTTAGCCTTTATTTCAGATGCATTTAATGTATTTTTAAAAAATCAAAATGTATTTTTGAAAAATATCAAAAGACTACTATATTTCTACTTCAAAATGTTAAAACAGAAGTTGGAGGAACATTTGAAATGCTGCATCTCTTGCACTTTTAGAAAGCTGGGGTCTCCTGTGTTTGGGTTGAATCTTTAAATCTGCAGCAGGCTTCATTTTGGAGAAGTCTTCTGTTTACATGCAGTCTCATTTACATTCCATGGATAAGCAAAGCAAATGGGGTTGCCCAGATGAAGTCTAAGTCAGGACAGGCTGACTAACGTGGAAAGTGGTACTCAGAAATTTTAAGAAAGCATAGTGAAAATAACAGTGTTCCTTTTGTAATGTGGCTGTCTGTAGGGTATGTGTTTTGTGTTTTCATATAGTTTTAGAAGTTTCAAGAATATGTACAAATCAAATATTTCATTCTTTTATTTTTGTCTTAAGTTTTTTTGGCATCTGTTTGTACAGCTGATTTTTTAATACTCTTAAGAGGGTGAACAGATGACTTATTACATTTGGTTTTCCTTATTTTCCTCCGTGTATTCCAACAGACTGACGTGTGTCTGTGTGTCCACAATTAAGTGTTGACCAGACTCACTCTAAATTAACTATCCACTTGAATAGGTAAAGCAGAATGAAGCTGTTATTTGGAACATCCATCAGAAGGGTTAATGTGTCACATTTTCCAGCTGCATGGTCTAGGCTATCTCATTCTCCAACCTTTCCTTGTAACACTTGATTTAATTTATGCAGGGAAGACTTCAGCTTCACAGCATTCGCTACAATATCCTACCTGAAGACAGGACCAAAAGCAGGTCTGCTGAAAAATGAGGCACACATCATAACTATAGAAGGGATAACAAACAAGAAAAGTGTTTACAAGGTATTTATATCTGTACTGACTTGCTATATAGATATCTTTTCCATTATAGTTCATTTTAATAGTTTGGTAGCTGCTCAATATATTTTTCATAGTAATGCAATCAACAGGATTTAAAATGGACCTCATAAGTATCCTCTCTTGTGCAGGAACACTAAAAAGAAGAAAAACAATGTTAGAATTTTAATAGAATTGTTTATAACTTACAGGACAAACCATCTCAGTCTTCGAATTCAAAAGGAAGCAGTGAAGACTGTCAGACTATTTCAAAGACTGTTCAAGATTCAGTGGTGAAGAAGTCTCAGCAGCATAAACGACCTAACTGTGGTTCTAACTTAAAAGCAAAGAAGCTTAAGATTCAGGCAGGTGGAGATGACCAACCAGTAGTTGTTGACTGACTTTTACAGACTACGTTTAGGATCTAATCATGTTTGCTTCTCCATGTGCAACGCAATGTGTAAGTTCAGTTGTGTTTTAGTAACGTTCTTTTTTGTGCCTTTTTTTTTTTAAGAAAAACAAATGGAAACAAGTATCTTTAAAACCCTCAAATATAGAAAAAGTCAATAGTCAAGGGAAAAATGCTTCATATCAAAATAACCGGTGCGTACAGCACGATACAGCAATGACTACAAAATGTAAGTAATTACTGTGTTGCGTTTTAAACTCTTTTGGAAGTGTAGCATATAGTGACACTATTCCAGAATCATGCAGCCTGGAAGGGACTTCAGAGATCATCTAATACATCCTCCTGCTCAAAGCAGGTCCAGCTGAAACAGGGTGCTCAGGGTTGTGTCTGGTTTTGTCCATCCCCAAGAATGGAGATTGCACACCCCTCTCCGCACCTGTTCCAGTGTTTGACCACCTTCATGACTAAAAAATAAATTTAAAAAAAAGTACATTTCATAGAGCTAATTGTTATTTCCTGGGTTGCAACTTGTGTGTTGCCTCTTGTCCTACCACTGTGCTCATCTGAGAAATATCTGGCCCTATTGCTGCTATGCTCTTCCGTTAGGTGGTTGAAGACAACAATCACTCCCCCTCACCTCCAGCTTTTTTCTTTTTAATCTGGAAGTATTCCAGTTCTCTGTTTCTCCTCTCTGCACACCTATGCAGCTTGGTAGTCCTCTGCTAGACTCAATCCAGTGTATCAGTATGTTTCTTTTACTGGGATGTACAGAACTTAACCCAGCACTGCAGCTGTAATCTCATGAGTGCTGAATACCCAGGAAGAGTCTTTCCTCCAAACTGCTGGTTATGTTCTTGCTAATATGGTCTACTATGCGGTTGGCTGTGCTGGAGAGGCACACTGCTGGTTTGTGTTCAGCTTGTTATCTACTGGGAACCTGGGTCCTTTCCTGCAAAGCTATTTGCTAATCAGTCTGGCCCTAGCCTGTACTGTTGTGTGATGTTACTCCATCCCAGGTGCAGGACTGTGCTTTTACCTTTAACTTAGAGGTCCCTGTCAGGCCATGTGTCCAGCCTGAATAGCAGCCCTGCCCTCCAGTGTATCAACAGCTCTCCCAGCTTCGGTATCACCTGCAGACTGGCTGGAGCACACTCCATCCTTGTACCTAGATCGTTAGTGAAGACCCTAAATTGTAATGGCCCCAGTATTGAACTGAGTGTTGCCAGTAGTAAATGGCCACCAGCTGGACCTCGTACCACAGATCACAACTCTTTGAACCAGGTGGTCCAGACAACTTTCTGCTTACCTTATTGTACATTTATCCAGCTTCTATCTCACTGGTATTTTTAGCTGTAAGGAAATTACAGGCAATCACGTGAAAAGCCTTGCTAGAGTCAAGGTATACAACATTCATTGCTACCCTCTTATTCACACAGGCAGTTGCCTCAGCCCACCTGGTTGATCAGGTATGCTTTGCTTCTGATAGATCTGTCTGGCTGTTCCCAATCACCTTCATGTGTCTGAAGATGTCTTCTGGGAGTATTGGCTCTGTAAGTCTTCTGAGGGCTGAGATGAAGCTGACCGCATGTTAAGGCCTTAGGCTCTTCTTTTTGAAGATTGGTGAGATATCTGCCTCTTCCCAGTTGTCAGGATCCTCCCCTACCCTCCAAGTCCTTTCAGAAATGATAGCAGCCTTGCACCAACCTCTACTAGCTTCCTCAGCATCCCTCAGTGCGGCCCATCCAGTCGTGTGGAATTGTGTGCGACCAATTGGCTGAAGTGATCTTTACCACTGTCCTCTACTGCTTTACTCCCAGACTGTTAGTAGGCTTGGGGACCTGGGAGGTCGGAGGGAAAATGTTACCAGTGAAAACGAGGCAAAAAATGCATGTTTATTCTATGTCCCATGTTGTTCTGGATATCTTTTACCTTGTGCCTCATTTTGTGTTTCACCTAGCTGAGGAGTTCTCTGTTCACCTGTGCTGGTCTTCTGCCATGCTTGCTCAACCTTTTGCGCTTTGGAATGGGCTATTTGTGTTTTGAGAAGGTTTGGAAACCCAGCAGCTCTCCTGAGCCCCTTTGCCTTCCAGGGCAGTTTCCCTGGGATCCTGACAAGCAGATCCCACAACAAGCTGAAGTCTGCTCTCCTGAGGGCCAAGGCAGTGGTTCTACTTAGTCTTCCTCACTTCTACCTATTTTAAAATTCTGAATCATACAGTCACTGAGCAACACCTGCGATCTGGGTGCCCAATAAGAAACAAACTTGTCAGTGTCTCCGAGTCAGGTTGGCAGTGAGGACTTCTGTCCCCCACAGGAGCGATTCTCTGGTAACTCTCATCTTTTTCTTCACTGTGTAAACACATGGCTCATGTTCAGCCGGCATCGGTGCATCCCTTGGCGGAGTTATTCATCCCCGCCTTTCTCAGGGCACTGTCCCCACTCTGAAAGGGCAGAGCTGCAGGTAGAAAAGAGCCCTTTTGTGTTACTGGAAGCAAGAGGTTTACAGCCTTCCCTCCTCTGGGAGTGTTGTGGTTTAACCCCAGCTGGCAACTAAGTACCACACAGCTCCTCATCACTGCCCCTCGTAGGAGGGGGAGGAGAATTGGGGGGAAAAAGATAAAACCCATGGGTTGAGATAAGAACAGTTTAAAATAATAATAATAGAAGGGAGACAAGAGAGAAAGAAATGCCAAGAGATACACGTGATGCACAGTACAATTGCTCACCACCCCCAGCCAGTCCCTGAGCGGCAATGGGCAGGCCCTGCCCCACTCCCCTCAGTTTATATACTCAGCATGACATTCTGTGGGATGGAGTATCCCTGGGGCTCGTTCGGGTCAGCTCTCCTGGCTCTGCTCCCTCCTGCCTTCTCGTGCGCCTCCTCGCTGGCAGAGCATGGGCAACTGAGAAGTCCTTGAGTTAGAGTAAGTGTTGATTAGCACTAACTAAAACATCCCTGTGTTGTTAATGTTACCCTTATCTTAAATTCAAAACACTTAATCATACCAACTACTAGGAAGAAAGTTAAGTCTATCCCAGCTGAAACGAGGACACTGTAGGATCAGGAGTAAGATCAGCCCTTCCCTGTCTGGGAAACTGGCCCCTGGAGACGGGAGCAGCAGTTTTCCTGGAAGAACACCCATTTGTAACTGTTTTTCCTCGCAGCTCATGCACCTGTGCCTCTGGGGTCGAGGTGGATCTTCTGTCCCCCTCCCTCATGTCCTCTCCATGGTGCTGCAGGTGAAGCCATAGGGTACCCTGTGGTGTGTAGCTTCTATATCCCTGATGGATAAAAGCCCTCTCTTCAGCAAAAGAACGCTGACTGCTAGTAGCGGAGATACTGGTCCATACAAGTGGGGAGTAGGAGCTATCCTCTTGTGCCTTTTCCTCCTGTTCCTGTGATGGCCCTGCTTTGTCTTCTACTGAATGAGCTAGCTTTTGTGTCAATTTCTTCTGGTGCATAGGGGTGACTAAAACCAGCATGGGTTGGTTCTCTGGTTCATACTTTTTCCAAGTATTTTACAAGTTTTTCCAGATTCTGCACTTGTTCAGAGGTGAAGTTCCAAAACATTGGAGGTGCCCACTGTCCTAGGTACTTGCCCACACTATCCCACACACCCTGCCACTTGTAACTATCCAACGTCGGGGCAGCTCTCTGGGTGGTATTCTTCAAGAGTTGTTTAACCTTAAGTAAGACCTGGAACATATTCAGCAACATGCTGGTTTTAACATTGCAAGGATTTTTAAAATTCTCAAATGCTACTGTCATCAGCCTGGTGGGGAAGGGGAGGATAGGGGAAGACATCTCCTCTATAGGTTTGCTCTCCAAGAAAAGGGTAAAGGTGGAATTATTAAACTTTTCCGGTAGATGGCTCCCCAAGTACAGGGATGACAAACAGCAGGTTTCCTCAGGACCAGCAATTTTACTCTTACCAGAAAGTAGTGTTACAAGGTACAACAAAATTATAACCTTAGCCCAGGCCCCAGAGGTGATTAAACAGCACAACAGGGAGCACATAGTGCAAGTAAGGTACTACATGATGCAACTTTAAGAACAAACGCAACAACTCTGAGAGCAAACAAATCAACATTGTGAACCAGCAACTATTAAACTATAACATAATGAATGCTTATAACAGATTGTTCTAACACATTGCAGTCAGATTTTTCATTATCTCAGCCTGGTGTGCCCCACACTGGGCACCAAAAAGGACTGTCGTGGTTTGACCCCAGCCAGCAACTAAGTACCACTGAGCTGCTCGCTCACTCCCCCCACCCCTGTGGGATGGCGAGCAGAATCAGGAAAAGGTAAAAACCTGTGGGTTGAGGCAAGAACAGTTAACAAGTGAAATAACATAACATACAACAACAACAATTAACATGGAGCTACAAGAGACAGGAATAAACCCCAAGAAATTCAAGTGACACACAACACAACTGCTCGCCACCTGCTGATGGATGGCCAGCCAGTCCCTGAGCAGTGATTGCAGGTCCCAGCCAACCTCACCCCTGCTCTCCCCACCCCACCCCCATTTATATACCCAGCATTATGTTTGGTGTTACAGAATACCCCTTTGGCTTGTTCGGGTCAGCTCTCCTGGCTCTGCTCCCTCCCACCTTCTTGTGCACCTCCGCACTGGCAGAGCATGGGCAACTGAAAGTCCTTGATTTAGAGTAAGCACTAATTAGCACCAACTAAAACATCCCTTGTTGTCAGCATCATCCTTACCTTAAATCCCAAACATGTCGTTGTACTAACTACTAGGAAGAAAATTAACTCCATCCCAGCCGAAACCAGGACAGGGAACCTCTATCCACTGCTCCTGTGAGGGTCATCCAAGTTTGCCCTCCTTTTACAATACAGCACCTGCGTGGTCTGTAGCTCTGTACATCTCTGAAGACCCTTTCACCTCCTGTTTCTCCTCACAGGCCACTCACCGCCTCCGGCAGCTCCTTCACTCTGCACTGCACCCGGAGCGCAGCTCCCACTGGTGAGGCTGCTGCCACCGGCCCAGGGTGAGGCACCAGGCATCAGGAGACCTGGGCTGCTGCAGCATCCTGCTGCTGGGGCTGGGCCTGGGCCAAAGCCTCCGTCACACAGGGGTGGTTGTGCCAGCCCACGCGGACATCACTGTCACTACAGCTTGGAGCAGAGGTGGCCCGTTTCTGCAATACTTACACCTACTACAGCCTATTGGAGTACCTGAATGTACTTTAGAGAAGAATTTCAACAGGGCATTGGTACATTGCATTACTTCTTAATCACAGAGATTTTTGTGAAATACTATACGTAGTTATCCCTTTAAAATACATCTGTTGCTCTTAGAACTGGATTTCTCTGGCTTGTTACTCAAATAGAAAATCGCCACTCCTGTGCCTTTCAGAAGTACCTAAATCTAGTACTTTTATCGATCAACTTTTATCGATCTCAGCTCTTCCCTTTGTAAGAGTCATACTTTATTTGGGTAATACAGAAAAAAACACCACTCAAGAAATACTTTTTTCCTCTCCTTCTCTTGTGGAATCGGCTTATAGTCCAACTACAGATCTGTAGTCTAATTAGAAGTGAATCTGGTTTAAGATGTTTAACGTTTTTAAGATATTTCACAAGTAGTGGGAATTTGGTAATTCAGAAATTACAGTAAAATCTTAATCTTGAGGTTTGGAATTAGATTGAAACATACTTTTTGTTGTTGTTGTTGTTGGAAAGGCAAAAAAATATATTCAAAGTTGAACGCTGTCAGGACCTGAAATTGAACATGGGTGTGACCTGAGTGTACTAGGTACAAAGGGACAGATGATAAAAAGAATGCTTAAGCTATTACCTTGATAAAACCTGAGCCGCTACTGCAACCCTGCTGTTTGGTAACCAGCGAGGCCTTTTGCTGCTACCGGGAACTTGGCGCTTTCGGTCCTACCCGTGACTGCCAGAGCTGGAGCAGGAAGGGCAGGGCTGAGGAGGAAGGCCTGCAGAGCAGCCCTGCCCACCCTTCCAGTTCCCACGGAACCTTTAAGTGGTGCTCACCCTCAGAAATGCAGATGTCATCGTTACGCGATTTATAAAAAAGAATTGGTGAACCAGGTGAAAGTTACCAGGGTGGTCCTTTCCTTGCCCTTTAGGGTTCTGGATTTCCCCTCTAATGTCTTCTGAACGAGAAGGTGATCTATATCGAGGCACTAATTTCAGGACTGTAAAATGCTGTTGGGATAAATTCAGTTACCCGGGAATTCCCCTTATTAACTCATTTGAGACTGATCTCAGCCTAGAACCACGTGACCTCCCTTCTCTCACATTTACAAGCTACTAGGTCACTATTGCCATCTTAGTATTTATATTTGACTAATGACACATAAAAGGAAAAGCTTCATAGTAATGGCAGGCACAGTTCCCTGCAGGAAGAACCGAGGAAAGTGATACCCTTTCCAAACAAGGAGCAAACCACGTGGTTGAGCACTCTTCCACACGCAGACAGAACAGCCCAGATGGGAAGGGACCTTGAAAGACCTGGTCCAACCTCTTGTGGGAAAGGGAGACTAGATGAGATGATCAGCAGCCTGTCCAGCTACTTGTGTCTTGAAAACCTCCTGTGATGAGGACCCTGCCACTGCCTGGCAGAGGTTGTTCCACTGACTGACTGTTTTCACTGTAAAAACTTTTCTTACTTTGAAATAAACCTGAAGGAGCACTTGGAGTTCACAACAGCTGATGTTTTTCAGTACAGGCAAGTGTCAGGGTATGTTAAAAACTTCAGCAGAAGCTTTCTCCTATTCCTGCTTTTCCCGGTCAAGAAGTACTTACTGTCATGTAATCAATACCCTCTGAAACTGGTTATTTAAAATGCATCGATGCTGGTTTCTTTGCTCAGTCCTACCTTCTGCAGTGTAATTTAGCACCACGAATCTCTTTCATTCCACACCTGACTCAACCTGTAACATAGGACACTACATCTTGCTAGCTGAACCGCAGCCATTCTACACTGTCACAATCTCTTTCCTCAGCAATCTCTATGGATTGAAGAAAATTTCAGCTACAAAGGATTTCTGCCTCATTTCAGCAGGGAAAATATTAACTGTATGTCAGTTACATATGTCAGTAGACATACGTGTTGACTTCCTATGATGACCATCGGTGTTCCCAGAAACAAGTAACTGTGCTTGTTACTTGTGAAGACCCAACAGCTACTGCTGTACATGTATTGCTTAGGCACACATGAGACTGAATGATAGATTTCCTTAATTATTTTTTTTTTAAGATCTTAGCAGCCAATGATCAGTAAGGCAAGTTCAGACTCATTATAAACATAATTTCTGGTAGGTTTCATTTTGGATTTCCCCCCCCAGACATTCGAACATGCTCTTCATCTTTGTTTTTCTGGTAGAATCTTGTTAGCAACTAAAACTTAGTATTTCACTCACCATGCAACTGAAACCTTTGCCAAAAGTGGAATTAATTCATTTAATTAAACAGTCATTCTCTGAAAAAATAATTAGAATGATTTTCTGGGAGAAGTCTTAATATATATTGTCAACTCTGCATCTAGCAGAGTAAAACAAATTGTCCCTGGTTTGACTGTAAATAAACAGCAACTCCCAAGTATCAATTACAGCAAACCAACAGCCAGTATGAAACAACCTATGTTCATGAATGGCACTATGGAATACAGAGAGGACATTAAAGAATACCTTAAATTGTTGCGCTTTATCACCTCATTACCAAATTACACTTAGCAACTAAAAAAGAAGAAATCTGACTGAAGCAACCCTGTGCGTACACTTCACTTAAAGGACATCTTGGTTAACTAAACATACAGCCAGGGAGCTAGTTACGATTGAAAACTAACAGCTTAAACCCCTATTTGCAACTTAGTAGTAGGTACTTTGTCACTAGTTACCACAAATCAGATTGGAGTTTAGTACCTGCACAAATTCCTTCCTGGAACCAATATGCCTGACAGTGAAAGAGAGGAACAGGCAGAAAGCAGCCAGGACACAGGGTCCCCACGAATGGTTTTATGGTGACTGTAACAGTTATCTAGTAAGAACACCATCGGGATACGGGACTCTCACCCAAGGTGGCATCCCATCCCACCTACCACATAAGCTGGATACAGCCGCCTGCTCCACAGGCTCTTGACAGGGAAGACTGCTGCAGGCAACATCCACCAGCGCTGTTGCGTTAACCTTTCTGTGGAGTGCACTGCACACTGATCCTGCTGGAGATCCGTCAGAACGCACCACTCAACTGACAGCTCATCCTGGCTTTCATTGTTCAACGTTTGCGTGCTGCACTTAGCTGAGCAGAAAATACATTTATTTCAGAAATAAACTTATGGGGAGGGGGGAAAAAAAAAAAAAAAAAGCATTCACCTTGCCATATATTCGCAGGCCACATTCTAGGCAGTAAGAGCTCCAAGCGCCCTGTGCCCAGAAGATGTCCTCTCCACGTGGGCCAGCTCAACAGAGATGGTACCATGAGCTGCAACAGGAGCCTTGAGACCTGGCTGCTCGTGGGATGCCAACACAGCCCGCCTGCCTTGTGAACATTCACCTGAGCAAGCAGTTTTAGGAAGCAGGAGCTTTCCCACCTCTGCCAATGCTCACACCGCCCAAGCCTGGAGGTAGCTTTAGGCAGGGAAGGCACCACCATCCCATTGAGACATCCCAGCTCACAAGGGTGGCTCACAGGCTGAGAGGAGGAACCTGCACAGCAGTCAGCCAAGGGAAACCAGGTTCTGGTAACTATAGCAGGCAATTTACGCACGGTTTGAGGAAGAAGGGAGCTACGAGTCAGGCACAGGATTTAACACATTTTACTTATGTTTTAAAAGTGAAGGCTACGTCGCATTCAAGCGAATGCAGTGCTATCTCAACAGCACAGTGACTCACTTTTTAACTGTCATAGCCGTGTTCTCGTATGTGAATTAGTCTAGACAAAACTTCCTTGCCAACACTAATCCAGTTGGCTTTTGTTGCTGCATTTCTGCACAGATTAATTTAATGTGCCGGTCAGTATTTTGACAAGATGAACACAAAATCTTAATAAGGAATCGCACTTATCCCTCATTTCTGGTAATCCCGAAGAAACAGTTTGTAAGACATATTACCCTGTGTCCAAACTTTATACAAAATGGAAATGGGGTTTTGTTCAATCAAAATAATCTTCTATATCGATATCTGGATTCAGGAGATCTTCACCATAGGCTGAAAGATCCATTTGATTTAAAATTAAGTTTTCAAAGGTTTCTTCCAAGTCCGTTTCACCAATCAGCACAGCTCCCATCATTCGGCCATTCTGCATCACTACTTTAACATACTCTTGTCCCTTGGTACATCTCAGCATCAGTTCATGGTCTACACCCAAGCCTTGAGCATTGTATTTTCCCAAAACCACCACCTAACAGAAGGAAAAAGAAGCAGTACTCATAAGAACACTGCAGTGGCTTTTAGCATTTCTGCTGGTAACAGTTCTAAGCTTCAGAAGACTGATGTAAACTGGGAAATACTTGTCCCTAGGGAACCTCCCCCATTTCGCTGGCTTGGAAACCCACATCAGAAATAAAAATCTTCACCCTGAAAATACCATCCACAATCCCCAACAATGAACACCAGTTACCGTGCTGAACTGTGTCAAATTTATCCATGAACAGAAACTTAATGAAACGGAATATGTATGAAAATGCAAAGTAGATCGGTTGTCACTCACCAATTACAATTTGTAATGTAACTGTAAAGATCTTTGCGCTTGTCAGTTTCAGGATTCAAAGTTACCGTGAACAGAGAAAATCTAAACTAAGATTAATTATTATATAGAGAAAAACTGAACTACCTGCTCAGAGTTAGCAAGTGAATATAAACAAGCAGTATGGGTTCCTCAGTGGTTTAAGAATATTAAGACTGTATTTGCTTTACCTTGTAATTGAAAAATTTTGTAACATGAGCAAATAGTTCAAAGCTGAAATCCATATCAACAGATTCCCCTAAAACATCTGCTGCCATGCATTTTGCTGCATACCATCCCATCTGCCTAGCTTGAGTCCACAGTCTCATCTGAAAAAAAAAAAATATATTACAAGGATTTAAAAACACAAATACATGTCACTGTGCAATGACCGGGACTCACTGTTCTCATCAATGCATACTATGTATTTTCATTATACAAGAAAGGCTGAACAGCTTGGCTTTCAGCCACGCAGATAAAATTATCTGTCATCAACACACCCAGGACTATCTACTCATTCACTGGTTTCTGCTTCAATTGAACTTTCTTTTCTCCCATCTGTGTAATAGCGTGCAATTTCCTTTGTAGATTAGATGGCTGCTAAGTGCACAATCTTAAGATATGATTTACCTGATGCCACACTGGACTAGGTTCCCACGAAGCTGTGCAGATATCTCCAGCTGCATATATATCGGGCAGGGATGTGTGCATGTGCTTATCTACTTTAAGACCTCCATCTTCACCTACAGCAAACTAAAGTATTTGCACAGATCAGCAATAAGAAAAATAGTAACTCAAAGTAATTCAACTTCCCCATGTTAAGCAGTCATCTCATTTGTTACTCCTAAAAAAATTTAGGTAAATTCACTATTCTGCTTATCAAAACATTTGAAGACCTAAAAATCATATGAACAAATAGGACAGGAACCCAGCAGGATGCTCTTCTGGATGCCATGTAGCAACAGAGAAAAGGTCATTCACTATGAACAATTTGCGGCTATTCATTCTCCCATCTAATCTGACTCAATTAGGAAAGACTGACAACCAGAGAAACATTGTTCAAACCTCAGTCTCAAGACCCCCATCTTCAAGGGAAGAAAACAGATCCCCTGAAGAGTACCTTAATGAAGTATTTTTCACAACTGTCTACATACCAAGTATTACTTCTCCATATTATAATGCAATCCTGCTCTTGCGGAGTTTTTCCTCAATCTTTTCAAACCTATAACCTTTCAAATAAGCAAATACAAACTTAGCCTACAAAAGCAGAACTTCCTAACAACCTCTGCATTCCTTTCTCACCAAGTTTAAGAACATACCAGTATTGCATTTTACAAATAACAATCACATAGCCTTCAAAATATCTCAAACTCTGTATTAAAAAAAGCTTAAACACCATTACACACCGAAAAAAATCATTTAACATGAGACTGTCCAGTCTCATGTTAAATACAAAGCATTAAGCATTATTTCTAGAACACAGCATAGGCTTATGAAACATTATTACTGATACCTAGGCAGGGACGTAACACAGCTTGCCAAATTCCAGTCACACTACATGTGTTACAGGGACACCTAGTCTCATTTTGTATTTTTGCCAAGGCCAAAAAATACCACTGCAAATACCTAAATACCTAATCAAACTTTCTAATGTAGGCCTTGAGTATTTCATGGCTAAACATCCAATGTGTGTTTCCATAATTTTCTTCTGCTTTATTCAGAGGATAGTGTTTTACTTCCTAATTAGAGGGTACCACAAAACACCAAATACCCTAATGTATTGATTTTGCCTGGGGTAGAGTTAACCGTCTTCACAGGAGCTACTATGAGGCTATGTTTTGGATTAGTGCTGAAAACAGTGTTGATAACGCAGGGCTGGTTTAGTCGTTGTTCAGCAGTGCTCACACAGATTCAGGAACTTTCCTGTTTCTCATGCTGCCCTGCCAGCAAGAGGCTGCTGTGCTCAAGAAGTTGGGAGGGGACCCAGCTTGGGCAGCTGACCCCCACTGACTGAAGGGATACCCCAAGGCATACAATGTTGTGCCCAGCAAAAAAAGCTTGGGGGAAGGAGGAGGAAAGGGAGACGTTCATAATTACACCGCTTGCCTTCCCAAGTAACTGTCATGCCTGTAAGCCCTGCTTTTCTGGAAATGGCTGAACATCTCCCTGCCGATGGGAAACAGCGAATGAATTCCTTATTTTGCTTTGCTTGTGTGCACAGCTTTTGCTTTGCCTAAATTTGCCTAAATTATCTCAAATCATGAGTTTTGCCACTTTAAACTCTTCCAACCCTCCTCCCCCATTCTACTGTAAGCGTAAGCAAGCTGCTGCACGGGGCTGAGCTGCCAGGCAGTGTTAAACAAGACACCTGACACAGAGACAAAACCATCTCAAGGCCTAAAAATCCACATGGCAGCTATGAACTCTAATCATCATCCACGTTTGGATGCAGATCCAAAGTGTGACTTCCCTCAGTGAACATGAGCACCTTCACAGCTCAGTTTCCCAGATCAAGAATACTGGAAATTACTGCTGCCTTCCCAGGAGAAAATTTTAAAATTTGTAAAATAAGATTTTTGCCGCGTGAACTAATCATACAAATGTTTTTCTCTCTTTGTATAGGCTTAATCTTTAGAGTGTAAATTGTATATATATACTGTACATATGAGTAGCAACATAATAAGCCAAGTCAAATTATTTTTTATTATGTTGGATATTATATACCAACACAATATATACCCGCCGTATTTTGAAACACTGTTCAACATTCAAAACCTTTAGCAATCAATACTTCCCGTCAGAATACAAGCATAAACCAGCTGAAAAAGCTTATTTCACCTTAAAAAACAACTTAAACTTCAAAAGAAATCAGTATACTTACATTATTGCCATCAAGAAATGGTTTAACATTTGGCACAACTCCAGTTGCACTGACAATGAAATTGCAACCATAAATTTTTCCATTAGTTAATTCCACATATACAGGCCATAGCACTGAAAAAGGGGAAAATTTTGCCCTGAGAAAGTAACCAACAGAAATTACCTTATTAATTATGTCTTAAGCCATGAATTAAGAAGAAAAAAATATAATCTTTTGAGATATCGAATGGATTAGGTAGGGAAAAATAAAAATAAAAAACAAACAAAAAATTATCAGAGGTGACCTATAACATTTCTTACCTTCACTCAGGACTAGAAAAAAATGAGATTTTGGAGCTTAGCTTCAAGTCCTACTATTAACATTTTCTGAACTTTTTCTAAATCAAAGCCCTCATTTGTTGGGGGAAAATACTATGTCCTGCCACTGCTTCAGACCCATGGGATGTTCTCTTAAGTACACAACTTCGAAATAGTCTTTTACATACAAATTTACAGATGCACAGGGAAGGCCTCAAAGCAAAAAGAACATCAGAGAATTGACTTCCTAGAATTTTATACTGGGAGTAACTGGCTATTAAGATATTATTTTAAATATTAATTTTCTTTGAGATGAATTTATTAATAGAATTACTCATGGCAAGTAATATTTTCTTCTACTTTCTTTGAACGATTACTTCATTTTGACACTATTTTTTTTCTTCTGTTTTAACACCGCTGTTAATATATGTTTTTATTGGACCATCACAAGCAAGGGATATTCTGCATAAAGGATTTAGGTGACTTTGTGGAAAAAGGGTTTGACCCATAACATTTTTTAATGTAATTGTAGCCCATAAATCAAATGCTCAACTACTATTTGTTACTCAAGCTCCATTTAATTTACAGAAATAAAGGATTTATTTTCCAAATCCGTATTTGCTCTAGAACAGCAAACAAGATCAAACATGCTCCAGTGCTGCTTTTATCTTCAACACATTATTTCTCATCAGCACTGACACCTACCCTCGTCTGGTTCTATGTTCTTCTCTTCTTTAGGAAAAGTGAAAGATGTCTGTTGCAGTCGTATAAATTCTTCCTGTAAGTGTATTTTCTTCACTTCACATAGTACTTCAATATGTACTTTATGAGAAAACTAAAGAAAGATTGACAAAATTGTACACATAATGATTAGAAATAACAACATGTTTAATAGCAAGTATACCTTCACGTAAATTGACGTTACTAAACTGGAAAAAAAAACAGAACCATGTATCCTGTCCTAAAGCATGACGCATTAGCTTAGTTCCCACACTTTTTCCTTTTTTAGTACAGATCTAACCACAGCAAATGGCAATTCACGTGCTTTTTCAGCAGGTATCTGATGTTCCTTGAAATTTCATTACAATTTAGCTTTTCCAGGCATGCCAGAAAACATATTCAAGTTGCCCTGAGCTTACAGGAAGAGAATTCAGAACTTACCAGAAAAAAGTAAACTCATCTTTTCTGTCTTTCAGGATTTCAAATCCCTTACTTTCCTATCATGAATTAAATTATGATAACAATAATAAGTGCATGTTCTACATGCTGTAGAAAGAAAAAGAAAACATATCCTGTTTCATCAACCCATATTTCAACCACTTCTATTCTAAGCTCAAGACAGAAGTAGGAAGGTTGCCCATTTCTCTAAACTGTTTTGTGGATTCAGGCCTCGAAAGGTTTTACTCTCCACTACACAAACATATTTCCACAGCCTTCAACAGCCCAAACACCACCAACTAATGTGCTGAATACCCTAAGCATCCTTTAGTTGTTATTTCTGTAGAATCTATGACTGATCACCTTTTGAAAGGTCTTTCTTTTAAATGTGTTACAGATGCAAACAACTAACAGCTAAGAAATTAATAAAGACCTGATGAAAACCTATGAAAAGTGAGGATTTTTATTTAATTTCAAGCATGAAACTCTTCACAGTGCTCATGAGTCCACCACTCATTTTGCATTTCATTATCTACTGTGACAGGGGACTGATGTTCCCTGCACCTCTGTACAAATCCTACTGTCTTATTTTTCACATAAGAAAATGTACATATGGCAGCTGAAATCAGGACAATAGAGGCACCACTGCTTCTGGTTAAAGCTAGGATTGACATCAGTCCTACAGAAATATGCAAACCCACATTTACATTTCAATTTGAAGAGCAAACTGCTAAAATCATGCCAGTGGATCCGATTAGCCACTTTTCTTCTGAGGCAGAAAATTCCTTTGTGTTAACATATTTTCCTGTTCAGTTCTGACGGAACAGGAGGATCTGCTCAAGCACATTTGATTTCTATTTTTCTAATAATCCTGAATGTGGTATTTCACATTCTGTCACCCTTACTCACTTAAAGCAATATTTCAGCAAATGTGTAAGCAGGATTTTGACCATACCTCTTTCGTCCCTTTAAGAGCTAAGCCCTCATGCCAATCAGGGCCTAAGGCACTGCCCAGTTTGTCAGCTGCTGCTATAGGTCTTTCTTTTTCCTCATTTCCTGAAGGAAAGAGATGAAGAAGATCAGATTTAGCATGCATACTACATTGCCCGCAGAATTCAGAACGAGGGTCCTCAATTAAGAGAAATATGATCTGGTTGCCAAAAGGGAAGACAAAATGTAATGCCCCCAAACCCATTAACCTGCAGACAAGTCAGACTCCAAGCCACCATTCAGTTTTATGCCTTTCATTACTTCACTCATCTCAGCAACAACCATGCCACCGTGAGGTGTCTGCATGGACCCTTGAGAGCCAGACAGACCCCAACAGCACCAGGCTTCTGGAGACGCGCTATAGACTTGGTTGCTTAGCACCAGTGCTAACATTTAAACTGATGTCCATCTGCCAGCAAATGTGCACTGTCCCCTCCCCACCGCACAGAAGTGCGAATTCTAACATAACACGATACATGTGAAGAACACTGGGTGGTGCCATTTAGTGATGTTTAGGCTGACAATCTCACAATTTATTCTTCCGACCTGAAGTCTAAAACCATGCTCTTCTTTTTGTTAGTATTTTGGTCAAATACATGTTTCTGTCACATCTGTTCATGCAGTTCTGATTAACTGTTCTTAATTAACACTACAGTTTCACTGCACCTGTAATCATGGTCTGTGATGTTTTATCTGGTCCTCCAGTAGCTTATTATGGGACAGGTCTTTACATAATGCTGACGTAATTCAGAAAAAACATTAAAACATTACAGAAAATAAAGAAAAGTTCTTCAGCAGATGGAATATTTGGCACAGATATAAAGATAAGCACATTTTTTGCAGTTTACAGGTAACTATTACATGCTGTTGTGTGTCTACATAAATTCTGGAGGGGATTTTATATTGCTTTTTTGAAGAAGGAAATGCCACTGATAATAAGACTAAACCTTATTTACAGCCTGCTAAATTAATTAAATGCTGCTGCTGCCGTGTTAGAAGACCAAAGCACCATACCTTCCATTGTGTACTTGGTTCTTTTACATTCAATTGGAGTCTCTCGTTTTTCAGCAGTTAGCTTTGGAATGAGAAATTCAGCTGCTCCCGCATCAAAAAAAGTGTTCCCAATGGCTTTGTCTTTGATAGCCCAGATCACTTCACAGCCTTCAATTTCATACCTGTGGACATTTAAACAATGAATAAAGTGGCAGACAGATTCTGAAAAGGATCTGACTTAGCAACACAAGTGTGCCTGGTTTCATTCCAGAAGCTTGAAATAAGGGACCTAAGACTTTTAAACCTATCAAATCCACTGCAATGCCAGACTGTCCACTGCTAGGAACAGGCATTTATATCTTGTTTGTACTACCTGGAACATGAACTGCTGGAGACATGCAGAGGACAGTCTATTGAAAAGTGAAAAAGTTACTCCCTACAACACCACACAAGACCATATAATTGTCTAATACAGGTGGTTCTGTAACCTAGCAGACTGCAGGACCACACGGTTCAGTATCCTATCTGTGACAAAGGTCACATCAAACATTTCAGAAGTTCTATTGACTTAAATTAAGCTGGGTGCAAGATAAGCCACCTCTTTATTCCTGTTACATCTTCTGTCTCCAGAAGTCAGACAAGTTTTCTAACTGAAACACTGCCCTTATCATTGTTAACAGAAATCTCAGTTGGTGCCAAACCAGAAAAACACCGTATATTCTTGATAGCTGTGTCAAAGCTTCTTCTGAAGCCTGCTGAATTTTACATGACAGTAAGCACCACTACACTGTGAAAAAGTTATTTTGATCAAATGCTTCAAGAACTACAATTTTGTAAGTCAACCTTCTCCCAAACTCTTGCACAATACATTTAACATTTTATTGTCATTTTATTTGCATATGCATCTTCAAGATTTAGTCATTTACTTACACTAATTCAAGTGCAATCCCACCATTTCCCACCACTACTATTCTCTCAGCTTGAGCCAAATTCTTCTGAAAAGCCTGCATTAAGAAAGGAAAATTGTCAATTACAACTTAGATTATATGTTCCTTCATGCTGATCAATTATATCCTCTTCAATATTTTCTTGCTTTCTTAGTCATCTTATTTTAATTTTCTCAGACTAATGATATGCATTTACTTATGCTAAGACCTGTTACAGAAGCTAATGAAACCTGTAAAGTTCTACCACATTAAGGGATGAAGTTACTGTTACCGTCTTACAAGTCTCAAATTGAGACAGGAGAGATAAAATAATAACATGTAAACCAATTCAACAGAGCCTTTAACAGAATCTAGGAGACTGTTCTCTGTCCTACAGACTATTAACACTGGGATATCACAACTTGCATAACTTTCACAGTAATCTGTATAACATTAAAAAGGCAAAGATACAGAAACTTGGTAATTTAAAAACTCCTTATCAGGAATCGGTAGTCTAAGAAATAATTTGTAGCAAGTCTGAGAACCAATTTTATTTGTGCAAAAGCTTTCAGAAACAAACAAGTCTCCAAATCACACCTTAGTGGTGACAGAACATCCTACTTTTCGCTGGGATAGAGTTCTTTTGCTTCCTAGTAGCTAGTGGCTGTGTTTTGGCTTTAGGATGAGAGTAATGTTGATAACATACTGACATTTTAGTTGTTCTAAGCAGTGTTTACATTAAGTCAAGGACTTTTCAGTTTCTCACCCCACCCTACCAGCAAGAGAGCTGGTGGGGCACACAAGAAGCTGGGGGAAGTCACAGCTGGGACAGCTGACCCAAACTGGCCAAAGGGACATTCCAATACTATCAGCTATGGGGAAAGCTGGCCAGCAGCTTCTGCTTGGGCACTGGCTGGGCATTGGTCAGCAAGTGGTAACTGCACTGTGCATCGCTTGTTCTGTATACTCTACTTCTTTTATGAAAAGGAATAAGGCCTAAAAACCTAAAGACTCCTGAGAAGAGACTCAGCTCTGTAAACGCCCCATTCTGTCTTGCAAAATTGCTCAACTCTCTTGTACCAAGGAAACAGAGCATGGTGTGCTGAATCACCCTGTTCTTGCTCATTGTACCCAAGCCTAAGCCATTGATAGAGACTGCTGTACCAGGTACTAGAAATCATACATCTGATAAAGTTAGACATATCAATAGAAGAAAATGGTAGCAAGCCAAGATTTTTTGTACAAGAGTCTGGCAGAGCCACTTATGAAAGAAGGTTGAAAAAAGTTCAGCCCTGAGGAAAACCACCTGAG
This sequence comes from Falco naumanni, assembly GCF_017639655.2. Classification (NCBI taxonomy): domain Eukaryota; kingdom Metazoa; phylum Chordata; class Aves; order Falconiformes; family Falconidae; genus Falco; species Falco naumanni. The sequence goes on from NC_054058.1 coordinate 19,540,285, forward strand.
CAGGGCCGAAAGGCCTGAACAACCCTCCCAAAACTGATGCCAAGAGAAGACTCCACCTGAACTCTGCCCAGGCTCCACCTATCACTAATATGCAATGAGATTTTGTAATCACATGAATAATGTATGTAAAGACATTGCAATCATGTATGTCAAATGTATAAATTAGCCTGTTTTGCACGTGTGCTTCAGAGTGAACTACCTCCTCCCCCACGCAGGTAATAAATACCTTGCTACTAAAAGTACAAAAAGTCTCCTAGCAGTTTTCTTCATTCCGAGTTTTTTTCGGCTTAATTTTTCATGATTATTATCTCTTCCTTTCCTGTCCTAATAAACTGTCTTTATCACCATGCACAAATTTTTGTTTTTTTCCCCACTAGTTCTCTCCACCATGCCACAGCAGGGATGGGCAAGCATCTGTGTGGTATTTATGTGCCTGCTGGGTTAAACTACGACAGAGAAATAAAATAAATTTAAACACAGGCCAGACAGTATTTTTTAGATCATAGTATAACCACTTCAAGTATTTTCTTTCAAACAAATCAAGAACCATGACTATTAGATCAATTTTTGCAATTACACAAAAATCTGTTCTTATGTGCTTCCAGTTTACCTGACTAACTGTGTCAAGAGAGCCTGAACTGTAAAAGATCAGGAAAACTGCAAAGGAAAAAGTCCTTTAATCCCTTCAGAGAAAGACACTGAAGTTGTATCAGAGGGGACTAGTGGACACAACCAATCATCATTAAAATAAAAAGCAAACAAAACCTTAGAAACAAGCATTTTCAGCCTCATTCAACATCAGTTTTGACAAATGATAGTCCAGTCTACTGTTTCCCCACAGTGCCCAACAGTGGACGCACAGGGAAGACCATCAGAAGACAACAAGCACATGTCGATAGTATCCTGGAACATGTATTTTTTCTTCCCTCTTTATTTCTCTTGTGTTTTTTTTTAACTCAGGTAAACGTTTAATATCCAAAACAAACAACAATTTCATAGTTTCACTTCACTTTGCTTGAAAAAGTAACATCTTTTTTATTCTCAGCATCAAACTTAATTTGATGAACTCCAGTTTTTATGCTATGGAGAAGCAGTGTTCACTTTTGTTAAAGAAAATGTAGTTTGAATTAAGAAATCTGAAGTGCTGAAGCTGATAAGTGGCATAACCAGGCCTCGGCCTTTGTATAGCCCTACTCCAAGGCTGTTTTAAAACGTAGTCAAGTTAATCAGCAGGAGAATAGAAAAACAATAGATGAGAAATTTGTGTACACAGGTGCTTTCTGAAACACAGATGTCTTTAGAAAAATTAATATAGATGAGTAGGAATTGCTTGTTCAAAGATTAAGTGTGCTTGCAGGATTGTGTGAGTTAAAGCAGGTGGAAAAAAGATCATGATCCGAGGAGGACCCTGAAACCAAGTCAGAGACTGGAACCAAATAGATGAATCAACTGGGACAGGACTGGGTGATGGATTCCAGACCTGATAAGACCAAAGGAAACTCCCAGAACTTCTGACTTTGACTAGTGATCCGATTAGTGTATATAAGCCATGCTGCACCCCTTTGTTCTCTGCCCATCACTGAGGTGGTGGCCCAACTCCGAGTTGTGATTAAAGCAAGCCTAACGGTACCCACATCTGTGTGATATTCTCCTTCTAACAACTTTCACCCTGTCTCCTCTAATTCTAAAGACCTATAGCAGTGAAACCTCTTTCTACTTCCAAGCTGAAGTTTTAGTCCGAGTCATTTTTCATTTGAAAACTTTTTCACATCTTTGACTACAACTCTTTTCTGTACAATGGGGACAAACTACAGTAGAATTAAAAAAAAAAAAATGCCCTACAGTAGCTTTTCACTGAGCAGCCCTTCATACAGTGTAGCAGATACACCTTCTCAGGGAAGTTTCTACTGACGCCTACTTCCTGCTTGTATTTTCAGATTGGCTTCCACATGGAGGGTAGAACACCATTTATTCTAGATTATCATGTTATAAATACTGTCTATGAGCTATTTATAAACTTAATAAATTTAGTGACTAATTAATTTAATGGTATTTTAAGGCTATTTCTCTACTACTGAAAGTGTTTATATTTAAGGATATACAATAACAAACATCATCTGTTTCTCCATTTCACTCCATAATCATTTTTAGTATTTTGCATCAGAAGCAGGAATATATTATACACTTTTAAGTCCAAAACAAATTTACCTGTGCGCTGTCAGTGTCCCGGATTCCTAATACATATGGGTTTCCTTCAAAAATTAGTTTTGGTTTTGCTCCAGCACACAGGCAAAGTTTTTCATACATATATTCCTTCCCATCTTCAGTGACAATCCTCTGTTAAAAATGAAGAGAAAAAGCAACTGCAGACCTCTAGGAGAGCATCAGCATTTTTTTCCTTAGCATCATAGTATTTTGCAGGTATTAAAAGCTGTAACCCGCTTCTTAAAGAGCAAGCCTTCCTACTCTCATTGACTCTGTGTCGTTTATTTGCATTACACTCACCACAAACTTACAGGCATATGACATTATATGACAGACGGTGCACTCAAAGAAAGATGACATACAAGGATTACCACTTGGTGTCACTGTATTTACTAGCTGTACTAGAAGAATAGGTTTTCTATGTGACAAATATCCCACCCCATCAACATTAACATTATGCACTAGTGTATGTTAGCAATTAAGAATCTCATTCAAAACATTTCAACAACGGTAAACCTGTACATAACTTAACCTGGCACAGGCTAGAATACAGTTTAGAAAACCGGCAAATTCTGTTCTTTGCTAAAGAAAAAGGGTAGGCACTAAACAAGCTACATCATTCTGCAACAAGCAGTACTTAACATTCTATGACCTTATTTGTTTTCCAAACTAGAAGCTAAATAGTTTACACTAATTTTGCACAAAGAGTTTTTAAAGGTTATGGGCAAAAGATCGTCCAAATCTATACACATGAAATCTTTGTGTCCACAGACACATACCTAAACTAAAACACCATTATAGAAGTGATACAAGAATATCATTAAATTCAAAATATTAGCAGAATCTAACTGGAATCATATCTCTAACTTAAAATGAGCAAAACCAGTTTTGGATCTTAATGTGAATTTCTGGTAATGTTGAAGTGAAAAATAATGTTGAGCTGACACAGGCACTAACACAGATCTGTACATGCTGTACATTGCTCATACTTGCAATGTATTTCCTGCTAAAAATAAAGAAGAAAAGATGGAAATGTTGTTTAAGAACTCTTCCCCCCCCCCCGCCCCGTGTCACAAAGTCCTTAAGATTTTGGTCTCTGTAGCAACAAGCAGTAATTCAAGAATCAGAGATCTCTCCAATCAAGGGTTACAGCAATTTTCAGACACCTATACTGACATACAGTATTGGTTTCATCAACCGGTTTCCCTGCTGTTCCAATCAGGTATTCAACAAAGTATGTCTAAGGTGTCAAAGAATTAAATCTAAAAGATACGGTCTCTTAATCAACAAGCAATTTTTGATCTACAATTTTGTCCCTTGTATGTATTTCTACTTGAACAACAGCGTAAGTCGTAAGTGAAATTAAAAGTTAGGAAGTATTTTCTTGTGATTTTGGTAACTTAACACTTTAATAACCAGAATGTTCTTGAACAGAATTTCACACCCAGAACGTTGAACTGCTTAAGATATTTCTTAAATAATTGAAAAAACATATAAAAGACAAAACACCAGCTTACATGTTCATCACTTTTCAACTGTTTTACTCCAGACTGTATAACTTTGATATTGTGATATCGTTTTTCTAATAGAGAACTTGGTTGCTCTTCCACATCAAATTCTTCAAGTGTTTTGGAGACCTGTAGGAAGAAGAGAGGTATTTAAAAATATGAATCATTTATCCATCCCTTTTTCTAAAGCTTGTAACAAAATGTGTTATGTTCATTTCCAGTAAAGAAGTCACAACATAAAGCCAGTATTGTCACAACACATGTTATCACGTTACTGCTAAGTTCCTTTTTCTATATAGAATCCTTTCATGCCTATTCTTTGTAAAGAGTCAAAGTAGCACAGAGAATTCTAATTCTAAAGCTACACATTAAGCAAAAACTGGAGAATCCTGATGGCTGCTCTAACTGCTATGAAGTTTTATTCCATAAATAGAATATATTATTAGTTTTTAACACTGCTTTTTAACTTACTTGATGCAGTGTTAAGACCCTGTTTTTCTGTTTGTTGTAACTTTGATGAAATTACTCAGTAATATTCTCCCATATGAGCATTTTCCTCTCCTTGGCATTTTAGGAAAAAGATTTTGGTCAAAATACCTTACAGTATTTTGTAATATAAATAATATTTTGTAATATAAATAACATTTTGTAGTAAAACACCTTTTTTCTGGAATAAATATTTTTATTCTATTTAAAAAAAACCCAAACCCACAACACAAAACCCCACCACTGACATTTTCTGCAAAACCCTAATGATTCAAAAACCTTTTGTTGCAGGTAGCCAGCTGGCCCTTAGGGCAGGAAAAGAGCTTACCATTGTCCAACCTGTGAACGGGACATATAAGTCAAGTGTTCAGGCAAAACAGATTCAAGATCACCTCAAAGCATTTACTCAGCATCTCATCCATAGTCACTATGTGATACTACAGAGACTCCGGGCAGGGGGTGGGCGTGCAGGGGCAGGAGGCACAAACCAGGACTTGGAAAACATTCAAGTTATGTCTATCTGGGGTTTCTTCCAGAAGGGAGCACCTGCATGGGAACCTCCATGCTTTCTACTTTACAGAATACTCAAAAGAGTCTGGAACAAAACTAGGAACCAGAAGCCACACAATGTTTGCAATTCAGAGAGAAATTAAGATGCTCATGTCCAAAACTTCAATGCTGCTGCCTTCAGATAGTGTTTGGCTATTCCCTTATTCTTCAGATATTGAAACTTCTGCCAATGTGAATTATAGACTCTACACCTCTGCAACGTGTAAATGTCTTTTCCTGGATACTCATGACCCTACTGTCAGCACTCAAGCTCAGAAGATATTCTTTAGCTGGGTGTTATTCTTCCAGTCTCACATATAGCTCTCGGTCTCTCAGCCATGTTCTGAGCATCCCATTAGCCCTGGGCAACAACCACAGCGCAAAAAGGAAGAGATGCTGACAGCCAATTACAGCCACTACATGCAAAGAACTGCTGTTCAAATCTCTCTATGCTTTATTTCCACACACACCCGCCCCAGTTATTTGAATTAGGCATTCATATACCAGGAAGAATTATGTTAAAACCGGACTGTCAGATAAATTAGAGTGGCTTTTCTTTCTTATCACATACTCATCATGAGACATGCCTCACCTGTTAGATACCATGTTTCAGAAAGACAGTCATGAATCTAAAGGCCAAGTGGAAGCCCAGCTCTCCATGTCTTAACTTTCCCTGACAGGTAAAACCTAACTTTTTACTGGCTGGCAGCTTTGTGTCCCGAGTTCAGTGCAATCCAGTCTCCAACTCTTTCCGTGCCCTATGGTAGAGTTTGAAGTTCCCTCAGAGTGGGGAAAAAAAGCAGTGCTTTCCAAGATCTGAGCACCTCAGCAAAACCAGCTTAGTAAACCTGCTAAGGCCAGAAATCTGAATTCATGTACAGATTTTATTTTCTTTCTCAAACCAGCAGGAGAGAGGTCATTGAATCACCAGCTGCTGGAGATAAAGCTGAAGGCAATTTCACAGAAGACTATCCCTTTTTTATTACTTGTTAGAAGTCTGTTTCTGCCTGAAACTCAAACACAGTGCTGTATAGGAGAACCGCTAGCCAGACTAAGTTTCTGAAGTAATGTATTTCAAAGATACCATTACAGTGCTTAAAATGGAGCCCCCATTAATAATGCAGTGGAATAAAGCTTTAGTAACTTCAAAAATACTTCAACCATATAAGCATCCAATTTAACCTTTGCTCAAATGGCATGAATATATTCACTAATTACTAATGATTATGCATCACTAGAAAATATCTCTTCAGTCCTGCTAGCACTTACTATTACAGCCACACTAACATGAAAATAAGTTCAAAGTCATATGCATTTTCAGGATTATGTTCTAAATTATTTGTACCTATGCAAACTTCTGAAGAGGTCTTCCCATAACAAAAAGTAAGTCTCTCTTACCTGTTTGAAATTTGTTACAGCTTTTATAACTGGAGAAGCTGTCACTAAAAGAACATCTTCTGATGGGAATTCCATGGCCAGCTTGTAAAGGAACAGAAATCACGATGAGTGAATACAGTCATCAATAGATTTTGACTTTAAGATAATAAACTTATTGGTGAAAGGTAGCATGTATTATTACATTACTTTAGTCTTGTAGAACCCTACTGGATAAACACTACTTCAAGACTATGAAAGAATAACAACTAAAATGAACAGAATTTGGAGACCCAAGACTGATTCATTTACACACAAATACATCTTCAGGAACTGCAACCATGGTATAAATGACTACTCTAAAGCCTATTCTCACAGTATTCTAAAGGGCAGCCTATGGGACAGCCTATGATCATGTGATTTCTGGAGATACCCAGTTACTGGACATACTTATTTTTATTGCACAGTAGTGAGTAATTGTTCACAGATTTCATTTTAACAGAGGAAATGCTAACTCCTATTGGCTATTTTAAATGTCATTTAGTAAACTGATAAATGGATTATTCTCTTCAGAGTACTACTAAGCAATAGAAGACTTTTACAAGCCCCAAGCCAAAGTGAAAAGTTCCTATTTTAAACATGCATTGTTCTGCCACAGAAAATAAATCAGCTCTGTCAAGAACAAATCATCTGTCTCTGAGGTACAGGCAAAATGCAGGGTTCCTTGTCACCACATTCTGTAGATGAACAGAACAGTTGTATAAGCCACGAAGAAGGATGTTTCATGTCATGCACAACCAGCTGCGCTATAAAGGGACTAGCATGTATTCCTGTACCTCAGACCTGTGTGATCTGAAGGTTTATGTGGTGAAGCCTTGTTGGTTTAAGGGAGATTCACGTTGGCAAATACAAATTAATTTAACAAGGCTATGTAATCCACACTTTATAGCATGAATCCCTAACATATTTCACACGTATCACAGCTGAACACTTTGTATTGACAGATAACAGGAAGAAAGGTTAAGTAACACACTGTGCTGCAGCAGGTGCTCCCAGCTGTATCTAATAAGCCTCAGAAAAACAACAGAACACTACGGAGATCATGTTCAGTAGCTTTATTAATGACAGATAGTGGGATTGAGCGTACCCTCAGCAAGTTCACAGATGACACCAAGCTGAGCAGTACAGTCAATTGGTTAGAGGGATGTCATCCAGAGGGATCCTGACAGGTTTGAGGAATAGGCCCACATGAACCTTGTGAAGTTCAACAAGGTCAAAAGCACAGTCCTGCACCCAGGTTGGGGCAATCAACAGTATTAGTCCAGACTGGGGGATGAATGTATTGATAGCAGCTCTGCAGAGAAAGACTTGGGGATATTGATTGGTTAAGAATTAGATAAGGATTGTAAACATGTGCTTACAGTCCACAAAGTCAATCGTATCTGGGCTGCCCAAGAAGAGTGGCCAGCAGGTCAATGGGCCCCACCTGGAGTAGTGCATCCAGCTTTGGGGCGCCCAGCACAAGACAGACACAGACCTGTTACAGCAGGCCCAGAATACAGCTGGTCAATGGTCAGAGGGCTGGAGCACCTCTCTTATGAGGACAGGCTAAGAGATAGGTTGTTCAGCCTGAAAAAGACAAGGCTTCCAGGGAGACCGTACTGTGGTCTTTCAATACGTAAACTGGGCTCACAAGAAAGACAGAGACATTTTACCAGGCCCTGTAGCGACAAGAGAAGGGGTAACGGTTTTAAACAGAGATTTAGATTAGGTATAAGTAAGAAATTCTTTACTATGATGATGGTGAGACACTGAAACAGGTTGCTCAGAGAAACTATGGATGCCCCATCATTGGAATTATTGAAGGTCAGGTTGGATAGGGCTCTGAACAACCTGATCCACTGGAAGGCGTCCCTGCCCGTGACAGGGGAGCTAGAACTAGATGATCTTTAAGGTCCCCTCCAACCTAAACCATTCTGTGAGTCTATGTAATTTTAAGACAGCCATCATGTATTTTGCATCAGTTATACTCAAATGCTTACCTCTGCCCTCTTATTAAGATTTAATGGTTGTTTGAAACTTTCATTTAGTATTATTAAGGTTATTTCATTTCTTTACTTTTAAAAATACTAAAACTAAAAATCTGCCAGATAGAGTATTAGGTTTATCCATGCATACAGAAATGTGCAAGTCATCACAATCTAGAAAGAAATGCTGCCATATAAGCATGAAAGGCAGAAGTTACGTAAGACATGAAAAATCTTGTGGCAATAAAAAAAAAGTCACACTCAAACTTTTAAGACATTTTTGTCAGAATATTTCAAAACATACTCAAAAAGTAACTATATGTGAAAATACTTGAGACAGACCTGATGCAACGATTGCTCTCAGCTGCCTGAGAAGTCTGAACTACAAGACATCACATACCTAAAATGCAGTATGATGGACAAGTTGTTTATTGCTACTATGTTCCACAGAATTGTACTTGCTCAACACTAGAGCTGAGAAAAATTGTGTTCAATATTCCTCTTTCATTTAAAGCATGCGCTCAACTATACATGTACAACACATAAATTCTTCTAGAACACAGTGCCACTTTTAATGGATTTAGTGAATTAAAACATATACTAAAAGACCACTAATACTCACTGCTGTGCTTTCTGCAGTACTAAGAGATGAGCCAAAAAGAGGCAAGTCTCTGCCATCATGTAACAATCTGATTGGGTTTTCCAAGGAAAAGAAAAAAAAGGTGAGGGAAAGAGCCCAGGGGGGTAAGTGGTACTCTCTATGAACTGACAAAAAAACCAAAGCTTTAACTCTTTGGCACTAACACAGCAGAAAAAAAATAATCAAGAAAACAATATATGCTAGTCCCTTTTACAGCAATCTTAAAGATTACAGACATCCACTATAAATTGGAAATAACTGTATTGTGAAACAGGATCATAGCAACTAGATACAATTCTAAATTACTTCCAGGAAAACAAAGTCTTTGGGAATATGAAATGTATGATCCAAAACTTATTCTTGCAAGCACATAGGGATAACACAAGAGCCTTAATTATGTGAATAGTTTAATCAACTTTTAAGGGATTACTCATATTAATATAGTATTTAAGGGTCTGTAGTACCAGTGCCCACATATTGCATTAACCATGAATAAAAGGAAAAAAAACCCAAACTAGTAGAAACAAACTAATTCCATGAAGATGGAGAACAGTATCAGTATTTTTTTTAAATTAGCCTGCATGTAGTTTATACAATGTCAGAAATTAAATAGTATCACTTCATCACCAGAGAACAGATATATCTGAAACACAGTCTTTATACTGCTTTTTAGTTTTAGTATATAAAATATTCACTGAACTAATATCCACATCATTTCATTCCACACTATAGGTACAAAGTTATCTCCAGTTACTGTTACTTTAAAAACACTAAAAACCTTTAAAAAAGAAACAAATAAATTTATTTTTAGAGCTTGAGCTCATGGAAAGCTGGAGACTGGACAACATCCACAGGTGTACAGCCCTGAACATGGACACAGGAAAAACAGAGCAGTGCTTTTATAAAAAGCAGGACATCGCAGCAGCCTTCACTTGAGCGGCAGTACAAACTTTATGGCTGCGAGGAATGATGCATGCAGGGCTCCTTCAAGTCCCTGGCCTCTTGGCCAGCACACGGAATGGCAGCTTTCCCAAGTTACAAAGTTCTACTCCCCTTTTTATGAAGCAGTCGTAAACTCGTACCGGGTTATTTGCACGACTATTTTAACCTCTTCAATATTTCTAGACCGACAAATACTTTTATATTACAACACTGCTTCCCTGGGGCTGGTTTTGTTTCAATTTGTTGGTTTGTTTTTGTTTGTTTTTTTTCAAAAGAGGGACAAATTATTTGTAAACAAGGGGGGCGCGTAATTATGTAATTAATGTATAGATAAAAATATCTAAGAAATGACTAATAAATCTAATGAACTGTTTTACGTAATTTCGTAAGTCGACCCTATAAAACACGTACGCCTTCAAGCGAACCGCGCCGCCCGAGCGCCCCCCCCCCGGCCCGGCGGTCTCCCGCCGCGCACGGCCGGCCGCGCTTAAGGCGCACACGGAGCTGCACAGGGCCCGCCCGCCGGGCCCGCCCCCGGCACCCTAAAGGGCCGGTGACGCCACGGGGCTGGGGAGCCTCGCCCGAAGGCCGAGACCCGGCCTTACCGGCCCAGCTCCCGCCGGGGCCGCGGGGGAGGGCCGAGGTTGGCGTGCGGGGTCAATATGACACCCCGCTCGGCCCCAGGCCCCCGCGCCCGGAGTTCTCTACCGGCTGGGGGGGTGGGGGGGTGTGTGCCGCGCGGGCCGCGCATGCGCGAAGCGGGCAGAGGAGGCCCCTTACCTTCTCCGCACAGGTAACCCCTGCGATTCCTCCGCCCACCACCACGAACCGACTCCGCGCAGCGCCGGCGGAGGCCGCCATTTCCCTGCCTGCTCCCCTGCGCGCCGCCGCCGAAGGAAAAAAATAATCGCCGGTTACCCACGGGAGCGGCTCCTCAGCGCCGCCTCCCCGCCAGGCCGTGGAGGGCGGCGGCGGCGGCAGCAGCCCAGCTACGGCGGGCGGTGGCGCCTAAACTTCCTCTGCTGGCGGCGCGCCCTCCCGCGGGGGCGGGGCGGGGCGGGGCGGGGCGGGGCGGCGGAGCCACCCCTCCCTCAGCTCGCCCGCCCGTCACACCTTTTTCCCGCTGATTTTTATTTAATTCGGAAGTTACATTCTTCCTTGGCGGAGCGAGGACTTCGCGGGCCTGAACGCTGGAGGATTCTGATGGACTTTGCCAAGGGACCAAAGAGAGCAGATAGCAAATAGCTATGATAAAAAAACAAAGAAAAAAAATTACGTTCAGGTCTTTCTTCACCCCTTAACGGGATATCAGGAAAAAGAAACACGGGAATGCGAGACACTGCCTTCTCCCCAGCCGCCCCCGATGCTGGATACAACAGAAGCAGCACGGCGGCAGCGTGTGGCGGTGCACATGGGGCGGGTGTTCCCGAGCTGCCCCCCCGCACCCCCCGGGCCCCCCCCAACACCCCCCCGGGATCCCTCACCCCCACCCCGGGATCCCCCGCCCGGGCCTCCCCCGCCCCCCCACCCGCACAAGGTGCCACCGGGCGCAGGGACCGTGTGCAGGCACCGGGCGGTCCCCGCGGCGCGGCCCCGCCGGTCAGCGGCCCCTCCGCTTTCAGTCGCCGCAGCCGATGGCTTTGCTGCTTCTTTCTTTGGTTTTGAGACTAGGGCAAGTGTGGTACGAGATGTATGTGTCACAGTCAGGACACAGACTGACGCCTATAAAGGGGCCAGCCATGCCTATAGCTGGAGATGAGCTGCTTAAAATGAGTTCCAAGCTTTTGCGCTCTGGTTTACCTTAGAGTTTTCAGCACATCAGTAAGTACGATTTTCATTCTAACACTGACCTTCAATGCTTTTGATCCTCTTGGAGGAAGGGATGAGCTATACGGGATAAAACTACTAACTGCATGCACCACAGAAAATTACTTTTATTTTATGGCCGATGCCTGTTCAGACATTCCTGTAGCCATCAGGACATCAATCACACCCTCCAAAACAGTTACTTCCTGATGGCAGTTAGTTATAAATACTTTCATTTTGTCTTTTTTTTAAGAAGTAACTTTTTTCCCAGCATTGAAGGTAATTTTACAGTCCAGACAATTGCTGGCCATTTTGGTCATAAACTAAATTCTGCTCTCTGAACACAGCGCATGCCACTGTAAATTACCTGAGTAAATGACCTGACCTAAACGGTGCAAGATATTGGATAGACTTGCGTCATCAGGTACAAGAATACCTTCCAAGGATTTTATTCTGCAGTATATGATAAACGACTGGAGAAATTCTCATTTTACTTGCAGCATTTGCTTGTGCAAACTAAGAAAAGTTGTTACTGCCTCCATTCACAAAAAATGTAAAAAACCAACACAACCAGGCAAATTAAGACTGTGAAAAGAATTGCTCACAATTACGGTATACCTTCTTAGTTTCTAACTGACAGCAAGGAGGTGATAAGTGCAGACCTGTAAAAACTTTTTCAGATTCATAACGTTTAATTGTATAGGGGATGTAATGAACTTGGCTTTAGTAACAGTAGCCCACTGCAAATTCATTCCGGACACTTCTTACCAATCTCAGTGCATATGCATTGGAAAGGAGTAGCAGAGGATATGGGACCGTGAAAGTAGATGGCAGTCATTAAGTAGGTTTTATCCTTTATTAAGCAAGAACTCTTAATGTTCTCTGAGGAACTCTGAAAATCACTGTGCAACCATCATGGTGCCTATGTCACTTGTATCCACGTGCGTATAACCTTCCATGCATGACTTTGCTTATCTGACGCTCACAATCTAAATATAACTGTGACTGTCATAACCACCCCAAACTCCAGTAGCCAAATCCTTGGTGCAGACCATAGATGGAGTGGGTATTGACTTGGGGGAGTCCTTACAAAAATTCTGGAAGAAATCCACTTGTCTCGAAAGCACAATCGTTTTTCTATGAAGGAAAATATTACATTTACAGTTATGGGTTGACTGGATCTCATCCACCCTGCATCCTCTGCTAAATGGCCACTGTGCAAGAGCAAGGCCTGCGAGATCATGGCTTTGTTGTGGAAAGCCAAGCATGCTGCATGTAGGTAGTGATGCACTTCATATTTCTATCATCCTTCCTTTCCTGCAAGTGTGTTTGGGCATCTCAGATGTCTGTAGGGCTTTGCTGATTTGGGCCAAGATGGTAGGTTTTGTCTGGGAATGTGGGTAATCTATCACTCATGAATAATGAATTAATGTACAGAATATGACAATAAAGCTTTTATAGCCATATGTACTATAAGGGTTTTTTTTTTCTTTCACTGTCTTCCATTCCTCAAGCAGATGGAGAAGTTATTCAGACAGTGAGAGAGAGGGAGGCAAGAGGTGTCTGATCCACTGATTAAATGATAAAGATGAACTGATAATTACATACTATTTGATTGGCCTTTGGAAGAGGATCAGGGAAGTGATAAAGCCTAAAGAAGTGATACGAGCACAAAACACTTTACAGGCTGAATGACATTAAAGATTCCAAGATTTTTTGTCAGTTAGTACTTGGCTCACATAAAGGCAGAAGATACAATGTTGTCATTGTGACAATCTGAAGGATTTTTAAAACTGCAGACCTCTGGAAAATCACCTGAATATTTCGGTAGCAAGAGGTGCTGGTCCAATATGATTCCAGTAAGAAAAGCACTCAGACTCTGTCAAGTATCACTTAAAATTATGTTTATTGGAGCTAACACTGTAACAGAAAAGAGGATAATATAGATAATCTCACATCCCTCCAGATGCTGGGAGCCCACAGTAGTGCAGCTTTGGATGGGTCTTCAACAATGCACACTGTACAAATCCTGTCGGTGGAAAGGTTACCCAGCAACGTGGTCTTTTGAGCTCTTACAGGATTTTCTTACAAGAAAACATTTCTATTCATCATTTCTACTGCCAAACAAAAAGGATGTCCATATGCAACTTATTGCTGCACTCTTAGATAAAGGCAAGGCCATGCAGGTGGTGTAATTGCCAGCAGCCAATGGGAGCCGATGAGAAGCTCCTTGATTGCAATTAGTGGCCTAAGTGCATGCTGTGGCCAAGGGATGTGTGCGGCACAGCACGAGCCACAGCAAGGCCAGGCTGTATGTGCAGCACAGCACAGGCTTGGGCCAACCCAGGTCAGCTGCTCTGTGGATCACTAACTCCTCGATGTACAATGATCTTCCGGTCAGGATGACTAATGACTAACTTCCACCCCTTGATCCACATACAGTTGATCTTTCCTACAGATACCATAAACTGCAGATTATACCAGTAAGTTTTTTTGGCTACTAGAAAGATTATTTTACCAAAAAAACCCCCAATTACTAAAATCAGTAATACAAGAGTAATAAAACAAATATTGATTGTGAGAATAAGTACAGGATAGCAATAACCTAGGAGCCAGGACCATCAGAGATGCCCTGCCATCAGATTCCATCCCCAGTCCCATGTACCCTAAGACACATGATGCAAATTTCACAAAAACAGTCCAGTTATGTGATGTAGTAGGTGAAGAGGAAGAAGCTTTGGTGCTGCTGGAGGGCAGAGATGTCCGGCACTTCACGTTCACTGATAAACAGCATGCAGAGATCAAAAGCGATACCGTGAGGCTCCACATAGCAGTTCTGTGAGAGATAAAACAAAGACTGTTCTTTTTACATACAACGTAAGTTCAGATACGTAATGAGGGATGTCTGCTTGCACCTTTAGGATTAAGTATGTGGCTCCTAGTCCATGTGTTCCATCTACAGGGATGAGTTTCCCTTGAAAAGCCTGGTGTTTGCACTTGCCCCTGACTCAAGGGCTCATTGGGCTCTGTCAACATCCTGGACTATACCTCTTAGTGCTGGTGTTCCAGCAGAAGATGCTATGATAGGAGGTATAGTCTTGGAAGCACGCTTTACTGTTCAAACTCTTTACAATCTTTAATAGCACTGTTGGCCAGTTATGGAGAGTGTGAGAGGGAGCTGTGCATGCATCTGCTCTTTTGATGAGACATTGGTCCATTCCATTAGATCAGCTCCTCTGGGGTGATAGGTATATGATATACCCTGTATCCTTCACGCTCAACCACCCACTGACAGACCATTGGGCCTCTAAAAAGAGACCCATTGCCCAACTGGATGCAGGCAGGTGGGCCTACCCACTGGCTAAGTAACCACTGGCCTTTCAGTATTCCTCTCTGGTTGGCATGTGCAACTGGTGACACAGCAACGTAGCTGGTATGTGTGTCTATGGCCACCAGTATGTTCTGTAATCCCCAAGGTCCAATATAATCTGTTTGCCCAGTACGACCAATAACAGGGCCTCGCTGAATCTGCTTATAAGGCTACTGAGGTAACTTTTTAGCTTTCGATATTGCACAAACTGCACACTGCCACATTTATATGTGCATCAACACCAAGGTGTCTAGGCAAGGGTTTCCTTATGAGGAAATGAGTGCCCGCAGGCAGAGCATCAGGAGATAAAATAACACTCCTAATCTGAGCGGACACATCTGCGGTGGCACTGTGCTCCCTCTCATCCCCAACACCTTGAGTGATGTAAGCATCAACCTGTCAAACCCACAGGTCTGAATTCCTGTATATTTTTTGCCTTCTTCTTCCACAAGTCCTGACTCCACAATGGTTCCCCATGTGCTATCCAGCTGTCCACTTGTCACTTACTAAACCCCATGGTTCATCCCTTACACCCTTCCCATCACTCTGCACTTGTATTGCCTCCCCTTCTCTCTCTGACACAGGCTCCAAGGTGCTGTATCATCACCTGATACTAGGACTTACAAAGGTTTATGGGGTCGACTGGAACCTAACACAACAACATGGGAAACGGCATGTTTAGCCTGTTCAAAAGCAGCTTTTTTATCATCTCCCCATACAAACTGGTTCTTCTGTTTTGTTAAATTAATCAGAGTGTTTTGCCCTGGGAGAATGCTGATTCCTTTTGGATCCCAACAAGAAAGGCACTAACATTTTCAAGAAGAATTAATAACCTAGAAAAGGTAATAGCAAGCTATATACTCTTATGTTCATATATATATACAAAGAGAAAGAAAAATATATATAAAGGTGTGTAAAAAGATATCTGAATTTATACCTAGATACACTTTATATCTGTATATTCATATAAGTATGTATATATACATATATAAAGATATATAACATACATTAAGTATATATCCATAGAGGTGTTGGTATAAAACATACTTTGATAAAAGTTAATGAAATTAATAGTTGACATTTAAATGCTAATAGAAATGAAATAAATAAAAGTAAAAAGTGAGATTCTGGGCTCCCACTTCCCAAAGCTGCTGACCAGGCTTTAGCATAGCTGGGCAGGCGGGAGGATCAAAAGGGCAGGGGGTGTAATAAGGGCAGGGGACATGAACAAGTTAGAACATGCCTGAAGGCTACAGAGCCATCCTATGTGACCCTGTGCAGAGGAATTGTAGAGGAATGAAGCTGGGTTAATTAGCATTGATAATATACAGCTGTGGGCTGGCTTCAGGGGCGGTGGGCTGGCTGATGTGGATAAGGTGCAGTCGTGGCTGTTCCTGCTAAGTAGTTAAATAGCTCATAGGGGTGTGGAAGAGGGGCATCTGGTGAAGAGAGACTGGGAAGAAGCAGGAGGAGAGTGCCCTGGAGGTCGGAGAGACAAGGAGAAGGATGCAGCAGAGGCAAGAAGCAGGGTGAACTGGCCTGAAGAGGATGAAGACACAGCACAGACAGTAGATGAACCTTTGAAACCTTGTGGGGAATTGGTGACTGTGCTGGGGCAAGGCATGGGAGCTACTTACTGAAGTTAACCTGGTATGGGATGGTAAAAGCCTTGTTGCAGCCTACTGGTTTTGATAGTGCTGTGACAACCCTGTACAAAGGAAAGCACAGTCCTGGGAGCTGGACTGAGGCCCCCTGACCTGGTCCCAGCCCAACAGCATGGCTGTGCAGTGTAACTGGGGCAAGCTCTGGGGTTTGAGTGGTGCTGCAAGGCAGAGGCAATGCTGTCAGCATGTTCTGCTTTCAGCTGGGATAGTCAATTTTCTTCTTAGTAGCTACTGCAGTGCTGCGTTTTGGATTTGGTGTGGGAACAGCATTGATAACATGCTGATGTTTTTGGCTGCTCTGAGTAGCATTTGTACTGGGTCAGGGACTTCTTGGTTTCTCAGGCCTTGCCAGCAAGAGGGCTGGAGGGGCACAGGAAACTGGGAGAGCCCACAGCCAGGAGAGCTGACCCAAAGTAGCCAAAGAGGCATTCCATACCATGGGATGTCATGCCCATGTATAAACTGGGGGTGGGGTGGGGGTGGGGAGTGGTTGGCTGGGGCTACTGGTCACTGCTCTGGAACTGGCTGGGTGTCAGTCAGCAGGTGCTGAGAAGTTGTGTTGTGCATCACTTGGTTTCTCTTATCCCTTCCCTTTGGATTTCACCCTCTCCCCTTCTACCTCCTTTTCATTATAACTGCTATTATTATTATTTTGGTTTTATTTTCTCAATTATTAAACTGTTCTTATCTCAATCCTTGAGTTTTACCTTCCTTTCTGATTCATCTCCCCACAGATACAAGAAAATATAGTATGAAACCTAAAACTCTGCTGCAGGCAGGAGTTGTGTAGGTAACCAGGAGCATCAATATGCAAACAGGAGCCTTGCTGTCTGGAAAAGAAGGTTTTGAGCTCAAGCGACTCAGCATTCCAAGAAAGGAACAGTTAGTACAGATGTAGATGAGCTCAACAAGAATGTAAATAAGGAGCCTTCTGACAAGGGCATACAAACTGCTAAAAGAAAACAAACTGCTGAAAAGACTCAAGGATACTAGGGTAAAATAATTGTGGTAATAGGAGATTGCAACCTCCTACTCAAGTGGCCCCCCCCGAAGAGGGTGGATCCCCTGCTTGGGGAGCGAATTTAAAATGAAATGTATCTTTACATTAAATCTTTAGTTTCTTTCTTGCTGCATTAGTTAGGAGGTGTAGACTTTGGAACTAACCAACTTCACTGCATGAATGTGTATTATGAGTAAAACTAAGTGTGCAAGTTAAGAGGAGTGATCCCCTGTGGGAGAAGAGGATGGAGAATGTCTGATCACTATTGATAGGAGATAAGACAGAGGAGGGTGGAGAATATCTGACCTGGCAGGAGATAAGAGAGCAACTGGGTATTGTGAAGGAGTAAGCAAGAAAAACATGGTTATCCAGCAGCAAATAGGTGTCTGCGTGCTTGTAGTGATATATAGCTATGTAACGGCATGAATGGTTTCTGCCCTGAGCCTGGTTGTACATCCAGCTGGAATTTGTATCTGGGCTCAGATAAAATATGAGCTTCTCTGTACAATAAAGTGTCTCTGGTCGCACCACAAACAGAGTCTGTGCCTTCATACACCACAATCTCACCTTGTGCCTGGTGCCACAATAAACATACCTGCTTTATAATTCTTGAGTTGTGGAGCTTGATTCCACATGTCACCATCCCCCTGACAGAGGGGGGAATGAGCTTGCATGGTGCTTAATAACCAGCTAGGGTTAAACCATGACACCTGCCAAGCCCTTGCTTAAGCATGTGGGCTAATTAAAATCAAAATCAACAGAAGTGTTTAGCAAATAGAGAACTAGATACTGAGTTATGTAACTTGTAACCAATGAAGGCCACTGTCTTTGTGTGTTGAAGTGTAAAATTTTTAGCAATTGAGGAGCTAGGCATTTGTGGGTGACCACCTAGCTTCCCTGCTTTGCACAAACTAGAATAAAGGAATAGAAATACCTGAACTCAGTGAAAGGGTTAAGGCCCCCAAGAGTAAGAAAGATGTTGTAAGCACCTTAGATGCTTAGCTGAACAAAAGAGGCTGCAGATTGAGAGACATGGAGGCACCTGGGTAGCAGATACACAGGACCATAAAGATGAGAAAGTGACAAGAGAATGGCAACAACAGCCTCCAAGGCCATGGTCTACTGATCCCAGAACTGAGTTTGCGCAGAAGTCAGTCAGTGTGTGCAGTGAAGAAGACCACAAGTCTTCATCTGAAGACCCGGACTACCACCCAAAGACCAGCAGGGAAGATGACTGCGCATACAGATCAGACATTTAAGACTCGTGTATATGTAAATGAGCTCTCAGAAATCTTGTGAATATGTATAACTTTATGGTATATAGTCTTTGAAAGTTTGCCAGATTGGGGGAGCACTCATGGTGGAAAATCCCCAGTTGGACCCCAGCGCTGCTAATAAAGAATACCTGCTTAACAGTACAGTCAAAGTGCTGTTGAGTCACATTTCTTTGTATCATCAACACCCTTCCAGCTACGAAGCACAGCGCTCTGTGGGCTGCTGTTCTCCTGTGGGCAGGTTTGTTACCCAGTGCACAGCACCAATTCACACACTGATAATACAAAGATTGGCAGCATCCAAACCCCGCAGCTTTCTAACTGCCCTCGCAGCAGTGAGAAGCTAGGTGCGGCTGGGTAAGGAGTCCGATGCAATACAACTCAGTGACAGCGGACTGTTATTAAGGAAGGCGCTCTTTAATGCAGCACTGGGGATAGCTCCACTGTGTTTCCCCCAATTTGGCAAGCTTTCTGAGACTATATACCATAAAGTTATACATAGTCACAAGATTTCTGAGAACTCATTTACATACACATGATATTCCCTGGACCTCATTAACATATGCAAATATATGATCTGCATGTGTATTCATCTTCCCTCCTGGTCTCTGAGTGGTTGTCGGGTTCTTCAGATGAAGACTTGTAGTCATCTTCACTGCACCCTCTGATTTACCTTTACTTCTGCGCAAACTCAGTTCTGGGATTAGTAGACCATGTCCTTCAAGGCCATTGTTCACATTCTCTTGTCCCGTGTATCTCTTTTCAAGATTGCATTGTCTACCATGAGATTGTCCAGGTGCTCCCTTATTTTACAACTATCCAAGCCTCTTTTATTCAACTACGTATCTAAGGTATTTACAACATCTTCCTTAACCCTTTTTGAGAACACACAAATGTTTTGGTTGTTGCTGAGCAGTGCTCACATAGCATCAAGGCTACCTCTCCAATCTGATATAGTGAAAAACCTAGAACTCTGCTGCAGGCAGAAACTGCATATATAACAGAAACATTAACACCTGAGAAAGAGCAAAGGGGGGGAGCTTAGCACTTAGCACTTCGAGAAGGGACAATTAGTACCAATGTAGATGAGCTCAACAAGAATGTAAATAATGAGCCTTCTGACAAGGACCTGTGTAGAGAAGTGAAGGCAGTGGGCTGATTAGCATTGATAATATGCAGCTGTGGCCTTGCCTCGAAGGCAGTGGGTTGATTGACATGGAGGATGTGCAGCTGTAGCTCCTTCCTGCTAATTAAATAGCCCTAAGGACTGTGGGACAGGTGGTCAGATGGAGGAGCAGTGTGGGCTGGCTTCTGGAGGAAGGAGAAACAGCATGGACAGTAGAATCTGACTGATGGTAAAAGCCTTGCTGCAGCAATTGGTGCCCTGTGTGAGGCCGAGTTGGACTCCAACCACAGCAACTGGCACCCAATGTAGCTGAGACAAGCAGGAGAATCTGCAACCCATAACAGGTGTTGTGAGAGGTGAGCTGTTGACAAATAATCAATATAGGTGTATTGCAACTTTTTTTGTCCTTCTTAACTCAAATGGCAACTTTTGGTGCCCAACATAGATGGGGAGTAATTGATATGGGTGCAGAAGAAGAAAATTCTACATTAACAATGCTTATAGATCTATTTGAAAAAAAGAAGCATAAAGTATAACAAGAAGGCAATAAGAACTTTGCTAGGATGGTGCAAAGTAAATGATGTGCCAGTTATGCTGGAAAGTCTCCAGCATTCAGATATGGCAATATGCTGGAAAATTTCTTTTTGAGGCTGCCTTGAGGGGGGGAAAAAATTGCAGCAACATAGCTAACAACGTGGAGATTGTCTCCCTATCCACTTTTAATTGTTCTAGTAAGTCTAAGACTAAACTCTATATTTGCAATGCTTATGGATATATTTGAAAAAAAGAGGTGGAAAACATGATAAAATGGCAATAAGAATTCTGCTACTGTGGTGTAAAAATTATGATTTGCCAGTTACGGTGAAAAAGGTTTTCAGCATTCAGACATGGCAAAGCATTGGAAGGATACATTTTGAGGCTGCCTTGAGAGGAGACAAAATTGCCGCAGCTTCATTAACAACATGGAGATTGATCATAGATTTGCTAGAATGATCAGAAGTGGACAGAGAAACAAATCCTATATTAACAATTCTAATAGACATTTGAAAATAGAGGCACAAAGTATGATGAGACAGCAATAAGATCTCTGCTAGAGGGTGGTGTAAAAGGAATAATTTGCACATTATGGTAAAAAAATGTCTCCAGCATTCAGATATGGCAAAGCGCTGGATTGTTACTTTTGGGGGCTGCCACGAGAGGGGACAATGTAGTGCAAGGCCTCAAGGACAAGAGTCTGAGCACTGTTAGCCTGATGAATGGAGATGTGTTAGAACTTGTAGGGCATAAGCCCTGGGAACAAAGGAACAAGTTAACAGCAGACTCTTGAGCCATAGCGGTTGAGATGACAAAGAGGGACATATAGCAGGTCAAAGAGGGACAAACAGCAAGATAAGGGAAGGGATAGTGCTGGTAAGGAACTTTGTTATTCATGAAAGTCAAGTAGGAAAAAAACCCCTAATCTTAGAATAGAGATTGCTGCTAAAATAGACTAATCAGTACCTATTGCTTAAATGATGTGTCTTAGAAGATAACTAATCGATGTAGTTCACGCTTAAG
This sequence comes from Falco naumanni, assembly GCF_017639655.2. Lineage (NCBI taxonomy): Eukaryota > Metazoa > Chordata > Aves > Falconiformes > Falconidae > Falco > Falco naumanni. The sequence continues at coordinate 19,561,813 of NC_054058.1, forward strand.
ATTTAACCAATCAGTGTGTAACATGTAGAAAGTAGAAATGTATATAAATGTAAAAGAATCACTAATAAATCGACATCTTGCTTGCATCAAGCTACGTCCGTCTCTTCATTTGCCGCAAATTGGTGACCCTGACGTGATCCGGTTAAGGATCCGATGTGAAGGGCTCTCGAATCTCCTAACTGAGCGACTTGCAGTGAATCTCACAGAACTTTGAATGGACTGCTGAAAGGGAGCGGGAGCTGGCCGGCTTGAAATCCCTCCGGAGTTGAGAGGTGAGCTGTGGGAAACCCGTAATGGGGAATCGGGCTTCGTCCCCAGAAAGAGACGTATATGGACTCATAAAGGGTCTTCTAGTCAGATTCGGGGGTCCCGTGCCTCAATCTCCTCAAATGGTGACCCCTATGGTGGTGTTCCGAAGCCTTGGAAGAATAAGGACAGAACTGGTCGATAAAAAAGACAGCTCATGGAAGAGGGCTGTGTTCCAGAGGAGACGTCTGCCTGGTCCAGCCAGCAAGACGATCGTTGAGCCAAGACAACCTAAACCCTGAGGATAACACTTGTATGTATCTAGACAGGTAAGCAGCCATGAAACTTTAGAGATTTTAAATATTTGAAGAAATTTTAAGAAGCTTTAGAAACCTGTACTCATTGAGACAGGCGAGCAGTCAAGAACCTTTAGAGACTTTGAAAGAAATGAAAGTGGTCAGCAGACAATTGTATGATGCTACCGTGGAGGGGAACTCCATTTAGCTCCTTGGTGGCAAATTCTGACTACTCTTTGCCAAGTGTGGACTAATTCTACTAACAGTGCTAAACCAGAGGAAGCTGTAAATTCCACCAACAGTGTAAATACTGAACTAGAGGAGGCTGTAAATTCCACGGACAGCGTGACTCTTCTCAACACGCTGTCAACGATAGCGATCCACACCTCCTCTGCCCCCAAAAGCTTCTGTCACTGATTGCAGCGACCCTCACAACACAGGACCAAGCACGGGAACAGGACAACTCGGACAATGATTCCATTGACACTGATAAACCTTTTGATCCAGGTCCTTTAGGTCTGGAAAAGGAGCTAGACCCTCCCTTCCTTTCCCCTCCCCCCCCCGCCCCCCGGCCTCTCTCGATGCATTGACTGTATTTTTGGGGAGGGTGAAAGGGGGTCTGCGGGATTGGTGGCAGGAATGCAAGTGGGAAGTGCTTAAGTGAGGGGTTTTGGGAGTCACTATGGCATGTTCGGTATTTTGTCAGACAAGTCAACCTTGAGAGTGGCAGCCTGTGCAATACGGGGCTGTTAAAAAGTTAAGCAAAGCAGTGCGGGAAGGGAGGATTCATAATACATTGGCTATGTCCCTTCTTGAAGCGATGGCAGAGCCTTATACGCTCACACTGCATGATTGGAAGTTATTGCTTTGTATGGTACTAGCTCTGATACAGTATATGATGTGGTTATCTGATTTTTGTGAGCTATGTGTAGTGGCCTTGATTGAAAACCTTAATTGGGGAATTGCTGTTAACTATGAGCAGTTAGCTGCAGAAAATAATTGTGCCGATTCTGTGACTCAGGCAAGGTATCCCAGGGACAACTATTTGCAAATGAAGATGGCTATTAAGGCAGTCCGGATGCGGGAGTCTTGCCACAGTCTTGCAGGGTCCTAGAGAGTCACTAACTTTAATACTAACTTTATTGATTGGCTTCAGAATATTTTGCAACAAGTCGAACATGAGGAAGCTCAAGGGTTGCTTTTAAAACAACTAGCTATGATAATGCCAATGAAAATTGTAAACGGGCAACTTTCACAATCGCAACCCCAACATGTCTCAAATGATTATAATGCAGAACTCACAGCAGACTCTCAGGCTGAGTTCTGGAATGCAGCTTAACACACTTTTGCTTCTCTAACCTTTTCTGTAGAATAGTACACACTCCTAACTTGCTTAGTAAATTAGGCTGCTAACTTGCTAAAGAATGTAATACTACCAATAGTATTCTTTTTTTTTTCTTTCCTGCCTTATTAACAGATGTTGATTATGTCAGTCATGTGTTGCTACAGAACCTAGTAGCTATTGATTATTATTAGCACAGGGACACAAGTGTGAAGACTTTGATAGGATATGTTATGTGAATCTGAGTGACCACTCTGAATTAATTCACAAAAATATACAAAACTTAAAAGCCTTAAACAAAGATTTGCAGCAGAGCCAGGGGCAGGATGCCTTTGGTCTCTTCTCACTGCTGGGAAACTTTGGGCCATGACTCAAAAGTATTACAGGATTTATTATAATTATCTTTAACCATCTTATTGATGTTTGCCTTATGTCTCCCATGCCTTTTTTCCTGTATTCAGTGTTTAGTTGTAACATAAATCAAGTCATGGTCACCCAGCTACACACAACCTTTGCCTTGTCACAATTAACAGGCAAAAAAAGAGGATAGAGAACGTCTGAAGAGAGAGATAGGAGAGGAAGCTGGAGAATATTTGACCTAACAAGAGATAAGAGAACAGCTAGGTATTGTGAAGGAGAATAGGAAAGATAAACATGGTTATCTAGTGTTTAATAGGTGTCTGCATGCTTGTAGTGTTATATAGCTATGTAACTGCATGAATGATTTCGGCCCTGAGTCTGGTGGCGCATACAGCTGCGGTTTGTGTCCAGGTTCAGAAATGTAAATATGGGCTTCTCTGTTATGGTAAAGTGTCTCTGGTTGCATATATATATTAAAAAAAAAAGGAGGGAATGAAGGGAATGACCCCAGAGGCATGTTCAGAGAAAGCATGCTACGTTTTGAACTTTTTGACTGAACCAGTTGTTGTTTGGTGTGCCCTTCCTTGAAACTGACTTGCAGACATTGTTGCAAAAAAGTGAATGTATGTGAGGAATGAAGAATCTTACTGAAAGCCTTGATATTTGGGATAATTGAATACATCTGTATAATGTTAATCCAAAGAAAGTTGATATTGTTTACAGTTTGAATGTCGATAATAGCCCTAAGGATTGTGGGAGAGGCGGTTGGACAGAGGAGCAGCAGCATGGTCTGGCCTCTGGAGGAAGGAGAAACAGCACAGACAGTAGAATCTGACTGAAGGTAAAAGCCTTGTTGCAACCTACTCGTTTGCTTGTGCTGCAACAGAAGTGCTAACTCCTAAAGAAAATAAACCAAGGTAAAATAATGGTGGTAGCAGGAGATCAGCGACCTCCTGCTCAAATGGCCCCCACCCCAAAGAAGGTGGATCCCCGCCGCCTGGGGATCATGCTGATACAGATTAAAACCAGCCTAGTTGGCATGTATTAGCTTGACATGCTTAATGGACAATAAGGAAGGACTAATTGTTTGCTAGCAGATGTTTTAAGGTAACAGAAACTAAATAACAAAGACTGCTGATAGATATGCAAAGATAAACAAGAACTTCAGGTAACTGCCCAAGAAGATGAAAAGTATATCTTGAAGAGACACCAGAGGGAGGAGATTCTGATGTTTGGAAACCTTAAGTATATGCATGACTTTGTATAATAAATATCGGACTGCTTGTTGAACTGGCGTGCAAGTCAGGAGGAGCGATCCCCCTTGCACCCGGTGCTGCAGTAAGCATATCTGCTCTATAACTCTCCTCAAGTTGTAAGGTTCGATTCTGTATGTCAAATCCCATTCTCCCAAAGGCCATTAGGCTGGGGATGAGCAAGAGGTTGAGAGGGGACACAGCCAGGACAGCTGACTCAAACTAACCAAAGGGATAGTCACAAAATCACAGAATAGTTGAGGTTGGAAGGGACCTCCAGAGGTCATCTGGTCCATGCCCCCCCTCCTCAAGGAGGGCCACCTACAGCTGGTTGCCCAGGACACACAGCTTATATATATCTCCAAAGATGGAGACTCCACAACCTTCCTGGGCAACCTGTGCTAGTGCTTGGTTACCCTTGTGAGGGAAGCGGTTAAAGAAATTTTAGTAGATCTAATTACTTAACAATTACCTAGATTGTTGTTGAAAAATAATGCTTTGTTTTACTAACTATTGTGTAAATTACCTGAAGCAAGGTGTCTACAGTTCCTCCTGAAGGACAGTTTGTGATGAGAACTAGCCAAAACCAACTCTTTGCACAGACTCAGTTGTTCCTTGGTCTTTGTCCAAACCATAGAGAAGGTAAAAAGTTCAGCGAGGGAGACTACTGAGCCTTCATCCCCACAACCCCCACCAAGAGGCACTACGCAAGCGCAGTTGGGAGGGACTTAAGAAAATGACTTCTTGGAACTAATTTTATATATGAAGTGGGGCTAGGTTATGAATATGTATAGGTGTATTTGGAAATCTTATTGTAATAAGTAACTAAGGGTAATTTGCTGATCTAACGGGTTTTTAACAAAAGGAATGATCTTGCTGTAACAGATCTGAGAACGTCCTGTCTGGCAAGAAAAGACTTAATCTTGAGGTTGTAAGATGTACTATTTCAAGGCAAATGTTAAACCACAATCTTAAGTTACTATGACAACTTTTTTCTTTTGTCTTTGTTTAGACCTTAGTGTAAAAAGAGGTAAGTTTTGTAATATACATCTTCTTGTTAACAAATGTGCAAACCACATTGCTATGTGACTGAAAACATAACTGTATGCTTAAACCGGCCCTGGAGCTAGCCAGCCTTAAAGAAGTTATGATAACAAAAGAAGCTAAGGGGGTGTGCCGAAGATGTTGAAACCGACCTCTGTGAGGATAAAAGGGCTGTGTTACTTGTGGAATTTGCGAGCCTTGGATGGAGCTGCAACTCCCTGGCCATGCAGTGCGCTGTTTTTGCTTTCCTACTTTAATAAATATTTAGTGAATTTATTTTGGACTCTAGTTATTTCAGCTCAACTATAACATTATGTATATGCAGCATTTGATTATATAAACAGAGGCAAATTGCCCCTGGCGTGCATGACTTTGGTCATGCTCAAGAAGATGAATACTACATTGGTATTCAGGAGTATTATTCCTGGATTTCAGTGACAAGCCTTTATAGAACTACTCCAGACTGGTTTCTCTTGTACTGAGGAGCTGTGACCATTCACTCACTTCACTCCTGAAGTTGAAGTTAAATTTGATATTAAACATTACACTGTCCATGCATGGAATTTCTAAAAGAACCTGGTCAGAGAATGTTGGACTCTGACACCCTTGAACCTGCTTTTTACTTTTATTTAATTACTTTCTATTGATGTTTAAATGTCAACTATTAATTTCATCATCTCTTCTTAAAAGATGCTTTATACATTCTATATCTACACTCTTATGGAGATTATATATAAATGTATATACCTTTGCATATATATACTGTATGCACAGATATATAGCTATATATACACATGAAGTGCATCTAGGTATAAATTATATATACATATTTGTATACTCCTGTATATATACTTTCTCTGCATATATAAAATGGTCAATATATATCCATGTCTAGATCTACATATTTATCTATATACATAAAAGTCTAATTTTTGTCTATGGACCAAATGAAATGAGCAGCCAGTCTAGCTGAGATCACATGGGCATGACAGCATCAAGAAATGACAGTCAGCAAATCATGAAACAGTATGAAAACACAAAATGATGTTGTCAAAGAAGGCAGCCTCCATCTGTGTACATAGTGAGAGGGGGGCTTCCTTTTCTGACATACTTCTGAGCAAGCTCTTCAGGGCAGATGGTCCTGCCACATAATTACAGGGCAGTATGAAAACACATGGGCTATGACATTATCAAAAGTGCATATGGATTAACTAAGCATTAATTATTGCACATTGATTAAATGGACATTGATGAAATAGACATTGATGAAAAGGACATCTGTTAGGGGTAAGCAGTAGCTCGCAGCCCAGAGGCATAGCCCCGCATTAGCCCTCAGATGGAGGGCTGCACACTCCTCTGCACCAGGTGCTGCCCATCTGCAGCCTGGGTACAGCATGGCAGGGTGCCTGCTGGGGGATGCCCAAAAGCTTTACTTCAACTGTCAGCCCTCATACTGTCTGCAGGTTCACTCTCAGGCTTCACGTTCTCCCATACCATGATTCACCCCATTTTTCAAAGGCCCAGTGGGGCTGTGCCAAGGGGAAGGTCCCCACTGGTAGCCCTGCTCTACACCTTGTGCAATGGTCCAGGAGAGGCCTAGTGCCCCATCACTGTACACACTGAGCCATGCAGTGGGGTTACCAGACTGCAGCACCCGCAGGTCTCCAGCTACCAGTGTTACATATCTGCTATTAGTTAGAATTAGCAACCATATTTAATTATATTGAAACACATTTGATCTTATAGAGTTATTTTAATAGGAATATAGAATTATAAGAAATATTTTAGTGGAGTTTGTGTTTGCACAACAACTGACAGCTACTATGAAATCCTTTGTACAGCCCTGTACCAAGGCTGAAAGAATAGGTCAGAATCACCTAGTAGGAATGATTAGAACTTAGATAACAGACTTAAGATTAAAGATGATTGGATACAGTATTTACGTAGGAGAATGCATTGAGATGTCAAAATGTAGAATTAATGGTAACTGGGGAAAGTAGACTGGAACAACCCGTAGATACCTGCCAAGAAACGGTTACCTTAAGTAAAAAGTAATTCCGACAGGCGGAGATCGTGACCACCGACTCATGTACCACCTACCCAAATAGTACCCCAGACCCATTTCTAGATTTTTCTAATCTTTACTGCGCAGAATTGGATATGGGAGGAGAGTATGTTGATGATTTTTGGGAAATGTTATGTTTATACATACATATTCATTAAGTATTCATGCATAAGTTCTATATATGGTGTATGATTTTGAAGCTTGGTGTGCGTTGATCGTGAGAGGACTCACGCACGCACCCGGCCATCAATAAAATATCTGCTTATCTGCATCACATTGGTGTCGATAAGTTCTTCATTCCGAGATTTCGGTAACACCAGCACCTGAGCTCAGATGGTCCAGGCCCTGAAGGAGTGTTTTCCCCATTAGGCATTAAATCAGGCATTTCTCACCAGGGGTATTAAAGGCCTTTCCCACCTGATCATCACCCAAGTGACAGGTACTCCCATATTCCACATCATACTGCACATCCCTCTGGCTGTTAGAAACTTCTTGATCCACTTTGTTCTGCCTCCCCTGCTTCCCGCCCCACGCCCCCCCCCCTCCCCGCACCCGCACGTTAATATTCATCACATTCATGGTGCAACGGGTCGCACTTCCACCAATTAGTGTGTGGATACCCTAAGAGCTGAGCTGTAGAAGACCCCAAACCCATCGCTCATATGCCAGCCCCTTGCCAACCGTCCCGGTGAGGGGCTGCCCATCTCTTCCCCCTGTTGCCACTGCGGCCCAGTGCTGGGGGAAACTGGGCGGCCGCTGAAGGGGACCCCCCAAAGGAGAGCCGCCTGCGCGCCCTGCCGTGCGTGCCGCCGGCGGCTGCTCTGCACCAGCCCCGGGGGGTGCGGGGGGCGCCCGCCTCGGCCCGCGTCCGCAGCGCCTGCCCGCAGGCGGCCTTTGGCCTGGGCCGAAGCGTGGGGACCGCGTCCCGCACCGCTCCTCCCCGGGCAGCCCCCTCGGAAAAGCCGCCGCTGTGCCGGGGGCAGCGGGGACTCCCGCCGAAAGGCCGGCTCCCAGGAGCAGGGACGCGGCTCCCGGCCGGGGTAGGCGAAGCGCTGGCAATGCCGCCCCGCGGCCGGGCCAGCTCCCTTCGGTCCCGGCCGGGGTGGCCCCTCACCGCCCCGGCCCCAGGGCGCTGCAGCCGTGCCCGCGGGGAGCGGGCGGCCCGGCCCTGCGTCCAGCCCCAGAACTCCGGCCCCGTGCGAGGGCGGCTGCCCCCCCGCCCGCCGACCCCCGCCCGCTGCGGAGCGGCGCTTCCAGCGCGACCCCGCCCGGAGCGCTGGGGCTGCCGCTGCGCTGTGGCCCCGGTAAGAGGGTAAGAGCGGCGGCCGGGCTAAGCGAAGCGCCGCGTCAAGCGGCATCGGGAGAGCCCAGGCCGCAGGGCAGAAGGGGACAAGCGCGGATAATCTTACGTCCCTCCCGAGCCCGGGCGGTGCAGCATCGGGCGGGCCTTCTCCGGGGCGCAGCGCGCTAGGCTGGTCCAGACGGTAGAAGATTATGCAGCGCTGTGGTCCTTCGAGCTTTTATAGGGTTTTCCTACCAGAAAACATTTATATTCATAATTTCTACTCCCAAACAAAAAAGATGTTCACGTGTGAATTCGTTGCTGCACTCTTAGATAAAGGCAAGGCCACACAGGTGGTGTAATCACCAGCAGTGAGTGGGAGCCTACAAGAGACTCCTTGATTGCTATTAGCAGGCCAAGCAGGTCCTGTGGCCAAGGGGTGTGTGTGGCACAGCACGGGCTGCAGCAAGGCCAGGCTGTGCCTGCGTCTGCCCTGCCAGGGCAGCTGCTCTGCACATTGCTAACTCCTCTGCGTGCAATGGTCTTCAGGTTCAGGTCAGCTTCGCTTGGCTGCTTGGAATTGCTTTTTGTAATATGCTTATGCATTTCCTTGTCATTTCGGTGCATTGAAGCACAGCAGTTTACCTGATTTTAATGTGTTCTGTAACAATTTCCAGAGACCTTTAGTTCTGAAATGGTTACTACAAGGATTTTCTCTCAAGAAATGCTTGTGTGCCAAACATCCTAACATTGCCCTTGAAAATAACAGATAGTTAAATACCAAGTTAATTATTGTTTTGTGTTGTCCTAATCTTTTTAAGTTGAAAGTACAGCAGTTAGTAAAAAGATTCAGGAATTTGCCTGTTGACTGGGTTCTGCTTTCATTTCTGTGAGTATGAGTAAACATCATTACCAGGGATGTCTGAGAGGTTTATTTTGGTATGGCTGCTGCTGGAACACTGATCTTTATGTTTCCCTTTGTTAGAGGAAAGCAGAAAAGATGTGGGCCTCTTCAAAGGGCTTAATTTGTGAATACTGGCTAATATTCCCTTCCAGGAGCAGGCCCAGTCTCTATAATAGTGTGGAAACGGCACTGCTCCTGCCGTGTGTGATTACAGCCTGCTGTGCTCTGTGCAGTGCAGGGGTAAAGGCATCCCCGTTTGGGTGGGATTCTTCTGTCCGTCTGCAGACTGGGGACAGATGCCAGTCAAGCAGTAAATGCATAGCTGAGCATTAATGCAAGTGGCAGAGGCATTCCTCTGCTCTAAATTATGTCTTATGGGAGAAGTTCTGGCTACAGCAGTATTTCATTGACTCTTCTTGGCTCAGAGCATAACTAGACCTAGCTGATTAGTTGGAGGTCTGTTGATCAGCTGTGCTACACTCACAAGTGCCCATGGGACAAAAATACCTGTGGAAAATACAGTGATGACAAAATGTTGACACTGCAGTGAGGGGCATAAGATGGGAGAACAGCAGCCTAAGTTGTTCACTTTTCCTGAGCCTTGACGTGGCAGAGGGGACCTGTGATTCTGATGGTCGCTTTCGTTGATTCACTCAGTAAATGCTTCAATTAGCCATAACAACCCAGTGTTCAGAGAGAAGGGAAATTAGTAATGCCCTGTGTACTCTGCATGCTGTATGAAGTCCTTTTAATGAATTTGTAAGGCAATTGTGAGTAGCTAATTTGGAGAAACCATGCAGGTTGTTGTATCATTTTGCAACACTTTTTCTTGCAAGGGGACAACGTACTTATTTTTAACCTCCTGCTGTTAAGGAGCTGCTAATCTGCATGGGGAATATTTTACCTCATTAACAGTATGATTTATTCTGGGGTTGATTTATCACCAAATAAGATATTAATGTAACATCCTATGTGTGACTGCGTTATTATTTCATTGGTTTGTGTAAGTGCTAGCTTTTAAAAATGAAATCTTGGCAGATCCCCATTTCTTTAAGATTGACTGGACAACAGCAAATACCTAAGCAAACTCAGAATTTATAAACATTTGAGAAAAGACATACAAACAGTATAATTGGACCTACTGTCTGCTGAAGGAAGGCAATATAGTTTCTTATAGTCCATCAAGCATTCTGGACATTTCTAAACTGTATAATGAAAATATTCTAGCCTTGCTGCTGTATTGTTTGTTGTCTTTTCCCCTTATTGTCTTTTCTTGTACTTGTGGCATGACACAGTGGTTAAATGTTTGTCCCTACAGTTTCTGCGTTGCCTGATTCAAGGGAATTCATGAGCTCTTAGACAGCATGTGAATTCTGACAATGGAAGCTGCAATTCCCAGTTTTCTGTCATTGCTTAATGAGGATGAAGAAGAATTGCAAGAGGTGTGTGAACCTGTTTCTGCCCCTATGTAGGCACCCTCACCAGTGCTTGGTTTAGTCTATGCTGGCTTGGACCCTTTCCCCAGGGAGCAATTGTAACTCTAACAGGACACAAGCCCTGCTAGACCTGTAATTTACCTCTTAATTTTGGGGCCTAACACACACCTTTTAGTTGTCTCCAGTAATTCATGCATTTGGCTGCCCAGCCAGATGCGCAACCAAAACATTCTTGGTGCGGCAGAACAGGGATGAGCTGGAGGTCTAGAGGCTTTGCTGGCAGTCTGATCTGTTAAATTATGAAATGGATATATAAATTGTCATTCTTGACTGGAGAATAGAAAGCAGACAGGGAAGTGTGTGTTTGAGAGTTGTAAAACCCCAAAATGGGGCATCCCATGAATAACATTAAGGACATTTAAGTCTTGTAGCTTATAGTCACTCTGTAACCAGCCCATTGTGAATTAATCATGTAGAAAGCAAAATAATAGTTGGGATGGATACGTACTTAGATACTGAGCAAGGCCTGTGGGATTGGCCAGGATCCACCCAGGGAAAAGAGCAGATAAATTTTCAGTATGCTCAGTGAGGTGGTATATAGCAGGAATGCAAGCCTAAACATGTGCAATATTACGGTAACTTTTTTTTTTTTTGTTATTATTGGTATAATACCTTTTCATTCTCCTCCTGTAATTTGTGTGGTTAAAGCTTGCTTTCCACCTGAAACATCCTGAAATAGAGATGACATCATTTATCATTGCCCCGGGAAGCACTCTGACAGTTCTATTCTGTTACCTCATTATCAGATCACAGTTGTGTCACTTCCCATTAATTGTGCCTGCCTATGCCAGCCTGGATTAGTTTTGCTGGGGAAATTTACAGTATCAGGGGCCATGACACTGCTCCCTTGCCAGCCAGCCACTTCCCATTGTCACCTGCGCTGCCCCTGGACACAGTGCCATCAATGAGAAGCCTGGCTCCGGCTAGGTCAAGCTCAAACCCACTTCAGCAAATTGTCTGGCTTGCAATTCAGCTTTGGGAAGTGATTTGCTTTCAGGATAGAAAATTTCGTTTTCGCCATAGCTTTATTTTTATATATGTGTCCTTCCCTCTCTCCCCTCATCTCTAGCATCATCTAGATGGCAAGCGTCACTTTAGTTGTTTCCTGGTGTCCTGAACACTTAGAAATGAGGTTCCCAGAACGATACTTTCTCTAAACTATAAAAAAAAAATAATCTAGTTCTTTCAAAGCTGATAGAAATACTTTTTTTGGCAGAGCAGGAGTGAAGCATTGAATTAGACCTTGTGAGGAGAGCAGTCTTGCTCGCGGGGCAGCGGAGGACACATGGTGCTTGGCAGGACTCAGCCCTATGGCAGCCCGTGCTGCGAAGATACTCAAACCAAATTACTGACCGAAGGATTTTTTTGTCCTCCAAACATTTCAAAATTTATATATAATGTTTAAGAGGTGGTTTACTGAATGTTTTATATATCAGGGTTGCTTTCCACAAAACTAACAGCAGGAAAAGCTGCAGCTCGTTTTTTCCTAAGTAAACTTTCCCTTGCATCTGACCCTGGGTTTGGGCTGAGCTCACATATCGAAAGACTTTAAGGGTCAGATGAGTCAAAACCAGTTGGTCATGCAAGAAGTTTTGGTATTTCAGTGCACATTTTCACAGGCCAGAGGAGGACGCCTTACCCCACAGCCATGGCCAAGGGGTCAGGGCGAGCCTTGGCTGCCTGGAGCATGGCGGGCAGGGAGCCGCCCCAGCAGGCCCATGGGGCAGCCCTGAGCAGGGGACAGGCCTATCCAGGGAGGCTGCTAGGGAGCAGTAGGAGACAAAATGGTGGCATAGGTCTGCAATGTGTCCAGGAGGCAGGACAGTGATTAGGCTGGGCACAGGCATGCCTACAGCACAGGCAAGGCTGGAGGCCCCAGCCTGTGGTGAAATAACAGGGCATCAGGACCCATGGGCTGTTAAGGCCTCTGGTGTCCCAGGTGAGGCCACCTGGGGGAATTAAGCCCTGTTAGTGCCTGACAGAAATGCATGTCTTATTCATTTCCTGCTCCTCAGGTCATCTTGATTGTGTAGAAGTTAGTTTGCTTCTGGGCTGCCTCCTTGGAGTTAGGCAACAAGTCGCTGCTGAGATCAAGCCCAGGTGCAATGCTGGGGGTAGTTTATTGCAGGGACTGCTGCCAAAAGATTTTAGGAGCCATCCTCCAAATGGTTTTGCTGCCTTCTCTCTGCAGAGTTTACTGCTATCAACACTGGAGGCAACTGGTAGGTTAGATGCAGTCAGGGATGCCCCTCATCTGCCTGCCTGTGCACCAAGAATTTTACCCTCTGCAGTCATCTGGAAGAAATGGTAAATAATGTGTAAGTTAATTTTGTGGTTGATGCTGAACCAGGTGTTTCAAAGGTCTTATGTCTGCAGGTCAGTTTTAGCTGTCCATCCCAGCATTATCTTCCTCCCCTGGTCCTAGCAATGGCTCTGTGTTGGCATGGCCAGGCAGCTCAGCATATCCACAGAGATGTACACATAAGATGTTCACTGATGATGTAGTGATGTACGTATAATTCTCCCCAGGGTGATTTTAATCTACAATAAAGAATTAAGCTTTAATTTTTTGAGGTTTTATTCCATTTCCTGGCTTGTCATTGTAGCACAAGGCAAGGGAAAAAGCTTCTATTCATGCTTTGTGTTAACTGTGTTTTTAAAGGAGTAGTTTAAAACAACCAGGTTTTGAGTTTCTCTTTCCAAGCCTGTGATGTTGGCAGTGGTTCTGACAATAATAAGTTTTGATAGGTAAAACAAATAATATTTGGTCACATTTAGCTTAATAGTTCTCTTAATGTAGTCTTGTCATGGAGCTGAACTTGTTTGTTGAAAAATGAAACAGTCAGAACCGAGACAGAAACTTCTTTTGTGAACTGCTTTATATTTCTGTCATTTCTCCAGGGGCTTATGATGAATAACTGTAGTGAATATTATACATTAGATTTATTTCCTGCTTTGCTGTCAGAGATGCCTTGCCATTAAGAATTTCATTCAGTGCGTGATTTCTATGCAGGATTTTAAAACTCTAAAATCTTATATTACGTGGCTTTTTATTGTGACATAGAACGCCATGCTCTATGACGGTATCTGTAATATATGGCAAAGTAGGATATATACAGGTAATTCTATATATGGATACTTACAAAACTCTGAGTGTAGTTTTTCTGTAAATTTGGGAAAAAAAAATAGTGCAACATAAATGAGATACAGTATACGTCTTCCATGTGTGCATAAGACCAGTCACACAGGGTTGGATCAAAGGCTTTTCTGGAATGTCATCTAGTCTGTGATGGTTACATCAACCCAGAGAAAGGACACAGAGTGACCTTCCACTGGAGTATTCTTCTAGGCTCTTATAGTTTTTGATTAAGAAACTTCCAGAGTAAGAAGTTGCCATATAAACCAGGGTATTTCATTGCATCATGACTATAAAATAGATTTACCTTAAATACATTTACTTAACCCATTTGTTCTCTTTTTTACAGTGTTCTGTGTCATCTATTTCTATGGTGAATTGAGGCCACTTTCATCTCTGGATCTCAAAATGCTTTGCAAGTTTCACAGGTAGGCAAGTGATAGAGAGAAATCATACTATGATTTGTAGTTCTGGAAATGGAGCTTGATCATCCTTGATCATTCAGACTAAGGAACGGAATAAAGACAATATCCTGTTATTTTTGTGTGTGACTTTCTTTTCACCCGTACAGAAGTGGTAAGCCTCTTAACTTACTGTAACTGAGGGCCTAATGAAACTGGTACCACAGGGTTCTGGCTCTTGGCAGAGATGATAGAAATATTCTGTAGTGACTGTAGTTTTCTCATAGGATCATTATAGGGCACATTCATATTTATGGGGTCACCTCTTGAACTCCTCAAAACAAAATTATTACTGGAATATTATCAAGTTTGGCACAGTCTGATAGCCTTGCATGTCTTTATCAAACATATCTGCTTGCCAACACATATGTCTGGATAAATACAAAGCTTGCACCTGAAAAAGCAGCATTTGTTGATGTGGAATTTAAGACAGAATGAATGTTGCTAAGAGCAGGAAAGTGCTCTTATATTCCCAAATAGACACACAGGATTCTATTTTAATGTCTAAAATTTCAATGACATTTATTCTTGCTACCTGAAGGTTGATCTTTCTCCTCTGACCGTGATTTCCTACATCAATGACAGTCTAAATACTGAGCAATGGAGAAATATTTTAATATAGGTTATGAGCATTCTGCAGATGTCATGTGTAGCTCAAATCTCAATCTTTCAGGAGAATAGAATCACCCCAGAAGTAACCCTTCATGGAAACAAATTGAATAAGATGATAACTACTGGTTTTTTTTTATGTGTGCAGACTCAGTAGACATACTGATTAAGAGAGCTTTGCAACTAGAGATAAATTCTGGTATAGCCATTACTTCTTTGGGCTTAGAAAATCTAGTGGGTTTACTAACTATTATAGGAAATATATTGTGGTGCCTTTATTTGCATGGTTTTGGTTGGCCTTTAAATTACTTGTGGCATCTTTGTCTTTAGCATAGAGATCCAAATAGACAAATTGTATACTTTCATACACAAAGTGGAAAACCAACCAAATAAACAAAAAACCTTACAAATTTTAAAGCTATTATTTTAAAAAATGTTTTAATAAGTCTGAGAAATCATAATTCCATCAGCGCAAGACTGAAGCCAAAAGGAAAATTACACTTGGCAACTTCATAAAAATCTTTAGAAATAACACGTTTAATTTATTTACTAAAATGAGGCAGTTTCAGAATTTTGTACTCTAGAATTGTCTGAGACTAGTGTGTGTTTCACTCAGCAAGTCAAATATGTCCTCTTTCTAGTAGTTTGCAAGTTCTGCTTTAAACTCTGAGATTTTAAACTCGGATTCTGCTTTCCTTGCTCTTGCTAGTTATTGTAGGAATGGTGTGTGAATTCTGATATGAATAAGGGCAGAGGAATGATGATTGTAATTCTGATTTGATTAGGACTGAATAATGCCTGTCTTAAGTCTCTGGCCAGTCTGATGTAAAGGAAAATGGCAGGTATTTCTTTGATGTGTGTCTGTAGGAAGACTTTAGAGGTCTGGCATCTTAATGAGTTCTGCTTAGACTAATCTGTGAGTAGTACTGAAGTGGAAGAAAAGTTGGTGCATGTTAAATGAATTTATCATAAAACTCTGCAATAATCACCATAGCAAGCAATATTTCATTTTCTGAGCAGGTATAGTCACTGTACAACTACCCATCAAAAAGTTAACAGTGGTACCCAAAGAAAATCATACTTCTTGACTTCTGACCTCTTACTTTCCAAGTGCGCAACTTTCTACCTTTATTCTTTTTTTTTTTTTCTTTCTTTCTTTTCTTTCTTTTTTTACTCTCTAAGGTTAGATTTATGAATCATTTGCAGAGGGAGAAACTCTTCTGCAATGTTTTTTTCATTAGTCCTTTTTGATGATTCATTTTAACACAGATGCTGTCATTTAACTTTGCTGGTGCATCAGAGGCTCAACTTGATCACAAGTTTTTGGAACATGAATTTTTTTCTAATAGCAGGAAGCTATCAGAGTTGGTTTCTCCTTTGTCATATAATTTCTCTGAAAAGGTCAGCATGGCCCTATCTTCTGGGCAGAATTCATAAAATTATAAATATGTTGGTCAAGGTTTAAAAATCAAAACCTTGTTTGGCAGAGTAACCATGACCTTAACAGTCACTGTATTGGGATCAGAAAATGTGGCTTTATGTAAAAATGAATAACAAGGACATTAGCTTTGCACATCCACATTCGGAAAACATCTTTCAAGTTACAGCCATTTTTTGCATTTGTTTTTAACAGTTTTGGAAAATATTCTTAAGTAAACACAGAATCCCTGTGAATGTACTGGTGACAAAAATAAGCACTGAGCCAGGAGTATAAATCAGTACAATCATCTTAGTTTACAAAGTCAAGGAGCAGATTTCTTGTTTAAAATGATCTTTAATATTCCTTTATTTTTTTAATAGACCATTTAAAATATGCAAGGACAGTAAATAACATCTTTTGCAGCCTGATTCTGACAGTGTTTACCTTATGTGGGTACAGTACCCTTTAAGGTTACGACAAATAAAGCAGTGAGAAACTGGAAGCTGTCACTTGATCTTTTCTCGTCTCATCCATAAACAAACGTTTTTCCTTAAAGGTATTTTTACAAATAAGAACACTATCTCATATACTCCAGTGTTTCCTGTTGGATGTTTGCTATGTTGACACAGCAAGCAGTGTCCTGCTTTAAATCAAGGGAAAGACTCTTGTTGACTTTGTTGGGCACCCTAAGGCCCTTGCTAGTAAATGCATTTTTCTGAGGAGGAATTAATCACATTTTGTAACAGATACATCACATTATACAGCTATCTTAAATCTAGGACAATTTAGAAATGTGATTTACCACAGCATACATTCATAGAAATAGTGTTTCAATAGTTTGCCTTAGAAAATAAACCATATAGCTAGGTAACACTGCTCATAAATGAATAAATGAAAGATATTAGCATTAGTTCTGAACATCTGAAGAGTATTGGAAAAATCATATAAATCCACCAATGATTGCTTATTGCTTTCCATATGGACTTGAGGGTTCCAATTCCAGGTGTATGTCTGGTGAGGAGAGGCTAGTCAAAGATAACTGATGATCAAACAAACAGTATAGTAAATTCAGTGATGAAAACTTGTTTCTCGCTGTCCTGCAGCCTGTTTGGCTGCATGAGTCCTGCTCAAAATCTCAGGCAGGAAAGGGTATTTCTAGCTGTAAGTGACACTATGCTGTCAGAACGACAGTTGGCAGGAGTGCTGATGCATTATATAGCTTTTTCATTTTTGAGGGGAGAAAAAGAGGACGGAACACCTACTAAAGCAAAATTTACTGTGATTGGTAGGAAGGGTTAAAGCAAAATGTCCTTTTTTTGTTGCTTTTAAATTTTCTTTATGTTCTTTTCCTGTGGACCAAAAAAGCCCTCAGCCCTGATTTTTAAAGAAGCCCTGCAAAGTTCATACTGCTAACAATCATGTAGAGAGAAATCCATAGCGGAGGTAAATTCAGCTGGATCTGTGGTTAATAAGAGGGCAGGTATGTATTTATGTGAATGTTATAATGTTGGTTATTCAACTTATAATTGGAGAAAACTGGAGAAATGTGAGTATAGACCTGACTGGTGAAAGGATTCCACAGGAATGATAGTCATAGAATTACTTAGTTAAGATCATAGATTCTGACAGTTAATCCAGCACTGCCAAGTCCACCACTAAACCATGTCCCTAAGCACCACATCTACAGGCCTCTTAAATACCTCCAGGGATGGTGACTCAACCACTTCCCTGGGCAGCCTGTTCCAATGCTTGAGCACCCTTTTGGTGAAGAAATTTTTCCTAATATCTGATCTAAACCCCCCCTGGTGCAACTTGAGGCCATTTCCTCTTGTCCTATTGCTTGCTGCTTGAGAGAAGAGACCAACACCCACATGGATAGGAAGAAAGCTCAGAGATTAAGCTTACCCCCTGAACTATTATAAGTACAACCAGAGAGGAATGAGTCTTTCCCTACAGTGAATCTGAACTCAGTTTTTGCTAGTTGATGTGGTTTTAGAAGCGGCTCATGCTGATGGTATTATTGGTGGATTTGTTTGGAGGTTGTATTAACATTCACTGCATGGCTGTTCAGTTCCAGAATTTTGTTCTGACTAGTATTTTCTTGTCTTCTCCAGCAAATTCAGTCATTTAACGAGCTATAGAAATAACTTTAGAAGTGTTCTCAATCTTTGTGTGCCTATATGTGTCTGTATGCACATGTGAGTATGGGGAAAGCATATTCATATTTAGATGAGTCAGCAAAAGGTTTCAAACGTTAATTTAAAGGTATTTTATATGTATAAAAAAAAAGTCATAAATATATATTCAAAATTACACTGCCACCTATCACGTATCTTACCTGACATACAACTGTTTCAACTGTTCAGTGGAAATTTTTGGTTCCAATAGTACTTAATGAGATTCTTGATGGGATGAGTAGTTCTTGCCTTCTTTTTTGCACCAGGTGACACAAGAAGTTTTTCAAGGTTGGAGCTAACTTGTGAGCGTGGAGGAAATTCCTGCTAAATAATAAATTCTAGATTGGTCTGAAGGAAATGCTTCACTGTTTGTAAACTGCCCCACTTTCTTCTCTCTTGGAGTAGAGAGAAGCCTAGAGGATTTCAATATGATGCTGAAGGATTCTGCCATTATTCCTAACTCCCCCTAAAGAGACTTCAGTATAGAAAGGGTGTGGTAGGTAAAAATCAGCAGTTTGGTACATCTTATTTCTTACCTGGTGAAAAGGAAAAGACCAAATCACATGCAGAATTCAAGAAGTGTGAGAAAAGTGTGTACAACATGGAGCAACATTTAGGGTTGAGGAACATAAGAAGCATCAATGAGAGTATGGTTGTAGCTGAGGTAGAATTGAATCCAGAATGAATAGGGGAGAAATACAGACTTCTCATCAGCAAAGTATGTAAGCCCATGTTGATTTGGGTATGTGTGTGATAGCATTTTGTTCAGCAGAGCTCTCTATGATTGCTTTGAATTTAATGATTTTTTTTAAAAAAATTATTTAGGCGGGCATTAAAGATAAACTAGTTCTTGTATCATGTGTTGAAGGAGGTTTAGAAATCATTATTTCTAAACTGATATGCAAACTTTAACAAATTACCCATTTTTGGGAGGTGCTAAGCATCCATAGGTTCTGTGAATTTCAGTCCTGACTTCAGTGGTATCCAGAGTTTTTCAGCTCAGTTTGTCCTTCTAGCAGGAAGCAAAGCCAATTAGGCTTTGTCATTGCTCACTTTTTCATTGAGTGCCCCAATAAAGCTGTTGTGAGCACTGACACTTCAAATGTGGGTAGCTATTACTGCCAGCTATTTAAAAGTACAGTCTCAGTGTCTATATTTTGGGGCAGGGGAAATTTCATTTTAAATTATGGGTCACAGTGACCATGGTCTGTTATTGTGTTTTGTGGCAAGATTTAGAAAATTTTCCACTTATACAGAATAGAAGTTCAACATGTACTATGAATGTGTGAAGTTCATATGGAACTGGGAAGCCTAAGATGTGTTAAGCATTGAAATAATCAGCTTTGACTAAATTTATTACTTGGCCATGGTTTAAATGATCTCAAAAGTCAATTCACAGATTATGTGTCCAGTGCAATTAGTTCTATTTTCAGAGGCCTTTGCTTTTGAAAGAGCTAGTGGTAGTAATATCAATAAATACCAGTTGTTCAGAGTGAAATGTAAAGAGAATGGTATTACAATGTCTTAATCACTAACTATTAACTTTTACAATTTATTTTTATTTGTGATGAAAATGGCCACTTGTTGCTTCCATCTGCATCCTAAGTCCACAGCGTTATTGTGGAAGTGTTATTTCCATGCTAAAAAGATGCAATGACAGCAGCTTACTCTCCTATATTCTTGAATTTTACTATTAAGATTCTATTTTTAAGTAAACTCATTCCCAAGTAAAAGGTAACTATAGCCTTTTAATGAAAATTCATGGCATTAATTACAGCTACACAAACAGGGACAAGATTGATAGATTTTTTTCCCTAAAGGACTTGCTGAGCGAACTTAAGTCCTGCAAAAGTCCACAGAGTAAAACAGATGCTAATTTTTATCTGAGCTGAAGCACTAGTGGTTGGGAGGAAACTCTGAAGATTTTATCAGCTTCTAAGTGCCTCAATTTGGAAAAGAGATTTATTGCCCTAAGATGTTGAATTTAACAGATATCATCATGAACTAGGAAAGAGATTGCACAGTGTTAATTTTTTATTTCCTCTAGAAGTTGGTGTTGCTCATTAAATTTCTGTAGTGAACCAAATCAGTCTCTGAAACAAAGTATGAAGGTATTTCTATCAAGAACAGTTGATTAAATTTTCACTCAAATGACCTGAGTCGTAAGATAAAACTTTGCTGGCATTCTCATAAAATAAATCCCTTTTTTAGAAGTATATACCTCAATATATGGGATGTGAGCATTTTAGATTTAACAAACAGGTATATTCCACTCCAATTGCTTTGGGCACTTTTGCAGAGGAACTTTTTGCCTTTACCTGTGCTGTTGGCTGGTTTCTTTTGTTATTTTCTCCGATACAGGATCCATCATGTTCAGAACTATATTCCTGATAGCATAGACCTCTTTAGCTCCCATCATTACTATTTATGTTTGCAAAGGAATATGTATTCTGTGGCATTGTAGATACTATTTCAGAACCCTGGCTGGCTGGGATGCTACTTGTCCTATTCTTTTCTGGTTTCCAGAGCTTAGTGTGGCCCACATGAGTGCATTTCTTTGCCTTAGTTAATTGTTCATGAGATTAATAATTAGCACTTTCTATATCCTCTGAGTGTCTCTTCCAGTCTAACTTTTCTTGCCTTTCCCCTTGGTATTCAGGTATAAACAGCCTCTGGGGTATCTTTCTGTTCTCCAGACTGCGTGCTGAAGAATTATATTATAATTCTGAATTTCAGCTTATTCTGCCCCCCTCCCCCCCTTAATTTCTCCTTTGTCTAGCTCATCTACTTCTCATATGATTGTTTTATTTTTATTAAAAGCTATATATATTATTTATATTAACATTTTGTTGCCTAGCACTTTTCATTTTTTTCTTCCTTTGTCTAATGTAAGCTATGGATGTAATAACTTTAACAGTTATTTTCATTCCTCCTATCCCCTGTAAATGATACACACCACCGTACTGACATACAGGACTCTGCAATCCTTTCCACTGTTTATCATTCACTTAGGCTTTTTTTTTTGTTCTGGTAGTTTTGCTACTTTTATGTATTTTCCAAAACTAAGGAGTGTCACTGCAGTGATTAGTTACTCAGTGGCTAAAGGCACTTTTAAGCGGTAGCAACATTATTTCCTACCTGCTCTCCCCCATCTCAGCCTTTCTACTACTTGTACTGGTTTATGTACTTCTGAAAGCTGTAGCCATCAGATACAAACATTTGTATACAGCTTGACTCTTATTAATTAGTTATGTTATTCTTGTTGCTGATATTTCATCTAAGAATCTACTTTGTTAATCTGTAGCAAGTCTGTTATTAACTATATTCTTAGTTCAGTGAGAAAACCTTACTCAGTGATTCAGTTCAATTGAAAAAAATGGAAGGCTTGGAAGAGTACCTCTTTAAAGTTCAAACGCACAGAGGTAATAAAAGAAGAACTCCACATTCACAACCATCTGAGCAGCTCTGTAGTATAGGGTAGCATAGCTTTCTTGATTGTCTGAGCAGGGTTGGCTGGTTGTTGAGATAGCGGATAATGAAGAAAACAGAGGTTCATTGCAGGATCAGGGACCTAGATAAAAAAGGGATAGGCTTGTGTGTATTTATGAATTCATTAAATGCCTTCCATATGTCTGTATTTGTTTGATCTTGTCAGCCTCAATGGCAGTAGCAGTGAAGATATGGACTTCAGGATGTGCTGGCAGCCAGAGCATTGGTCCAGGATCCTCGAGCTTGTCTTTCCCTTTTCATTACAAAGGGGCTGAGCATGATACATGGCAACCATGTGCTGAAACTGGTGAGCCTGTGTGGAGTGGTTCATCACTCAGAGTGAGAGAATCTCGTTCTGCGGAAGCAGTGAGGATAGATCCAGACTGCTCTCCCAGTGGAAGGAAGGAGGCAAAGGAGAGCAGGGATCCTTGTACCATGGCAGATGAACTGCATGCATGCTGTGAATTGACGTGTGCTTTACAGTCTGCTTTGTCACCTACCTGGAAGCTTTTTCTGGCCAGAGCGTTCACGGTGTGAAGGTATCCTTATCTTTCACGCCCTTTGTAGCCTACAGTAATACTGTCAGCTGAAATTTTCAAGTGAAGGTGGTGGGTAACTAGGCTTTTTTGGCTCCATTTTCCCCACTTTAGGGTTGACCTCAGGGAGAACACATTTTCCTCCTTTCCGAGTATTTTGACCTTGTCTTCTCCATTTTCCAAAGGTTTCATTCTGTGGAAATACTCTTCTGGGACTTGCAGGAGTCACTTACGAGTGTTACTGCAATTGGGCCAAATGTATACGTGTATGTATATACGTATTAACTTATTCATGATCTCAGTATCTGTCTCTGAAACTTATTTTAAGCACAGATGTTTGCTTTCTTTGCTGACCCTGTTGCTTATAGAAGTTCCCACTATATTAACTCTAGGGGCATTTCTAGTACTAAGTGAAGGAGCTACTTGAATTATGTTAGTGAGAGGGAACTTCAACTCATCAATAAGGTGTTTCATCCCTGGCAATGTGTACGCCCTTATGTTAGGGTTTCCTTTATTTGTGTTGAAAAAGCACAAAAATTTTACCTTGGGATTGCGAAAGTGGTATCTTGCTGCCCAACTTGTGGAGCTGTTGATTAATGGTTAGGGAAGATAGTAGGGTGAATATATTTCTTTAGAATTTCTCTGCTCATTTTGTTTTTCATGGTGTGTGACCACCTCCTTTCAAGGGCAATCAGACTTGGCTGTCTTCCTGGCTCACAGCTGCTTTTATCTCTTAAGTTTTCTTTGAAAGAGAGAAGAGCAGCTTGATCACTGAACTTGGACATTGCTGCTGTGCTGGAGAGGGTGGACTTGGGTGTGGGAGGAGTGCAGTACACTCTGGGCAATGCTGGGGCTGTCAGTAATCAGTGCAGGGCTACGGCTCTTGGACGGGCAGCTCTAGCTCATCTGTCAGGTGCAGCCTGGAGCAAGGGTGAGTGTGGATGGTAATCAATACCCATGGCTTGCCAATGAGTGGCTGTGTGCTGATGATGTGGAGGTAGACAGGGAGGGAGGGATCAGTTGTGGTAGTGGGGATGGGATGAGGGCACTGGGTCCCTTCTGCCTTGCCATCAGAAATGACTTTCACATTCTTGTCATGGCATAGACTCAGAGCAATCATTCCCTCTTCAATTATGACTAAGTCTCATTTGTGAAAATTGATGCTGTTCTGTGCTTCACTAGAAAAATGGTAATTTTTTTTTTCCTTTGGGGTGTAACGGTTTTATTTGTGTATGGCTTCAGTTGTGTAATTGTATTCAAAGGTCCAGCCAGTTTGGCCACTTCTGTTTTCTTTTGATTCATTGGATGGTAGCAACTAATTGCAGCAGAATCCAGTTCCAGGTGGCACTGGTTCATATTTTTCAAGCACCGTATTTGTGCTGAGCTAGAGCATAGCAGAATGGCTGCCATCAGCCTCTAGAATGGCGTGGCGGCCGAGAGGTTGGAAGGACAGGAAAGCAGGGGCCATATCAGTACTGGGGAACCAAAGGATTGGAAAGGTTGGGTGCTGTGTAGGTCTGGGCAGGCTGAGCAATGGCCATGTTAAGAGACGGGAGGTGAGACGGGCCAAGAACATGGGGAAGGGGCCTTCATAATAGAGCTGAAGGAGGAATCTTGTACCTGGAGAAAAGGTCCTGTGCCCAAGCGGGATTTCATTTGCCACTGCCTCTTCCCCTCCCTCACTGAGTTCCTCTTCTGTGCTGTGAATTACCACACTGACACCACTGGCTGGCATCCTCTTGATAGGAAGCCTCCACTGCACGAAGATTTCTTCTGCTTTTGGCTCCTGCCCCTTTCATTGCCTTACAACTTAGAGCCATGACCTTTTTGGTTGCCCTCAGGTCTGGAGACAATGTCAGTGGAGCCTGACTGGCCCTACTGTTGACTGAGAACTACCTTCCTCTGGCCTGTGACACTTGGGACAAAAAGGGGAGTTCAGAGGGAGCAGAGTTGCTGCTGTGACCTACCCAAGTGTCTCAAGTGTGTCAGTGTCCTACTCACAAGCTGGACTTCCCTGTTCTCAACTTTCTCCTTGTGTTTCTGTTGAGAATGACACTGCTAAAAAAAAACCCCAAAAACGGGAGAGAACTTGCTGTTATTCCTTCTACCCTCATAGAAGTCCTTCTCCTATTCCTTTTAGTCCTTCGGTACTAGGATGTGTCATGTTATATAGTATAAGATGTCCTGTCTATGTGGAGGGATGTTGCTGAGACTAAACTCTTTCTAGGCTGTCCTTTCTAAGAAGAGAAAGGAATGAGAGCACTGGTTAAAAGCAGTTGAGCAGAGGAAGAAAGATTGCAGCAAACTCAGGATGTGGAAATCAAATCTCCTAGAAAGCAACGTTCAGATGAAGAGTTGTGTGTAGGTGGGCGGGAGAAGGCTGTCTTAATACTATTTGTTGCATATTGAGGAAAGGTAAGTATAGTAGGAATGTTCTGGGGCTGCAACAATACACTTTAATGCATTAAAAGTAAAAGCATTACATAAGAACAGTAAAAGCATTAACTAGAAAGTGGGGAAAAAGCACATAGGGTTAAAGAGTGTCTATGTAAGTGACACACGCAGATGCAATAAAAGGTTAAACAGATTATGGTACGGGGTGGTAATGAGAGATATTAGAAAAATATTCATGCTTTATCTTGTGCTTGTGCACTTGGGCTTTATTGGACTTGCTTTGTATTTAACTTCACCCGGTATGTGGTGCACGTGGCTTTGTTAATCGGTTTTGCTTTGAAAAGTTGATCGGGCCAAATGGCGTCTCTGAGGACTCACATGGATTTGAGTATCAGTTGAAGCTGCTAGTGATAGAAAAAACATGTTGCCTAAAGGAAATAGCTTTATCAACAGATTGAAAGATCACCACTGTAGTTTTTATGTCTATGTCCTTGCCTGCTTAACAGCCACAGTTAGTTAAGTAGTTAACAGTATTCATTTATGAGCAGTGCTTATTAGGTTTGAGAGTGATACACAGTGGAAAACAATGAGACAGGTACACAATTTCTTCAGCTCTTGTCTCCAGCTTATCTTTGTCAGTTCAAAACATCAGACGTTTTTGAAGAGATATTTCAGAGAAAGATTCTGAGGCATAGAATGGTACCCAGCATGTAAAATAACTTTGCAATCTGTGCCAGCTCATTTGATGATATTTTGATTTCAGTTATAAGATGTTATGCAAACTTTGGGGGGGGGGGGGAAAAAGATTCTATAGGAAATGGAAAACACAAGAAAAGCTACTGTCACAGTGATTTGTGCTAGTTCTCTAGTTCTTTAATTCTCTACCCCACAAACTCAATAATCTTATTTTTGTCAATGAATATGCATTGGATGCAGATATCTGGATTTAAAAAAAAGTTCAGACTGGTTTTGATTAGAACTGCACTTCATATTATTAGAATGTGATGGATGTGTTTGGATGAGGAGGAAGTTCACAGTTATGTTTAGATTTCTTCTCTGAGCATTTATAACCTTAGCATTACCCACATACCCAATCTCCAGTCCCTTTCAGGTTATATGAATAAATAAATAAATACAGTGTAATACAGGAGCAGTAAAATTTATGACCATTGATTGATTTGCTGAAATCTCTTGCTTGTGTTTCTGAATGGAAGGTACAGAAAAGAATTTCTTAAAACAGGCGTGGTTTTGAGTCTTTCCACAGACACATGGTAGCAGTAGGCTAAATTCTGCAGTCATTACTCAGTCAAGCTTATTACTTAATGATGATGATTAAATGAAGAAACTGAGATTTCCACCTCTATAATGAAACTAGTACTGTGTAGAAGACCTGTCCAAAGCTTATCATATTCTTTGAGTCCTGAGATTCAGACAAATAGTGTTAAATTCTTGTGCTGGTGTGCATTTGGTATCAAAAGATGCACACCTGTGGTGTCCCCTTTACCTTAGCTGCTCAATATTTTCACTTATGTCTCTGAGATTTTTTTCCAGGCTGCTGATTAGGTGCCTCTGGAGTTTCATCATGCTATCCTTAATTTTTTACTACTTTACCTCTAAGGCCAACAAACAGAATATTACTAAATTATGCTTCTTAACTTATTCTTTCCCTTTTCCCAGACCATGTAATAACATGTATGCTGATTTCAAACTCTTGATGTTCTTGCCTTTCAGCATTCATCAAAAAGAATTTTGACAAAAAGAATTTGTCAAAAAGATAAAAATTAATATTGATATTAGTTCTGGAAATACTATTATAAGTAATAAACAGTTGGATTAATCAGTTGAAGCTAAGCAGAAACTAGGAATGCAGACACGCATACAGACTGACAATGAGATCGTCTGTATGCCAAGGCTTGTTGCTGCTGTCTTGCTGCATCATAAAGTATCAGTTTTGCTCCTATTGGTAATCTATGTGATCTGAAACACCACTGTTTTGGTGTTTTGAAGTTGACTCAGAAATTATTTCTTGGTTTACTAGTGTTTCTTAATTCAGGCAGATTTTTTACTGCCTGACTCGATAGTGATCGTAACATAAATGTTACTTTTCAGAAAAATCACATCAGAAATGAGATGTGCCCTCTAGTTTGCTAAATATGTTATGAAATAGCTGCCTGACTATGTGGTGGAATATTTTTGAAGGAGAATACAGATTTGATACAGTTCTCTGAAAGTCTGTGACTTTTGGGCAGTTGGTTTTTTTTTTTTAACACCATTTTGTCTTAAGGTTTTGTTTTTTACTAGTGTTGGAAAATTCTTCTTCTGTCCCGTGCTACCTTGTGTGGTCAACAGCTCCGTGTTGTTTCTGCATAGCTGCTTGGGTTGTACATTCAAGTCAGCCTCTCCTTGTGACTGAGAGTCTGTTTATTGTTTGGAGCTATGTCTGTCTACAGCCTCGAAAAACATTCAGGTATCTTTTCCTCTGGTTAGTTATGCTGACTGCTGTACTGTTTTCAAAACAACGGTTAGTTATTCACTGATTTTTTTTTTCTCATTATCTTTTCCTTCTCCTCCTTCAAACTTTCCCAAGACAAGAAGGGGGGTGGGGGGAGGGAATGAATAAAAGCCAGACTGAAAAGTAGCAATGCCTAAAAAAGAAGGAGGCTTGCCTGTGATAGGACTGCCAGTCTAAGCAGCAATTCCTAGAGTTCCAGCCTGTAACCTCCAGCAGGGTGGAGGAAGGCATTTGCAGCCCAGGTTCTCCTGAGTTGTACTCTGGAATGAAAGGAAACATCCCTTCTGATGAGAGTGATCTTGCTGGAAAAACTGTTAGGAAATAGTGTAGCACAAACTGCGGTTACTGTGATCTGTGAGGCAGTATCTTTGCTGAGGATTCTAGAGTGCAAAAATGTGGTGAAATTAGGGAAGTACCAGATCATGACAGCTGGGCCCCTGCATTTAGTTCAGCATCCCATAAGGGACAGGAAAAATTAGTAAAATTATTGTGTCTGCTGTAATGAGACCTGAACATATGTATACCCTTCCAGGGACAGTGATTTCTCTCTTGATTTTATGGAGTCAGTTTTGTAGCACACTGTTCTGGAAAGAACTGCCTTAACTATCCTCCAGATTACTCTTGAACTGGGCAATGGCTAGTTGTGTGGGTAGTTTCCTTTCATATATTAAAGCTGATCCAGGTGATGGTGATGGAAATCATTCTGCAGAGTCATTCATCTCCAGTGCCAATTGTTTAATGTCAAAAACTGTGGCAAGAGTTGGGTTTTTAATTACTTTTGTTCACAGCTGTGAGTGGTGATTCACAGAAGTTATATTGCTAAGGTGTGGAATGAAGAGAACGAATATTAGGATGAAGCAGACTTCTCCTGCAATCATTCTATTCCATATATCATGGTCTAGTAGCTTTATGCTACATTAGGCTCAATCAGTGTGTTCATGCTTACAGAGCTTGTATTGATGAGTCAGTGCTGTGCTTCATTCGCTTGGATTTGAACTGGGAAAACACTGAGTAATGAGAAAAACACAAGCATTTTCTCTTCCAGAAATAAATCGTAGCACTATGCTAGGTTTCTTTACTGTTTACATTCTGTGGGCTCATATAACAATGCTTTTATTAGGTCTTTTTCAAACATGCTGATACCTGGTCTGGCTTTGTCCTCAGTGTGTAAGCTGCAGGTTAGCAGGTGTGGAGTGCATGCACAGGGTCTTGGGAAAGCCCGACTGTAATATAAGGAAAAAAACTGTAAGAAAAATTAGTGGTAACATTTGCTTTTTCATTTGGGAGAAAATTTCCTAAAAAAAATTAAAAAATTTAAAAAATAACAGCAAGTAACTATGGTCTCAAGAATAATCTCATAGAAAGTGCCTTGCTCAGTAAGTCTTCCTCAAGAAGGAAGGATATGCAGGGATAACCTTAGAAAACCAAAGAAGAAGCTGGGAAAGTACCGATGACTTGTGCTGTGGCTCCCCCCGACCACAGGCTCTGCTAACTCTATTGTGCACAGTTAATGCCGCCTCCTGCGGTTGGGAGCAGCACCGATGCCGCCTCCTGGAAATCCGCAAGATGTTCATTTAACAAAAACAAAGGGGAAGTCCTGCATGCAGAATGGGGAGCCAGCCCGGTTGTTTAAGTGCTGGTCCTACTGAGTTGTGCTGGGTCTGAAAATCTTTGTTACAGTGGAAGTAGCAACTTCTTATCTCCAGTCCTTTTTAATACCTTTATCAGTGCACCCTCAGCAGTTTGCAGATGACACCGAGTTGGAAGTTGAGGGGCAGGCAGGCTCTGCAGAGGGGTCTGGGCAGGCTGGATCCATGGGCTGAGGCCAGCTGTATGAGGCTCAGCAAGGAGAAGTGCCGGGTCCTGCACTGGGGTCACAACAACCCCACACTGCTACAGGCTTGGGGAAGAGCAGCTGGAAAGTTGCCTGGCAGAACGGGACTTGGGGGTGCTGGTCAACAGCCGGCTGAGCATGAGCCAGCAGTGTGGCCAGGAAGGCCACCAGCATCCTGGCTTGTATCTGAAGTCATGTGGCCAGCAGGGCTAAGGGAGTGGTTGTCCCCCTGTACTGGGCACTGGTGAGGCAGCACCTCACTTACTGTGTTCAGTTTGGGGCCCCTCACTTCAAGAAAGACATTGAGGTGCTGGAGCGTATGTCTTTGAGCCTTTCCAAAGGGACTGCTTAGTGAATAAGGACTGATTCTGTTTGAATAAGGTGATCTGTTTCTGTTGACAGTGTAAATAATCAGCAGGTTCTGGTTTTAATCATATTTTAATCATATTGAGTAGCATTTAATTCCGAAATGACTCCAACTATTTCAATTCACATATGTAATGATCTATTTAATACAATTCTAAATATTTTAATACATTCCAATATTTTAATTCCTTTTGAAAAACAAACCAAAACCCCCCACTACATAGATGGTGCACTAATCAAAACTTGGGACTAAAGAAATTAGATTAAATCAGTTTCTATCACCCTTGGTGTCACCAGTTGTTCTGCAGCAGATCTTGGGCTACCTGTGCAGTAATCATTTATACTAAGGATATTGTAAAATTACCTATAAGAAGCAGTTTCAGTGTCTCTAATGCAGGATCAAAAAGAGTCTTTTAAGGTGGAGATAAAATGTTATTAAAGTAGAGGCAGGCCTAAGTTTCTTAATTTGAATAATTAAACTTATTTTGTATTTATAAAAGCATTTCTAGCAAATAATGGCATGATTGTTCCTCAAATCAGTCCTATTGTTAGGATTAAAATGCATATGAATGTGTTCTTTTTGTTCAGATGTTTTAGCAGTCAAGGGGAAGATCTGTTGCATAATGAACAGCAGTTTTAACTAATGTCTTATCACCATTGTCTCATTCTTTAGCGATCTTCTGATGTCATGACTTTCAACTTTTGATGGCATATGAGTCCTAGCTTGAGAATTTTTTTAACATTTTGATATGAAGATAGGTTTTAGAGAAACACTTCTTTAACTGAATCTAATTAAGGATATATAGTTTACATAGCAATTGAAGCTGGGAACCAATTTGTCTAAAGTTTTCAGAAAAACTGATCAACAAAGAATCCAGACTTTTGGCAACTTTGTTCCTAAATTGAAGCTTAGATTAAGTGGTAGCTTTCAGGTCTGAGTCTGTTTATTGAATCCCACACAAAACACAGCTCCAGAAAAATACATTTTTCAGTGTAGGATTTTTTTCTGAGTGTGGAAAAATAGAGATAACAATAAGATGACTGAAATAGAAGTTGCCACATCACATAGAAAGATTCTATTTCATGTTACTTCAACCATTATTTTTATATTCTGTATAAAGTGAGGAGAAGTGTTACACCTAACCACAGCTTTCTGCTAGTTGCATTGCAAAGGCAATGTAGAGCAGTCCTTTTTCTATATTATAATGAAGCTAGACAACAAAATTACTTAACCTTGTAACTCTGAACAAGAAGAGTCTGCCATACCTGTCAAACTATATTTGTAAGTGAGCTAATTGACTCAAACCCAGACTAGTTCTAGAAAGTGAAGATGGCAGCTACTGAAGATATTCAGTAATGTGTTACAGGAAATGGATTTTGTTCATAGTATCAATGTATTAACTTTCAAATGGTTTTAGAAAGCCATTCAGTAAATTCCAGATTTGCTAATAACTGTTGGAAGTGAATGGAAGCTTTGCCAACCTAGTGTTTAAAGCTCTCACCAAGAATCTTATTTATTAGAAAAATATTTACATTTTCTTAATAGAAATTGAAACTATTAATTCAAAATTTAATGTTCAATAAAGTACACTTTATATTCCATGAATATCGTGTGCTTTCTTAGTTTTAGCCCAAGCTTTTAAAAGTGAAATCAATTTCTTACCTCAGCTCTATTCATCATGAAAAAATATGATTTCTGTCTTTTATAAAGCTGTCATAGTTCCTAAGAAATATTAGACCCTAGGGCCCACTACAACATTTAAAACATTCTTCATGTTCATACCACTTTTTTTTTTTTTTTAAACATTCATTTTGCTTGTTTGATGACTTTTATTCTTTCCCTTCTGATTTAGGGAAATTCAGTATTATGTCCCTATTCTACTCCTTTTAAGGAAAACTCTAAAAAGCAGCGATATAGTATTTTTATTCTGAAAGGGAATATAGCCATGTTTATCACATTGTCTACATTCTTGTTTTCTTGCATATTCTCTGAAAGATGAATTGAAAAACAACCAAAGCTATGTAGGAGTAGATTCTCCAAAAATCTTTATGATCCTAAAGATGCAGGTAAATACATATTGGGATTTTAAAAAAATGGATAGAGGCATTGATTTTGTTATTTAACTAGGCTTCACCTAGTAGTCTTTGTACACTAAAATGTCTGAAGTTATGCTGTTTGGAGTTGTGATAAATTAATGTTTAAATGTTCTCTTCCCTCCCTCTCTCCTTTTTTTTTTTTTCTTTTTTTCTTTTTTTTTTTTTTTTTTAAATCCACTCCTTTACAAGCTCAGTCTCTCAGGATTGTGCTTGTATCCAGGCTTACCATGAATAGATCCTTCTGCTCTAAGAGGTCTAAGTGCAGCCAGTGGTAACTACACAGCAGGAGGCAGGGTAGCAGAGTTGTGGTGTCAAGGGTATGTATGGGGAAACAAGTCTCAGTGTAGGCAGTTTCTCAGGATGCTCTGACTGATGAATTAACTAATGTAGTTTAGAACATGAGAGTTGATCACTCTGATGATTTTGAGCCTGAGATGTGGGTTGGTTTATTTGTTTTTTTGTAACTTTTTTTTTTTTTTTTTTTAGGTTGAACAGTTCATACCAACTGCAGGTGGGATTTGTGTCACCTGACTCTAGTTATGGTAAAGTTAAGGGCCCATTTGCAGCTAATTGTCGAGACGCTGTCTACCGTCAATGAAGAAATAGAGGCAGTTCAAGAGTGTGATTCATTCCATCTTAAAATAGAAGTCTAAGCTGGGATGAATTGGAAGTAGCTGCCTTTCTCCACCAAACAGCAGGAGAGTGCTGACAACTGGTTAGACAAAAAGCATCTAAAGATAGGTGAGATGGTCCCACTATGAGCTATTGATATATCTTATCCTTCTCTGTTGTTTCACTGATTTAAGAGATGAGTAACGTTTTTCATGGTTTGCCAGACAGGGCGACTGTGTTAAATAGATATCGGTATCAAATACACCAGATTCAGGAATACATAATGCAGAAAATAAGGTATGCATGGGTTCAGGGGAACCGTATATGTCTGTGCTTTGTTTGGAGTAGTTAAACTGTAACTTAAAGAGCAGAAGCTGATCCATAAAGCATTGTACATATTTCAGTTTGGGATCAGGAAAGCATTTCAAGCTGGCAGAAATATTAGAAAGATTTAATACCATATGAATTGTTTTCTCAATAAAATTTAGAATAAATACCCATTAGAACATCAAAGTAGGGTGAAACTTTTCTCAACAAAGTAATCAGTAATACTTTTACAGCAGAAATTCTGTGCAGTAGTTTTTATTCCCATGTATTATTTGTGAAATGAAGGGAATATGCCATTTAACATTAAAATCAGCAAAAATGTTTATATTTTGAGGCATACTTTATAACAGAAACAAATCAACTGAAAGCAATTATTAAGTTTTCATTCGCTCCTCCAGAACTAAGCTTCTACTGGGTGTTTTTCATAATTGGACAATAATGTTTTTCAGATGATAGTGAAGTCTTCTCTGAGAAAATGATGGATAAAGCAACTATTGCTGTGATATAGGATGCCAACTCTATGAAAGTTTGCTTAACAGTTTAAAGGAAAAAACATGATACCTGCATTGATACTGGGCTGAGGTAGGGAAAAATAACACTGTTAAATTTCCATTGTCTGCCTATCTCTAAAATAGTGTTGTTGGATTTTTGGTAGCGATGTAAGTATGCCAGTGGGCAAATTTACCTTGTTTCTATGAAACACTTGGATGCATGATCTGTTTATTGGTTTTCTCCTCCCTTTTTTACTCTGGTTCAAGGAAAGGAATACCCAAGCACAGGTGTTTCTGCTAGCTTGTTAACTAAGTTTTCTTTTATTCATATTTAAAAGCACTTATGCTCATTATGCTTGCATTTTACTGATGCTGTCTTAAAGAAAGAACTGTGAATTCTTAAAATTCCATGCTCAGTATATATGGAAATCTGTGCTGCAAGGCCACTTCTACTTGCTTAATGCACGTTGAGATGGAAAAAGACCAGTCTGTAAACTGGTATAATCACATGCACAGTGCAGTCATCTTGTCTCATCTAGTTGTTCAAAACAAGATACTGTAGAAGTTTCAAAACCAGGAGATTCTTCTGGTTTACTTTCATTAGGACATCACTTCTGTTAGCATTCTGATTTCTGTTGGTCTTAATTAAGACGATTTTTTTCCTCTTACCAAACTGACTATAAAGACATACACATCATGGTTATCTTTTTCATCCTTTTAATAATAATAATAATAGTAATAATACAAAACCCCCTGTTGCAATTACTTTTCCATTTATTATTATGATATATATATATGTATTTTTTTACAAAGGAATTTGACAAGCAGATTTCTGGAGTTCTTAATGGTGTTGAAACAATAGCCTATGCATGTCATTGTACATGCATAGCGAAATGATGAACATAAATCACATACGCACACACAGAAAACAAGGCACTGTAAGGACTGTACAAGTAATAAATGACCAAGAGGTTATTGATACATTAAAAACTGGTCTCCTAATGAAAACTGTATCAGTAGTATTTTGAAACCCTAAAGCTGTGCATTGTTTTGGGGTTCTTTGCTTAAAAGCCCGACTGTGTCCCTCTTTCCATATGTATTGGACCCCACGTTTGTAGGTGAATAAATTGCTCCAATGTTGTTACTGGAACGAACTAAAAAGTCAGCCAAGCGTTGTGTCACACATGTAGCGGTGTTGCATTTCCGTTTCTCCAGATGGTGACTACTAAGGTGAAAAAAAAAAGAGCCAAGATTAAGTCAAATGATGAGCAATCAAGTGTGCCACTTCTAATAGGCATTTGAGCTGTGCTAATGTGGGAGTTCTTTTAATATGTGCACAAATACAGGAACATTACAATCTTCCTACCACCTACTTTGCGCCTGGAAAAAAATCTTGTGCTGTATGCTATTACCAGTTTTAATGATGGGGGTTATTTAAATGCAAAGGCCTTAACAGTCATATGTCATTTTTATTGATATTCTGCATAGCAGTTTATGACATCTAGAAAACCTGTAATGATACTATAGTTAAGACAGTAAGTGAAAACAGTGACTAAATGTTTGGCTTTAAGTTGAACTTCTAAACCTGTTTAGAGCTCTTGCTGATTTCATGAGGATTACTAACATAATGACAATCACTAACATTTATTTAGTTCTTTTGTTCCTACAGAATCATATCCTGCTCTCACTGAAGTGCACAGTAATCTTCCAGCCCACATCAAGTGGATTGAGCCCAAAGACTTTTTCTCCCAACTGCACCACATATCATGAGAGATGGCAGGCGCTGCCAACTTCTGCCAACTTCAGTACTAGCAAAAATTTAGCTCTGTCTAAACAGAGATTTCTTCACTACAAAAAAGCTGCCATATCTTTATTGAAACAGCAGCAACTTGAAAGTGCTGTTGTGGTAGGTGATAATAATTTGTTGGATGAGACTTTGAAGGGTGTCCATGGAAGAATCCATATCTAAAAATAACATTTTATGGTCTGAATCAACAGACCATTTACAGAACTCCATGTAGAACTTACATAGCATGAGATTTTTTCATTTTTCAATTGTAATAAAAGTGTTACCTTGAGAGAGCTTGGATTTTCAAATTTTTTTCTTAGACCACTATGTTATTCCTTCAGACAGAAATATTTTCTTGCTGAGATTACTTATTAAGTTATTGTTAATTTTCTTGGGCTTCTTCACGTTGATGTGTCATGAGGTAGGTAAGAGTTTGCAACAAAAAATGTACAGTGAAGAGTGACAATTTCCCAGTTTGAATCTCTGAGCAATTACCAATTAGTTCCTTTTCCTATTGATTGATTAAATCTGTTATCTAAAAGGTCATCTATACTTTTAGAATTATTTGTATTGATCTAAGAATGGAATATGAATTGTGAGAGAAATGTCTATTATACTGGTTCTTCATTGGCAAAGAGGCAGCAATTTCTAAGCAATTAATATTTTAAATATGTAATTGTATTTAAAAGAAATGTTTGAATAGGGTTTGCTATAGCTTCTCTTAGATTTCCATGGGTATTTCTGCCCTTAACAATCAAGTTTAATCAAGCCCTTAACATATAAGGTTCAAACAGCAACGGGTTCTCATGGAAATCTTGATTTGTTTGTGGAGGCAGAATTCTCTTTTTCATTAAGGGTACAAAATTAGGGCCTGACACTCCAAGTTTAAAACTCTGGTCCTTACAGGAAGCTACTAGATTCTAACTGCTGTTTGGTCTGACTTAACCCATTATACCTGATAGCTCTCTGATCTGCAGCTTTTAGTTAATATGTGCTTCAATGAGACAGTTCACCTAACTCTAACCCTAACCAGGGGCCCAGCAAAGCAGATAAGGCATACCACACTCACAAAGGTGATGCCCTGTGTTTGAGTATTACAGTTGGTTCTTTGAAGGAATAGCTGTAAAAAGTGGGAACTTAGTCTCCATTATCAAAATACTTTGTAAGATAACCAAATTGTCATGATTTTTTTTAAAATATTTTTTTATAAAAATGGTATTTTTTTATAAATTTGAAAAGAAAGGAACAGGCAGCTATAGAGACATGTATTTACTGAATCTATCCATGGTAGTATTATCACTGAAGGAATTTCACTCAAAAGCCTGATGAACATAGAACAGTTCGGTGCTATTTATCTTTTAGTACAAATCACAAATACTTTCTGAAATGCTATTTTGTTCATTGAAAAGTTACCTGAAAATTGATTTCAAAATGGATTTATAAACATGAATGCATTTCAGACATGTTAAATTCTGTTAGAACCAATTGCTTCTTTTCCTCCTTCCTGTGATTAAATTGATATATAGGTCTGTAATGAAATATTACTTACAGGAAACAGCTATATTATAAAATAATTCCATTCTACCAAAGACTTAGTGTTATTAAGAAGGGTATTTATATATTTTTTCCCCTTCAAGCTTGAAAATGTGACAAATTTAAAAAAGAAGGCCCTTTCAAAATACACCTTTCTTCTCAAGGTAATGTAGTATTTATAGCCTTTTTAATTCATGAAAGCATTATAATTGTAAAGCGATTACAAGATCTGCAACTTTTGTCTCCGGACTTCACTTTCTACCCTGAATACTTTGATCTTTATGCTTACAGAATGGCTCTGTTTACAAGAAGAAGGATATTCTCAGTTCTTTTTGAGAATAAGCAACAGACATAAAGAGTCTCAAGTAACAGAATATCACTGGCACAAAGTTTACTTCATAATTTGATCCTAGCTGATATGACTAGAAAAAACAGGGAAAATCAATACCTTTTTGTCTTTGCTGCTGATTGTTCTGGCATTTCCTCGCTAAGTCCTAAGAGTGTATTCCGTGACATTACTGGCAATATCCATCCTTGTCTCTTGGAAGTACCATCAGATAGATCATCAGCCACAGATAGCAATCTTTAAACAACAATAAAATACCCTGTGAAATTGAATGGCTGTGTTTTTGCTCATATTATTTGAGACATGAAAACAAAAGCAATTAATGCAATAATCCAAACACATTTTCCTCTAAAAAGAAATAAATACAATTATTTATTACTCACTTCTCAATAGGTGTAGCTTCCAAACAGCTCAGAGTGACAGAAAGTGCAATGAAGAAAACTGACAGCTTTAGGTTGCACATCTTTGCTTCCAAACTTTCTGAAAAGAATAATGATTCAAAACTGAAAGCAAACCCAAATACTCTTCAGCATACTCTATTACTGATACCCATTCTGTCCTAAATCAACAGCAGCTAGTCTTTTTCACAGTCTACAATAAAAATGATCCCCCTAAGTTTAGTGACACAATGCAGTTTCAGACAGATAGCTCTCAACAATAAATGTTCATTTTCCACCTAGTAGTTTCAATCCTTTCCCTTATCTCCGGTTTACATTTCCCAGCATGTTGCAGTCTCAAATTCTGGTCTCAGGTGCAATTTACCTTGAAGTTAACTTAGCGTTTTCCTGAAAAATGCTGTTGATTAATAATGAGAAACATTGTGCTTTCCTGAAAGCACATCTGTTGCACTGCGTTGTAAGTAAGAGAAAAAGGGAAATTGTTTACCTTTTACTGGTCAGGGAGCTAACTGAAGAAGCACGCCTGTGTTAGCAAGAAGGGTGCACACAACAATTCCACGCTTGCATCTAGCTCTGGAGTATCCCTTTTCCCCTTCCTTGCTGACAAGCAATACGGCTCTTATATACCCTTCGCACCTTTCTCAGCTCTGACATCAGGCAGCACAGAGAGACTGTCGTTAATTCCCATCCCTATAGACGAAAATTACCCCAGAGAGAAGCAGAGGCAGGTAGGTCATTATTACATTAGCACATCAGTAAATATTAACCTGGTATAAGCAGGATGCCCTCGTGAAGATACTGTAATAGCATATTGCACATCAGAACCGCAGCCTCAATTTTACGGTTCTGATAAGATGCTGAGGTAATATTCCCTGTGGGGGTTTTCAAGCGCTAAATAAGGTAACAAAAGTTATAAAGAAAGCCAGAGTAAATGAAACACTAGATCACCAATAATTGAAATATAAGAAAACAGATATCTTAGGAATGATAGAATAGTTAAAGTTGGGGAGTTTTCTTGTAGAAGTATGTAATGATCAAAACAGAAAAAATGTTTGAAGGGATAAAAGCTGTATGAAGAATAAGAAGACTGAAAATTATTTAAATTGACAGATAGAGTGATTATTCAGGGTAACAAGGTAGCAATCAATTTTTCAGCTAAGTATAATTATAAATGAAAATTTTGGCATTATTAATGTCAAATGTTTTACTAACACTGTAGATTCTCTATGTTATGCATAAAAATTGTGTTAATAATCTTAAGAAGGCAAAGACTAGGATGAAAAAGCTAGGAAATGCCAGAATAAAAGCTGCCTGTGTACATTTATTTCTCTAGTGTGCACAGGATATGGTTCAGGGAAAAATAGACAGTCTTTAATTGACTAAATCCAGTGTTAATAAATTACCTGATTGCAGATTTCTAAGAATACAGATTAGAACTGTTTTTTCCCTGATTTCAGGAAAATTACCTTTTTTTAAAATGTCTTATTAGTTGCCTTTAGGAGCCCAAATGCCTTTGGAAAACAGGTCTTTCACTTATTTATGGAGGTTAAGATGCTGGCACAAAAGCTCAGGCAAAGTTTTCTGCGACAAGAAGTTATTGTATACATATTCCATAATCCCAGAGAACACGAATTAATTAATAACTGCTTCAATGCCAAGTACATTGTCTTAACTAGAAGCCCCTTTCTTTGTCAGTTTAGTCTGCAACACCAGATTTTCACTGAAATGGCTAAAGTTCCAGTGTTGGCTCTTTTCAGGCATACTTGAGTTGAATGCAGAAGGAATGTTTAGCTGTGATAGTAGCCTCTTAATCTGATACAACAGCTAGTCTGCAAATAAGATTCTAACAAGTGACAAAATGTTTGATTTGTTAGTTGGTTGGGTTTTTTTTGTTATTTTGTTTAAGGGATGCTGCTTACAGATATTTTGCTCTCTCTTTTTAATGATGTGATCATACGCTTTTTTTTTCCTAGGTTCCTGTCATCCTTTTCTGAATGGACAGTCCCAGTGTAAGAGAAGTAAGCGTAGTGTTGTTTTATCTTCACCATGACAATATGCAACGTCTGAAACAAGTTTATCTCTCTAAAGAGTCTTCTGTTGTTATTTTCACTAACATTTGACAATGAAATAACATTCTGGTGTTATTTGCACTGTAGCAATTTCACTCCTCTGAAATGAAGGCTTGATTAGACCCATTTTTACAGAGATAGAATGGTGCTAAAAAAACAATTATGCAAAATAGTCTGGCTGGTGATTGACACCAGCCACTATTCATTGCTTGAATATTGAACTTGAAAATATCTTGGTGTGCTTCTGGGGTGGGAAGAGATCTGGGTCCCACTGACACTCAGTAGCGGTGTGTATGCTCTCAGCTCTTGTGAAAAGGCAAGCTCATGTTATTTCAATTCCTGAAAAGCAATGGATAGATCAGATGCAGTTTGCATCTAAGATTTTAAAATATTCTGCTTTAAGGCATCTAAGTGAATGGTTGTTGTGTCAAGCTTGAATCAATCTATGTGTTGACATAAGAAGTGAAACAGGCTTTTCAAAGAAATATTGGTCCCAAATCCTAATTCTAGCTGTCCTGCAAGTGGTCTTGAGGAGCCTCTAATGATCTGAGGGAAGAAGAGAAAGGCTGATTCCTCAGTGAATTGTAGAAATGAAACTGGGCTCATGGTGCCCCAGGACCATTGCCTTCCTCCTGGGCGACATAGCATTTTGGCAGAGTCAACAATAACTCTATCCAGCTATTAGTCAGATGTAATATTAACAAAATTAAGGTATTACGGCATCTGTTACAAGTCCTCTTAAGCAGGAGTAGTGTTTTTCCACACAAACAAGTGTGGAATACGAAATTGTGGAATCTCTTTGACAGCAGAACTGTTCGTAACTCAGATTTCAAGAACCTGGCACTAAGTACTGTGCAGTTAGTGGCATTCAGTGAAGTGGTTAGAAACCTATTTTTGTTCTTTTATCCTTAACCTTGATCTTAGAAAAAAGCCTTTATTACTGTGCATAACAAATGTTATCAATCTAAGGAAAAGATCAATTATTCTCAGTAAAGAAACCCATGACCAATTCTACCCTGAATAGTTACATGGTTTATATATTTACACTGGTGTTTAATTCTGTATGAAAAAAATTGTCAAAAGTAGTGTGCCTTTATGAGGGTCAGAGAACACCAGAGCTGAGGTTTACAAAGAATCCAGAAGATACAGTATGCCAATACCCTGGTTCTTTCTAGAAACTACCTACATAAATTTCTTGAGTTGCAAGATGATGAACATGCTGCACTGTGATG
Organism: Falco naumanni; assembly: GCF_017639655.2. NCBI lineage: Eukaryota > Metazoa > Chordata > Aves > Falconiformes > Falconidae > Falco > Falco naumanni. The sequence goes on from NC_054058.1 coordinate 19,601,929, forward strand.
TACTTACAGCAGAGGAATAGGGAACCAGCCTCATCTCAAGTGTCTGCAGCTTTTATATACTGGGGAATGGGATTTGTCTGACTAAACGCAAGATGAATAGAGACACCGTTCTAGTCCCTGTTTCTAATGCAGAGCTCAGATGATTTGTGCCTGTTTCTCCTTCTTGGCTATAAAAATAGCCTTCAGTGACTTGCTCAGATACAGATGTTTACACTGCAGGTATCTAAATGTATGTGAAATGAATTCCATCAGGGATGCTTTAACTCTTTTATGTGCTCAGTTCCTAGCGTTTAAGGTTATCTCCCTCCCTTTCTCGTATTTACCTTTTTCTTAGGCTATTCGTGACACCTGCTAGACAGCTGGTTCTCACTTTTAATGACTGATTTTCAATTTCTGAGTTCCACATTTACTTAATAACATTAATAACACACATTAAGATCTTTGGTAATGGATGTCTTTTTCCCATTTGCGAGAGTGACAAGAAACCATATTAGAAACCATATTACCTGTTGCATGCACTTTACTAGATGCTGTTCTGCTGTGTAAGCTAGATGTCTCCAGTAAATTACATTGTTGCTCAGTTACCAGTAACTAGAATCGTGTGAATAACTCAGTTTAGTTTTCCTGTTGTACCAAAACAGAAAAGGAAAAGCTTTAGGCATTAACCTGAAATGGGCTTATTTAATTTTTTTAATAAAGCAGAAATTATAACAGCAGCATTAATATGCGTCAGTGTAAATACAACCAGTAATGAAACAGAATGGTGCATGTGTCACTGCTTGTAGCTGTTATATGAGTTCAGCACAGTATTTCATGTGATCTGACCAAGTTGTTTCTTTTTTATAACAGTTTACTAGCATTTGATTACTTTTAAATAAGTCTTAATCAAGCCTCTAAACAAAAGTATAAAAAAATGGTTTCATTGATAGTGCCAGCACCTCTGAAAATGTCTAAGTGCCTTGTGTTCAAATGGCCAAATCTGAAATTAGAGAAGTATATCAGGTGTCTAAACATAGTTTTATGCCATCATTTTATACGTCCTAGAATATCCGGGACTGTGATTCATGAACCTGGCTGATAGGACACTGTCATAGCAACTGCAGACTACTAGACACCTATGATTAGGAACCTTGATTATTCCCTAAATTTTTACATTTGGATGCCAAAGGATTAAAATTTTGGCTATAATACTCTCTTTCCAGTATTTTTTGCTTGGTGCTATGTTGATGAATACTACAAGGTCTGTACTTTCCAGTGTGTAGAGTTGTAATTTTGCACAGCTTAGGTACTAACAGTAGATCTGCTTCATTCAAATATTGTTTTATCAAATAAACTTTTGCTAGCACAACTTTCTTTGTTACTCCTATTAGGTGTGGGCCATTTCAGTACCGATAAAATCTCAAAAAGCTCTTCTTGTTGATCCCAAAACTGATGTTAAACCTATGGAAGAAATGTGGAAGAAGCAGTGGAAGAGGTAATACGAGCAAAGTTAATGATTTCTGCCCCAGTGGAAAAAACAGGTGATTCAGAAATGAAGGGTAGCCATCCATGGAATTGACTAGCAAATGGAAAGAAGTCATTTGGATAGGTAACAATACTTTAAACCCAGCTTTTATGATGTGTCATGCTATTCAGCTCACACCATTGACAGAACTGTGATGCAGACTCAAAGGGCTATTGCTAATGATTGCTCTGAGAATGAGGTCAGCAGAGTTTGTGCTGAATCGGTTCCTATAGCTGGGAATCTCCCATGTTTAGATCAGAAAAGTCAGAATTGACAGCACAGTGATTGATGAGTTATAGTTTCTAATACCATTCCCACTTGCAGATTATTGAGTATTAATTGCATGGCTTCTACTGGCTTGTATCCAACAATTTACCTTTGAATACAACAAAAGGTTTAAATTCTTGCTTTTCTTTTCTCCTGTCTCTTCTGCAGCTTGCTTCCAGAAGTATAAGCAAAAGCAGAACTCTCTTTCGGTTATCAGTGTTACTCTAGACAGTGCTAACAGTAAATAAGTAATACAAAATAGTACTAATGTTCTTCCTTTCTGGTAACTTAAGCCATCCATTGCTTCCTGCTATGATAATTCTCTAAAGTCATTGTCTATAAGAAGTTATCTATAAAAAGGTATTCAGCTTTCAAATATATTGCTGTAATGTATACATACCACTACTACAATAGGAGTCCTATAACATGTGGACTCATATGTGTACTTCAGATCAAATAATTTTGCTAAAAGGAAGGCTACGGTGTACTAAGGTACTTACTTGGAGTACCTCCTTGCAGAGTCAGTGCATTGTAAATTTGCATCCTGGGTCTCCTTACAGAAGAGTCTGGAGTGACTATTATTGTTACTGAATATGCAGAATGAGGTCTCCCTGAATGCTCCTGTAAGCGAAAAAAGAGATTAAGGAATTAGTTATGTGTCAAAGTGCTGTTTCTGATTTACTAAGTGTAACCACGAGAACTCTCCACCCCCCCTTCCCCACCCCAGCATCTTCTAAAGAGCACAGACATCTGTAGAAGACACAGTGAGACCAGGAACCACCCTCCATGCTCCCCAGACTTATTTCAGAGGAGGTGAATTGCTAGTAAGTATAGAGCAAATGGAACCATTCACCAATAAGAGAAACTACTGGTTTTCAAAATAAATCTACGCAGAATCATGTCAGCCCTTCCTACCTGATCTAGTGCATAAGTTTTAACTAAGTTTTCTTTTAAACTGTCTCACTTTAAAAACCAGATTTTTTTTTTTCCCTTTCTGCAAACTGCAGCAAGAGAATGACAATTTGGCTTTGTCTTGAAACGCTCTGAGTCTTTTAGATGATCCTGTCTTGACAGCTCTGCTATTAATAGTGGCATTTTCTCTGCTGTTTAAAAAGGAGAGTTGTGCTGAACTGAGAATCAGTCATGTTAATAATAATTTTTCACTAAGGGCAAATGCAGTATAGTAGCTTATGTAGGAGGATTCATGTTGAAAAAACTTATTTATGGTATGTCAGCACATGTGGCTGCAAAATAAGGTAGCCCTTCTTCTAAGAGAGTTGCAGTAGGGCTGCATTTACTGTATGCTTGGATTATTTTATGTGTGAGTGTTAAGACCTGACCTTTTCATTCTACTTGGAGATGAGAAAAGATTTTGATAAGCACAGGGAATGTGAATCAGTACATGAAATTGTCTCTCTACTGTAAGAAGTCATTAAAAATTCATTAGGATTTCAGCATATGTATCTAGAAAAAAATAGTGGATTTTTTCTCTGTTATGGTAGTGTCTTTTACACCAGATATTGCTGTTTCCATCCGTTTAGCAACCACTCCACTTTTGGCTGAGATTGTCTCTGATTACAGAAAATATGAGTAGTATGAAAAAGTCAGTATTTAAATGTAAGCTCTCACAAAGAGGGAGGAGATACAAGTGACATGGCTGATTCAAAAGGTGATGTTTTTTTCCATAACCTGTTATTGAACCAGATACCCAGCAGAAAACTGAAAGCGTTGTATTTATTATTGCAAGGCAAAAATCCTGAGGCTCTAGAAAGTTTCAATTATTAACATATTGAAATAATTTCATATTAACACATATTGTGTCAGTGAATGCTACAGTTTCAATGGGTCAAAGCTGAAAAATCATATTACAGTGTTTGATTCAGAGAGGAACTTTGTGCAGAGCAGCAGAGAAGCATATACTTCAGGACAAGGTGTCTTTAAAATTTGTACTCTTTATTTAAAATGGTATCTTAAGCTCTGCTTTTGGGTTCAGAGTATTTTCTATTGCATGAATTATTGTCTAGATTGGTGGTCTTCTTTTATTTTTGTTTCTCTCCTTGATTTACAGGATTCCTACAGAATTCCAGGTGGAGGGGTAGACCTCTGGCTAGTGACTATGCTTCTAGTGACTGTAGGCTTGATTTTATTACTTTTTGCAGAAGCTCTGTACGCTTTCCTGGTGCAAGGGGCTGCAAATGGCTAGTTTCACATCAGAGAACTATCACATTGCCATGTTGTTCATACTTACTGGTATTGCGTTAAAAAATGGAATAATGTTGGCAATGTCATACATAACTTCACATCAACATAACATTTCATATTATTTCATGTCGATAAAGAGTTAACACATTCTTAAATTATTTTTTGAACTGTTGTCATAAACAGTCATAATCTTCTCCATCGTATTGCCTTTTATATCATCCTATTGCCTTTTATAATACTCATAACAGTCTGTAGCAGTCTAACAGAATAAACAACTGTCAAAAGAACCATAGAAATTGCCACCATAGAGGTAAGTAATTTTTATTAGAATGTCTTAAATGTACACTGTTATTCGAAGTCAGTTCTTTAATTTCTGTTGTCAGAAGAGGATGTATATTTCATGCAACTTAAACCTTTCTGAGCAAGAATACCTGTTTTGGGGGATCCTATGAAAATTTCCTGTGTTTTAAAAATGAGGTGTTTGTAGCTAGAAAGCCATGCTCGAGGGTAGATGAATAGGTACATGCCTGATTTCCAAAAGTTCACCTGTGTTCCTGGAGCTTCCACTGGATGTTTCACACCTTTTAGGATTAAGCTGTCTTAGAAGTGGTCCCTGTGTAAAATGTACTTAGAAAGGCCAGGCGTATCACCTTTAAGCGTTTTGTAGTAACCAGTGTCTAGCCTGATGATATCTCTGCACACAAAGTGCATTATCACACACCAAAAAACTTGGGAACTTGATGGATAGCAAAAGTGAAATGCTATCAGGTTACATAAACTGCTGATTGATGAATCATAGTTAATGTCATTTTTTAAGAGGAAAAGACTCCAGAGAGACTTTGAAGCCTTTGAACTGCCAGTCAACCTACAGTACATTTGTTCCTTTAACTTTTCTTAAAGTATGTTTACGAGACAGTACACCTCATTAGTGGAAAGCTGACGACCTGAGCACACAAGAAATCCCTTTGTAATTTAAAAAAAAGAGGTACTGCCCAAAAGTATATCATTAGGTTTTCAGTATTTTTTTTTTACATAGATAATTTATTCTGAAAAGCTGTTTTGACAATTGGAATATTTCTGTTTTCTAACATTTAAAAATGGAAGTTTGTGTAAGAGAATGTCTTTGAGCCTTGTGGCAAATTTTACAAAGAACACAGATTTTTATGTCTTCATAAAGTTTGCTACAAGGCTGGAAGACATAAACCTGCTTTGCTAAAACAAAAGCAAAACCCCCAAATCCATACAAGTGGAAATCGATGTGCTAAACTGCTTTATTGAGAAAGAAACTGTTATGACAGTGTCACTAGTTTAAATAAATAGTTGAAAACTGAGAATAGACAACAATTAATGTTTTGTCCATAGACAATATTATTTCCAATGTATGGATCTGAATGCTTGCTGTACACGACTATTTATTGTTCTTGTGTTACAGGCGAAAAGATTGAGATGATGATGGTTTAAGGGGGAGGTACAGAGTCAATGGCAGAGTTGAGAATCGAAGACAGATCAGAATCTTTATCTAGTCTGAAGCTGACATGCATTCTGTTGAGGTGAGAGAAAAGGAAATCTTACTAGATAGTCAAACTAAATCTGTGTGATGACATTCTTATCTGGGCTGCCATGCTATATCCTATGGGATGTGCAACCCATGATTGCTGTAGTGCTCAGTTCTGTGGAGACATAGCTCATATTTCCAGCTTTTCCTGAATTAGTTGCATTTGCAGTTGTTTACAACTGGAGTGCTGTGAAAGAGCTACTTAGTCCTTGTTTCCAAAATCATGTATTTACAGTGAGCCCAGAAGTGACTTCTGTATTTTTGGTAGGTAACTCATCATTACATATACATTTAGACTAGGATCGGTAATTGTACATCACCTCTGCATTTTGTACTGAGAACTTCTACTGATTTCCATAAGACCACCTGAATTTCCTGCGAGCTTGAATAAGCAATTGTAAGGGGATCTTATGCTGGGAGCTGCTGGCTGACAGGCTTTTTTGTTCCTTGGCCAAGATAAGTAGATCTAGAATGACATAAGGAGAGATAACCATTACAGGTGTCACCTGACCTGATTTTTATCTGTCTAAAAGTTAGTTATCTAGACTAAGGTAGCTTTCTAGACTTTCAAATCAAAGGGAAGAAAGAAGGACCTCCAGAGACTGTTTCCTCCCACTTATTTTAGACAGCTGTCTTAAGATGGGATAAATTACTCCCTGGAAATATCTGATTCTAATGCCTATTGTGAGACTCTAGATGAAGATCTTCAACAAAACTACTTGCTAAGAATAGGGTATACCCGATTCTATACAAATACTTGACTCTCTCAAGTTATTTTCCTTATATTGAAGCACCAGAATGACTAGAGTGGCCCCTCAAAGAAAATCTATCCAGACAGAAAAAAATATTTGGAGTTTTAGCTTTTCATGCGGTGTGCTGATAATGCAAGAAGTGGACTTGGTGCAAATATGGCCTTTAGGAGAAATCCCATGAAGAAGATGGGAATTCAGTATGCTAAGTTGTCGGAGCTGTATTATCCGTGAATTAATCACAACAGAAAAAAATATTGAATTCCAAATGCACTGGATTTTACATAAATTTACTGAAAATTAAACTGCATTTGTGAACATATGTTGATTTCATATCTCCACTCCTGTTTTTTTTTGGGTTTTTTTGAGAGGTATTTAAATTGTACATGTTGCTGATCACCAGCAAATGGCTGGGAGTGACTCCTCTTCATTCACCCCAATGCCACTGCTGAAGGCTGTGTGCTGAAACAAAAGCAGATTATAAAGGTCAAGATCTGTACAGCAGGTGTTTCCTTCCCAGTGTCACCTAAGCACATCCAAACACTGAAAATTCACAGAAGTCACTGAAGTGCCCATGTAGGGGCCTTAGGGTGTATTCCTTCAGGCACTTTTTATGCACACAGATCACCCAAGTAGGCTACAATTAGCTACTTGAGGATTGAGAACATGCACTTACCCTAAAAGTGTTCCCCCAGCATCCTTCAGCTTCCAAAAAGCCTGAAGAAATGAAAAAGCTCTCCAGCACTTTCAGGCTGCAAAAAATTAAATAAATATATTTTCAGTATAATGTATTTTTCTTGGAAAACACTGTTTTCATTGGAAGGATTCTTTCATTATCAGCGTAAAAGGTCTTTTTCCTTCCTCCAGGACTGTGGAGCCAAATGTATGGATACTAGCCTTCATTTGTTTGCAGGCAAAAGTCTCTAACACACTTTCTCCACGAAGCAAAGACTGATGTAATTCCAATAGTACTTCCTTTCTCATAGTGCTACAGAAAAATAGAACACAAGCGAGAAGGTTTGAATGTAAACGGTCCTTGGGAAAACTCTTATGTCTATGTGTGTGTTTATCTAGTTCTCTAAATTTGAGCTAGAAAATAATGTAACAGTTGGCACAAACTATACATCATGTAAACTGGTACCTGGGTTATTTTTTTCTGATGCGGAGGTAAGTATTTAAAGCAAATTGTTAAGTGCCATCTATAAGGAAGTGTTTATTTTAAATGAATTTTTGCTTTCTATTTTTTGTAATTCTTTTGCTGGGTCTGAATCTTCAGTCTTGCTCACGTTGAGCCAAAATTGTTGTTGAACAAAATAATCTGACTGAGACTGTAGAATTACACAGTTGTGCATATGATGTTACTATGATTTTTTATCTCATCAAAGTTTATTTAATGGTTATTTATTTAATAATTAATTACACTCCCAGACAATGGCTTTTGTTTCACTGGTTTGCTCATTTCCTGTAGACACTGAGAATACTTGCATGCATCTCAGAAGCTCACTTTTAAATAATTATGATGGATAGGGAGGCTTGAAAATAAGGATCTCTGTAGACAAAATCATGGTGTCTCCTCCCCAGGTAGGCACAGATTAAAATATAAAATATATGTAGAATGTATTCTACAAATAGTTATGAGGTGAAATATTAGAAAAATGGATGGGGCAAGACAGAAAGAGGAAAGGACTGGCAAATCCTTGTAGTAGCTTAACGCAGGGTAAAAAACCAACTAGACAGATCTACAGTTCTAGTTTCTAATCAATTAAGATAAATATATATCTGATTCCCTGTGCATTCTCCTAGCCAAATCTCTTGATTCAGTGCTTGCAGTCACATTTCCATAGCTAACTATTACAACTGGAATACTGAAGTTATTTTTAATGCGAAAGCAAGGGTAATACTTTAATGACACCGAGACACCTCTCCTACATAGAACAAGGCTTAGTAATACACAGAGGGCTGTTAAGCATGGTATGGGTACAGCAGAGAAGTCACTTTACACCTGAATGAATACTATATTGTTGACATACGCTGTTGAACAGGTGCCTTTTTGGTAGGTTCTATCCTCTTCCCTCATCACTGTTAGCTGTTTTTTTAAAGAAAGCAAGGACGGCCACGTGGAGTTAAGGCAGCTTTATACTCAGCCATTTTCTGCCTCTGTTCGCTGTTTCTTTTTCATTGTACAGTCTTTGGTGAACACAAAGCAGTACGTGGCAGAACTTGGACCACAGTTTTTATGTTTTCTTCTTACTTCGCCAGAGGATTGTTTAATTTTCCAAATTGACAATGGGTAAGTGAAGAAAATATAAAATGCAAGAAATCCTTCAATATATCTTAGTGGGAAATAAGACTTTACCTCAGATTTTAGTTAAAGGAAATCAAAGGTGGAAAGAGAACTTCTTTTTCTAGTTGAAGTGTATATGCAAAATCCCAGCACAGGCAGCCATCAGGTGTGATTTGGAAACCATCCTGAGGTGCGAACAAAAAGCAGCACTATACCTCATATGAAATGCATATTTTCTGAGGTAGAATGAAGCTTTTCACATATTAGAATCACATTAATAGATGTTTACTTGAGAAATTTTCTAGTGTGCAAAACCTGAAAAGGTATGTTCTTAGAAATTTACAATTGGGAACTTTTATTATAAGAAATCCCAGGGGAAAATGCCTCACCTCATGCTCTGGTGCAGCACAGAGCAGGCCAGGATCCTCAGCTGCCTGCAGGGCTACCTGTCTGTAAGGCGTCAGCAGAGGGGCCACAGAGTGTTCTTCAGTACAGCAGTAGAGTTGTAAGTTTGTGAGACAAAAACATACAGTGTGACAAAAATGCCAACACTCTGGTGTGTTATTTCCCCCTCCCAGACAGGTTACGTGGTAGTCCAGGGAAGCTTTTCAGGAAGTTTTTCAGGAAGGCTGGGTGCTCCTTCAGGAAGCTGAGAAACACTGCCCTGGAAGCTGTGCTCAGAGCTAGGCTTTCATTAACCCCAATCCCACCCTCACCACACTTTTTAGACCTTGCATTTAGGCTTTTCATGTGCATTAATAGTTATTTCTGTAAGGGAGACAAACATGAGTGTCAACAATAGACTTAAGGTCACAGATGAAACCTACTTCAGCACCAGTACTTAAAGGTGGATCTACTGATTCTTAGATGCGATGTCTACTTGATCTGATAAAAGTCACGTAACGTTTTCTTGTTACATAGCTAGAACTATTCACACTTGGTCAAACTACTCTCTGATTTTGTAACGTCTGGTAATCAGTAACTAGCAACACCCACCCTGTAGGACAACTACAACGGCTATGTGGCTATGGGTGGCTTTTTTTTTATCTTTCACTTTGGCGTGGTGAATTGTCTTCATTCAACAAAGGTTCCAAAGGAAAGGGTGCTTCTAGTGAAAGTTGCAGTGCCTAATTACTAGGTTCTTTGCCCCCTTCTAGAATTAACAATACCCCACTTATACAGTAGCTAGTAACTTGGAGACTTCAAAAACAGATCCAGAAAGGCTGTTTACACTGAGAAGAAACACTGAAGACCAGCAGCTGGGGATGCTGAGAAGAGTGATTTTACTCCTCTATGCTTCAGGGACTGAGGTTGTTTTCTCCACTTTTGGTTCAGACCCAGTTCTGCCCTGCAGCTGAGCCTCCAAGTGCTTCATGCCAACTGAGAAGGGCTACACTTTCTTCCAGATCATTCCAAGACGGCAAGAAAAGGCCAATGATTATGCCTGCACTGCTCTTCATACAATTAACTCAAGGCTTAAACACCCCCTTAAAACAAACACAAACTCATTCCCCTCTTCCAATCTGACCTTGTATCATCCTTTGCTAGGACACCGCCTGGCCTGTAGATCTCTGCAGTGATATGCACTCCTGACGTTCCTTTCTTGCTTGTGAGCACTCTCTGCATGTCTTCAGTGGGCAGGAGAGTCAATAATTCATGCTCAGCAATCTGACACAGCTGTAGCTCTTGGCCTTTTTTGGCAGGGAAGAGAAAGAGATGGGCTTAATTTTTTTCTAATGAAGAACTCAGCCTGCCATGTCTTTCACAATCTGAGTGCGTGCTCTAAAATGCACAGCTGAAATAATCTGGCAAACCCACAAATTCTGCAGTAACTATACGTGGGTTAATTTTCAACAGTTTAGAATAGAAGTCAAAGTTTAAGCACACAATATCAGTTTCTTCTGAAAACCTTTTCAAAACGGTAAGTATCTAATTGTTTTGCCATGAGAATATTTTCCTTTATCTCAGTCTAACAGTGTATGCATTTGAGTAACAGTTTGAGCTGTGCCTAGTAAAACAAGATTTCAGAATGCTTTTTGCAACTGGAAAAATAAATTAGTTAAAAATTCTGATGCTGTAATTGCCCGCTGCTTGGTTATGTCATGTGATTTTTAATCCTTTTTGTAAACAGAACACGGACTTATCAGTTTATCTATATGACTAAGATAAGCAAAATGGAAGATGCATTTTTCATTGAAAATAGGATGTCCCCTTGGGATTTGGGCAAGGCAATTTGCAGAATATTGCTTCATAGACATTGAAATCCAGATGTTTGTGTGCTGCTGTTCTCTTTTGTATTGGTTAGCTAAGGTGAAATACAGTTTAAAACTATAAAATGTATTTACAAGTTCATGTGGGACAGATGGGTCCAAACTCCTGTCTCTCAATGCTAGCCTGCTGCTGTCAGCTACTCTGAATAAGCCTGCTTTGATCCACACGGGATGTACCTGCTTTGTTTTTAAGCCAACCTTGTTCAGCCCCAGTTACATCAGATGCTGTACTTTATAGATCTGCTTTGTAGCTATAGCTTGTTCTAAAACAGTCCACACAACACACTTCAGTCCACATGACACACTTCAGTCCACATGACACACTTTAGTTCTTTGTGCGCTATGTAAGTGGGTATCTTCTAGAGATGAATTGTCTGGTTACTTGTCTGTCTGTCTGATTGCTTGTGGAAATTTAGTCCAGTAGTGGAGATGGCTGGAAGAGGCAGTTACCGCTAGCCTTTTAGTCTGCCATAAATAAGTTTCCAACTCAGTGAAGAAGTTGAAGAAGCAAGATCCTGTAAGGAGGGATTTTATTGACCTCTTCCCTGAAATTTCAGTGAACACTACAGGCTTATGAGTTGGATTCAAGTGTAGGTGTTTACATGGTAGCTGGTAGGTCAATCAGAACCCAAGGGCAAACTTTTGCACAAATAGTCTCACCTGTCCAGTGCAAATTCCTCAAGTGGTTTGTTGCAGAACTTCGTCACAATGTGACTATCCTAGTAGCATAAGCTGCCTCTTCTCTTGCTGTTGACTAAATAGATACTGACTGATGTTCACTGATGGAGATAATCTCCTTACAGCTGTGCTGATCCTAGTTGGCCAGCTGTGTTCAGGGCTGCCCTGGGCAGCTTAGGATAGGGCTTGAGACCATAGTTCCATGAATATTTGAGGTGACAGAACACGTTGCTGGTGCTCAGATGGACAGGTTTCACGCTCCATCTTTTCCTACTCTGCTTCACCCCCACTTTCCCCTCTCTTCTCATGTCCTTGGTTCCACTTTCCTGCTCTTTTGCTTATGTGATTCTGACACTTGTTGAACCATTCTGCAGGCCAGATCAGCTCACTGCCTGGAAAGCAATCTTTTTCCTGCATCAAATTTTTGCCTGTTTAATGAGTTAAAAAAGTTTGCAGAAGAGTCTGGAGAGCCCAAGAGTGGAAGCAAGGTGAGCAAAAGGAATGTACAACAGAGAGCAGGGAGATGGGAGAAGGGAGTGGGAAAACTACTGATTCATCTTTAGGCACAGAAGTGGTAGTTTGAGTTTTAACCTAGATTTAAAGTGTGGTGTAAATGCACCTGAGCTGAGTGAGTTATGGACCTATATCTCTGATAATCTAGGCTGTTAGTCTGTGTTGGCTTCTGTTCCATTGGATCAACTGTGACCACAAAAATATTTTAAATCTGGGCAAAGCAACCTCAGGAACATAGCTAGAAACAGTATTTCTGTCTATTTAGTTATTAAATCAACAATCTTAATAATCTTCCCAGAAAAAAATGGATTGAAATGCATTTTTTTGTACCATAATTTTTGGTCTGAGAGAAGGTAATAAAAAAGATAAGCAAACGTTGCCATTTTGTCATCTGAAATTATATGAGGGGCAGTGTGATGTTTCTGATGCCCCTGAGAGAAACTTGGGCAGAGGTTGCTGGCTTGTTTCTGTTAGCACCAGAAGAGAAAACCTGTAATTAGCCAGATGATGCTCCCTGCGTATGGTAGTGAAATGCAGGGACTAGTACAGTAAGGGACAGAATCCCATTGCCAGCTCCTAGAAGCAGAAGAGGACAGACAAAGTCCTCTACAGTCTTTGTTCTGTTGCTCACCTTTTGTCATCACTGGTGAACTACAGTCTGCATAAAGTAGTATTAAGATAAGGCATAAACAATTCCTGGGATAGAAACTTTTATGCCAAATTGCACAGAAAGTGAAAAGCTGTATAAACACAGTTTAGTACTGTGATTGAACACAGTTTGTATAAGCATCTTTAAGCAAAGCAGAAACACAGACTATTTATATATTGTAGTTAATGTCTGAGTTGCTGATCACCTACACTTAATTGTAAAGTAAGTATTTCCAGGAATGCTGTAATAATGCATTATACTTTAGAGACTAAAAAGAGGAGGTAGATATAGAAGGAGTTAATATCCATCAATTTGCTAGGAATCAAGTTAGTTAAGAAACAGATTTGAGAGGATTAACATTGTTGTAGAAATTAGTGTTTGAAGAGGTTGACTGAGAGGGTGTTGGGTTGAAGAATGTGAAAGGCAATTCAGTCCCATTGGTGGGCTTGTCAAGGACAGCTTGCTCCCCAGCCATGATTCTGTGAAGTGGAAAACATAGAGAAGAGCAGGTGCTGCAAGATTGCACTTTGAAAGCATATTCGAGCTGAAAAAGAGAAAATTAACCTATATCCATCCCGACTACAAGGTAGGGCTCTGACTTGCCCTGGTTTTCCCCAGCTTACTCCATCAGGCAGCAGGGCACTACACTGGATAACTTGATTTAATGAAGCCTTTGTGGCAGTCATTACAGATAAATCTTTAAACTGGTGTTCTCTTTGTTTAACTCATTGTGCTGACCCTCAGATGTGAAGGCTTTTACAGGTGAGTATATTCCTGGAATATATTGCTCCTTCTTTGAACACATTTTTTGGAAATATGTAAGATGTGTAAGAAAACAGGTGGCTTAACACTACCAGAAGGTCTAACCATTAAGTTGAGATGGAGACGACTAAAACTAGGCAGACAAATAAAGAGGGATGTTTTTGCAAATCTTGGGAGGGGAACCAGAACACAGTCTGGTTTGTTTGCATTTAGAACTTAATTTGGCCTGGTGGGTTTTGTTTTATTTTTTCTCCTCCTAATTTTAATTCCAAGACCCTAGTCTGCAATACGGTTTCTATTAAAATTAACACATTTATTTTGATGCCACTGGAACAGGGGAGAGCTCAACAGATCATGCAGAGCAGAACTAAATGTTCTTTTTATGGCTAGCAAGGACAGGCATAGTAAATAAAGACCATGGAGGCAGGTGCATACATCAACTCAAACATATAGGTCTCCATAATGCGGTCTCCTACAATGGTCAGTACCAAATGCTTGTGAAGGGGCTGAAAAGCTGTATTACAGACAAACTAGCTTGCCCTCAGAACATCTCTTTTTTCTGTTCTTTGTTTACTGGTTGTATCTGCTGACAGAATTTAGTATCTGACGAGAAATAGAGTGCTGTTACTTTGATGTTCACATGTCAAGTTTTCTTGATTAGAATAAAGTGTATAGGCTTGTAGGTTTTGTTGGAATCCAGTTTTGTTGGAATCCAGTTTGAAATTATTTAAGATGCTCAAATGTCAAACACCTTAGAAGGAATCTGATTTTTATCAAACATGGGACAAGAACGTTTCTTTTTTTTTTTTCATCATTTTAGTACTGTAACGGGATCATTGGACAGACTTAGAAATAGAAGTTGGGATCAATTAAAAAAGGCAACATGAAAGAAGCTGAGAAGCCTCGTACAGGGAACAAATTCTGCTGCATTTCTAAGCTTAAGGTACAGAAATATTTTAGCAATTTTGTATGAACACACAACTGTAATTGCTTGCACTTAGAGTGGTTTGGTAGAAGTTGCAGTGCAGACTAAATGAATGAATAAGCTCTGTTTCTTTCCTTATCCTTAATGCCTTAACCGAGGTCAAGCAAGTATGTAAGCAATCACGTGTTGCTTTTTATGTCCCTGAACTTTACACTCTGTGATGTGTTGGAAGTATGGTTAATTGCTCCTTGGAAGCTCCACCTTTGAATGTGTGTAATCCCCTTAGTGTGACGTGTTTACCATTCCTTCTTAAACCTGTGAAATAAGCCTTACCGATTGTGACATGGCAGTAAAAATTGGCTGTAGGTGTACCCTAGACTATTCAAGTTGTAAAGAAGCGGTATAAAATACTGTAAAATTTAGCTTGGTTTTAACAGTAGTTCAAAGCTCAGATACATTATTTATGCTTTTTAGCATTTATGGCAAATATATTTAAAAATACTATTGATTTCATTTCATAAATACTGTTTATTGAGCCCTAAAGTCAGAAGGATTTGAATACTACTGCTTATATTCGTATTTATTTTTTTACTGTCAGTTGCTACTAGATTTTTGTAAGAAGGATACATCATTTACTCCTGTTTGAAATGACTTGTTCTGGGCTCATGACCTCTACCGAGATGGGAGAGCAGATACTTGATCAAGTAATTCGATTAAAGGAAACAATCTTAGTTCTGCAAGTAATTTGTCATTCAGATTAGCAAAGGGTGCAAAGGTCTTTGCATCCTGGTCTGGCTGCAGATGTTACTCAGTCCTGCAGATGGCAATGCTGCAGCAGATGCGTGGTGGGAGAGGCTGTGCTTTCCCTGTCTTGCCTGGGGAAATGGGGTTCAAGGTATCTGAAGATCTTCTTGGTCAATGGGAGCAGGTGAAGAACAAAATACATTTATTTTTTTTTTAGAGAAGCCATATTTCTGTGCACAAAGATAGGTGATAGGATTTACACACATATCAGTGGAACAGAACTGTTCACTTGTTTCACTTGGGAGCACATCTTTGATGGGGAAAATAACCATGGAATATTCCTAAATGTATAATTTGAATTCTTTATGCGTTGTCCTCTTTCCTTCCTAGGTGTTTCTGCTGTCACTATCACTTGCATATGTTGGTAAAACGATGTCTGGTGCTTACATGAACAGTATGTACACACAGATAGAGAAACAGTTTAATATTCCGGCTTCTTTAGTGGGGATCATTAATGGAAGCTTTGAAATTGGTAATCAATCATTTTACTATTTCTTATTCTTTGAAAATATAGTACATGGGCTGAGCATGTACTAGTGACCCTCGTGTCCATAGCAATCTGTGGATTACTGGATGTGACCAACTCTCTCCTACTGTGTCAGCTGGTACTTACACATTTAGTGCCTTGGAAACTAACAGGACAACTTAAATGAGGGAGTTTAGGCTTAAAAGCTGGTTCAGCTAATTTCTGCACTATTGTAAGATATGACAGAGCAACTAACAAAATAGAAATACTTTATGAGCTTTATGTTGAACTTTTCTGAACAAACCAGAAAGATTTTATAAACTTTGTTTGAATTTAAGGTCATATGTAGCATTTTACAGTTCTTTCAATCAGTCCCAAAGTTGGTTGGAGTGGGTTGTCTCCTTACTCAGAATAAACAGTACTTCAAGATTTCATACCTGTACAAGTGTAAAGAAAGTTTCCAGTTCTACTTTTAGTGAAACTTGCCTTGCCTATCAGTGAGTTTTATTGCCCAGTGACAAGCTTCTGTCTTGTCATTGCCAAAAATGTCAAACAAAAGGCCTGATAGCTCAAACCCATCTAAATAAAGATCTTTAGAGGGTGTGTTTTATACCATTTATAAATGGTACAATGTGGATCGTTATTATCCCTGGCTAAGCTGAGGAAATGATCTGAAAAGGGTCATATACACTGATGGGGAGGGGAGACAAGGCTTTTTCTCCCCTGTCTCCTATATCTGCATGTGCAAGAAGAAAAAACTGCTGGCAACACCATGCTGCTTCCTGCAAAGCAGTCTGATGGGGCAGCTCAAAGTTATGCTACAGGAGGAATACCCAGAATATATTCTTGCTTTGATAAGGAGGAGACTTTAAGCAATATGAAATGGCCAAGACTGGTGGAGTGGTATGTAAGAGGCTTATTATTTGAAATAAATTATCCTCTCATATGGACTCTATAACTCTATAACAAGTTGTGGCATTCTTATCTCCAAGGATGTAAAATAACTATGAATAATCAAAATAATACTTGAAATGATGAAGAGTCAGCATATGTGGCAGACATAATTTATGAGGACCATGTAAGTCCTAATGATGTAAGTATACATCTTTAAGTGTCATTCAAACCACAGGTTCAATACAGTCTTTCTAGCAATCATACACAAAAACCCAGATGTTATGTTCTTTCAGAGCATGCTGCTCATCACTAAGAGGCATGGTTTTGTTCTTTTGATGCAAAAGATCAAAAAATTAGTAGGTGTACAATTTCTAAACTGATATTATTATAGGGCCTGATTCATGACATGAAGCCTGGCTCTTTTCTTATTTGCATAGTAATAAATGAAGATTAGAGAAAATCAGCTGATTCTGAACTGGAAGTTGAGGACAATGGAGATTTTTAGCTCATTTATGTTTTTAAATGGTCCTAGGTACTAAACTCTGTATTTTTTCTCTCCTTTGAAACTATTACTGAAATTAATAATATGTTATTATTCCTTTTCTCTCTGTATGTCATCTTTAGTTAATTATTTTCAGTATAAAACCACTTGGATATATATTTCTCTGCTTTCCTACATGTTGCAAACTAGAGTATCCTAGGAGAATAACTTCCTAAACCAGCTATTATTCTGCAGCCTCTAGGCCTGGTCTCTGTGTAAAGTAGTTTCTTTTTCTTCTCCAGATAGGTGCAGTCAAAAATCTCTCTCACCGCGCTCTCTTTTCCATTCTGCCTTCTATTCTCATGCTCTTTCCATGTTGTGTAACTCTTTCGGAAAAAGCTGACAGCAAGGAATTACTATATCGTTTAGGCAGTTCCCTGTCTAGTTACAGTTTGTACAAGACAAGAGAAGCAACAGATGTTGAGCTAGCAAGGTATACTAAAATTTGTGTTGTACTTGAAAAGGTATAAGGATGCCTTGGTTTGTAAATATGAACCAGGTTCTTTTTGCAGGCAACTTGCTGCTGATAGCATTTGTGAGCTACTTCGGAGCAAAGCTTCACAGACCCAGAATAATTGCGTTGGGCTGCACAGTTCTGTCATTTGGGTGTCTTTTGATATCACTTCCTCATTTCCTCTTTGGAAGGTGAGTATTTTGTTTAGCTCAAGCAGCTTCTGTGATCCTTACTTGCCTTAATCCACAGCTTCCCCCACTGAAATAATATTGTTTATTGAGAGAGACGTTGCTGAGCGTGGGTAGGGTATGGTAATTGTAGAGCAGCTTGTTTCATTTTGCTCCTGAGATGGCTTCAAAAGTCAGTCATCACTTCCTGAGGAGAGTCACCCCTCTGCTGGGCACCTTCCCTTGACCTTGCCTTCATCCTTGTGCTACCTCTGGTGTGAACTCTCTGAAGAAACAGTGGCCTGTGATACTGTCACATTACGCTGCTAGCTCTTATCTACCTGGATGGGCAAAACAAGGTTATTTTTAAAGATGTCTTTGGTCTGGAGCCTGCATGACAGATCATACCTGCCTGCTGTGTTGCAAGGCCTTTACAGGTCATAATGGTTCTTTAACAACTTTTTCAGTATTTTTTCTTGGTTTAAAAAAATAATAATCTTTTGAGAAAAGAAGATCCTCTAAACTTATGTCCAGTGTGGTATGGCTCTGACAGCCTTGGTGGCACCCTCTGCTTAGGGTGTAAATTATATTAGAATATAAGAAGAGTAGGAGAGAAGATGATACGAGGAATTTCATTAGAATTTTTCATCAGCTCCTCCTGAAGCATGTTACAAGTTTATGTTAGAGGCTGGATAACAGACTGGATAAAACACTGGGCTGATGCCCTGCTAGAGTTCCTTTGTCCCTAGCCTGATTTGTTACTAAGCCTCAGTTAACTTTTGGTGCAGGTTTCCTTCTTCCTATAGCTACGCACTCTTCTTATAGGTAGCTTCATTACTGAAGTACAGATTTATGAGGCGGTTCTGATGTATTTCTTCTTAACATACACATGCTTTCCTTTGATTCAAACAGGTATCGTATTGAGAGCAGTATTTCACAATGGGAGAATTTTTCAGTTGTGCCTCTGTGCCTTGTTAATCAAAGCTTGATCTCTTTACCTACAGAGGAACCATCAACAGGTACGACTCTTCCTATGTCTATTAATACTTCTTCCTCAGTTTTTATAGTGTTTAAGTAAATAGGTTTTTATTTTTATTTCAGGATCCTGCTTTTTATCAGTACCTTTTGCAGGCATAAAAACTAGAAGTCAGGAAAAAAAACCCTAGAAGTCAGGAAATTTCCTAGCCTTCTTGCTTCTTTAGTCTGTGACTCCAGAGCTGTAACTTTTTTTTCATGTAGTTTTCACAGATCCCAACACCTTGGTTAACAACACTGCCAGTCCACTTTGGGGAAATAAAACACCAGGTGGTTCTCACAAATGTTCCTCTTTTTGACTTGAAATACTGTGATACTGCGAGGAGGTAGGAAACATAGTTGGACAACGAGTAAATGGGATCAGGATGCTTTTTCATTGTACCACATAAGAAATAGAGGTAAAGCAAAAACATAGATCCCATTTTCATTTAGAGAAAAGAGAAAATAGTTTAAACTAGGCTAAAACTTACCTGGCAGACTGAAAGATCTATGTGCACTGGCAGCAGGCTTATAAAGTAACTATTATGGAGTCAAAAGGCTCAGAAGCAACTGTTAAATGATCGCATACAAAATCCTCATGCTGTGGATGGGATTAATGTCCTGAGTCTTTAGCTACCTTAAAGGGAAGCATTTAGTCTGAATTATCTCTTTAGGTTCCCTTGATAGTTGTCAAAAGAGACTACTGAGCTCTTGCAGAGTGTGTCACTTGCTGTAAGGACATTCAGGGTCTTTACTTTAGGGTGGGTCAGATTACCTCCTGGATGTGCCTACTGACTGTTGGAACCTTAGATGATTGGTAGATGGCAAAAGTTAGGTGAGATGAACCCCACAGTTAGTTGTATTTTGTGATGGCTGTTCCATCGTTGTGTGCTAGATAAAGGTGAATCATACTGCTGTAATACTGTATGAACATGTGATGTTGTGCTGTAGTTTTCTGTCTCCATTTAGTAATGGATGTGTCTTCCGAGCTTTCCAAGACTGCATGTCACTTAAGGCATTAATTTTTCCATCCTCACAAAGAAAAGTTGAGAAAAGTTTATATTTGATAGCACTTGGTCTTAATCTTTCATTTGAAGATTTCAGATAGTGTTTTTCTTTATTTTATAAATGCACAAACTAAGGTATAGATAGGTAGAGCATTTTCTTGCAAATTGTACAGCCATTCAATATACACATTAGAACCCATAGGTCCTCAAGCCTATGGCAATACTTGGGTAAGGTGATAATTTCCCTATTAGTTTATGGACAAGCAAAACTGTGATGTTCATACATATGAGTCCAACTCCTGTATGATGCAAAAACTGGTTTAAATTTGACCACATCTGCATGTGGATTGCTTTGCCCATGTTTGCTGACAGCAGTCTGACATTGATATAGGAAACCCAGGCTTGATCTCTGGACAGTAATACTTTCATTCAGAAAGTCATCAGGTCCTGCTAACAAAGCCAGTTTTCACTTGTTAACGAATTGGCACTGAGAAGTCTCAACATGACAAAGTGGACCACGGAGAACAGTGGAATCTGAAGCAGACTGTATGAGACGAAGAAATTCAAGTTCAGGGAGGGAAAGAAAGTACTAAAGGTCATATAGTTCCTGATACACCAGTCCTGATGTGGGACCAACATGATTGTGCTGCAGCACAGTATTCTGCTGAGTTACGTAGGAGGACAGATGTGAATAAATGAGAGCGGGATCCCCAGGTAGATTCTGCAGACTGGCCATATATATCGTTCTGGATCTTGATTTTGATCAAGATTTGTATAAAGCTCAGTGAGTCAGATACTTCCTCTGAGCCCTGCCCAGACAGGCAAATTGCAGGCTATGTGCCAGTGGGTGCCTTCTCAGGGAAGCACTGACCTTCTGAATTGAAGAGGTGTGATGGAGGTACAAAACCTTTCTGTAACATTTGGTGACATGCACCAAATATGGTAGAATTTGTATGTTACTTTCCAAATCAGAATTTGCATTGTACTCAAGCTGTCCCAAATCTGAAATTGAATACCTGAACAGGTAGCATCAGGACAGATGAAATCTCTGGATAGGGAGGTCATTGACATGCAAGGCAAAAATCTGTAGTGCTAGAACAGAGCTCTGAGGTAAGGGTCTAAGCTGGGGTTTCCAGGTGGTGAGGACTGTTGTGTAGAGTGCCAGTTGAAGTTACTGGCATACAGCCAGTGGTTTAGACACAGATGAATTTACTCTCCATGTGCTTTTCTGGGGGCTTATGAACAATAGTAAATCAAAAGTTAGCAGTCTGAATCAAGGCAAAGAAGCTGAAAAGCTCAGAAATCTCATTCCATGCAAAGGTAGAACACCACCACATCTTCCGCACTGGCATGGCTTTCTTTTAAGCAAATGGTGGCACCTGTGAAATCAGGGAGTTGTCTGGTTTGTTTCAGACAGTGCTCTTATAATCAAATGGCAATGTTCTTGTAATCAAATGACAGTGTATGGGCTTTATGCAACAACTACCCAAAACATTGCAAAAGACTCCTGAATTTCACAGAGATGGTCATGCTGTTCTTGCTAGCCTGCCCAGGTCTCTCTGTAGGATGGCTCTCCCTCCTAATGTGTCCAGCTCACTGTCCAGTTTGGTGTCACCAGCAAATTTGGTGAGAGTGCTTTCCATTGCATCATCCAGATAATTTATGAAGATGTTTAATAGTGTGGGGACCAGTATCGGTCCCTGGGGTACCTCACTTGTGACAGGCTGCCAGCCTGACTGAAAGTCACTGATCACCACCCTCTGAGTGTGGCCTGTGAGCCAGTTCCCCAGCCACCTCTCAGACTGTCCATCCAGTCTTGCCAATTTGTCTAGGAGGAGGCTATGGGAAACAGTGGCAAATGCTTTGCTGAAGTCCATGTGAAAAACACCCACTGCCCTCCCTATGTCAACAGAAAGTATTACTTTGTTGTAGAAGGTGATCGGGTTAGTCAGGCATGGTTTTTCATCACTTCATCACTGTTGTTCAGGGACTGTCTTCTCTTCACTGACATGAAAATGGCAGTTTTGGTGGGGAGATGAGTAAAGGGAAGGGCCTAGCTTGTGCAGTGGTTGGACTGCCAGGTGGTTAGATAAGGTATGGCATGGAGAGGGGAGGGATTTAAACCTAGTCCAGCAAGTGCAACAGCTTCTGGTTCTGGAGCCTTTCAAGTATCACAGCTACTTATTTCCCTGTTTTACAGGACAGACATATCCACTAAAGTTTAAGCTTTTGGTCAATTCTTTGTCTCCAGAATTTAATTAATAGTTAGAATTAAAAAATTAATTATGGATTCTTATTTTATTCACAGAATGTGAAAAAGAGCCTGGGTCCTTGCTGTGGATATTTGTGATGGTTGGAAACATAGTACGAGGAATGGGTGAAACCCCCATCATGCCTTTAGGCATTTCATATTTGGAGGATTTTGCCAAAGCAGAGAATTCACCTTTCTACTTGGGTAAATCTACCCTGCTGTGATAACTCCTCTCCCCTGGAGACAAGTACACACAAACAAAAGCAAAAGAGAGGACTATTATGACTCCCTTCAGTCCAGTAAAGGAAGAGAGAAGACAGAAATTATTGCCTTATCAAAATAATAATACCGTAGAACTTGTAATCTAACTAGATATTAACTTGTTGAAATGAAGCCATTTTTAGGAGCAAATGTCTGTTCAGTAGAGCTGTCCTAAGCATATATAACAATTCCAAGAACATTATTATGTCCAGGCTCTAATTTAGTATATTTTCTCCTTTTCGTACTCTAGGATGTCTACATACAGCAACTGTAATTGGCCCCTTCCTTGGTTTCTTGTTGGCATCATTCTGTGCAGAACTGTTTGTTGATCTGGAATCAGTAGATGCAGGTAATGAATAAATATATAAAACCTTACCTATAAATTGGTAGGTATGATGGTGTATTTATCAGCACTAAAAGATGTTTCTTTGCTAATATGAGATGTCTTAATTCTAGGAGTTTGCTGTTTTTTTCTTTTAGAATGGCAAATCTGTGTACAATATCCGATAATATTGAATGCATACATACACAAATGAATCTGCATCAAAATTATTTGATGAACAATTGTGTCACCTGGCTTAACAAAGGAAAGGACTAGAATGAATTTAATATAAACCACTTCAATTTGTCAGAAAATTAGCAACATTAGAATAGAAGACTGGAGACTATTCTCTTTCGTCAGTCTCATTTTAAGAATCTTTAAAATGCTTTTAATATATCACGTCAGAGATGACTAGGAAAACACAAAATGACAACAAAGAATGTGTTGTTTCTTGTGGGTTTTTTTTTTCTTTATTTTTTTTTCTTTTTTCTAATAGAGGACATAACTATAACAGCTACTGATGCCCGGTGGGTTGGAGCATGGTGGCTGGGCATTTTGGTTTGTGCATCAGTGAATCTTCTTGCGGGAATACCTTTTTGGTTTTTGCCCAAGTCACTTGTGAAGGAAGGAGAAAGCAATGAATCTGAGGAGAAGAGTAAAAAAAGTGTAGTACCATTGCAAGAAAATGATAAAGATGAAGCCAAACAGACCATGTATGAAATTGCTAAAGGCAAGTTACGTTGTATTTTATTTCCTTCTTATTTTAGTCCTTAAGATGTGAACAATGTCTGTGTATTTTTGTAAGTAAAGATGGGTCCAAGGTATGAAATGCATACTCTGTTTTTCATCTCTCTGAAGTATAGAGGATTTGCATAGTGACTTAGAATGGCTTCTTAGGAATTAGGAAGAAAGCTAGTTTCATAGATCCAGGATCTGAATTCACTTCTTCCCCACTCCTGCATTTTAGGTGTATGTAGATCTGGATCTTTTCTTCCACATAGGGGATTAATACACTGAAATCTGGTTAAGAATATTACAATCAGTGTGCTGTTGTTATTGCAGATATTAGTTGCTTGTAGTCCACATTCATTGTGAAGAAAACAGAAAACCAGCATAAGTCTTGTGCATTTCTGAAGTCCAACTTAAAGCCATGAATGGGAATTGACAGGCGCTTAAGTGTCTCATAAACATTTCATGGCTGTTGAACAAGGATCTATTTGACCTACATTTATTCATGTTACCATTGGCAACTTTCACATCTGTGGTCTTTCAGATCTATATATCTTTAGGAAGCTATTTTTTCCCCCCATTTTTTTTTGCTAGTTGGAAAAGTAAGTGAATAAAATATGTCAAAGGCTATGATCTTCAGAGTAGTCTCATGATTCTGTATACCCAGTTCAGGGCCCCTTGACAGGACCTTCATTTTCAGAAAATGCCAAGTGCCAGCTAGCTTTCCGTGGTGTTTCAAGATGAGTCCTGCAAATTCACTATACTGAGAGCGAGTACTCAGATCCCGGCTGATATTGCAACATAGATAAACATGGCATCTTTCTCTGCTGTCATGTAGCCTTAAATGAATCCATGAATAAAGTACTGGTCTGGTGAGGAAAGGTTTCTAGCTCAGGCTGTGGGTCCTAGTACTCCAGAGGCTCTTCAGAGCTTACGTTTTCTTCATCATCCCCTCCTTGTGTTGGTGTGAATGTCCACTGTCCCTGAATATCCTGAACTAACAGTCTTCTCATTTCACAGAATGGTTGAAGTTGGAATGGACCTCTGAAGGTCACCTGGTCCAACCCCTTGCTCAAGCAGGGACACTTACAGCCTATTGACCAGGACGTGTTCAGACAGCTTTTTAATTGTCAAGGATTTCAAGTTAAAAATTGAAGTATTTATAGTCAAAAGAAATCTCTTCCTCAGAAAGCTCTGATTATAAACGGACATATATATAAATATATACGATATAATTAAAATAATACAGCCTATTTATAGTGTTTCAGATATTTGACTCAGTTTTGCAAGACTTGCATACAGATCCTTTTCTAGTAAGATACTTGCCTACGTCTAAGAGATATGTAACTGTCCTAAGTGGTGACCACTTTAGTGAAGCATGGTCATTGTTTTACAGATGCTTATGTTTTTCTGCAGAGTTTCTTGACAATAGCTCAGCACATTAATTAATAGTGAATGTTAGACAAAGAGGAACTGTGGGGTTGTTTATGGTTCAGATCCTGACTTAATGGGCATGACACAAAGACCTGTGTCAATTACTGAGACATTTAATTGGCTGAAGACTGGTGAATCCAGACTTTGAGATTACAGTAGGAATAACTGTGGTCACATCCATCTTCAGGCCTCTTCTGCCCCATCACTGATAGTAGCAATAACTAAAATCCATGATCAAGTTTCTGTGAGCAGGTTGTCACAGCCATCTGGTGTGTTTACACCCCTGCCCCTTTGTACATGCCAGGTGCAGGAAAGGGGTTTTGGTGAATGCTCTGCTGACATGGGATGAGAGAAAAAGGAGTAGGAAAGATACAGGAATAGCTGCTGCTGCAAATCTGTAGGTGTAAAGTTCAGTAATTGTACACCTAAAAAGTTTCAGGAAACTTTTACAATAAGGTTATTACTGTGATTTTTGTTTTATAAGCAGCAGCATGCATTGGGGTGTGTGTGTGAGGTTATCTTTGTGTAGAAGAGACACGGTGGGGTAGCCTGGGCTAAGCAAGTCATTGGCCTTTCGTGTCCGGCAAAGCACAAGAATCAGCCTGGTGCAGTTAAGGACCATTTGTGTTACCCTCTTCCCCCTTCAGCCACACTGAGTAACGGGTGATTCTTTTGATAAAGCACCACACTAACTCATTACATTATTTCATTCCAGATTTCATCCCCTTCCTCAAGGCTCTGTTTTGCAACCCAGTTTATATGTTGTTTATATGCATAACTGTGTTACAGTTCAGTGCCTTCAATGGCATGATATCTTTCATGCCCAAATATCTGGAACAGCAGTTTGGAAAATCTGCATCAGATGCCATCTTTTTAATTGGTATGTTTGCATTTTACTTTGCTCTGTTCTAACAACTAGTGACATCTATGCAAACTCCCTCTCTTTTTTTAATAATATATATATATATGTTCATGTGTATATGTATACATATACATACTACGGCCAAATGCTCTTATCAATGAGAGATTCCACACTACAGAGCATTTCTACATAATCATGCATTTCCTGCTAAGCGTCTCCTAATTTTCTGTGCAGTATTTTATAATCTAATTCTTATGTTTTGAATTGGCCCAGAAAGTTCGGCCAGTATGAAATTTGCACCACTGACCTCAAATAGGTTGTGCTAATTTACATCAAGAGAGTGTGGGCCCAGTGTTTATATTATCTTGATTAAAATGTATACTATAAAGCAGAATGTAGATTTCATGTTCATGAAAATGACGTCACTAGCAATCTGAAGACATAGTTGAGTTGAACTATGCACAGCTAAAACTGCCAGTGATTTTCAACACTTTCCATCATCTCCACTACTCAGGTATTGGTCTTGGGCTTTCTGAAAGCCTCAGATCCTCTTCCATATGCAGAACTCCATGGGAGGAAAGCACTGACCAAAGAGCTGTCTTTTTTTGTCTCTTCTTTATTAGCTTGTGTTTTTTTAAGAGTGAGGACAAGGTGTTCATGCATTGGGAAATGGTAACAGAGAGTAGTTGTAGCACAAAGCAAATATCCTGAAACTGTATGAGCTTTTCTATGATTCTGTTTTAACATGTCTTAAATTCTCAGCATTCCCTTGTTTAACTGCAGTGACTTAATTAGACTAGAATTTATTTAATCATTATAGAAGAATCCTTTTCAAATATACCTAGCCATAGTTCTCTTCCTTAACTCAGTGCTCATCTTTCACAGTACTATACAATTTTCTTTAAAACCTGCCACACAGAATGTGCCAGACCTGATGAGTATTAGTATTGCCTTCTGTTTCCAGCATTTTGAAGCTGTGTATCCAAAGACTCATAAATATCATGCATCTTATCTGGGTTGTGTTGACATTGTCTGAAAAACAGCCTAGCAGTGCAGTTTTCTATACTGAAATACGTGCTACATTGAGAGGATCCAAATTCAGGTTTGATAGCCTTCCTTTTCCCCACATTATCCATGCCCACCCATGACCCCAAGTCAAGTATTGTTAGAGAACCAACATTGCTGTAAGCAAAGCCAACCACACCATGTGATGGTTGTATAAAACACACATCTTCCTAAATGTCTTTCAGTCAATCTTTGCTTCATTAAAGTACCAAACAGCAAAAGCATGAGACATGAGAACATGTTCAGTAATCCCATATCAAAACTGAAAGTCTGTTCCTCCTTTCTGTGATGGCCAGGGTGCACCAAGATGTGTTCCACCTAGCCTATCTTCCTGTTGAGTTCCTCTCAGCTAGGGAGGCTGTATTGAAAACCTGCCTATTTTTTTTTTTTTTTTTTTTTGTCTTGGAACTAGACTGCAGCTCCAGATTGCAATTTTCCAATCAGTCATTTCAGTATTTCAGTCCTACCCTCTAGCTCACTCTCCAAGCAGTTCCCAACTGCTGTTGACTTTGGCAGATGTTTTGGGTATGCAAGGGAACCAGTAGAGACCTATTTCTGACTGTATTTTAATTATTCAGTATACACAGACAGTCTATGTCTTCACCAAACACAGTCTTCCTTTATAAGTAGCTTTGATGGTCTCCTTTATTTTAACATGGAAGTTTCACTTGTTTAAATAGGTGTTTACAACTTACCAGTTATATGCGTCGGGTATTTTTTTGGAGGCTTATTCATGAAGAAATTCAAGATAAATATCTATCAGGCTGCGAACATAGCATTTTGGGTATCTTTACTGGAATACCTTCTCTACTTTGCTGCCTATTGGACTGTCTGTGATACTTCACCAGTTGCTGGCCTAACAGTTTCCTATGAAGGGTACGTTCTTTAAAACACATGAGAACTTATGTCTTAGGGCACTGGAATAATTTTTCTTGTCAAGAATCAGCCAGGGACTCCACAGCTTTGCAACATTTTAGATTCATTGTCTAAATTCTCAAGGCCTTTCACTTGCATGAGACAGTAGGTCTATCTTCTGTTATTCCTGTTTTAAACAATAAAGTGCATTTAAAAAGATATCCACATTAAGACTAGTGCAATTGCATGTCCATATTAATTCTTTTTCTAATATAATTATACATTCAAGTCATGTAACTGCAGGTGAAAATAAAAAGTTGTCAATTGAATTAGGCATACATGAATGCAGTTTCAGAATAAAAATGGACAATCCCCTACCTTTATCTTATGTTGATTTACTGGAATCTGATTGCTATTGAGTTATCAGAGGATATTTTATCTGCAGTTTCTTGATTTGAAGCCTACTATTAATCATCGGGAAGGGTTGTGTGTCTGTAAAAGGCACATGTAGGTACGTATGTAACACTTATAAACAAGCAAGAACATACATGCCATGAATGAGAAAAATGCTGTAGGGTATGCATACCTATCTATGAATTGATGATATTTATATAGAAAGATATAGAAAGGCATGACTCCAGGACAGGAACATGTAGGATTGTGTCCTGGATCAACACTTGAGCTAGAATAGAATCTTAAGAATTGCAAAAGGTTAATGTAGGTATTTCATTACTGAAATATTTATTCATCTTCTAAATGTATTTCAGAATAGAACAAGTTTCATATGCAGAAAATACTCTGCTTGCTGGCTGCAACAGGGATTGTGATTGCCCACTTAAAGTATGGGACCCTGTTTGTGGGAACAATGGAATCACTTATGTATCACCTTGTCTTGCTGGGTGTAAAGCCTCAGGAGGAACTGGAAAAAGTGTGGTAAAGCATACTTTTTATTGTGCTGTAACTATGAAATATAGTAGGTGAGAAACATCCATATCAATATAGGGTGGGAAATATCCATACATGTACATTTGATTGGATATATAGGGTGATTGTTGTGTTGGACAAATCCATTGAGCAGCAACAGAAATTCCAAACTGAATATTAACATCAGTGTAAATTAAAGAATATAATGAAGGAATCTCCTTTTCTTCTAATAATTGAAAGAATCTTAAATGCTCAAAATGGAGTGAGAAATTATTGTCAGGGTATTGCCTGCTGGAAACCTGAGTGCCCAAGAATATTTCAGCCAAGGTAAAATTCCATAGCATGGAATTAATAATCTTTTATCCTGTAGATGTAAGCAAGTAACCAGGTATTATAGAACGTTTATTATCTTAATTAATAATGTATTTTCCATAAAAAACTATAAATTCTAATCAGATTGAAAACAATTGAAAAATGAGCTCAATAAAAACCAAAATCATACAGCTTTTAGAAAGCCTCTGCACTTCACAAATATTTTAGAGAAGTATTAGATGATAGTAAGGGCCAGACACTGATGCCCTTGCTCACCTTGGCTGACATTTGAGAACCCTCATTCTGGCAATAATCTCAGTGTTTTCAGTAGAAGCAAGAATAGTGCAACACAGCCTCAATCAAACATCTCTGGCTTCTCTTTTGGCATATGAAAGACCACACACTAGGTTATGAAAAAGAGGGTCAGATCTGTTGGCACTGGATGGACTACATAACCAGACTCTGCTGGGAAATATAAGGGCTCTCTTGATCACGGCCTCCTTGAGGAAGCATAGTCGCCACTGCATAGGAGGACCATAGCTCCCTCCTGCTCTCTAACCACATACACCACATACAGATGATGGTTGGATCTATGCCTGGCAGACAGGGAGAGAGGCCACCATGCAATGCTGCACATGTGTAACGTACTCAAGTGCAGGAGAGAGTGGGCTAGGTGCCAACCATGCAAGTTTTACAGTAAGTGTGTGAATTTTGACAATCTGTGTGATTAAAATACTCTTTTGACAGGTATTTGAAAACTGCACCTGTGTTGCAGCCACAGGGTTTTCATCTCAAAATGTCTCTGCGATTCTGGGCCAGTGTGATGGAGAAGAAAACTGTGACAAGATGCTTCATTATTTTTTAGTATTGTCATTAGTCTGCAGCTTCATTTTTTCCTTAGCAGCCATGCCTGGGTACATGGTCTTAATAAGGTACAGTAAAATGTCCTTATCTTAAGAAACCTACTGTATTTTTTTATGCTGAGGTTAAACACCCCCAGGAATTAAAAATGTGTTAGTTTGCCTGTGAAGGGAGGAAGCACAGAAAGCTGTTATGTCATTTCTGCTCTGTGTTAAGGTTAAGTATCGTGTCAGCTTTATAGCCTGTTGTTGCTTCTGGCTATCAGCTGTATCCTGAGTTAATGTAGGCCCACTGAGTCAGTGCGCTGAGATAGCGAGAGGTGTGTGATACCCATGTGTGTATTGATCGCATCAATGTGATGTTGATTATGACACAACTACCTTGCACTTTGCGCTGGCCTCAGTCCAAGTGGATGATACCAGGCCAACAGCTTTTCCTTTTGTGATTTGGCAGTTCTAGTTCAGGAACTTCAATAAACATCACCTAATGAGGATAATGAACTCTTTCAACCAATGCTCTAATTAGAATGGTTTGGGCTTAATGTGGTGAAGAGTTTGATTAAAAAACCCAGAGGTAAACATTTCTTATTAATGTCACCACCACTAATTGGTGTACAATTTAATTATCATACAGATCTCTAAAGCCTGAAGAAAAGTCATTTGGAGTGGGTATCCATGGACTAGCTTCAAGAGTATTTGGTAAGAAAAGCTCTAACGCACTTCAGAAGCATAGTTAGGTCTGATCTAGAGCTAGATAAGGATCATATCAGAGCTATGGGCATGGCACAAGAGTCTACTTCTCTGGAGGGCCTTTGATCAGGAAGAATTTGGGTTTTTGTACAGATCTAGACGGCATGGAAAATTGGAACAGCTTTCAGTTTGCATTTATTTATACTGGGTAGTAGGCTGACTACATCTGCTGCTCATCTGAAAGCCACTTTACATTCCTTCGCTCTTGTTATGTGTTTATTGAACACATAAATCACTCTGATGAGAGAAAAAGTTGACTTTTGAATAGGAATCACAGTCCATATTGTAGCAAGTATATACTGTTAAACAGGAAAGAAAGTATTTGATTGAGGGTAGCTGGATAAGGAAGAAGAGAGAAACATAAGAAACAGAATATGGTTCATGCGGAAAGAGGACAGGACAGATGGAGTAGGTGAGAAACAACATTGGTTCTACAGTGTATCTGCTAATTAGAAGAAATATGCTATTCAAAAAAATGTTGCTAATATTATTTTTAGCTGGAATTCCATCTCCCATTTATTTTGGAGCTTTGATAGATACCACTTGCTTGAAATGGGGTAGTATGACTTGTGGTGGAGAAGGAGCATGTCGGATGTATGACATTGTCACATACAGGTATATTTTCTACTTTATTTTCATTTTTCCTTCTTACTGTATTATTACATGCATAGAGATAGAATTTTACACTCTTTATCTTTTCCTAATAGACTAGCTGCTCCTGTGTTAGATGTTTGACACAACAGTTTTCTTTGGCATTGGCTTTAATTGTCAAATACAACCTTTGTCGCAGACATTGGAACACCCTTTGAACAGAAATGTTCTGGTGCCCTAATTACATTCACTAATGGCCTTTCATAAGAACAGACCCTAAAGCACTGAATTCTGATAAAAAAATTAAAGCAGTAAGC
Source organism: Falco naumanni (assembly GCF_017639655.2). Lineage (NCBI taxonomy): Eukaryota > Metazoa > Chordata > Aves > Falconiformes > Falconidae > Falco > Falco naumanni. The sequence continues at coordinate 19,633,167 of NC_054058.1, forward strand.
CCTTGTGGGAAAAATATTTAATGGCTGACTATGCAATGTCTTTGAACAGAAAATGATTGAAATAGAACTTGAACTAAAATAGAGGAGACATTTATAGAGAGGATATAGTTACCCAAGTTGGAAACTGGCCCAGGATTCTACACTTCATGCCTTTGTAGTCCTTCAAGGAACGCTTGTGGGAATTTTGATGAGAGTCTTGTTGAACTAATGGCCTCAGGCTGATTCCTTTTAATACTGTGTTAAGGTTGATTTGGAAGAAGGCTAGCTCAGGTACACCTGGAAGTGTTACTCAGGTGGCCTGAGCTGCCCTTTTCAGGGCTCTCTCTTTTCTCCTTGGAGAAAGCCATAAGGGTACCAGCTGGCTGACTTTGCTAGCTAAATGAGTTACCGAAAATTGGGTGATGTAAATAGCCATTTCGCTGACACTGACATCTTCTCTGTTCTCATATTGATTCATCTTCTGTGAGATCCAAAAGGATCAGGGCACAAGCTTTAGAGTGGCCGGGCAATTGTTGCAAAACAATGTATGCTGAATAGTTTTGCTATTTTTTTCAAAAATGCATACGTTTAATGAAGCTCATTCTTTATTTCAGGTGGCTCTATCTTGGCCTGCCAGCAGTATTACGTGGAGTGTCCTATATCCCAAGTGCACTAATTCTCCTTATTTTAAAGAAGAAACTTAAGTCTGAAAGCCAAATCTTATTAAATGCACCAGTAGAAATGCAGGATAAAGAACAAGAAGCATTGAAATAACATTTTAAAGCAGGACATATTATGAAAAAGCCTTGCAGTATAAATTCTGGATATATCCTTGTGAAAGATTTCATACTTTAACTAGTGAACACCTGGACAGAGATTAATAAAATTATGCATAGTTGTATCCTAATTATATTATAAAAGTATCCGTTCATGAACAGAAGGTACAGGACAAACGTGTTTGGTGCAGAAGAAAAAGGAGTAGAAATAAGAAAACTTATGAAATACCAGGTTTGAGTTGTCTGAGCAAAGGGCTATAAAGCAGAAATGTATGTTTTCAGCCCTGGTTTCACTGAAGGTAGTGACAGTTTTGCAGCTGACTCCAGTGATTCCAGCTTTGATCCTGGAATTCTCCAACAGCTTCTGCCAGAGCCTTTCTCATTGACTGTAGACAGGATTTGTAGCTTCTTTGGGCCTGAGTTTTCCATACATTTATTTAATTACAATGTTAGTCATTTCAGGTGGGAGCTGTTTGTTCTGCGTAGTGTAGGTGGTCAATATATTGAGAACCTGGTTTATGACATAGTCTGGGTGCTGTGGTAACAATAAGAAATAAAAAAAAAAAAAAAGAGAAAAATTAAAAATACTGTGTTATGGTGATATTTTAAGGTTTGCATAGAGAATCGACAAGGAAAAATTCTCAGGACTTGTTACTTCAGTTGCATTCACTCTAAAGGGGAATAACTTACTCATTAAGCATGGTAGATTGATACTTGTTAGTTTTGCCCATCATATTGCTGTCTGCTAAATTCTATACCTTCTCATGTCTTGTCAAATTATTCTTTGAATGGTACATGATAGTAGTCATCCATGTGCTCTTCCTGTTGTCCAATTTTTATTTCCCTCAGATGTGATGCTATAACAAATATAGTATCCATTTAGGGTTCACTGACAGTGAGCCCTTGTCCTGGGATGCCTTAAACATCTCAGGAAAAGACCCTGAATATCTCAGGGAAAAAAATCATACACAAAACCCTGCTGAGATGTATGTCACATGGGGTATATCTTTGCTTCGGTGCATCCATGTTTAGCATCTAATTTGAAACTGCCTCGTATTTGGTCCCAGTGCAGAGGACCCTTAGGTCTGTCTGCCGGTGACCGTGCAATAACTTACTAAGCCCTTTTGTTACAGCTGTTGAAAAGAAAAAACCCCAAAATCCTGCCCTTCTGATTATTACATCCTTCTGCATAAGGCATGGAGGAAGCTTCTAGAACTTTATGATAGACCATATGCTCCACTACTTGCAACTGTTTCCTACCCGTTGAATCTATATGACACAGACTTACTTTCATTTTATGCACCTGAGACCTTCTACAGCCATCAAAAAATGGGAAGGATATTGCTCCAAAGTACTTATATTAGTTAAATTATATTCTGTTCTACTTTAAGGTGTCTTATGGTGTTAATAAGCTCAACATATACCGTATGAGTATGTGCTTTGAATTGCTTCCTGTCCTCCTGGAATCAATGACAGAAGATCCATTTCTTCCCACAGAGCAGGAAATCAGCTCCAGAATTTAAAGTTTCTTCAAATACAGAAACCTTACAATTAATTGTTTTGAAAAGATTTGTCACAGCCCCTTTGTGTCTTTGCATTGGATGACAGAGCTAAACAGGTATAATGTGAGGAAGGGGAAGAGAAGAAAATACAAATGTGACGCAGCCTGTAACAGAGCAGAGCAGAGAGCGCAGCTCTTTAATAAGCCACAGGTCTTCCAGAAGCTTCGTGAACATTTGAAGCACTGCTGATTTTCAGCATTGTTCTTGCTACCATGGACACTCACTGAAAGCCATCATTCTTCCTTGTGGATATTATATTCCTCCAATGCTAGAGTTAAAAATCTTTTGCAGGCATTTAGTCACAGTTTGGTGCCAAGGTAACCTGGGAAACATGAAAAGTTACTGTGCACTGAAGTTTCACAGCTGTAGGAAACAAAAGGGCTTTGTTAGGTAGGCAAATATGTACCATTTAAATGAAACACTGATAGAAAGTCAGGCCTAGTTAACTCACCATGGTTTGAAATAAAGGAAGCAGATGGGAAAGTTTCCAAGTTTTAAATTTAGTGTTTTATTAGATACATTAAATTTCTTTTTAATTGTTTCAGTTCATCTGCTTGAGAATGTAGCAGTGAAACAGGCCACCTTCACTGAACACTTTGAAGCCATTAGCCTGCTACTCAGACTGTTCATCAACTGAGATGCTGCTGCCGGGAGAGCTGGCTGGGTGTTGGCATGTGGAGAGGCTTCTTGGCATAAGCCTGTGGTGGGAACATTACTTCCCCGGAGTGAAACCAGGGAACAGAGTGTGCAAGTCATTCCAAAGTAATCATCATAAAGCCTTTATGATATGCCATGTCTGGTACAACAGACATTCCTAGGATTAGGTTGGGAGGTTAGAAAAATACTCTTGGAGCTATTCCTTCAAATGTAAACCCAAACTTTAGACTTGGTCCTTCCAAGTTTTGAGCACGCTGACCTTGATTCCACAAAGCGTTTAAGCATGTGCTTAACTTAAAAATGAGTGGCTTTATTGACATTTACTGTTTAAGTAGGTGGTGTTGGACATTTCAAGACTGAGCTCCAAACTGACTGCTGTGACACTCATTCGAACAGAGGCAGCTTGCTGTGGGTTACAGATGATATTCACTGTGCATGAAGGTTTGGGCTGAACCCAGTCTTGACGTTTCAAGCAGTGAGACTTGCATCAGCACTGTGGGTAGCCCAAACCACAGAAGGGAATAATGACAATTGAAGTAACAGTAGGTGTAAAGTTTTTTATAAAGCAGTAGCATATGAATATTTGCATTGATTGAGTCCAATATCAAGTTAATAAAAATGGGTGGTAGGTTTGTTTTCTGAGTACCTGAGCACCAAGCAGATGGCTTTCACTGTACAATCAACAACGTTTATTTGTCACTGAAGTTTTAACATAACATAAAATATGAAATTTAAAGGGTGCTCATGAGTTGAATTTTGATCCTTAAACCTACCAAGTGTAAGGCTAGCTGCTGGTGCCTGGATATGGATGCTGCCAGATGCTAAGAAACAAACAGTTGATGTTTTTCTGGGAATGGGAACAGTGCAACCATCTTGGAGATATTTTTAAAGGCAATGATACATAAACTATGCACACATGTATTTATCTAGCTTTTTGTACTTAATACCTTTTGTAATGATCTCTGATGTGCTATTGGGCTTTTTTGACCATGATAAGATGCTGAGCCATCATTTTCAAAGAATTAACAACAAAGGCTTCAGTATCTCACTGAAAAATGGCAATTTTGGCTTTGTAAAAAGCACATCTCTGTGCAGGTGCAGGCTATGTTTTTTTTTGGGGGGGGGTTTCGTCCCCCTCCTTTACATTATTTTCTCTGTATCAACTTTTAATTTCATCAGCTACTTTATTGCCAAATCTCTCAGTATTTTACAAGTCATTATTAACAGTTTTATATGTAACCTAAAAAATTCTATGTCTGCTATGAATTTCATTGCCTCCCTGCTACTTCTAACTTACAAGAATTGAAACCTACTCTTGACACACAATTGAAAATTTCTGATTATGCATATTGTTCAATTTATGATTTCTTTTTTGGAGAGGAAATCTCTCACTTGGGAGTAAAAATTGTTAGCTGGCAAGCTGATTTTCATTAGTGGATGTAAAGGAGGTGTGGTGACCAAAGCTGCATCATTACACAATAATTTGGCTGCTGGCATGACTGATTTATGATATGAATGCTGGCTTGGTGTTTGTGATACAAACATATGTTAACACGTATAACTTCTGAGTACATGAGCATTGTAATTCTGGACAAGTATTCTTGGCAGTTCAAGTTTACTTTCTTTTCCAGTAACTTCATCTAAAGTGAACAGTAGCCTGTTTCTGTTTCTATCTCAAGCTGAGTTAGCAGGTAACTCTTCCCTGCAGACTCTTCTCATTCAAGCAGGCCTCATAGGAGTAGGAGCTAATTCAGCCTGTGGATGTGGAAAGAGGAACACCCTGAGCACACCTGGGATGGGATTTGGCATGCAAAAAAGCCAAATCACTTTTTAGCTTATGTAAGTATGGTCATGTGATAAAAACTGGATATATCCAGCACCAAGCTCTTGGCTACTGCTGCTTGTTAGTTAGAATTGTTGTAAGTCCTTTCCTTTCTTAATAAGGCATAAAGTGTTCCCAGTTATGCTGGTTGGGATTTTGAACATTCATTGTTTAGGACTTGCACTGAGAATGTGGAAAATTACGAGGTAATTGCCCCTCTTTTGCTTTGTTCACGAAGGGCATAGATTTCTAGTCTCAGGAGACTTAAATCACAGGAAAAAAAGTAGCATATCCCTTTAGAAGGTGAAATCTTAAGTATTGCAATGCCTAACGTCTCTTCCAGGAAAGACCGTTCTGTAGCTCCATGACAACAGTGTGATATACGCCTGTTAATTTCCAGCAGAGGTGCTTAAGGGATACAAACACTGTTTGTTCAGGGCAGACACGCACATGACCATAGGTGGCAGTTTGCCGAATCCTTGTAGCCTGGGCTGTGTAAGAGGAAGGTCCTCACTTGGGGTGTAGAAAGCCCATTACAGGTGGGAAACGCTGTTGTAAAAGAAAAAGTGCATTACAAAGGTTATGCATTTTAAAATTTAAGGCCTTGACCCCCTTGTGTTTGTGTAAAGGCTGCCTGGCTTCATAATGTTATCGTTTAAATGGTTCCAAAACTGGCTTTGAAAAACCACAAACTTCTCATTTCAGGTTAATGAAACACAGAGTGGTCCAGTTCATGGTGTACCTTTGCTGTTACTATTGTTTCACGGCAGGCCTCTGGAAGGCCAGAGTGCAGCAGCTACAGGCTGTCTGGCATGCAATGATTTTTCTTTCTTCTGTAGGTAGTAAACCAATGTAAAGAAAACTGTGGTATAATGACAGGGTCATATATAAATCAAGTCCTAAGTTTCTGCAGAAAACTTCCAAGAGGGCATGAGCCTTTTTTTTTTTTTCCTGTAGTTTTCTACTTCATACTGCATTTTAACTCTGAACGTTCCTGCTGGTGAATCTAAGTAACAGGATAGCAGCATTTGCAACATTGCTGCCACTGCTGTTTCTTGAATTACTTCTACTTGTGACCAGGAGTTTGCAGGAGTATTCCTATCAAAGGTGTATATATGCAAGCATGCAGACACATAGACAACTTGTTCATACACCCATTCATTTTTCAGGCATTACAATTTAACAATCTACTAAGGGACTTCCCTTTTCATTTTAATTCTTTTTATGTAGAAGCCTGGCTTCTGAAATCCTATCCGGGGTGCTAGAGAAGTTATTTTTAATTTCAAATAGACCAAACAAAGCTATTCATTGTTTCCAACTTTCTCTGTTAATTTATCTTGCTATGTTTTCAGGTCAGCTAAGGCCTGAGCAGCAGAGGCTGGATATAGTTATGAGCTTTCCTCACAACCAAAGACCTTAAGGTCCACTTTTGTTTCTTCCTGTATTAATTATCAAAGGCAGTGGTACTTAAAGAAGAACTTAGATTTCTTCAAATCTTATTTCTGTATGACCATTGTGAACTTGATACTATATTCCTCCATGGCAGCAGACACTGGTATTGTTGAAGAAAGAATTACAGCTTCAGTAAATACCTGGAAAGCTGAAGAGTCTGGTAGGTGTGGGAGAGATGTTTTGCTTCAGTACTATGGGCTGATAAATCCCCCCAAAACCCATATCACACACAAACCCGTCTGCCTTATATTTAGGTGGCTTTAATACTGAGGTGAACCACTGCAATCATCCAGCATAACTGGTACAATTGGTGCCTTCTCCCCCCAACCCCTTTTTTTGATGTGTGTTTTCAGTGTGTATAATAAAGAGGAGTCTATACAGGGCTGCCGTCCAGTTAGCCTTCTTGATGCAAAGATGACTAATACGGAATTACACTGTGAAATTTAAAGGCCTGAATCCCCAAAAATGACAGCTGAGCAGCCAATGTTCATTTGCATGTTTATTATCAGAAACTCACTAAACTATATCATCTTTAAATAAAGTGACAGTAAAAGAGTGCACCAAGATTAAGGTTAGTCTGGATATTCCTTTACTTTAAAACTCAAGCAGGCAGAAGAGGTGTCAAGAAAGTCTGTTTAGCTTGTGTTTGCATGGGAAAGGGTCCAGATAACTCCAGGATGCACAGTAATCCTTACTCGGTGTTTATGTGCGATAGGTGAAAGGCAGAAGATACAAGTTGCTCTGGGAATCAGGCTTTAGGTGCTTAGGCAGCAGCCAAGGATTAATATCTGGGCATAATAATTAGCAAGTGCAATGTGTGCTGGAATAATCCCATAATTCAGACAACTCTATGGAAATAAATGGTGCATCAGCCCAGACAATCATGTAGATTATAATAATGTGCTTGGCAAACTTTTTCTTTTTGCTTTTGATTTTATAACTAAGTATCTACCTCTGTCCTGCGCTAGAGGTTCCACCAGCTGGTGTGTCCTTCAGTGAGATGAGTTGGCCTCAGTCCTCTCGGATTTGCAGCACCAGTGGGATCTTCCATAGCCCAGTGTGACCTAAGCTTTGCTTGAGAAATAAAAGTACTTCCCAAGAGTTTCGGTAACTAGAAAGAGAGGGCAGCAAGCAGAGGGTGCTGCGGCTGATGTCCCTGGCATCGCTACCACAGCAGCAGGAGGAGTGGCTGGTGCATCTGGCTGGGGTGTAATGGTTGCACAAGCTGCATATGGGAACCCCCGGGCTGCCAAAGGGGATTTAAACTCCTGCCTGTTTATATAAAGGGCTCATGCTGGAGGATGTAGGCAGTGATGGCAATGAACAGATGGGAACAATATAGTGTCCTAGGCCTCTAATTCGAGTTCTAATTGAGCTGGTTTAGCACTTCCGAGTTTATAAATTGAGTACAGTAAATAAATTATATTCTCTACCAATAAAAAATATTTCTTGCCACGTATTTATTAATGTTTGTCAAGCCTAATTTTAAAATATAGATGGCATGGCTTCCATTACTTCTCTGGAGATTGTTTTATACTCTGTTAATTTTACTATCTTGGAACTTTTCCCAGTGTGTCACAGACACCCTGTTGTGTTAATGTTTTTACATTCTTCAGATATTTACTTGTGGCAAGCTCCCTAAACTAAGCCTGTACTTTCCATATGTACTGAGCACCTTATGATTTATCCCAAGATCACAGGAAATTTGTGTGATGCTCGTCTAATGACATCCTTTTTTTCTGAAAACTGGTTCACGACTGGAATAGTGCTTTACTGCCTTTAGAAAGGTATTCCAGTATTGCTTTAATGAAGGCCTTCCTATGTTTTGATACTGTGTGAATTTCTTTTACCTTTGAGATTTTTCTGTAATTTGTGCCATTTACAAAACAAAAAAGCAAAGAACCGTTTTTTGTAAACAGTGTTGTCATCAGCCCTGTGTAGCTGAATGTCAGAAACTTGTTTCAGGACTCCTATTTTTGCTTTTTAGAACCTCTAAAGCCAAATACAAAAAAAACCACCCCAAAACCAAAACCCCCCACCATGGGTCACCATGCTGCTGCCTGGAGTGGAACACCAAAACAGTGAGTATAGCCTTTATAATGTTTCCAGCTGTATCACTTACGCTAACTACAGATTGTAGAGGAAGATATCTTTACATTCCCTAGTAGAAAAAAGAAATTCCCATTGGGTGTTTGCCTGAGATTATGCTGCACAATAGTTTTAGTGATAGTTCACAGTATGTTTGCTTTAGCTGCTCCTCGTGTAAAAAAACAGTTCCCTCAAAACCAATTACTGCAACTAATGCTTAAAAAATCCTTAATGCATCATTTCATTAAAACCCAAAACTCTACATACAATATAATTTGAAAAAGTAGCTGTGAGAAAAGAAGCCTTCCTTGGAACTGCAAGGATAAGTATTTATCTGGGTAGAAATTAGGAAATGTTTACCTTGAAGCTTCCTTCACCTAACACTTTTTAAATGAAAGCACAAAGTTTAAAAGTTTTCTTCAATGACTTCAAAAACATCATTTAATAGTAAAAAACCCTGTAAATTGCAAAATAATAATAGACTTGCATACAAAAGTACTTTAAATTTTCTTCATATTTAAGAAAAGCGAAGGTAGGTTTATAACATCCCAATGTACAAACTGGTATTGAGATGTTCCTCCTACATTTCCCACCAAGGACAGAGTGAAAACTATTTGAGAATTACTTAGCCATACTGTAAGTTATTTTCATACTTTTGAATGTATGAGCTACCTACACCTGAACACTACCCACTTCGATAGGCAAAAGCAGTGCAAGATGCTCACAAGAGTTCTCCCTATGACTTTGGTCAAATTTACTGGAATCCAGAGGTTTGCACTGGTTTTGCCAGCAGAGATTTACTCCTGTGCTTTTTACCTAAAAGCATCAGCCAAGGGGAGATGAGATTGAAAATGCACTCCTTGTGCAGGGCATGTTACTGGAAGTGCCTAGGGTTAACTATTTACAAGTGGAGGGTTTCTCTCCACTGGTGCTCATGAAGGCACGACGACACTTTGTGATCCTGCTCCCTGGAGCGTGGAGCCTTGCTCCTCCTTGCCCTCTGGCTCAGGTGCATTTTGCACTCCCACAGAGCTGGCACAGGCAGTGGGTAGCACCCACTCTGAGCTGGAGCTGAGAGGTCAGCAGAGATCTTGGCCTGAGAAATACATCAACACTAACATATTTGAAAAGGACTTCTTTTTGGTTGCATTCCACTGTGGAGTTGCTTGTTTACTTTCTTTTAATGCAAACTTTCTGTGGCAGAAAAGGACTGTGATTTTTAGAAGCCAAATTTCCCCATCAGTTTATTAGGTTCATGTTTAATACAACTTGCACACAAGAGACTGGTAAAAGGTGACTTCCAATGGCACACATTGCAGGCTGGCACCCCTCTTCTGAAGGTTGTCAATGGTAGTTAGAGTTCTCCTTTACAGCTTTGAAAGCATCCCCAGTACATTTGTTTGGACTATCCAAATCCCATGTTTTATTTGTAAGTGTAGAGCGCATCTAAACCACAATTCCTTTATTCAGGTTAAAGCATTGATACAGCATGTGTTAGAGATTCAGGCTGGAAGTCATGCATTAACACTGACAAAACCTGATTTTTTTGAGATACTCTTTGCTTTTTCAGAAGACTAATTAATTCCAGCACAAATTATGTCTGAATTCAAAGGCACATGGCAGCCTATCTTACCAAGAAATGGTATGACTTGAAATAAGTTTTTATGTCTATTCCTCTAAGGTTAGTAGTATTGATTCCCATATGAGCACACATGTAATATCTGTCTTACAGTTTGAAGAGATCAGTAACACTCCTCCTCTACTACTATTATTATTTGAGGTTTTACATACGAGTACTCAGTGGCGTCCCATCCTTGGGGAGAAAATTCCCTCACTGCAGAGTTAGATTTCACCAATTTTGCAGGAGGCCTGTGAACAGTTGCCACATTAAATTTTACAGGAGAAAATTCTCATAGAAGAGCACTCTGAAATGATTTTACCACTTGTATCTTTGTCATTTATTAATTCTCTTTGGGACCTAAAGAAGCTGGAATTACTTAAAATAAGATCGCATGATAGCTTAGCATAGCAACCCCGAATCTTCTATGCACTTTTCCAGAGGTGAAAAATTGGTGTCGAGAAATAAGACTGAACACCTTATGTACAAATCATGCTTCTAAAAGCTTTTTTCTTTTTGAAACAGAGGATTGTTTCCCTCCCTTCTTTCACATCCTGTCCTTCCATGTTTCAGCACTAGTAGGGAACAATTGATCAGAATTTGCATTCCTCCTCTCCCTGCTGATACTTACTCCTGAGGAAACCCACGACTTGTGGACTGAGCTCCCCGAGCCTTAGTCTTGCAACCACATCAGCCCTGACACGACATCACCATGTGATCTTTTGGCTGCTGGCTTGGCATTTGGGATTGTGCCGCTTCGGGCTGAGGCTCTGTTTGGCAGTAAAGCTCAATCAGTGCAACCAAGCGCAACGGAAGCGATGACAAGCGGGTTCCCCTTGCACAACGTTTCCTCTGCTGATGAACAAGATGCAGCTCCGAACGGACAGTCTCCTGAGCAGGAGCTGCCACCTGGTTTACTCTGCATGGCAGGAGGCCAAGCCTAAAACTTCTGCAGTTTCTGAAATGACTGCCACACAAAATAAACTCCAGGAGAAACAAGCTGGCTGAGCATGGGAATGCACGCCTGCTCACGCTGAATGGCCTTACTTGTTATGAGCCACAGAGTATCTTGCACCCGTTCGATGCGGTTCATAACACACCAAGGGCGTTGATGTGCAGCCAATAGGCGCATCACGTCAGGGACACCGTGTCCTGCTTTGGGACAGTGGCTGGTGGTGTTACTCAGTGGAGCACCCAGTCAGGCTTGGGAGGCAGCTCCCTCCCCTGGAGCTGTTTGTGGAGCCGTTTGCAGGGCACTTTTGCACCCACGTCTGAGTGCCTACTGCTACCAGCCTGCCGTGGACAGGCAGCGCTGGGTTACACGGGAAGCCCCAACACTTCAGTAACAACAAACATTTCCTTGTTGGTGACCTGCTCTCCTGTTTTTGAGCTTCCCTGTTACCACAGGCATTGCAGAACAGGTTCCCAGTGGGCAAGGATGATGTACAGCCAGTTGTCAGGCTGGTTGCTGACACAACATCCCACGCCATGGCTTGCGGAGAGGCACTGATGTGTGCTGCTGCTGCTGCTCGCTGCCAGCGCGTGCTGGTGGGCTGGCCAGGATCCAGCTCCTGCGGCTTGCCTCCCTAGGACTGCCCTTCCGCAGCAAGGGCCCTTTTTCTCATCTGTTAGCAGCTGCCTTATCACAACTGAGTTGCACGTTCAGGTGTGATAGCAAATGCTTTCACAGGCACGGGTGCTTATTTTGCAAAAGCTATGGAAGACTGTTTTTATGGGAGCGCTGAAGCTGTTTATGGTGGGATTCATCTCTCCTGACTTCCTATTGTCAAAAGCAGACATTGCTGTCTAGCCTTCTTTCTCAGCCATATCTGGAGTTCATTTCATCTTATACCTAAAGTAAGTATCAAAAATCGACCAGACAGCTTACACCTTTGGAAATGTTTATTTTCCCTCCTCTGACTATAAAAAGAAATGGATTGAGTGGCTCATCTGGAAGTGTCTGCACCGAATCCATGCAGTACTGCCTTATAAGTGGATCCTTCCACCTGTGTGTGACAATTGCAAGAATCTATGCCCTCTATACATAAACTTCCTTGTGTTCGACTTTAAAATAGCACTTCAATAAATCTATTTTGAGTGTCTTATTTTGAGAACTGTGCCTCCTCTCCTGGTAGACAAAAGGCTTGCAGTTACCTTTCCAACAGACTTCTGTTCTTCCACCTCGTTGACAGCTGAGAGCAATGATAAATAGGGGACCCATTGCTAATGCTCATATATGTTTTTCCTCAAGCTTTGCAATATCATCATACTTAAAAGCACTCCAAATGCAGGCTGTAGTATATGTAAATCTGAAATTATCAGATGAAGCAAATTATGAGTTATTCTGATAATATTCTGGTGAATTAATCTAAGCATTTTAAAGATTTTAAAAATAATTATGGTATTAAGAACTAGGCAAAGCTAGATCTTCTTCACCTAAATAAAAGTATGAGAATGGATCATTTTATCTGAAGAATAGGTTTGATTGCATTTCCTGTATTCTGAATTCTTTTAAGAGAAAGTGAATTTCAATTATGTACATTCTTCTCTTCTGTTAAAACTAAATCAATTAATCAAGAAGTTAGATTTAAAGATTAATGTAGGAACATTGCATTTAAAATAATTACAGCAAATGACATTTTTCTGTATTGCATATATTCTTACTGAATAGTAGAAATGAGCTGGGTTTTGACTTGCTCACTGAGTATCTGGTGACAGCAGAGAGTCCTGCTGGCAAAATAGAAAAATTGAAACTTTAAATAAAGTAATAATAATCAAATAATAATAAACCTTAATAAATAAATATATCTCAATTAATCAATAAATTGAAACCATAATAAATCAGTGAATATATAATCATCAGTAAAATTTGAAAAAATCTATTAAGCAACATGCCAATATCTGTGAATATGGCAGATAAAATGACTGTCTCCAGTTAACTATCAAGCTTCAGGGGAAAGTGAGAACTTGCATATTTATGGACTCAGCAAGCTTATTGTTTCTTTTAGCTTCCATGACTAAGTAATACATTTCCATGTAGTTCATTGAGTTAATTTAATCTTTAGCAAATCTATTAATGTATTTTTATACAGAAAAAGCTATCAAGGCTTTTCATACAGACTTTGTCAAAGTTGGCGTTTCAGGAGTTTATCTTCCACTGGAAAGTAAGGGGATGGTGGGACAATGCTTTTTCCTTCCAAGGGTCCTGAAGTTATTGGAGTGATAAAACTTTTTTTTTCTATAATTAGAAATCACTAGAATGTTCCTTTAATTAGGAATGAATCTGATTTTGTAATTCAAGTTTCTGCAAAAGCGCATGCAGTTACATGCAACCAGATGACCAAACCCCATTACTTGAGATTCTGTTGATAATACCTGGAATGACTTCTGGGCCAGAATTGTTGCTTGTACTGGAGTGTTCTCCTCTAGAAAAGACACAGATTAGGCAGATTTGTACTCTGTATTTGCCTTGTTACATGTGGGAGCTGATACTCGTGGTTTGTTAGGATGCGAGAGCTGGGCTAGCTGTGGGTAGTACGCTCACTCTTTTTTTTTTGGCCAGTGTGTAGCTGGCTTGGAGGGACAGCTGTGTCATCTCACATCTCCTTGCTGGCACCTTCAGGGACTGTTTGTGGTGTTAAATAATCCTGATTTATAATAGACAGGGGGTCTGAAGGGAGGCTGTGATTTCCTGGGGCCATCCGCTTCTCTTTTAGGTCTCCACAAGGGTGTAGCCCACTTGCACTTCTGTGTTGGGATTGTGACACAGAAGTCCCAAAGAAGTACCAAAAACTGACAGATGTCAGTATGCAATTCATGCCCTCTGAGGAGCTAATCATTCCTTAGTATCTCTGCTGACCCTTGTCAAAGGCACCAAGAAGTGCAAGTTACTGAGGCTGCAGGTAAGATGCTTAGGAAAACTGAGCCTGCTCTCTCGGGGCTGTTGCACGTGAAGTGAGCCATTCCATGGCTGTTAGGTGGATGGTAGGAAGTCCCCTTTGGAGAGGTGCTTAAAGCAACTTTAGTGTTTAGACTTCAGGAAACAAACAAAAAAAAGAATAAAGAAATTAAGTTGTTCTTGCTGGCAGAGACTGGCACCACTAGTGTGCTGGCAGGTAGGCTGCCAAAGTAATGACAACACAAGAAACCTGCTGTCTTTTGCAAAGCTTTTGTATCGGTGATTGTGGGAAAGTTTTGCAGTTACTACAAGAAGGAAATCCAAGGTTTGAAAAAAATGCAGTGGAGTGCTCCACTTGTTGGAGTAGGCAGCGCTTTTGCTGTGACGTTGCACTGGCTTCAAGCCTGAAAGCCCTAGGGCAGGGAAAGAAACAGTCTGACACCGCAGTGACACAAAGTAAGTTTTCTCTCTCTGCCTCTTGCTGTCTCTTCCCACTTCCACTAACTTTCTGCTTCTTTCCATTTTGTTTGTTTGTTTGTTTGTTTCATTGTTAGGTGCTAGTGCAGGATAGACTAGCCTTTTTGTACATCTCAGTGTCACTAAACTTGAAAGAGATTATGTAAAGTGCAAAGGTAAAAATCTGCAAATTAGATATTTTTTTAAAGGATAAGCACTGTGATAAAACATCCCACTGTACAAAACCTATTCTTTACTATTAATTAATTTTAAAAGTTGTCAGAAATTGTCTTTTCTTATTTTTCTTGCTTAATTTAATTTTAAATACCACTGATGTCAATGATTCATTGGTTTGCCAAAGTTCAGATTTTTATAGAGTTGTTATGGAAAATGTTGTTTCATTATGCATAAGAGAAGTATTTATACAATTTAACACTTTTTTTAAGTTTAAGGTAGGTTATTAGGGTGGCAGCATAACATTAAATATTGTGAAAAGAAAACCACGTCACTCATTTAAATACTGTTTATTTAACAGTCAGATGTTTCACAAAGTTAATCATCAGCAAAATACAAATCAATAAAGAATGTATTTGTTTTAGAGAACTCTGTATTTCAACTCCCATCCTGAAAATATTGGGGTACCATAATTTAATTATCTATAACTTCTTTTTTCAGTGTTTTTTGATTTGAGAGCTGCTGAAGATGGTCTAAGGAAGGTTAGGTCCCTTTAGAAATGTCATATGTGGATCACTGAAATATACATGTGTTTGCTTTTTATAGTCACTTTTGGTGGATCCCACTGGAGTAGGATTTGGAACTAAAACCTAAAAAATTAAGGTAGAGAGCTTATGAGGCTTTATATCTCTTTATTCACCATTAGAGCTTGTTTGCAATCATTAGGAGTAACTTTTGGGGGGCTGCTGGATTGCTGAGAGTGTTGTCCTTTCTGGGCATGGGTAGACATTTCTTAGGAGTCCAGGTTGCTCCTGGACATCTTGCTTAGGAGAACTGAGCTCTCCAGAGGAACAGAGTGACCATTGTGGGTTAGCCCAGGACCCTGCCACAGCACTACCACCCCTGGTGTCGAAATCCTTTGTAACACTTCAATGGCCTCTGCTCATGGGTCAGCTGGCCCCTGGGGCCTGCAGGAGGGGAGCTTCCAGAAGTTCCCAGAGGGATGTCTAAGATCCCACTGTCTTGCAGGGAGAAATGTTACAGGCCAATTTCTTGACTTATGTTCCTCTATATTCCTCTAATACATGTGCCAGTGTATATTGAAGCTAACTAATTGATTTCGGTACTACTGCACTTGTTTTCCAACAGAGGAACTTGGCAATAGCTCTTTTTGACTTGTTATCATTCCAGATCTCTCTGTACTAGCTGGTTTCCCCAATCAGCTCAGTCTACATCAACCAACATAACTAAGATGACTTGTTATATCAGAGCCAATTTTTAAATGGAAAACTTTGGCAGTCGCATTGAAATAGCTATATTTATCATCTATCTTGCAGGAACTTGTGGAGACTTGTGGACTTAAAGATAGTAATTATTGGTTTCTTTTAATCAGTGCCCTCTTTTTCCCTAATAACATCTTCACCTGTCATATCTCTTCTCTACCCTATTTCTCCTCAGTCGTTATTTGTGGTCTGATTCTACAAACATTTATCCGATAAATAATGTTTTTAGGAATGTTGACAGGATGGTACAGAGTACTTACTGTTCAGTATTACTGCAAATTCATAGATTATGCAGTTAGAGAAAATCCTTATAAATATAATAGAATAGCAGAAGCCTACTGGATCATACCAAAGGTCTATTTAGCCTGGAACAGTGATCGAAAGCGGAAATTGAGAATATAAGAATTGGTTCAAGCATGGTGATTCTCTGACATAACCTCTTAACCTCCAGCTTCCTAGGGACTTTCCTTCTCTGCAAAGATTTCTAAAAACTGTCAGCCATTTACGTCTAAATTTTCTATTTATCCAAGAAGTTCCTGAAGTATTTTAAACAGCAGACTCCACAAAGCAGGTGCATCAATCCTCAGCATATTACAAAGACACTTTGAGCACTGTTTGACAACCTTCCTGAGAAAAGGTGTCAATGTGTAGGCATCTCAAATAATGTCTCACAGTCTAGTATGCTGAAAAACATTGGAACCTTTATTCTTATGCAAATAATAGTTAATCATAGTGATATTTTCCAAACAGGAATACCTATATTTCAGATCTGGGGGAGGAAAACCATGGACAGGCCAAACACTGCTGGTGAAGTTAAAGGCAAGTCACTCTTCCAGGACAGCGATGGCAGCACAGTTCCTGTCAAAAGCGTGTGCCATAATTGTTCAAAGTTAAAGGTATGGAAGGAGCCCTCATAACATATTTTCTCTGGAATACTGAAAATGATAATTTGAAGTTCTATCAAAATTTAGTTAGTTCTGTATGACACTGTTTGACACTACATGTGTTAGAAACGATGCTCTAGGTTGTGATTCCAAGCACATAGCAGTCAGTAAATGTGTTGAGAAGTTAAAAAGTGAGGCCATATTTTACTAATGAATCATTTAGAGGTGTGCTGTAGTCATAGTGGTAGCTGCAGCTTTATCTTTTTATCCATGTTTTTTAGAACAGGACAAGTAGGAGGAACAAGACATGCCATAATAATAGTACCAGTAATGAACAACATTATGCTGAAAGTTTTCCCTAAGGGGGGAAACAGCTAAAACAGTACGGGGTAGAAAGGTAGAAGGTGCACACAATCAGTGTCAACTTTCTTTTTCTTTGCAGTAGAAGAGGCTTTGGAGGCCACCCTGAAAGAGAAAGTAAAATCTTCTGGTTTAATGAAAACAATAGGAAGAATCTCTGCACAGAGAATTAGAAAGCAGAACTTTGATTTTTGTGTTTCTTGAGTACGTTGCTCAGGCGTTCCAGCCATGAAGAAAAAATTGTTTCTTTGCAAACTCAATTCTTTTCTCTCTTCAGATATTTCTTGGAGCTCTAGCTTTTTCCTTTTTTGCCAAAGGATTTTCTGGAAGCTACATGAAGAGCATGTCTAGTCAAATTGAAAGGAGATTTGAAATCTCATCATCAATTGTTGGCATTATTGATGGCAGCTTTGAGATAGGTAAGTGTACTTTCTTTGACAGTGGATAAATACTGCTTCTTAATATATTTTCCCCCTTAAAAAAATATCTCTTTTTGTAATCTTACTGGTTCTCTCTCTTGTTGATACAGGTAACTTAATGGTAATGGTGTTGGTGAGCTACCTTGGACCAAGAGTTCATCGACCAAAAGTAATTGCTGTTGGATGTCTCATCATGTCTTTAGGAGCATTTTTGTCAGTGTTGCCTCAGTTCCTAATGGGACGGTAAATACAGAGTTTTCACGTTGTGCACTAATTAAATTTGACCATATGAAGTGTTATTTAATCTTACACCTGAGTTAAAAGCTTGACAATAGTAGTTTCTTCCAGATAACAGGAAGGTTTTAATAGGTGGATTTTTTAGTATTGGCTTTCTGATTTCCTCTCTGAAAGCTTACCTCTTTCTATAGTTAAGTAAGACAGAAACCTCAGGTTTCTACAGGACTTATACATAATTAGGGATAAAGCAGGTTGAAGTTTTCACCTGCGGTGTACATATATGTAGACACGGGTTTTTTTCAACTGTTCTCCTTTTTTTTATATATACTTAAATGGACTGTACTGAGATATTGATGGAACAGGTTGCTTTCTGCATGGTGGCTATTCATGCTAAGCTCTTCAAAATTATGCAGGTTTGTATGTATTTCCACTGAATTCAGGGATAGTTAAGTTTCTAAATACACCTTTACATCTAAGCTTTAGTGCTTACATTGTTGTTAGAAGCAGTTCATACCTCTACAATCCTTTGGCATCCTTACTGAATAGTAGTTGAAAATAAACCCCCTTTTCCCCCTCAAAAATTAGAATTTATTTGTGCATCTTCTTTAGTTCCAAGACCAATACCTGTGAAAAGGAGGGCATGAAAGGAATTGTATGTGAGGACCATGATATGGGAAGTGGCCACAGTCATTTGCTCTGCTTGGGAACCTGCACTGTGGGAGACAGCACAGGCCAGATGCAGAACTATGGAAGTATCTGATTTAATCCAAGCTCACGGCCGAGTTCTGAAGATTACCCATTCTCCACAACACTGAACAAAACATAGTGGCAGTGGGGACCTCACTGTCATCCATCACAATATTAAAGGTTACCTTTTGACTGCACAGTCAGAGGGAATATCTGCTCTCCATTTATACCAATGTAGCGTAAATGTACTCAAGCTGGTTTTAATTTGCTTAGCAGAGTTGCTGTAGTAGCTGGCTGCCTAAATACAGACAAACACGTGTGTTCTGCAGCCTGTGTTAGTCTCTTTATAGACACAGATAGGCTAAAACTAGCGCAGAAATCTCTATGTTACATGTCTGTCACATAGGTAAGAAACTGGTGCCAGTATAGAAAAACATCAACACTGTTGTATGTAGACGGATGTGGATGGACTCTGCCTCTGTCCTTCACTCTAAAGAATGATCTCTTAAGCCCTGGAAACAGCTTTTTTACTCTTAAGCTAAAGAAAATATTTGGGTTAGAATGATCAGAGCGTTTTGAAAAAAGGTATGAAGATACCTATCTTTTTTTTAAGCAAAAGCACTGGAAATGGGTTGCCTCTCCACTTTGCCTGCATCTAACAAGAATGAATATATATGAACACAAGGCTCATACACGCTTCCTGCAAAGCAGTCTTTCATGTGTCAGTTGTAGTTCATATAGGTTTTTTTTCCAGTTATAATTATGAAAGGATAACTGTTACTGTGGACAACTCCTCTACAAGTGTATCAGCTTGTTCCCCAGCACCGTCTCAGGGCCATCCAGTCACAGATGCTACAGAAACTCTCAGCACAATGAAAAATTTTGGTAAGCAAAAGCTCTGATGCTGGGTTCCCTTCTTCTGTTTGTCCCCGTTTTATACGCTCTCTTTTACTGGAAAGCAGTAAACCCCCTGTTAGAAACCATGGTATATACAAACCCATGCTATAATGATTGCAAATCCCCATATTTTATGTTATTTTTCTGTTGCAATAAAGCATTGTCAGAATTATGTTCACAGAAATGTAAATGTTTATGGCCTGCAGGATGTGAGAAAACAACAAATTCCTATCTGTGGCTCTTTGTGTTGATGGGGAACCTTTTGCGTGGAATTGGGGAAGCACCAGTTATGCCACTGGGTGTTTCATACATTGATGATTTTTCTAAAGAAGAAAACTCAGCATTTTACATAGGTAATATGCAAATGAGTGGGTTTTATGCTAAACATTCTTTTCTTTGACATTCCTGTAGCCAAGAAAATCTATCATCTGCTCTATTCTGGATAATTTTGAGTTGTACAGAGACAAAAAAAACAATGCAAAAGAGATCTTACGGGGTTTTTTTTGTAGGATATTTCCCAGGTGCTCCTTTTGCTTTCCCCAAGTGGCTGCTGCTACATGTGCCAGTTTTCTCTGTGATTAAGAGAAGCATAACAAAATACTCATTTCTCCAAAGTGAGAAGTCATATCTGTCTTGTCTGTAATATCATCTTCAGTACTGCAGCTTCAGAGGATAAAATTATTTCTAATCACTAGCACAGATAAGAGAATGATCCTTAATGTAAGGATCAGTAAAGTAATCACAGTAATGTAAACGTGTTTCAGAAGCTTCTACTTGACTTTTTAAATTTCACATGCAGCACACTTCCTAACGAAAGTTTTTTAAATTCACTAGTTACCAAAGGAACAAACAAACTTTGCCAGGGTGTTGTAACAAATTCTTTCTAACTGAAATTTTGTTGTTGTTTTGATGGAAGATAGGTTGTTGCCCAAACACCAAGACTTACACCCAAACAAATTAATTTCTTGCCAAACTGATTTAATAACATGGAGTATTTGCATGGCTGAGGGAGGTCAGAACTGCTGCCTGAAGTAAACTTGATGAAATTGAATTGGTCATAAAGACAGTAAGACACACAGTTTCAGGAAGAGCTCAGTATGTAATGCCACAGGGTAAGGTCATTTCAAATGCCTTCATTAGGGGATGAGGAAACCTGCAGGCTGAAGAGAACAGAAGTATTGTGAAGGGACCTGACAAAAACAAAAGTTCCACTCAGCAGTTATTCAAAGAATTTGAAATCACCTCTGAGCTTCTAATTAAAGGTATTCAAAAAAGTCCAGCTGAAATATTTTCTTGTCAGAATCTGGTCTGGGAGAGATCGTGACAGGTTGGAGGCTATTGGGGAAGTGAGATTAAAAATATAAAATAGACGCAGAGAATAGTATGGATTCAACCAAAATGAAAATTTGTTTTGGTCATGCAAGTGAAAGGAAGTATTTTGTTTACAAGTATCAAAATGTTGCATTTTAACAGTCTGAAAAGCCATTTTCAGTCTCTTACACCATTTTGATGGACTGACCCAATTTGCAAAAAAAGTAAATATTGAAATAGTCTTTTCCACAGAGCTGAAACTCCTTTTCTTGACCAGTTTTAGTTGTTTTCTATAGCTGATTTTTTTAACAATTGACTGAATCAGTTTAAGATTAGTGTTTTTGTAAAACACATTAAAAAAGTCCTATAATGAAAAAGTCAAGCCTTGCTGATGAATTTTGACCATTGATCTCATTATTTGAGTCTGAGCAAGAAGTGTCACCTTCTTGTCTCTCCTTTTTCTCCTGCCCTTAGATGTTTTGTTGAGCAAGAACGTAAATTATTTTGAGGCAGACACAGCTTTTTATGGAGTGTTAATATAATCCTTTTAACTATTTTTGGCAGAGTTATAGTGCAAATGACAATTTACAGCAATAAAACCAGAGTGGCCATAGGAAGGAACAGAAAAGTAAAATTAGTGGTTTTGTTAAGATGCTTTACGGAATTTAGTAGAGGACTGTAGCTTTTCTGTAGAACTCTGTAAGACAGGAAATTGATTTGTTTTCAGGAAATTCTATAGATTTCAGACTGAGTTTTAAAGAACCTTTTTAATTTACTTAGTTCTACCAGGCCATCAACACAGTCCTGAGGTGGTACAATGCACTGTACGCCATATACAGTCCTGAGAAGTAATTCTGTGTAGGGTCTCTACTCAGTATGACTGTAAGTTATAATGATCTCAGTCTGTGTCTAAATCCAATTGGCATTTGGCAAGGGTCAGGAATCTCAGGATCTCAGTGGTTGCTTTGTTCTGAGAGGACCTTGGTGGAGTGACCTTTGAGGCCAACTGCTCTGACTGAGAGGTTATTCCATAAATGCTGCACCATGCTAAGCGCCTAGTTTATTTAGCTATTTTATGGTCTTCAGATGTTTAGCTTCTGTTTACGTGCCTATAGAAGTGTTGCCAACAAACATAAGAGGGTTGCACCTATACTAATATAATTTCAGCAGCCAATTTTTAAGAATTTCTGGTTTGCTTTGAAACTGAATGTTGACATGGCTGATTAATGGCAGTAGCCATCAGACTTACCATGTAAGAGGTATAATAAACAATTAAATATATTTAATGAGTATTTAACTTCCATGGGTTTCTCAGTAAAGAAGAAGTTTTGAATGAATAAAATTTCATCGAGTTGAGCACTAGCATATAATCTTGTATCTATTGAACCCATGGCTTCAGTACAAACATATCTGAAGCCAACGTATGTTGGAAATTTTAATACCTGTTATGGTATGCCGAATTACTCATCAATACAAGGGCTTGGCTGAGCTATGTTCAATATGCAGCAGCTGATTAACTGACAAGCGTGTATGATTTTTGCTTTGTGGTTTATTTAGTCTGTTCATTAATTACAACGAAGAAATATTATGAAGGAAAAATATGTTGAGAAAATATCACAGTGAACTTATTTGGTTTTGTTTTATCACAATACAAGCATATTATCTTAGTGAAGTCATTCTTGAATTTGAAGGGTATACAAGTGTGAAATTTAATTTAAAAACTATACATATGCAAAGTTATTGCCTTATGGTTCTTAGCTTATCGAATAGCTTATCTAATAGCTTAAAGAAATATACTGCATAGACTACACAAGGCCATTGGTATGGGTGTGCTGGTTTTTATGTGTTTATTTTTGAAATTTGCCACTGAGTATTTGAACTTTGGAGATGAGCTTGTCTAGTTTTGAGTAGTAAGTTCTACTTTAGACTCACTGATAAATAAACATAAAGAGCTAATTCCTGTCTTCTAGTGTCAAAATCCTGACTCTCTAGAAGTCAGTCATTTTGGAAGCATCAGAATTTAGTCTAAAAGACTAATGAAATAAAATGAGAAAACTAAGTGAAAGTAATATGCAATTGGAGCAATGAAGCAAAGACAAAAAATTGTATGATTAAATTTTGCTGTAGGAGTTTGTTACAGTAGTGCTTGATCATAAGCGGAGCAAGCACTATACTCAGAAGACACTTTGCAAAACCAACAGGAGAAAAATCTGTGCAGTAGAAAAACACAGTAGTATTTACAGAGCATAGTGCTGAATGTAGGCAAGAACAGACAAGCACTTGGTCAAGAATTCAATTTTTTCAAAGAGAATTAAGCCTTCTGCAATTTTGAACAGCTCCTAGGTGGCAGTTCCATGCTGGAATTCAGAAATCCAAATCACTGACCTTTTTTTGAAACTTTTACCCCATTACAACTAAACTTCAACGGATCAACGCAAGTGACAAGGGAACGTGAGGACCTGTGTTTGAATTATTTTGAGGGTATTTTATTTTAAGTTGATTGCCAACAGCAGTCACCAAAATCAAAATTCACTGTATCTACATACCCTGTCAGCAAAATGCAGTCCCAGTTTCCTAGGTTTCTACTAGCCTTCACAGCTTATTATTTGCCTCTAGGGCCATCCCACTTTCTTGTGATCCCGTGTTATCTCCTTTATAAGTAAAGACAGAGCAGAAAATGGAAGCCTCAGTGAGGCCAGCAGCAAAACTGAAAGCTGGTTTCAAAGAGGTCATTACCTGGTCACTAGATTTCTTGATTCTTTTTACAGCTGCATAAATATGTATTAACACAACAGTTAGCTGATTTGTTCATTCTGAATCCAAAAAGATTCTTTCTAATGAACTTTGATTACACACAGGGATGCTTATATCTCCTTGTTGCCTACTGAAAATATTCTCAGGGTCCTGTACCTAATTCCATGTCCGCTCACTTTTATTGTCCCTGTCATCCTAATGTGACTCCAAAACGCAAAGATGCCTTCTTATACGCACATCGTCAGATCAACTATTGCTACTGACAATTAAACTAGGGACCTGAATGCATACTACAGGAAAATTTCCTGACTTCTACAATCACAGAACATCATGCAAGCTGTAAAAAGAGCTGCAGGTAGGCCTATGATAGATCCAACGGGTCTAGAGTTGTATGTTCGTTTGTTAATCACCACAAGCTGAACAACGCAACTACAAACATCTGAGGAGAGAAGTAGGTAGGAGGAGGGATAAAAATCATTGCAATGTTATTGTCTTTCTTCCTATTTCTTCCAAGACACCAATCTTGCAATGAAATTCTTGTGGGGGTCCACATGAGACCATGCATCAACAAAGCCCTGTGCAGGTGAAGGAGCCCGCTTCCACAACGCAGCTAGCGTGTTGGCAGTTTATGGATTATCTTCTTGCTGTTCAGAAACTTGCCAGTAGACATCCCCTAATGGCCTGTGCGCCTCTTCTGTCTTGTCCTTCCTCTTTCCTTTCCTTGCCCTCAGAGAAGAAGATGTGTTTCTCTGTGCAGCATTGTTCTCACTCTCCTGTGCTGCCTCCCTTCTCTTACAGGCCTGGTGAGGTCCTCCGGCATGTTTGGGCCGACCCTGGGCTTCCTGCTTGGGTCCTTCTGTGCCAGCCTCTGGGTTGACATTGGTGTTGTGGACATTGGTAAGAGACCGTGGGGTGGTGCACTAACTGCGAAGATGGCTGGATACGGGCACCCGTGTGCCAAGAAGCACCTTCCCAGTATACTACATCAAAAAGGGGAGCTCTCTAGAAAACTTTTCCTACTCAAAAGCTGGTGTTATTTACATTTTAATATATGCAGCATTGTAGTGTGATTGCCCTTGATACAAGATGCCTGTCCCCACTGAAGAAAAATTTTGCACCTCTTTATGCTTGTGCACATGCTTGTTACACCCTTGCTGCACAGCTGAGAACAAACGAGCGAATGAGAGGCCGTCCCGACGCTGAGGGAACAGCGAAAGGCCTTTGCTCATGGGCACTCTCAACACTTGGCAAAAATTATGTTCTCTTAAAAATCATGCAGCAAAGTCTAATCCCAGGGAAAAATTGAGGAACTTCAAGGAAAAACTGTTGAGTTTGGGAATGAAAGGAAGAGGGGACAGTGAGGAAATTGAGAAAGGGAAATTATTTTTGGATGGTGAAGGGCTCTCTTGCTGTCACTGATTCCTATAGAAAGTGCTGGAAGATTGTGGCAAGGAAATCTCCATGGCTCTAAATGGAGAGATCTATTTTTGACTGCACGGGACTGATCTGATACTAGCTACATTTCAATTCCTCATATGAAACATAAATCACCTCTGTTCTGGTCTTTAAACAATGCATATAAGGATAGCTAGAGTAGATTTAAGTGCTCTGCATGATATTTAATCTATTTTCCTGTCTTTTGTATTTTATAGATACCATCAGCATAAATCCTAAGGATACCCGTTGGGTTGGTGCCTGGTGGCTTGGGTTGCTTCTCTGTGGAGCAGTCAACTTTGTTGCTTCATTGCCTTTCTGGTTTTTGCCTTACTCCTTACCAAAAGAAGGAGAGAAAGAAAACCTGAAGATAAATCATATATCTATTCAAGGAGATCACTGTAAAACAGACCCCCCAGCTCAGCCGCAGTTAAAGTTCTCAGAGGCAGTAAAAGGTGAAAGATTGTTGCCCAAATGTTTGCATGTGAACTCTCTGTCATGGGTTCATTCCGAGCTGAGCACGGATTTGCACAACCCTCAGAAAAATGCACATTTTTGCAGAGCAAATGATGAACAAAAATCCTCTTTTTAATTTTTAGTATTAGAATTACATGCTAAGGGTGTGTTTCAGTCCTCTCATGTCAGGCAGCTGGAAAAAGCTCATGCTGTTGCTTTGAGCAGCAGAGAATCTTAGTTCAGCACAGTAGTTGTCATATGATGTGTTACAGCTACAATCCTATGATTATGAAGGAAGAAGGGGGAAAGCATCCCATCCTTCATTAATGACCAGTCCACAGGTAACAGGTTACTGCTTCACTGAGGTCAACATGTGGGAGGGAAACTGCTTCCAAGTACTGGATCAGCTGGGGGAGAGATTTTAATGGATTCGTAGCTCCTGTATATGAGTTCAGTGATGCTAAATTAACCTCATACAGGAAATATCAGACCCAACTACCCATTGCTGGACTCCCTCAGGCTTTATTCATATGTATGCATGCATGTACACCCCTTAGTGGCTATGGCAGATGTGTTTTGAACCGTCATCTTTTAGGCACGTGTGCCAACAGCCAGCCTGCAAGCTAAATGCAGGTTTTGTCTTCACTTTAATTTCATGGACTTAGATACTCTAATCAAGGGTGTCAGGAAAGGTTCCAGCCTTTTTTTTTAGGTCAGGTGCTTCCTTTCTCTGAATATCAGCTTCATGTGGGACTCCTGTGTGGTTTGTGGAGGCTCCTGCTTTAGACACCAAACTTTTCACTTGGTACATTATAGAAAGTCAGTGATCCTCTGGGAACACTGCCCTATACAGACACTGAAAATCAGTGTTGCAAGCCTTAGTGCCTTTGATTAATAGTCCTGTGTCACACGTGAGCTAATCTAGCATTTCTGATTTCCAGTTCAGCATCCACAGTGCCATTCAACCTTGCTGCTCCTGTAAGTCATGTGTTGGCAATGAAGAAAACTCCCCCTTGAGCAAGCATGTGTTTTCATAGGCAAAGAACTATAACCTGCAATATCAGCCAGTAATTAAATCAAAGTTAGTTTTGTTATCCAAAGGATGTCAAAACAACTCTTCTCTGTGTTTAGCAGGGTGTATAGCATATACCTCTCCATTGCAGATTTCTTCCCAGCTCTAAAGAAGCTGTTTGGAAATCCAGTTTTCCTGGTGTACATCTTCCTCACTATTCTGCAGTACAATTCTCTTGTTGGGTTGATAACCTATGAAACAAAGTTTATGGAGCAGCAATTTAATGTATCAGTGGCAAGAGCCATCTTTCTAATTGGTAGGTACCTGTCTTTTTAAATCCCAGTGTCAAAAAGGAAGCTTTTCTTTGTTATTTTGATTCCTTTTAGAATCACAGAAGGTGCTTCTGTGAACTTTTTTGGTTAAAGAAAAGTATGTAGTGGTTTACTAGTTTTCCTACCATATTTTGAAAATGGATGTTGATTTTAGTGTTAATTTTCCCAGTGTTCCTAATTAGTGAGCTAGAGGATTATTAGAACTGGGTGGATATTTTTTGGCTGAAGTTTTTCTCAGTGAGATTTGGGTTATGAATGTGTCTGTTTTCTTGAACAAAACCAACACATAAACTGCAATACGTAACAACTAAAAGAAAAAAACCATTTAATTTAGAACATGTCTAATGAAATGTGTGATTTTTCCTTGTCAGAATAACATTATGGTATAAATGTTCCATTTTGTTTACAAATACAAATTTTATAAGCAATAAGAAACCAAAATATAAAATTCTGAGTAATTTCATTGAGCTCAAAGCTCTTTTTCTATTTACCAGTTCTCTCAAAATAAGTTCTTTGTAATGTTCTACAAAAAAAAGAATGTTGAAACTATATTAATCTTACTGTGATTAATATGGTCTCATAACCTGGCAAGAAAAGCAGCATGTTTGAGGTCATTGTAGAATTGTTATTCCAGTACTTTAATCTGAAGGCATGCTGCTTTGCTTCGGATCAGGTACAAATGGGGGAATAACTTACTTTTTCCTCTTTTTTTGGAGGCAGGAAAAAACCCCAAACAAACAAACAAACACACAGAGAAAGGCAAACTGCTCACAATAATACCTTGTAAAAGGTCTCAATTTAGAATGTAAATATTAGGGCTGGAGTCTGTGAAATGCTGAAGAGATTAAATCTAAATGCAAATCTTTCTGTTATTCACTCTCAGAGCAAAGTGGAATCCAATGCAAAACCAGACATTGCTTCCTTTCATGTTCTGTTTTGGAGAATTATTTTTTTTGTAACTTTCAGAAAGTTTAATGTTTGATTTTAGATCAAGAAAACCTCATGAGCTAAGACATCTATCTCATTTACTCCAGTTTCTAACAGGCACTTGTATAGATTTGATTATATCTGTATACATACAAAAAACAGTACAGTAAAAAGGCAGGGAATATTGAGGCATTAAGCTTTTTAAAGCCATAACATGACTTGAAAGATAATGAAGAAGTAAGTAAAATTACTTAATAGTAATAGAAAGTCAGAACCTTCAAGGATAAGTCTGAAAATAGGTCAGTATTTGATATTTTGGAAACTACTAAAACCAGATATTTATTCTAAAAAGTGTCAATGCAAGTGACAGAGGTTAACATTTCATTACCTTCTATTTGCAGGTGTGATACTTTTACCCATCACAATCCTGGGGATGTTTTTAGGAGGCTTTCTGATCAAGAAATTCAAACTCCACATAACTAAAATGGCAAAGTTTGCATGCATCACTTTTATAGCAGCCTATTTGTTAAACCTTTTCTACTTTATATGCAGTTGTGAGGTGCTCCAGGTGGCTGGTTTGACAGTGCCCTACTCTGGGTTTGTATCCCCTTGGTTGTGTCATGTTTTATGGTTGCTTCCTGCCCCATGCAGAACATGGTGCACGCACCTGTATTCCCCTCCTCACACAAACAATCGGGGGTTTTAATCTCATTTGGGCTACAAACCTTCTATTCTAGAAAACTTCTTGGTTTGAGTTTGTATGAGTTCTGAAACATATCTTCTCTGTTGATTTGCTGTAGCATAATTCTAAACCCTTTTGCATAAAAAATTAATATATGTGTCTGTTTAAAGACAACAATTTTTTTGTAGAAATTGACCTGTATTAGGTCATCTGCTAGTGTGAATCAGTGTGGTTTCAGCTAGAGTGGAGCTACTGAGATTATATCATTTTACAACTCCCTTGTCGGTGATACACACAAGAAAATACAAGGTTTTGAGATAGACTTGTCAGGCTGAAATGATACCTGGTGTTGGGGAAGGGCAGAATATCCCAGTTTTGTTCTTCAAATTTTGTTTTAAGTGGACGTTTCTTTTTCTAAATTGTTTATTGCTGGCAATTGGCATATTGATGACAATATACCTCTACATTCTTGCAAATTACTAATTAAGATGAAATTAATCACAGGCAAATTAAATTCTTATATTCTATTTCAAAGCTTCAACTTAAAGCCTGTCTCCTCCTACCGTGTAGGGAGTGGGATATAAAAAAAAATGTTGGAAGTGTCTTCCCCGTAGTCCCTCAATGGCTTTGACTCTAGAAGGGACCATCCTCTAGATCAGTAGTTATCAGCCTGCGTGGGGCATTACCAACCTCCCTGGGTATCTGGAGCTGCTGACCTGCCTGTGTCCATTTTCTCAGCTGGGAGGTGGAAATTGTTCATGTCAGGAGTGTGTGCTGCCCAGCCAGGCGTTCCACCTCCCTTACCAGGACCATGGTCGTGCTTTCCTGAGAACATTTCTCTGACTCTAGCAGCCTGCCACAATTGCCTACTGTTTAAATTTAGCTCAGTCTGATCCAACAAATTTCAAGGGATTTTAAAGGATTAAACTGAATCCAGCAGGGCTTGCTAGATTTTCAATTCAGACAGAAACGCACTCCTGTGTTTTTTGAAACTGAGCCTATGTCCAGGGAAATATCTAAGTTGTCTTGGCAAACCTGACACCCAGTTCAGTTTCTGGTTAGTTACATAAAAGATGTCAGAGGACTTCACAGCAGAGAGAACTCTGGCTGAGTGCAACAGTATCATGCTGTAAAGCGAATTAAAAATAAGCAGAAACATCAGAACAGCAAATACTGAAAGGGCAATTACAGTTTCTCCAGGAGAACGGAGACTGGACAATTTAGTGTGTGCTAGGATTGCTCCGGTTAAGCCACTGACATACTGTTTTACCTATTCAGCAATTTGTAGTCTGAAGATGAGCAACAGCCTAACGAAGGCTAAACCCCCCCGAGTTATTTTCCCCTCTAAAAGACTTAGGGGAAATCTAACCCCCTTGAGGTGGGTTTTGGATTGAGGCGTAAAGAGGAAGAAAAGGCAAATCCTGAACAATTTTTCCTTTATCATGTGAGTGACTTCAGAGCCGGGGTGATTTGTCGGTGGTGGACTCCTAACACTTTCTGAAAACTGAGCCCTGCTACCATGCCCTCAGCATTGCTGTCCACTTTGTAAATTCTCAGTTCTAGTTGTCATCCACTTAGATTAACTCCTTGGGGCCTGATTTTGATGTTTCTTACAGAAATGTTGGTAAAAGTGGAAGCTATGAAAGTCCTTGATAATATACAACAAGGAATGAGATCTGATAAGAAATGGGGAACAAGCCCATCCCAGGTGCAGGGCTGCTGCTGCTGCTGAGTGTGGTCTGAGCTTAGACAGAAGCAGCACTTCTCACTCAGACTCCTGCAACTTTAGTTTCCACTAAGCGGCTCTGATCCAGTGAAAAAAATGTCAAGACTAATTGCTACTGTAGTTTTATGTAGTTTTACATCACCACTTCTGGCACCCAGATATGGTATGACAGCTAATACTAAGCAAAAGCATGGCCAGTCTGCAGGTGATAAGAGATTCTAGGTATGAATTTCTTTTTCTTGGCTTGAGTTTTCAAGTGAAAAAGTGATACCAAATATTCCCTCTCAGCCAAGAATACCTAGTTTGTGAGTGCCTTTTCAGCAACAATTGATCAAAATGGTAATGCTTTATGAAAAATCTCAGGAGAGCTTTGGTTTAGCTGAAATTAGCTTAGTCTCCCTTTGACAACTTCACAGTCCGTTGGTTAGTAGCAGATACCCGTTCATGTTTATTGCTTCACTTTTTCCATGTTTTTCCTGCCTACTCACTGATATTTTGCTTAACTATATAATTTGACTAAATAATTTGTTAATTTCTTTCTGTTTTACTCCAGATTAAAGCATCTTTCCTTCCCCAAAAACAGCTTCAAGGCCAGTTGCAATGCTGACTGCAGCTGCAAGCTGGATCAGTGGGACCCTGTATGTGGGGCTGATGGGATCACTTACATGACAGCCTGCTTTGCGGGATGTAAATCATCAACTGGGATGGGAAAGAATATGGTAAATATATAGGTGGATAGATGATTATTTAGTAAGGCCTGTTGTGGTAGAACAAGGGATAATGGTTTTAAACTAAAAGAGGGTAGATTTAGACTAGTATAAGGAGGACTTTTTTTACGGTGAGGATGGTGAAACACTCGAACAGGTTGCCTGAAGAGGTGGTAGATGCCCCATCCCAGGAAACATTCACGGTCAGGTTGAACTGGGCTCCGAGCAACCTGATCTAGTTGAAGATGTCTCTGCTATTGCAGGGGGGGTTGGACTAGGTGACCTTTAAAGGTCCCTTCCAACTCAAACTATTCTATGATTTTATGATTATAGATGTAGCAGCTAGATTTCTCCATCTATTAATTTTTTGGCTTTGTGATTAAGAAATGCTGTAGACACAATCATCCCTTCTATATGTTTTAACCTCGTAGAAACTGAGTACAAGGTTGCAGGGAGGGTTTTTAAAAGAGCTGGCATGAGGTAAATGAGCTATTCAGGAAAGACATTAAAACCTCAGACTCTGAACTTACATTTCTTGAATGCTTTTGTTTTAAAATTTAATTTAGATTTTCTTAAAGTTTATTTGCTTCTTAGCAAGATGACCATAAATTCAGCTTTAAGTTTCTCAGTAGATCTTTTACTGTGTAGGTACAACACAGCCAAGAGGGGTTTGCTTTAGAAGACCTTTACTAGTCCTGTTGTTATACTAGCAAAGTCCTGTGGTGTTAACTCACGTGCAGCAGACCTGTATAAAATTGTGAGTGCTGGTTTTGCAAACTGTTGCAGATCATACTGGAATTGCCCGCTTTCCTGAGCTGCCTTAGCTCAGGAAAGCAAGTCATAGCACTAAACTGTACAGCCAATAGGTTCTGTAAATATGCATCTGGCCATTTTGTTCAGTGTATCATCAGCAAAGCCATTTCTAGGACTTCAAGCGCTCCTACCTGGGCAAGACCATTAAAAACAGTAGGTTTCAAAAAGTGTGTGCAGATGGTCGTGTCTTCTGGCAGAAGCAGAATTGTGTTCATGCAACAATAGTGAAAAAGACAAACAACACTTCCAGGCTTCTATCCATATATCCCATCAACATTCTCGTGCTTCACTTCAGGGAAATTGGTTTTCAAACCCATGTCTCCTGCTAAATTCAAAGGCTATGAAACAGCCTGCTCTCAATCCAGAACCAAATGCTGTTTTAGATACATAATGGTAGATACACATGTTTGCATTTCTGGATCCACATATATATTTTTTATTGTTACTCATCTACTTCAGAGGACTCCTGAACAGAATGGCTGAATTTTATAGCTTTGACCCATTTTAAGCATACGCAGAGCACCTTTTGTCCTAGCAATGGCATGGCTGAAACTAGAATCACAGTTGCTTTGTGACTCTGGAGCAGCTCAGAGTGGCTGGAGCATACCAATGAACTTGGCCATCAGTCTGTGGAGATGATTAGGGAGGTTCTTTCAGTGTAAACAAGAGCCCGCCTGTTACAGGGAGCGAGAAATCTAGCTACTAAAATAGTCTTGTGAGCTGAATTCTGATTAAATTAATTCTGATTAAATAAATTATTCTTCTCATCTCCTTTCAGGTGTTTCACAATTGCAGCTGTGTGGAAGCACAAGAGCATGGGCTTGGCAATTCCTCTGCAGTTCTGGGACAATGCCAAAGAGAAAGCTGTACCAAAGCATTTCCCTATTTTTTAGCATTACAGACTGCATGTGCATTTATTTTAGGCTTAGGAGGCACTCCTACATACATGATTATGTTTAGGTGAAATACTTTACCTTACCTTGACCATAAAGCTTGGGGAAAGAGAAATAGAATATGGTATCTACCATTTAATTCCTATTGTTAAGCATGGCATGCTGGTCAAACTGGGGCCCTGAGTCTTTGCCTGTACTCTGCAATCCAGCTCTGTTCAGAGGCACAGAAAGCAAAATGCCTGCCCACCAATTTAACTCTAATTTGAGGCTGAGTAGGTACTTTGGTAATGAAGTAAATGGGCCTTATGCTGATCCTGAACATTAGTTTTCACTTCCATTGACGGGGGTGTTTTTAAGAGAGCGATGAACTCGAAATAAGATGTGGTGCTAACCCATATCGAAGGTGACTGTGTTGTTCACATTACTCAGGAGAAAAACTTTCACCTTTGTTGCCTTGTTGCCTCACAATGTTTTCTGTGTTGTGAGAAGTCTGATATTCCTATTTTTTGTCAAGCTGGTATAAACAGAACTATGTCAGCAATATTTTTGTTTTAATTACTTTGGTTGTAAAGCAGCGCTGCTGTTTTACACTTGGAAGAAAAGGCAATGTTCTGTGCCTTTCGCGTGGAAGTTTCTTTCCACTCGTGCTCGCAGATGAATTGCAATCTTCAGTAGGCAGTGCACATGACTAGATAACTCTCTTGGATAAGCTGCTGGTTCTTCTGAAATATTTTCTAAGTGCCGCTGTTCTTATGGCATGCCTGGATTATGGGCAAGGCTAACTTTGCTGGGCAGTTTTCAGAACAGTGATGTGTATAATGACAAGCCTTTCATGTTAATGCTGAAAAGACAATACACCGATGCACAAACAGTTCAGGAAATGGGCTGGCCATAGCAAGTCTCCCCCCTGCTCCTGTGCCAGCTCAGCACTCCCCTCTGCTTTTTATCAGCTCTTCCAATTCATCTGATGGGCACAGACTGTTTCTCCACTAGTAGGAATGAGGTGATTTTGTAGCCAGGTAACTCACATTCACTGTGCCTCTGCAGAACACTAAAGGCAGAGGTGGGTTTTACCTGCATGTAGCTAGTAAAGATTGCACACCCTTGTTCCCTCTGTTCACCACGGCACAATACAGCCCCTTCTAAAGCAAGGTTGATTCTTGGAGCTTAACTTATGGACATGAGCTGCCTACTTCTAGTTGGCTCACTCTAATTTGCCTGTGCATCTTCTCCCAAAAGAGTTTACAATCAGTTCTCTTTGGTTCAAGATCAGTTTCTGTAGATTATCCCATGTATTTCAATGAGACCTCATCCGTTGTTAATGGAAGGAGGCTCCACATCTGAACTTTAACTGTGGTGAATTTTTTTTAGTTAGGGTTTAACTGAGCTATGCTAGGTAAACCACAGTGCTCTTGCAATGGGGCATGTGCAGATTTTCACAGCATGAATATAGCTACGTTGTTCTATTGTTCTATTGTACTATTTTTGTTTCCTTTTTAGATCTGTTTCACCAGACCTGAAATCCTTTGCTGTTGGGATTGAAACTTTAGGTGGTAGAGTACTAGGTAAAACTTCCTTTCTTTGTGGGATTCAAGTATGTAGTCAAAGAGATAGTCCAAAGCATGCCAGTGCAATGTCCTTGCTTCAGATGAGAATAAAAGAAAT
Source organism: Falco naumanni (assembly GCF_017639655.2). Classification (NCBI taxonomy): domain Eukaryota; kingdom Metazoa; phylum Chordata; class Aves; order Falconiformes; family Falconidae; genus Falco; species Falco naumanni. Next base: position 19,667,128 of record NC_054058.1, read on the forward strand.
TTTCTTCTTCTTTGTAATCAGACTATGCATTTCAAAATGTTTGGAGGAGGTTACTACATGTTTCCTGGTATGTAATTATATAGTATGGTTATCTCTTCAGAATTTTTCCTATGCAGCAAAGGAATCGGGGAGAGGAAGGAAATTTCATCATAATTTTTGGGGTTTGATTCACGGACACAACTACCTGAGCTTGATCAATCTGGGTATCTTTAACAACTGTGTTCCCTTTTGCTGACCATTTTTCACTTAGAGCTACCATGTACTCTGCCTATTATTTTCTTTCTTGTGTTTATCTGCAATAAATAATCATTCAAGTCTTCGGACATGTAGTCTGTTCTGCCTCGAGCAAACTTGCCTTATCTTCACTTGTTTGCTGATTTTTTTATATCTTCCCCACGCAGACAAGCCCAAGTAATCATTTGGATGTCTCTCCTAATCTCCATATTTCAGCTGAATGCTGTGGAGAATCTATATTGTGCTTTTATGAAATAGTTTTCTTCACAAAACTGCACATTACCCCTGAAACAGCTTGCTAATTATATTAAAGCATTATGACTGTCTAAAAGGAATTCTTCCTGTACTACAGAAGTAAGATACACTTATTACCTAGTTGGTTTTGAGCAAGTACTTAATTTCAGCCCTTTGTACTCAGCTAACCATTTTTAATGGCAAACTGTTGTGTAATACTTGAATAGATACATTAGTATACATTAAATATTAATACGTCATGGCACATAATTCCACACAGGAGACTGAAAAAGAAATGTTGGTTATATTATTTCTTTAAACAACAAAAGTTATAAATCTAAAAAAAAAATGCTATTAAAGTAGAATTACTAACATTTTCTTCACTGAATATAATAATGCTATAATCTTCCATCCTTTCAGCTACCTTTAGGTACTTATTTAAATATTTTAACAAATCTTGGAATCTCAAAGCTGGAGCTGGATGCTCAGTCCCATTTTATGCATCTGCAATTCAGAAACCCTGAGATCCATTTCCTCATTTCTTTGCCGTGGCATTAAATGCTGAGATCTTCATGTCTGAGATGATGTAATAAGAATTTTTTTTTGCAGGAGGACTCCCAGCTCCTATTTACTTTGGTGCCTTGATAGATGAGACCTGCTTGAAATGGGGGACAAAGAACTGTGGGGGATCTGGATCTTGCCGGGTATATGATACGAAAGCATTCAGGTAAGCCAAAACCTCTGGCAAGGGGTTGGGAATTTGACTTCTGAGGCAGCTTTGGTCACCAAGGACCAAGGTATACTTGTCAATACTCTGATTAGGATACTAAAATCACCAAAACTCCTTATTTTTACTAACCCTTAATAGATCAAATAAGCCAAATAATTTTATTCAATTTGAAATATGACATTGCAGTACAGTCTTACATCGCCAGAATGAGTTCCTTTACTGAAGCCTTAGTGCACTGAATAACTCCGTGATGCTTTGGTTTTGTGGGAAAATGGAAAAAAACCATGGAGTAAGTGTAGCACTGAAGATGCTTTTCCTCATCTGTCATTTCTATGCTTCGTAATGTATAAGACATGTCACAAAATCCACTTGAGGAGGGGATCCAAGTGACTGGTGGTGCATGGAGAGCTGCAGCCAGGACCACTGAGTGCTGCCAGTGGGGGGCTGGGGAAAGGCTGAGACAACAGACAAAAAACCCTGGCTGGTACAGCTCCTCCTGTCCCAGCCCTACAATACAGCCTGCTGAACAGGAGAACTCTTCAGACAGGAAGCTTTTCTGCTAGGAGTATAGGACCAGATTAGAACCTGCCTGGGGCTAAATACCATGAGATTGTTTGCTTTCTGTCTGTTATCCCTTAAAACGTAGAGCAATACCTGGCTTAGAACAGATGGTTTTGCCAAAGTGTATTTGATATCTTACTTGGTTCCACTCAGAATTGGCAGGTTTTGTTGACATAAACATATTTTTTCACCTTTTTGTTTTCTAGAAATGTCTATCTTGGCCTCATTGCAGGACTACGGGCAGGATGCTGTCTTTTATACATAGTACTCTGTGTTTTAATAACAAAACGCTTCAAACCAGATGGCAAAGAGATGACAGATACTAAGAATATAGAAAGACCAACCAGCAAAGAATCAGCTACTGACAACAAAAAAGAAATTCTTCCTGGTGCAAGAATCTCAGAGGAGAGTGAGGAAACTTGTATGTGAGAAAGAAACGGTCTTTTCATAACTTTGCCAATGCTTCAGTTTTTCTAAACACAACAGGTGTCTAATTACTGGCTTCAACTGCTAGTTTACATTTTGGGGGTTCAAAAAATATTTTTGAAACATTGAATTTTAATTGGCTTTACCCTATCCTTTTCCTTTCCTCATCTGAAACAGTAGAGAGGAAAGGTTTTCAAAATTTTGGGGAATTCTCCCATTCTCTTGCTTTCAGTCCTTTTCTAGACCAACAGTAGGACTAGCCAAAATTTTTCAAGTGTCATGTTTGATTATGATTGAAAAATTAAAAAGAAGATATCCACAGTAAGCTGCTTTTCCATTTTTCACTGACTATTTCAGGTAATCCTGCTTTGTATATAGTCCTACAGCTCTAAATAGCAAATCGAGTTACACTTGCCCAGTTGCTCTGACAGCCTTTGCTGTGTGGTTCATGGCCAGAGCTCCTTGTTCCAGGCTAGGTCCCATGGCCCATGCTCAGGTGAGAGCCCCGGGGCCGTTGGTGAGCACCCTCTGATCAAGAACTGCGCAATGTCTCTGGGATTTGGCTTGAACAAATTAAACAATCAAAATGTAATGCAAAAAAAAGAAAGTGGTATATTAATTTTGCAGCACATCTCAGTATTGGGTTTGAGTAAAATTACTCTGAGCTGATGCAATAAAGTGTTAGGTGTTTAAGTTTCTTTAATTTTTTTTTGTTACTGTGTTTGTAGGGGTATTTTAATCCTAATGACAATGCATTTATACCACATGTATATAGATTTTCTTCCTGTTTAAGGAACCTCCAGTAAGCCTTGAAATACAGTACTGAAAACTTGCAAATTCGCAGCTTTCCACAGATATCTTACTTCAGAAAGAACCTTAAATAAGGATGCTTCTAACAGTCATTACTAGGAAAAAGAGTCTCTAAAAATACTTCAGGTGTGGTATTTCATTGACAGCCCTCATGATGTACCTTCACAATGGGAGAAAACATGTCTGGTAAGATCACTGTAGGTTTTGTTTCCATCTCACAGCCTTTTTGCTTTTTTTTTTTTTTTTTTTTCTGAAGGGTGTCTCTACTCCCTGCAATTCTGTGCACAAGCCTAAAACTAGGAAACAAACCTTCTTTCCTTATCTTAAACTTCCTTGGGACATGGAAGAGGGCACTACACTAAAGAAAATCTATCACACTTTTCCTGAGAAAGTAGCAGATTGGAGAGCTAGAGAGAGAGAGACTCTCCATATTAATGATTTTCTGACCTTTCTTCTACCATCTGCACCGTGTAAGTGCAAGAACAGGAATGGGAAAAGGGTTGATGTGGTACTCACTGAAAGTAAGTTCTTCATATCCTGGCCTGGGGATGGAGTTGTTTGCATTTTGTTGCTTAAAAACAATGACTAGCTTAGACCAGTTTAGACGTCTTTCACAATCACAGTTCTGGTTATAAACTGCCAGCAGTTACGGGGAAGCAGTGTATGTTATAAGGAAACAGGAATAAAAGCTTCTCTAGTGCAGATGATATCCATGCTGCATCTAGGCCTGAAAAGACTTAAATAAATATCCAAGTTCCAGAAACCCCACAAATTTTACTCAGAGAAAAACATGGTGTGTTTTTCTCCTGCAAACAGTGTTTTAACATTGAATAAATATATTGTAAATTCTAGAAACACTCCTGATCTGTGCTAGACATATAGACTCAGTCAGGTGACTCATAGTAACATCATTTCCCTTTTACTTCTGTTGTTTGTCTATTTATTTCTGTACATTATTTTTCATATTGCAGTTTTTTTTTATGAGAACATCTTTTGCACCTATTGCTTGATTTTCCCGGAAGGTAATGTTTTATCAAAGGTGCGTCGATAATTGATGTCAGACTAGAAATGAGATTCTGGTCAGATCTGATGATTCATGTCCAGATATTTACCACTGATGCAACTTGGTAAAGCGAGCTTTTTCCAAACAAATAAGACTTAACATCATTCTTCATAGCAGTTCCAAATAGATGGTGTAAGTGCTGCCACAGGTGGTATTAAATGAGCCTCTGTCTTAGTACAGTCCCCACTCCAAGGCTATATTTTTTGCCTACATTTTCAACACACATTGATTCTTGTCTGCAAGAAGCAGTAGAAATAGAAGTTTTTTCAAGGGGATAATTTGTTCTTCAACATGCAGCTAGCAGAGAATATACAAAAGATGAAATAGGTGGTCAACTGAGTGGCATTTTCCAAAAGCTTTTTGTTCCCTGGCCTCTCACGGGAGAGAAGAAATAAGGACTTTCTCCCTTTCAATTCCTCCTGCTCCAAAGGCAAGGTTTCACCAGAGAGGCAGAGAGGCCCCTGGGACTCTGGTTCGATTGTAAAGCCACATTACTTTTTCTAGGATCAACACTGGTATCTTTGTCCTGTGTGATAACTGTGACAGCATGCTCAGAGCTAGCTCTGATACCTCTCTGCTGTATCACTGGGAAGATCCTCCAAGAAGGAAGAGAAACTTATTGTATTCTCAGGTAGTAAGAGAAATTGTCCAGGAAAGCTATTTTGGAGGCAAATTTACAACTACACCAAGTCAGGCATGCTTTTGAATAAAGACAACAAAGCAAGTAGTTTAGAGATCATTACAGACTACTTGGTGGGTCATAAACCATCATAATTCCACTGAAAACAATGAAGAAATAACCAAACCAGTGAATTTTTATGACTGTGGGAGGTTTAAGGGCATGAGCCTCATGTTTACACAAGTCTTGTTTGAGGCTATCAAAAAGCCCTTTAATGGCATTATCAAAGTCCTTCTGTCAGAATAACTATGGAAGACAGAGCCTTATCCCAGAAGACAATGCAATTATTTGACATTTGTTTACTTTTAGATATATAATCGAGCAGACATAGTGACCTATGACTACCTGTTTTTATGTTTTCTAGTTGTTTATCAGAGAGAAAAAAAACCCCAGCAGCCCTAAACCCACAGTTTTCTGTATGCATTAGGATCATGTACCCTATATGACCAAGCCCTCCTACGGGTTTTGTGTCCCCATTATCAACAAGTCCTGTCTATCCTGGCACAAAAATAAATTGGGAATGGAGTACTAGCTGTTGCAGAATAAACAGAAAATAATTCAGGCTGTCAAATAAATTCCAAGAGTTTCAAATATGTTAACAATATAGTAGAAAGTTAACATTAGGTTTGGTCTACCAATTTTTCACTGTGGATTATATTGTCATTTTGCCTATCTCTAGTTTGGAATATGGTCAAAGTTCTTTCTAGCTGAGACTGTCAATACACATCTGAATCACACGTTATTTTTTCCAGCATTACTTATATATCTTACTTTCTAATTAATTCATATTTCTATTCTGAGCTACAAGAACATAACTAAATCACAAGTTGGCCAAGAATTAAAAATAAAAAAAAATATTGCTACAGGTGCACCTGAATTTTGAGGCCAAGCTGCTTCCTTTATGAGACCCCTCTGTGCTAATATGAAAGCAGTCTGTGAGGGCAGAGACTGCTTTTTAGAGAATGTAAATTATTTGTTTGTGTATAGCTATGGATGCAAAAAGGGGAGAGTGGCCATGGGAAACATGCATGCATGTGACGTGTCCCAAGGTGTTTGTCCATCTCTTTGGCCAGATCTACATCATGAACAGGGTGGACATTTGAGCTTCAGCCCTGCCTAATGCCACAGCAATGCCCTGCAGGAGATGGCAGCCCATGGCGTAGGTCTAAAAACCCTGTGTTACAGTCCGGGTTAAGAAAGCTGGGGGACAGTATCTCCCTTGTGCAGTCAGGACTCTTTTAAGCATCAAACAAAACCAAACATGGCACCCATGGCATGACCAAGTTCACCACAGTGGAATTATCATGTGGGTTTGGACAGGCTAAGTGTTGCATGTGCAGTAAATTTGGTCTCTTCTGAGACTGACCATGGTGTCACTGCATTTATGGTCATGCTTCAGTTCCTGGACTTGTCCCTCCTCTATGGGAAGAGCCACTTGAGGCAGGGTGTTGTCTTCCACCAGTGTAGGTGGAGATAAGGAGCCGTCCAGAAAGACTGGAAAGCCTGAGAAGTTGAAGCTGATGGTTAAGCAAGAGCTTCCTACACAGCCACCAAACCATGTCCCATGCTGGGAAAGCTCCTGCCTGGCCCACCTGTTGGACACAAACTGCTTTTTGGGTGTCTCTGGTAAATAGCCTGGCGGTTGTGATGTGGGACTGGAAGCAGAAACCCTGGGACTGATTTCCAATGGGACCTAGGTACTGGTTTGTTTGTTTGTTTGTTTGTTTTAATTAGGTCTTCTAAAGATGCTAGAATGTGATCTCATTTAGCAAAAACCTAAGTAATAAGTCCTGAGTGATCAAGACCACCAGGAAGCATCAGGCCAGCCAATTTCAGTAGATCAGTGGAATAAACTTAAAGGAGAAGCTGTACAGAAATTGTTATAAGAGAAATACAGGTGGAGACAAAGTATTAACATGGAATCCTCAAGATTTGGTCAGAATAAGATTTACATGTTGGAGGGGAAAAAGATTTGTTAAAATTGTTAAAACAGATCTGCATCTTAAGCCAGAGACATTCTGAGTCTGTGACTGTCAAACTGAAATAATTCATGACCTCAGCTGTGTTACACTATAAGGCATTTATATAAAAATGCAGCATTTTCTTCTCTAAAATCACCAGGTAAGAAATGATCACAAGAGTTTCATGCTTCTCAATAGGACATATTGCTGCATAAACGAACTAGCGCTCTTGCTGTTATCTGCAGCAAGAAAATATTTGAATATATATTTATTTTATTATGTGATTGATGGAACACTGATGTTATGTATTAGCTCATACCTTTAAAATTACTGTTATTGTAGATCTCAGACTGATTGCTTATACATCTGCTGAGTGCTGCCACTCCCATAGCTTAGATGGCATTTTTCACACGAGAGGTATTTATGCAGTTTCAGATGAGGTCAGAAGGCATCCTCCAAAACCATCCTTCTTTAATGTGGCTCAAGATACCTTCAGCCATGGCTGTTGAGTTTCGCTACAGAGGGTCCATATGCCCTGTGGGAGAGAGCCGTGGCTTGTCCCCTGCAGCTGCTGGTGGCCCTACTCACTCAGGATGTGTCTCCCTGATAACAAAAGCGGGTTGCTAGCCTGGCTCACTTACACAGGGATGTAAGCCTGGTGTCCGGCTGTGAGGTGGACTGACATGGAGTGCTGATTCATAATGAACAGTGGAAGACCACAGCTCTGCCCAGACATGCTGGCCCTCTTCCCTGCATCCCATGGGCTGCTCCTACCAGCACAGCAGCCTCCCTGTCACAGCTATGAATCACAGCTTGAGTTGCTTGTATCTGCATGGCCTTTTAGAGCATAGTTTCTGGGCGAGCTGGCTCCGTCTCTGCTGGACTTTCCTCCCCCAGAAAGCCAGACACACTTGGTGTCTCCTTAGGCTACAGCAAGGGTCAATATATGTTATCAATGTATATAATCACAGAGCCTGTGCTCAAGTCCTGACTTAACCTGACAAGACCAAGGAAACCTGAAATATTACTCTGGTATTAATAACAGGTTGTAGTAATAATAATGATGATGTGACCTGAAATATCTAAATGGTCCTGCCGGGTTTTATGTATTGATTGCTTCAGACTTTCTTTGAAGCCACAGATGCACGGGTGGGAAAATAATCTCTTAAACATAACAGACAGATAGATTTCCATATAGAGCTTTACTCTTCATAGCTGGCAGAAGGTATGAATCATACAAGATTATCATGGCCAATTATAATATTACATCAGTTGGAGAATGGCTCATTGGTATACCTGGTTTGCAAAGAGAAACACGTCAGCACATGAATGCAATTTTAAGTGAAGAATTGATTGAATATGGCTTTAGGAGACTCTGAAGAAGTTTTCTATCAATGCTTAAAAGTATTGATCTGCATATTCAAAAGATGATAATGAGTTCAGAGAGAGAGTGTTCCTTTTTTGGGTAATTTAGATAACAATTTTGAGTTTAAAAGCATTAGTATTCAGTATTCTCCAAAAATCTAATACTAAGCTTGTTGAATAATGCATTTCTTAAAAAAAAATAATCAGGATGTCTCAAAAACATTCGAACTTAGAATTCTTAGGATTTTTTAAAGTGTTATTTCAGAGCCAGCATACAAACAGGTTCAACCCTCTGAAGATGATGGATGCTTACGTATCCCTGATTGGTTTTAGCCTGCAAATACATGACCTTCTTTTGTTTAGTATAATGGCTAGATCATAAAGTTATAAACCAGCAATATATGAAAAAAAAAAATTTACAGTGCAGTCAAAGGTATGACCACAGCTGAGTGAACTTAACCTGCTGAATCCAGCTGCCACCTCTTAGTGTGGTGAAGAAGACATTTTTCATGGGCTCTACAAACCCACTACAGTTTTTGGGGAAGTTTTGGAGTGAAAGCCCAAACCCTGTGCTGAAAGCTGGAAGGTAAAGATGTCTTCAAAACTACTGTCATTCAAAGCTAAATGAATTAAAGCTACACTTCCAGTGGCAGAGCCATTTGCTGTCTCCAAGCAAAAATTACTCTTAGGTCAAGAAATGAAAGGGTGGGGACTTCAGATAGAATTGTGTTTTCAAAACGCTTATAAGCTACAGTGTCTTTTCCAGACATGGAAAGCTCATCCAGAAAGAGGGACCAACTGAATAACTGTTAATGAAGAACCTAATGTTCTAGATTTTGGGGCTGTGTCTTAGAACAGGAAATACCTCCTGAAGCACTTCCTTTCTGGTATTTTTTCTGTGATCCAAGTCATACAAATGGAAGTTTTCAAAGCACTTGCATGGTCCAGTTTCATTAGTGAACATGAGTTAAGCTTTTTGGAGCTTGCATCCATTGGGATGCCATTATAAAGTAATCTGAAAGACAAAATTTTGACCTAGTAGTTTGGCTTAAAAATTTCATTTATAAGTGTTTTGGAAAATGTTATTTTATCTATGATTCCCAAGCTTGCATTTCTTGACCATTTCTGAATGAAATGACTGTCGCAGAGCAAGAAAGTGAATGCAGATATCCCAAATGCCAAGACAATCTGCTCAACTTTGGTATGTCAGAAAATGGTTACTTTGAGTTCATGTGTGAGGGTGAGAGAACCTCTAGAGGAATTTTGTAAGATAAAATGCTCCTTGTCATGTCAGACACTTCAAATGTCTATTTGTGATATGATAGTTATTTCCAGCTCAGCTTTCCTCCATTCTCCTCTGACTACGTAGTGTTGATGGAAACTGATATAAGTTCTGAAGATACTAATGGATACTGTAGTGGAAATACCATGATTTCCATTTGTTTCTGTAGATCCCAGAAGACACTGTCTGAGAGAAAAACTGAAGAACCAGAAAGGAACAAAAAGAGCTAATCCTATTGAGCTCTCACTGTAGAAGGTAAGTTGTAGCAACTTGGAAAGAGATGATTGCAAGTAGAAGAGTAACTCCCTGCACAGCGCAGGGATTCACTCCTGCATCAGCACAAACAATCCCAGCCTTGTATGCAGCCACTGCCCAGAGATTGCCTTTTTGGATCAATTGGGCTGGATTATTTGCTGATTTTCTTTCTTAATGCCAGAAGTTGGACCAGACAATTTAGTCTCGTTAGTGTAATCAATCCTGTTCTCTGTATTCCCATGCCTTTTTTCTTTTCCCTCTTAACTTAACTTTCAAAATAACGTTTAAGAGCTGTTGTCTGGCAAAGACTTCCCGTATTTACTCTCTGCACTATATTATGATAACTGTTTTTAACAATTCATCTGTTTTAGGAGATATAATAATTCAAGTAGTATATGTGACACTTTTGACACATTTTTATTCTGGTTTTGAATGTTTGTCTATCCATCCATCCATCCATAAGTACCTGCTTCTAAGGCAGTTTTGTTCGGCAGTTTTACATTTGTTCAAACCTTCAGTCCTCTTGAAGCTTTTCAGGAACAACAGGAATCTACTTGTTCCACGCATTGTCTGTTGTTGCTTTTCAATAAAAGCCAATATTGGCATCTATTGCAAGTTAAAACTGACTGCAAGCTAACAAAGTGCATCCCTTCTTAAGCAGCATCATCAATATAGGCATAATGAAAACTTGCCCAATGGCAGGTCTTCTAGACCTGCTAACATTTGGGTGATCTTAAGAACTAGCTGTTGAATTTCTTATAGCCCTGGAGAATTTGTCAAACATGGCTGGAGTGAGGGCAGTAATGAGACCTGGATGGCAAAAGCATTTCTTAACCTCCATAATACTTCTTTTCAACCAACTCCATGCATTCCTGAACTCAATGAAAACAACAAACAACTTTAAATCCCATGTATTAAAATGAGGTTTAAAAAAAGACTAGTGGGCTGAAATTAATGATGATTCAGAAATGAGTCAGCTATTGAACTCTCCTGTTTTCAAGAAGAAGGAAAAAAAAGAATAGTATGAATAATTGGAAACTAAGGAGCTTTTGCAAGTAAATACTTGCAGGTACTTAGTCTGTGTGGAAGTAAGGAATTCCAGAAGTCATGCATGAGAAGGTGCACTAAGAAAACTAACTGGTGCTATTACTAACCTATTACTGACCACTAGCAAGTATCTTTTAAAAATAATGAGTAACTGCTAAGATCCCAGATGAAAGCAGCAAGTGATTTGACATTCACTTTTTGGAAGACTCGAGATCTGGCTGCAAAGAGACATTTACCCTTAAAGTGAGTAGAACATATCAGTGATCCATCCCTGGCCAGGTCTGTGTCCCTAATCCAACAGGGCACTCAGAGTGGGCTTGCACAGTACTGTAGAGTGTCTGTTGTGTTTTAACATTACTAAGGAATATTTCACACTTGTACTTTAAATCTTTTAAATGGTACTTTTTAAAAGCCAAGAATTTTATTAGAAAAGAAAATTCATATATTTAAAACTAAAGTTACCGTCTGATGTTTTGCTGCATTGGATAAAATGCACGACAGATGGCCATTTTGCCAAGAAATCTATTTTATCAATTTTAAAATAAAAAAAAAAGAGCTAACCTTTAACACTGTTTCAGATGAGCACTAATGAGCCCATTTGCCAGCTTGAATTGGTAAGTGTTCACAGTGAATGAATTTGCACCAGTAGATAACCTGTCACCAAGGTAAAATTAACAGATCATTTTTTTGGTCTGTTTTGTGTCATAAGTCTGTAATGTATTTGATTGCCTGTAGATCCTGCCCCAGGATAAAACTACACTAACACCCATGGGGTAGTATATACCACAGAAAAGCTGAATAAGCCTCTCTAACACTTCGAGATTCAGATGAAAAGTTCATGGCAGTATACACAGCCTTGGAAAACCACTTCTTTTATGTGTTTGAGCTTTGTCTTGAATGCACCTTATGCAAAGCATGCTTAGCTTAGAAGTATTTATATTGATTTTGGTCATTGGGTACTTTCTAATAAGCAGGAGGATTCAGTACAGCTACTTTCGTGTGCACTAACAGAAAAGACAATAATAATTCCCTGGCAGGCTTAAGGTACAGAAGGTAGGAAGGTAGGAAAAGGGGTTTCATCTTTTGGTACTTTTTTTCTCTCATCCATGGTGCATAGCACTGAACACAGTAAATTTATTTTGCAGTTCACAGCATGTCACCTTTGCTGTGTTTCTTTTATGGGGGGGAGGATAGTTTCTTAAAGTTTTCATCAAATTTTTGATTCATTCCTGCTCTCCCAGAGCTCATCATGCAAATGCTTTTAGCTTTTCTTTTTCTTTGTTTTCATCCATTTTGCTCTGAAAGAACGTTACTTATGGTTTTCCTCCTTTTTTTGTGCTCTTTCATGAAGCTCAGAGCTTAATGTTTGTAAGAAACGTATGTTGGTGATACGCTTTCATTTTGGAAACACAGGGAGGGAGGTGTCTGTTCAACAGTTACCTGTGCTGCTGCTGAGGCCGTGTCCGCAGGGCTTTCACCTGGCCTGGCTTGGGCTGAATCAGCAAAATGAAAAGGGGCCAGGCTGAGGCATTTGGAGTGTGAAACATAAAACCTTTTTTCTTACACTGTTTGCCAAGAAACCCCACGTATCCAGGAATTAAAAAAAAACAACTGCTAAAAGTAAACCAAGTCCTCCCCCCAAAAAAAACCCCAACCCACCAAACTTGCTGCAACCACTTCCAGTTTTGTGAATTGTAAATTCTGCCTCTCTGGCTTTAGAGGTATTGCTCGTAATGTTCAAAACTTCAGTACATAAAGGGAATTGGCCTGCCTTTCCAAAGAGTTAAGCAAAGGGAGCTATGGGTATATTTACAGCAGTGAGTAGAAGAGTAGCTATAGGCATTTTATTTTAGTTAATGTGTAAAAATTGTGGCTGCAGTGACAGATTATTGCTGAAACACACTCATGCACATCTTTTTACTGCTTAATTGTTCTCCCCTCAAAAGCAACAATGAAGAAAGCATCTATGCTTTCCTCCCAGAATTGTAAAGAAGCTCAGAATTATCTCTCTAGTTTTCAGATCTCTCCTGATCATGCTCAGCAGCAGTCATCATTATTTCTTGCAGAATTTCTGCTTGGCAATACATATCTTGCCTTACCTCAAACGCATGCATCTTGCAGCAGCGATTGCCATCTTGTGCTTGTATGTGCATGTGTATGCACAGTGCTTCTTGTGCAGCAGGGGCTCTCGGGACACAACAGTAGCATGAATATTAATTGCAGAATTGCACTGTGAGATAAAATAATTTGCCCTGTTTGCTCTGTTTCCACCATAGATCCATGACCTACAGTTGCAGCTTTTTAATGACAGAGGGAAGACCACAATTGTTTTCAAGGCTGGCAACAAATCAAAATGTGCTTTCTCTCTCTACCCTCCATCCCTCCCACTCCCCACCCCCCCTTGTAGGTGACGAGCTGCTGTGGCACCCAAAGGCAGCTGTGCTTTGCACCTGGCTCTGGCTGAAAACATTTTTTCCACAAGAAAGAGAAAAAAGCCTTGTTAAGCAGGTTATGACCTTGTGCCAGCCTTTCTCTCTGCAACCAAAGAGGTCAGTATACTGACACCTCCTTGACCTCATAAGCCTGGATTAATAGTTTCCTAAACCTGCTTCAGGACATAACAGCTTTTTCTGGCATTGTTGATTCCTTGTGCACCATTCTCATAACCTGTCATCTAGAATTAGGTCTTGTTTTCAGTTAAAAATAGCATATTTTGTCACATAAATTGTGTTTTCAAATGTTGCAAATTTTGGATTAAAAATATCTCACCCAAACCCCTGGCTTTAAAGGCATCATAGGAAATTGTATATGCATCAAGATGTGTTAATAAAATATTATCTGGACAAAGCAGCTGGAAGACAAACAGAACTAGACAGTTGCAAATACTTTCCCTGCCAAAACTCACTCTCACGTTCAGTAGTCAGGTAAGATCATTCCTTTAGGTCCCACAGGTCATTCCTATGGCTGTATCTGGATATGTCAAAGCGTTTGCAAATGCAATTGCAAGACAAGACCATATCAGTTTTGCTAGATAGAGAAACTTCGTCTCCAGTAAATATCACTTCATTTGGAAAAAAGCCCACTCTTTTCTCTTCAGCGCTGCTGTCACTACTAGGTGATTGTCATGATGGACAACACTTATTTCAGAACAACTCAGCATTTTGCTCAATGTACTTTTTTTATCTAACGTGTCTATTAACCATATCCCACTAAGCCCTGAGCATATATTTTAAAGTATCAACAAGAGAATTCAATCACTGTCGTGAAATGGTCTGCAAGTAGGCGTCTTTTTATTTAAAGTAGTAACAGTTGTCCAGCTCCAAGTGTCGCGAATATGATGAACACAAACCAACAAATACACAAACCCAACTTTGAACCTATGAGCTAGAGGCTTGAGCTGAGAAAGTTTTCAGGTGCATGAAAACACAGATGAGTGCTTTGACTGCCTGATGATTGAACTTTTCCCAGAACAATAAAGGTAAGTGTACAGAGTATTTGCAGAGGTCATAGGGATAATGTTATTGTTGAGTGTCCTCTGCTGGATAGTACATGACATAGCAATAAAGCCACGAGAATATGTTGGATAGATTTTGCTTAGAAAACATCACTATAAAATTCAGATTTTTTCTTATGTTTCGTAATCAATTAACTAAAAAAATCAGTTTTAAAAAAAAATGCTACAACAGATTTTTAAGAACAACTATTTCCTTTATTGCAACCTATTTGTAGCTTTAAGTAGGCATAACGTTTTTAGCTGAGCTAAGATAATATGCATTTTGGAAAAATACTGCTTTTGTCAATTTTGTGATGGGAAATTGTTGCAATGATTCATTTAGATAAGGTGGAAATGTTTTTCTTGAAGGCTTTGGGTTTATGAATCTGATGAAATCAAAAAGCTGCTGTTAGCCTTGAGCTTGTCATTCCCGTGGCAGCCTACTGCATGGATCTGCATACACAGGATCAGTATCACATTTTGTGGGCCTTTGGCATGGGGCTGTTCTCCCAGTGGTCGTCTTTGACCCCACTAAAAAATGTAGCCTGGCTCTGTCAGAAATGCCAAGGAAGGCTTTTCTTTATCTGTGGAAAATTTGGTTTGGTTCATGTCACTTCTCCTGTCTGTTATTGGTAACCAGGTACATGTAAGGCACTTTCACACTTGTATGTTAGTTTTTATTGTTGTTGATTGTAGGTTTGCTATCCTGCTATTTGCAGTTTTGCTTTCTGAAGGTTGTTACTATTTATTAAGTAGTTATTCATAACATTGTGAAAGTTGTTTCTAACAGAAGCTCTCCTGATTCATGTGCCACTGGTCTAAATGACTTTCTAAATACACGATTCATTCTCTGCATCAGAAGAACCTGGCAAACGGGCTTTGACCTTGCAATAATCTTCTTTATTCATAAGACATTCTTCTCTTCCTCCATTCTCTATAGGCGTGGAGTTCTTATTTTGAAAGTGTTTCTTTATCAATATAAAAAAAATGATTGCAATCAAGTAAGAAGGACCTCTTAACACTGCTGATAAACCAAGGTAGACATACCTGTGGGATAAAGCATAGAAGACAGTGCCAGGCATTGAATTTTTCAAAGATATTGAAGAAAATAACATCTTTTAAGGATCACATATATACTAAAAAAAGCTCAGGGGAAAACATTAAAACTAATCGTTCGTGAAAGGTACCACAAACTGGAAATTTTTGCTAGCAAAAACTTTGATTAAGGAATTGATAATACTCTTTGCTTATGAAGGTAGTTGCAAAGTGAAGCTTCCATCATCTTCCCTTTGTTTCTGAATATATACTTTAAGTTATTAGACTTTTTAGGGCTAGAAATATATTGAGATCACTAAAGTGGGCTATTGTATGTTAAAATAAAAAAAACACACCAGAAGTGCCCAAGGTTAGGGTGAAACTGAGAAAAAATCTCTGGAATATTCCTCCTGGAGGAATGCGCAAAGTTAACATTCTTGCCAGCATGAACAAGTGGCCAGCAAACAAGCTTTCCTCTTGATGGTAAATCATACAATCCTAAGTCTTTTAAATTGACTCACAGGATATTAAAAACATAATTAATTCCAGAAATCTCTTTCATTGATATTAAATTATTTTTGCACAACATAAAAACTGACTAAACCCCTAAAAGTTTAAGATTTGATCTTAAGATTTCTCAATTTCAGGAATTTGAGACCCAAATCTGAGTCCAGTGTTAGTATCTGACCATAATTTTCGATCAGTGGCCTCATACACTGCAGTATAACACAACAAAGCATGTCTATCATCTGTAGAGAGGAAATGCATAAGACTTTGTGCCCTAATTTGCCTTACCTGTATGCATTGGAGTCGTACAGCCTGCAGGCCCCTCGCTGCCCACAGCTTGTGCTTCCCCATTTCAAACATGTCTTATCAATCAGTGCACCAAAATAAACCGGCGCTGGAATCCCACCTGCAAGGAAACAAGCAAAAATGTCACAGGATATCACAGGAAAACCCGTATTTTTAGAAATCAGCTTTGTATTTTCTTAGTGGTAAGTTACATGCTGCAGTAGTGGCAATAGGTGGATTGGACTGTGGGGAGCTTTTCCTTTCGTTTATCAGAGTAACTGTAGGTTACTGTAGGACACCCTCTACCACCCACCACAACACCCTGTGTTGTGGGGATCATCAGTCCCCAGGAGATGTGGTCCGATGGGTTTGGCCAAGCTCCTAGTCATGCACATTGGCTTTTCAAACAAGGCTCTGAGAGCCACCGCTGGCTCCCAGTGCATGCTGAGCTCCTGCACGGGAGAGCTGGGCTGGTTGTGTGTTTGGAGCACTGCACTGATGCATAGTTCCCTCCTATGCATAGCTTAAATTATCCGCATTGCCTGATAGTCCCTTCTGTCTGGATGATAAAGCAACCAAAATCCTTGGTGTGACTTGCCCAGACATGAGCTTATGCTTTACTGCAAAACGTGGCAGACATGGGACAAAAATCATAGCCTTGCTGAAGTAAAGGCAAATATTAATTTCAGAGGAATCTAGGTTTCAGTGTGTACAGGAGACCATGTCTCACATTAGCTTTGTTCCTACAGGAGTATTCTGCATTCTTATATAGGAAATCATTTTGTAAAGACAGGTACACTCTCAGCCTGCTCTGCCCTAGGGCTCCTGTGAGTCTGAACTCAGCAATCTATCTATAAAGGCCTGTGTATTATTATCAGCAGTGCTGTAGTCAGGGTACGATGGGACAAATGCTCGTTTTGGTGGTTCCTTAGAGAAGGAAAGCAGGAGCACATCAGACTTGATCTCCAAGTCACTGAACAGAAATGCCAGCTTTTTTTGAATCAGAAACAGTGTCTCTATCCCCTTCTGCAATGGAGGGAACATGCTGGCTCAGTGTGCTGAAGCAGAAGCCTATAGAAAGGGGACAGTTTTCATAATGCTTTTTTTGTTTTGTTTTGTTTTGTTTTGTTTTGTTTTGTTTTGTTTTGTTTTGTTTTGTTTTTCTTTTCCTATGGCCAAAATGGCTCCAAGAATCCAATTGGCATTGCTTGTCCTGAGAGCTGGGGGAAAAAATTCTGCCCTTCCACTGTGTGATGAAAAGAGTAGAAGACAACAAAGTGTGGATACACCTTCCTATCTCAAAATGTCCCATTGCAATCCAGAGCAGAGAGTACAGCCCTAACCTCGCTCTGACTGTAGACATTTGAAAGCAGCTGTTCATTTCTTAGGCTTCTTAGCAAACCCACAGGGCTTGTCTCCACACACATTTTTCTACATTTCTGAAATGCAGGTATTCCTATTCCATTGACAAAGACAACAAGAGGAAACAGAGAGTTTTCTTGCCTGCCTAGGCATCTTCATCATCCATCTCATTAGCAACTCTCAAATGAAAAAGGAAAAAAAAACCACCATTGCAGCATGTTTAAAGGGAATTGTAATCTAAGCTGTCTTCTACCAGCAAAGCGAAGTTTCTACATGGAGAAAACATTCTGCTATGAGCAGAGTTGTATCAGTGTTGAATGAAGTCCTACTAGAGTACGGCTTCTCAATCTGGCAGCATTGCGTCTCAGTGAGCCACTGGTTGAATCATATTTGAAATCTTGTTGTGTTGTTTAGAAATTCAAGGTAATACTTTAGGTTTTCTTATAAATTCTTCCCATTTTAGAATACCAGGCTCCCAGACTGCAACACCTGCACCAATCAGCAGGTCAAAGATTTTCAGAATTGTTAGCTGGTCTCCCAATGAACTCCTGACTGAATATCGGACCTTCAGGGAAAACCCAGGATCTTCAGGAACAGCCCAGGATCTAGAAGCTGTTTCAAGGATACATCTGGTTTACAAATGGTGGTTGTGTTGGTGTCATTTAAAGCCATACGAGCAAGCATCTCAGTCAGAATGATTTCTCTTACCTAGAATTCTCATAATGAGTGTGTATAGACCAACTGCAAGAGATTTCAACTCTGGCTGAACACATCTGAAAGAAAGTGAGAAGTATGAAGTATTTTTCTATGTAGTGGTTAGACATGTTTATTAAACTACTGTTAGTTACCCTGAATTTAATACTCTTAATGACAGAAAGCTAAGCTTTGGAAGGAGACTTCTTCCTACATCTGAAAATACATTAAGTGGTATAAAAAAGGTGAATTAATCTATTGTTTTCCATCACATAGCTCCTGGGAAGTCCACTCACTAAGCATAATGAAAGAAATGAAGTTTTAAAGTCATAATCACAGCCTATCCTAGTCTTATTGAAATGGGCTGTCCAACTGTCTCAACCCCTGGCATACATGTTCCTCACTTGGTGGGATATACCTTACTCACTTGATGGGAAATATCATGTTGACCTATAACAAAAATATTGCAAGTACCTATGTTAGTACAGCGTCTTTCTACTCTCAAATGACATCCCTCTGCACAAATGCACATCTTGAAATACACAATGCCAGCTGGCAATATGCCCATGTTTCGTGGGGAACCACATCCCATCGGCATCAGAAATAAGCACTGATCTTGGATCCATTATACATCCAGGCTCTGCCGCCTCCTTACAAATATTAATGTCTTCAGCACTCAGAAAGGTGTCTTACAGACACGAGGAAGGAAGAAGAGTTCATATACCATTTTCTATGCTCAGTGAAGATGACATAATGCTCTTACGACTACCATTAAATTTGCCACTAATGTATTTTTCTACTGAGTGAGTTTTCTCTTCAGGTTATTGAAAGGTGTAGAGGAATGAAGGTGGGTTAATTAGCATTGATAATATACAGCTGTGGGCTGGCTTCAGGGGAGTGGGTTGGCTGATGTGGATAAGGTTCAGCTGTGGATGGTTCTGTGAAAAGGTTGAGAGCCAGTGAAGAGGGAGCAGCTGAGGAAGAGAGAAGAAGAAGCAGAGAGAGAACATGTGCCCTGGATGAGGTGAGACTAGAAGGCAGCAGAGGGACTGGCATGAAGAGTATGCTGGTATGAGATGGTAAAAGAATTTGTTGCAGCTTGATAGTTTGGAGAGTGCTGTGACAATTGGTGCCCTGTGTAAGGACCTTCAGATTATGAGACTGAGTGTAACGAGTGGTGACAGCGGTGATGGCTGTGCCGGGGTATGTTTGGAACAGCAATGGCAGTGACCCAATGTAGTGAAGACAGGCGGGGATCGCCTGTGATCCAGATCGTGTTGAGATAGGCAGGAAGAGCCTGGGGATCTGGATCAGACACTGGTAAAGGTGAGCCATTGGGATCAAAGAGAAGGAATCCTGACTGCTGTGGAGTTAAGAGACTGAGGGTAATGGGTGATAGCAGCAGAGTACATGGCCAGATGTGGCAGCAGCCCGCAGTGGCAGCGGGTCCGGCTAGACAGCAGTGATGGCTGTGCCGGGGGAAGGCGCAGGAGCAGTGCGGTGCCGCGGGTGGCTCCTGCTGCTGCTTGGCCTGGTGGTATTCTTGCCAGTGTTTATGTGCTCGTTGAAGGTGTCTCCAGTTGTAGAAGAAATGGGTGACCACAAGGATGTTGAGAAGTTTTTCAGAAAACAGAATGATGTGTTAGTGCTGTATTCTAGATCTGCTGCAAGCTCACTCAGGTTACTGTCCAGTGTGATCCAAGAGGTGAAAGGACAAGGTACTATAAGTTCATCAGAACCCCCCTCTGAAGAAATCAAAATCCTAGATGCTAAGAAAGCAGATAAGAAGAAAGGTGATCAACCTGCAGAAGATGAAAAGCCTAAGATAAAAGTGAAGAAGGAATATAAGTAAGAGTTCAGGGACAAGTTGTCCAAACTGTATGAAAAGTTTATTTGTAAAAAGGTATTTAACAATCATCATAGCCTAAGGTATGAAATGTTAAAAAGGAAAAAAAGGGTGTGTGTGTGGGGAATTGTAGAGGAATTATAGAGTACTGTATGAAAAACTTATTTGTAAAAAGGTTGTAATGATTGTTAAAAACATAAGGTATGAAAATGTTTAAAAAAGAAAAGAAAAAAGGGGGAATTGTAGAAGAATGAAGCTGGGCTAATTAGCATTGATAATATACAGCTGTGGGCTGGCTTCAGGGGCGGTGGGCTGGCTGATGTAGATAAGGTGCAGCTGTGGATGGCTCTGTGAAGGTTGAGAGCCAGTGAAGAGGGAGCAGCCGAGGAAGAGAGAAGAAGCAGAGAGAAGAGAGAGAACACATGCTCTGGATGAGGTGAGACTAGAAGAAGGCAGCAGAGGGACTGGCATGAAGAGTATGCTGGTATGAGATGGTAAAAGACCTTGTTGCAGCTTGATATTTTGGAGAGTGCTGCGATAGAAAGGTATTTGCTAATTTGTATTTGTGGTTCCAAATCACATCCTGGTATGCCTGCACTCTCTGTACCTTGACACATATGATCATAGGAGCCTCAGGCTGAGCCTTCATATGTCCTGGTTTTCCAGACATCTGATAAGCACAATCTGTTAGGGCAACCCCAGATTCAGAAATCCTGACAATTGCATGGCAATTTTCAAAATCCATACAGCCAGAACATCCAAGCAGAGAAAGGATGTGTTCTGGAAAATCTGGGTGTATGGCAAGTGTAAGAGAAACCATTTCACAACAGCTGGAAGCAACACACTAGAACTGACTTACAGACAGCAGCAAAGTGAGGTTTGATGCTAACAGCTACAGAAAAATGTGAAATGACAATTCATTAAAAAAGGTATATTATACTGCAAGAGGGTTTTTTTTCCCGAAGGGAAAAAGAGAAATCTAAACATAATTTTGATCCCCTCATTGGAAAGCCTCAATCTTTGGTACACAATTAGTTTTACTTACCTAAACATAATCATGTATGCTGGGGTGCCTCCCAATGCATAACAAAAGCCACTTATAACTTGTATTACTGTATAATAAATGAACTTCATTGAACAATCTTTACTTTTCGGACATTGCCCCAAGGTGGCAGAGTTATTTCCTGTCCATGAACTGCTGGCTTCAAGACAGCTGCAGTTATGGAAGACCTGGAAGACACAAAGCAGATTTGGTAGGACACTGCTCATGCAATGGGGAATCCTGCCTTTGGTCACAGACAGAGCCTGAAGCCTTCCTAAGCATCCCTTTCCAATCTTATTTTGCCTTTCTTGAGCCAATGGACAGCAGCTTCTTTTCTTTCCTATAGGCAGCGCTCAGTGTTGGAAGGGACATTCTGTGCCAGCCTGTTTTCACCAGTGGTCATACAAGCCCTTTTTGGAAGATGTTTGGAATAGCCACGGGACCTTTGAGGCTGGCCTCAGCCTTTGTGTCGCTGGAGGGCAGTGGAAGTAGCAAAGCAAGGCTCAAGCCTTTTGCTGTTAGGTGACACTACTTGTTAGCTGGCTTGTCTCTGTGAAAGCACCTGGGTCACAGGTCCCTCTCTGCTAGTACTGATACACAAGAGGTACCTCACAGCTGTAAGTAGCAGCTGCCTGTCAAGACACAGCTCACGCAGAGCCCTGAGATAAGAAGTAGGTGTGCTGATAGCTTAGGAGGAATAGCTTTTAAGCAGGGATTCAAGGCCTTGAGGGCATGCTGAGGGAAGGGGAACTGTGAGCCACAAGCTATAACCTCTACAGAAGCAGACTGGTGTGGGAGGTAGCAGTCCCACTGCCACAGATGTGTTTGGCCTTTCTCCCCTGCCTCCCCCCTTAGGGTTTTAAGCAAAGAATGTGTTTTGGAGATGACTGTAGACAACAGATAGAAACCAGTTGCAAAGAAAAATCTGTTGGAGGGAAAACTGAGTGCAAAAGACAGCTCCAGACCATGTATCTTCTGGAGTGATCATCTTGCATCAGAAAACATGGGAATTACTCAGTCCAATGAAGGTACGTATCTGTGGGCCTGTCTGGGACTCCGTGCGCTAGCCCCAGCTCTTGGTGCCGAGCAGAAATCAATCAGCTATAGAAATAAGCGGTATCCTGCCATTCCAGAGTCTCACACGGAGGAAACAAGCTGCTTCCCCTCAAATCAGTCTTCATACTTACACATTAATGATCAGTATCGGGGAAGAATATACACTATCTTAGGGACTGCTGGCTAAAACCTCAGGGCAGCCAAACTGAGGTTTACAAAAGGCAAGCTGTGGACAACCTTCAGGCAACATGTAACAACTTTGTTTTGTTTGTTTCCCCCTCCTGTATTTAATCTACAAAAGACGAAAATTAATAGCTACAACGAGGAGCTAGGGCTTTTTGCTTAATGCTCGGTAACTCAGAGAAATTTCTATGTCTTCTGTGCTGTTCATAGCCAGAAATCATAAATACTTTTCTGACTGGTCCCCACTAACTTTGGTTTTCCTTAAATGCATTATACTACAAAATTTCTGACATTACGGGGGAAATAAGCTATTAGAAAACCTCAGAAACTGAAGCATGGTCTTACTGTGTTCTTTCCATGTCCCACCGAAGTCGTGCACCCAGCTAGACAGGCCGAAACGTATGTGAGTCCATTGTCTCCACACACAGGATCCCATGCTTTGGAGGCACATTTGCAGTCAGAGTTGCACTCAGAAAATATGGCATTTTCATTGTATGGAATGGGTTTGCTTGGAAATTAAGTTCAGACAGGTGTAAAAGTGTAAGAAATTTTTAATTCAGGGTTGAGGTCAGTGTAGTCCCTTCTGTGCGACAGTGTTGCTGTCCTGAAACCCCCCTCATACATTTTCATAGCTGAATCTCTACAGTATTGATCTGTTTGTTTGAGATTCCATCCTACTTGCACTGATATGAAAGTGATTACTAGATTGGAAAGAATTTTAAAACAAAATGTTGCTATTGATTATAGCTGGCAGTTGTATACAAAAAAAAAAAAAAAAAAAAAGGAAAAGTTGAAAGGCTTTGAGAGGTCAGCTAGAGTACTCCCTAATTGGATGCAGAGCTAACATCAGTTAACACAGTCTTATCCGGTACATCTTTAGATGCTGGTAAATATGCATCAGGGATAGAAACTAGATTTCCTGGTCTCCATAGTAAAAAAATACTCCTCTCTTAAAGCCTAGCCTAAGTCTTCCTAGAGGATATGGAGAATGTAGTATTCCCTTTTACTTTCAGATGTTCTTTGGGTATTGATCTGTAACAAAGAGGGATGTCTTCCTTCATCTTCTCCTTTCTGGGTTAAATAAGCTTATGTGCTTGCCATTTCTTTCATCTCTGTGCTTACTCAGCATATTCCACTAAGTCCACCATTTGCATTCTTAGTGAAAGCATTGCAGAGTAAAGGACAAGCAAAAATTAACCCTCAGGTTCCAACACATATAAACCTCCTTGGCATCCTGCCTGTCCAGTTCCACATTTTCAGCTGTGAACCAGTATGATTTGATACATGAACTAGAGTGACAAATTATTGAACTGTGGGTGAACTTCAGGGGGAGGCAGACAGGTTCAGACTAGCCACGAGGTACTCTGAGCAGGCTGGACATGAGGCAGTGACATCCCATATGCTACTGTGGTGCTGGGCTGCTTGAACAGCCAGATCCTAGCATGCATCCCCTGTACTGGTACCTTCACTCACTCCAAGGAAAAAAATAACAGCCTGTAACTTTTATACCCTGTCTCTCTCCTGAGAGGAGAGAGCATCTTCAGTAGGCATAAAAGCATAATTTTAGTTTACAGTAGACTGAGAGTCTAGTACGTTGCAGCCTTTTCATCTCTGTGCAGCATATGCTACCAAAGCTCTGTTACATATGCTTCGCTGTTTTACTGAATACACTTCGCTAGAAAATTGCTTCTTTTGTAGAGATAGCACTATGTGAAACAGCAATACCAGCCCACATACAGCTAAACAACCTACACCAGGAATGATGTAATTTTATTTCTAATTAATCTTTAACCAGTGTTGTGCTTTGGCAGCCTGACACTCTGCTGACCAACAAAACTATCACAATGACACGGGGTAGCATTCACTTTCTCTTAAGCATTGCAAAAGAATGTTCCTCTTTTAGCATTGATGTCATAGTACATTTTTTGAATTATTGCTGCCATGGAGAAAAAAATACTCTTCTTCCTTTTATACTCACCCTTCATAGGACACTGTCATTCCCGCTACCACATGGTTCTCACAGCCAACAAAAAAGTGCAAGAGACTGGTAACATAGGCCAAAAATGACATGGTAAATGCAAACTTTGTTGCTCCAATGATGCTCATTTTGTACTTTTTCATTATGAGTCCTCCTAGGAAAATTCCAATACCTACAGGAGGTAAGGATGTCAATCCTGAAAGAGATTATAGAAAGGGGAATGTTAAAATAAGAGTCACAATGGGCTTAAGAGCCAAAGTCTGTCCTCAGGTTGATGTCCCTGGCTGCTTCTGTTATGACGACTCTAGGTGACTTTGTGCTCAGCCTAATCCCTGTGTTGTATATGCAATTTCTGACCCCCCAAATCCACTTCCATAGCAAGGCATTGGTCAGATGTTGAAGCAATTAAAAATCCCACACCACATTTATTGCATATTTGGGATGCCCTTGTGATAATACAATAAATACGACATGATACAATATAATAATTTATTCTGGTCCCATAGACACCAAAATTGTACTTCGTATGCTGCTATTATATAACTCAAGTTCAGGAGAGACTGGCATTTACATCAGTCTGTTTGGCAAGAAATTCTGTCCCAGAAAAAGCATGCCAGAACTTATCCCCATGCACTTCTTATAGCATAAACAGCCATTGCTCATGTCAGGTGTAACTCACCTATTAGAAAGTTAGATTTAGATGTAGATTGTCCATACTGCTGTTCCATGTACTTTGGTTTGTAAGTCAAGAAACCAATAAAGCTACTGAACTGTAACACTGAGCAACACAAAAATGTAAAGTACATTCGATTACTCAACACTTTTTTCAGGGATGTGCAGAAATCTGAAAGAAAGGGATATATGAGTTGGCTTTGAAAGATGCATGGCATAATTAGTGGTGAGTAATCTACAAAATTTAGGGCAAAATCCTTCTCTCAGCTGTGCAAGTGCGACTCATACTGTTCTTCATTTGTATGTGAGTATCTTAAAGCAAAATCATGTTCTTGAAAAACACCAGAGGTTGGGATACAGGAAGAAAATCCTAAAAGAACACAGAAGTATGGCTTAAGGCCTGGGTGCTTCAGTGAGATCTGCACATCAAAACTAAAGGGCTCCGCATAGCAAAGACTTCTTTCAGCTTACATGAATATTATCACAGGTTCAAGATTAAGTGACAGCTGCCTTTGTGGAGATGCCCAATGTCGTCTTCTAGGATCTGAACAAAGGCAAGAGAATTTGACTAATGATGCAAAGTCATCTCTTCCCGCCACCTTTCCACCCCTTTCTTAGCCTAAGGACTGCACAACCAGGGCTGATATTCAAGCCTGCTGTAGCTTCCTCAGGCAGCAATGTGCTTCAGAGTCTCCGTGAGCTGTACGATGATCAGATGAGTAATTTGTCTTTCATTATTGCAAAAGGAACCCCCTAATATTTTCTTCAAGTTCTGATAAGTTTTCCACTGTTCAAATTTCTTCTAGCACAAAATTTTAGAGGTAGGTGCCACCCAGGTGATGATGCATTGCAAGGGATGCATGCAGAACCTCACAGTCTTGAACAAGCTCTTTGACTTCTGATAAACTTTAGCAGATCCCTCCTTTCCTGCGGTGAGTGAACTGGTTTAGACTGAAATGCAGGGTTTTAATAAAATTAAAAAAAAAAATAATTTGCAGAACTATTACATTCCTGCTGTAGATTATGCCTATTGCTTGTCACATTTATACAACATGTGAAACACTTGCCTTTCAGTATTACCGACCACTTCTTTGGCTTAGGTTTTGCAGGAGCAAGTTTATTCCTTGTGCTGCCCATGTTTCCCAAAAGACTGTATGAAGTTCTGTCATTATTGGCTTCCTCTGGCTTTTCCAGACTCTTTGGCAGGAAGCAAAATGGAATAGCAGCTATAAAACTGGCTACTCCACCTATTAAAAATCCAAGCCACCATGCACCCACCCAGCGGGAATCTTGTGGGGTGATAGTGATGCTTCCTAGAATTGAGAAAAACAGATGCAAGTTACCTAAATGAAGAAGTTGAACCTTCTCTTTGTCTGCATTTTTCAATGTCTGATTTTCTGTGGTAATGATAATCATCTATGAGACACCGTTCATGCTGTGAAGGCATCAGGAATCATACCCTGGATGGTGTTATGTTTGATCTGCCTTTTTACATCTTATGATGACTGCCGTTTTGTGACATACATGGCAACACAGAGGTCCTTATCCAACACACAGGAAACCAAAATAGGTGCAGACAGGCCCCAACCAGGTGGTCCTTTTAGGGCTGATACATTTCTGCTGAGACCATCCTCTGCTAACCTGAATTGTGTTATTAAGCATATGGGCATCCTCTGTGGCATCGGCAAGATTAGCCATGACTATAAACATTGTATTTATTGCAAGGAGGATGCGACTGGCTGGTTGCGTTTTTAGGACTGTCACATGCTAGCATATTTGGTGGTGGACCAACACTGTAAGGCTTTTCAGTGTGACCAGGATTGGCTCACTGTTATGCATATGTAAAGTCAAACATAGGCTTAACAAAGGACAAAGACAAAATAGTTCGTTTGTCTAACTATAGGCGATCTCCTGAAGATCTGAAAACTTCTCTGTCCTGCTAATCCTAAAAACAGGATCACCCACTGTTGCTGCTACAGAGGGCCTTTTCCTGAAAAAGCCATCACCGGTCTGTATGGCCTGACACCCCATCAGTTTGGTCTGGCAGGTGGGGAGGTGGGCTGGCCAGGAAACACCACCTTGGAGATGGTTCCTGCCTCTTCTGGTGAAAGGAAATAGGATGAAGGGCCACGGCCACCACTTAGGGGATTGCTATTCCCCACTGGCATTTTGCAGATATGAATACATGCATGTGTTTTCTTTTCATCTAAATAAGCAAAGGCTGACAAAAAGTGTACAATGTACTTCAAACATTACATGAGTAGGAAGTAATGTAAAATGCTCAACCGAAAGGGTGGGAAATCCACCAAAGCTGTAAAATTGCTATGCTAGCAGAATCCTTTCACTAAAGTCCCCGTTTAGTAAAACATCTCTGTTCTGTGAAAGTTCTTGGTACTAACTTTAAAAGTTAAACACGTATTTTAGTCCTTTAATCCTAAAACACAGTTCTAAAATATGTTCCCTGTCTAATTCTGCCTTTACCCTAAAAGATTCCAGTAATTTAACAAAAATGTAATAAAACATATAATAAAATTAACAAAATAAAAATAATCAGATATAAATTATATTAATGTAGTTAATTTAATAAAACCTTATACAACTGTGTAGAAGAATCTGTTAGGAACATGTATTAACTTACTTTCACTTTTCGTCTATTTTGCTTACCTAAATCCACAAATCCAATATCCACATACAGTTTTGCACATAAAGATCCCAACAGGAAACCGAACATTGGGCCCAACATGGCTATTGTGTGCAAACATCCTGAAAATATAATGAGGCAGATGCTAGTACGTTTTAATGGTTGAATGTTTTCTTCTGCAGAGGGTGATTGGCCTCTTATACTAGGAATCCCTTCGTTTACTTCATGTTGAGATTACCTACATATACAGGAACATTCTCTTCTTTAGCAAAATCATCAAGGTAAGAGATGCCCAGTGGCGTTATTGGTGTCTCACCAATTCCACGTAACATGTTTCCCAGTAAGATATATACCCACATATATGACGATGGTTCCTTCTCACAGCCTGCAGATGAGATATTACATCTTTGTAACAGAATAGTTTAATGGGAAACAGTGACAAAACACAGGAAATTCAGCACATGAAATTATTACAGTTTAGTATTTAGGTATTAACAACATTTCCTTATGGAAGATTAATGAAAGGCCATCAACCTCATTATACTTTTTAATATTTTTTTAATAACCCTTTCCTCCTCCTCCATTGTATTTTGTTTCTAAAAACACAGATAAGTATCACCCATTAGAAAAAATGCCTGTGTAAAATAAAATGACAGATTGATATTGCCATAAATATATTACCTGGCATATAACATGTCTTTAACTTAGGAAGTCTGAGATGGTTTCTGGGGCACAGCTTGGCTCTTTCTCTACCTATGTCCCATGCAAAGCAACATTGAAAACAACTATATTCCATATTGTAAGCAAGATCATAGAAATCTCCATTTATTTCCAGTTAACTCAGTGCAGTTTCGTGTTCTGTCATGCTATCTTTTCCACCTTCCCTACTCCAGCTCCTGGGTAACTGAATCCCTTCAAACACAGCCTTACCATCCCCTTCAGCGTTAGGCTGATTTTACTGTAATTTGAAAGTGTGAACACAGGAAATTAGGCATCTGGATCCTTATAATTTGTGTTTGCTGGATGTTTATTCTCCAAATGAGATGCACAAGGTGAATTTAAGTGTTGGTAATGTTCCCAGACAGACAATGAAGTTAGAAACCTAACTAAGCATCTTGCATGGGGCAATGATTTACTCCACTTGCAACCAGGAATAAAACTAGCTCCTGTATTTGTACTTCCACTTACAGGTCCTTACCTGATTGGGAGATTTCCAACATCTTCGTTTTGTTCACATCTTGATGTAGGGAACAAGGATTTATGCTTGAAGTTAAGTTGGCTGAAGAAGCTGCATGTGGTGCTGTCTCATACTTATAACTGAAAACACAAAGTAGTAAGTTCAGAAGCAGTGCTCACTAGGGAAATACTAGAATAGTAGGGGAGGAACCACTTGACTGCGGTTTACCTAAAAAGAAAGGTAACTTTGTTTAAAGTTCTACTGAAGAAGCAAAATAGAAGATTATTCAAGCATATTTTGGAAAGTCAAAACACTAAAAAAAACAACCAAAAAACCCCCTAGAATAATCTGTCTAAAAGACATAACCTTTTAAACTGTAAAATTCAAAAGGGCTTTTGAAAGTAATTCATATAGGATCGAACTTCCAGTGTCAAAATTTAGGCTCAGGTCCAAGACTGGTCCCTGTCTAATTGTTTAGAAGATCAATTCTTCTGAAAAAGAGGAAACTGTTGTGTGTGAGTGTAAGCCCTCCTTTTCATCCTACATATGTATTTTGGGCTGAGGGGGGAGGAGAGGGATGAGGAGAAATAATCCTCAAGCAGTACCCATTTGTCTGATAATTGGCATTGGCTTTAGAAAGAGCTGTTGTATAGCATCAGGTGAACAAAATTAGTGGCTAAAAGGCACTCTTTAGCTGTGTTTACGGGGAGCAGGGCACTGCTGTGGGGAGGCAGCTGAGCAGTTCGGGTGCTGGAAGCTGCTCAGCTGCTTTAGCATAATCCTTTTCCCAGATATGAGCCCTGCTGAGGTGCAAAGTGCAATTAGCTTAAGCAGAACAGTATAGCAAAGCACACATTTTGCTTCTAGGAACTGGGCAGCTCTGTTAGACCAGGCAGGCTTATATTTCAGGTTGAAACAAAAAGCATTCATCAGGAGAGACAGTGCAGAACAGTTTCCTTATAAAAATACAGGCCCAGGTTCATCACAAACTGTATGGGTTTCCAGTGGAGATGAGCAAGATACATAGCTGTCTTAAGCAGTGGAAAATAGAAGGCTGCTGCTAATACAAAATCCACTGTCATGATAAAAAGCATTCCTCCATTTTCTTTTGACAGTAGTATACCTAAAATCATTCTAATATATTTAAGAGAGCAAGAGAAATATGTCTTACTCTATGTGTTGCCACAGTATCAAAGCTATGGCTAGAAATGTTACATGCATATAAGCAACGTGCAATAATTCTCTGAGCCTGGAGGAAATGAATAAAATTTAGCTTAACCAGACACGGAAAATAAGTTTAACCAGTCGTATGCCTTTGGAACAGGAAAAAACGTGGTACCAGTTCTACCAGCACTGATCTACCTGCAGACTCTGAAGCTGAGAGGCTGCTTTGTGTGAGGGGTAGCTGTTTGCCACAGAGACCAAAACACGTCATCTCACACAAAGCTCTGGTTTCTTCTTTCAAGGAGCAGGAATTCTTCTAATGAGCATTGTTGCAGGTTGGCTTCTTTAGCGAGTAAGCTCTGAATCCCTGATTTTACCTCAGTTTCCTGTTACTGTAAATAGAGCCATATTTCAGGTAGGGATGTCACTCAATATGAAGTTACCTGCTCAGTGCTTGGAGATCCTGTTCAAAACAGCACAGACTTATCCTGGAAATTATATAAGTGGATTTTATATTCCTCATAACTTTACCGTGGTTCATAATGGTTTGACTTTCCTGCCGACATGATCCTGACATCTCTGTTAGCAGCCAGTAAATACCACATTCTTAGGTTAAGACTGATTTTCCCAATAACCTGTTATTACAGTTTGCCATTCAGGAAGAGTATATAATTCATTCAAGCAATGACATGAGCCTAGCAGCATGGTGGAAGACTTTCAAAGAATGATATATTTTGTTTGAAACTTGAGTTTTTGTAACATTTTCATAGGTGTTTCCTCCTGAAAAAATAAAAATTCTAAAGATTTTGTAAAATCATTTCCCTCTTCATCTCTTTTCTGAACAAGTTTGACTGAAAACTAAAGCATTGTGATTTTCCTGCTTTTGCAAGAAGTTGAACTTTTACTTCAGAGGAGCCATATTTTTCCAACCAGATATAACGAACAGTGATGTGTGTGTTAAATGTGATTCATTGCACATCAAGGTGAGGTTCTATAGACCTTTGGTAATCTAAGACTCAGTGTACATCAAATTTTATTCAAAAACTAGAAAGCAGTATCCAATTCCAGTGTTAGGCTATCCAAAATGATTCTTGATCAGTACTTACTATCCCATGAAGAAATGAGGCATTGCTGTTAAAAGACTTCCCAAAGCCATGGTAAAGCATCCAACAGCTATTACTTTGGGCCTATGAAGTTTAGCTCCAAAGTAGCTTACAAATGCAATTACCAGCAAGTTACCTGGAAGGTAATAAACCAAAATTAGTGCCAGATGTTGTGCCTCATATTTGTCTGAACAATGTTCTGCACGTTACAGAATATAAATTACCCATCTCAAAGCTTCCATCAATGAAACCAACAGTAGATGATGTCAGGTCAAACCTTCGTTCAATCTGGGTGATGGAACTTTTCATAATTGTACCAGACAATGCTTTACTGAAGTAGCTGAACGATAAAGCAGCAAGAAATGCCTGAGGAAAGATTAAGAAAGAAAATGGGAGGTAGAGGCAGAGAAACTGGTCACAGAGGGATCAAATATGTTTAAAACTGTGTGGAGCAATCATCATCATGTTCTATGTTTGTTACTCAAATTGCCATAACAACGTTGTATGGGAATTTTCACATATCCCAATGCTACAGAGGGCCAAGGTGGTCTCTCAGCACTGTCTGTTCCCTGCTCTGGTTTTTGCTTCTGGAGAGGCTGGTGCTGGGTGCTGCCCTGAGAGCAGCTGCTTGCTTTGGGGTTCAGGTTTGTCATAGCCATCTTAACGGCCAGGAAGCCTCATTTTCCCTGCATTGCTGGCCAGAGGTTTTCCGAAGCAGAAATCCTATGGACTATGGAAGTTAAATCTGGCAGACTCACTAGGGACTACTTACCTTACTGACATCCTGTGGTTAAATTTATCAGAGCGATGAGGCCCAGTGTTGGGCAGCCAAAATGGCGAGATTTCTAGATGTTGCAGAAAAGTAAAATTTGCCAGAGGTGAGATAACTGATCATGGTAGATTTACTGATCATAGTCCAACCTAAAATTAATCTTGGTACCAATTCTCTTCTGCTTGGGCCACAGGTCACTTATTTTAGGCCAGGTCATAATGGGTTCTAACTCATACATACAGCTAGCCATGGCATCAAAATTAGGGCTTTATTCAAATTTTTATGGTATCCCACTATGTGGAAAGCGGTACAGAATGATTAAATTAATCTCTGTGTCAGATGATATATTTTGAAAGGTGTTGATTATGGCTATGTTGCCTGTATACCATATACTTCATAAGGGAAAGTTTACTATCCTTTATAATTTCATAGTTGTTTCCACCAACACACACTGTGGCTTTTGTGAATAAAGATGTATTTGATAAAAAGTTAAAGTAGGTTGTTTAAATATTATCCAATTATTTCAACACAGTCTAAAAGACAAATAGACTTATTGCTCACTGGGTAAAAGTTCTAATACAGCACAGTGTTGGGTAAGTAAACAAAAGTAAATATAGATTAGACTTTGCAATACTATCTACTGTAAGAAAGGCAGTGAATTCTGGAAGTAAAACCTTGAAAATAGGTACATTTACTCTCTTTTTGTCAGGAATAAGGACAAACATCTCACATGTGTGGGCTTTGTCCTGACAAGTTTTACATTTCCTGAGCTAGACTGGCAAAAAGTCTGCAAGAACCAACTTTCTTGCCTTTTGCCAGCTGTGCTTTCAGGGGTTTTGGCTGAAATCACCAACTGCTGATAAGCATGAAAACACAAACAAAAATGGCTTGGGTATTTTGGGTTTGAAAATGCAATCCCCAGGTAAACCACAATACATTTGATGGGAAGACGAGGGAGGATAATAGTTTGTCTTTTATTACCTCCAAGGTATTGTGTCTATTACACTTTAGTTGCCATAAAGTTAGGCATGGACCCACATCCTTGCAGCATTACCCACATATATGATGGTAAAGTTAGACCTGTGAGTCTCCCAGGGAGATCAGATTCTATTTTTGCAGGTCTATATGGGTGGCAAATGTGAGTCAGATAAAATAAGAAACATAACAACTTTTGCCTGATATTTGAACTGAACTATTTTGGAAGTCTGAGAAGTTTGCAATTACCTATTTTCTTCCACTACTCTTTCATTTTACAGAGCTTTTTATAGAAAGAAATAAGTCCCTGATTGCAACTCCATTGACCCTATGGAATTTAACCTGAGATGCAGCTGGCTGAAGTATTATACTCAAAGCATAAACCCAAACACATCAGTGTCAAAAGAAATCTTGCCTTTGTAGTATTTGCATCTCAGCCAGAAGCAATAAATACTAAGGCTTTAATACAAAAGCAAAATTCTTATTAGTTTACTTGCTTTGTTCCGTCAGTTCTTCTGGTGTGCTCCTGAAAGCTTCTGTACTTGTGGGAATCAATGGACTGTTTGACCTACACCCTGTACTACATAAAAGTCCTGGAATACAATTCACCTCACCCTATTTTGGCCCTACAAGAATGGGTGGTGATAGCAACCTCCAGACAACACTGTATCATAGCCAAATATTTTAGGCTGCAAGTTTTCAAGACTCTCTAGCAAGAGGTTGCTACCTCTCTGTAATTACAAAAAAGGGGATCCACCTATGAGTAACTTGAGAGTAAATATGGTAGATCAGGAATTTTTATTTTCTTTAAGACAAAGATAGGATCCAACCATCCCCTGTACTTTCTGTGTATATTCAGTTCCAGAAAAGATAGGGGGAACAGGAATGAAGTAATCTGGCTTGTCGTATCCTGAACAACATTTCTTAACATATAACAGCAGTAATTGGTGGTGATATTATTAAGGAACCAAACCTTCAAGCCAGTACAACAGGAAGTCTTCTTTTTGACTGGTAGATTTTTTTTTGCTTCATCGTCCAAAAACTGGGAAGGTTCTGCTTCTTGATTTGAGTCATCGTCATTGCTGGGTTTGGTTTCCACTGTCATGGTTGATTTCTTTATTGAGTTTTCTGAACCCAAGAGAAAAGAGTAGTAAATAAAAAAGCACATAGGCTGAAACAGAGTTGCTTAAGGACCTTTCTGCTGAAACAGTAGTTAAAGGAAAATGCTGCAATATTGGAACTGAATCTTTTCATTGGAAAGAATTTGATTCAATGACTTCGGTATTTTGAAGTATATATTTGTAATTGTAATTTGAATGTATTGTAATTTAAATTATGAAGTATCTTGTTTTAACATCTTTTCCAGGTGAAATGGTTCTTCACTCTCCCCCTTCTCCCCCCCCCCCCCCCCCCCCCTTTTTTTTTGGTGGTGGGGTCTATAGACTTTTCATGCTAAAAAGACAATCTGCACAGAAGAGTAAGAGACAAAGTCTCTGTTTAAAACTAACTGCAAGGGTCAACAAGCATCAGTGCTGAAGCACAGCGAGTGTTAGAGAAACTGAATTTGCAGGCCATGCAGCTTAAGACTCAGTTGTTTTGGCAAGACCTCTGTAGTAACATCATCCCATCTGACCAACTCCTTCACACTGCCCTGTTGGAAAAAATTCATAATGACAAAAGAGTTTATTGTTTTAGCTGACTGACCTCCTATAAGGATATCACATGTTTTTTCTTCTTGCAGTAGTATACAGGGTATCTCTAGTCCCCTTCTGCTTGCAGAGGGCTGCCTACATCCCGTAATGCATGAAATCATCTGCAACTCGGCAGTTCAGCAGAACTGCTCCAGTTCCCCTGGGAAGAGCACACCCTGGAGCCATAGATGACAAACCTTTATCCTCCTTTGATATAACATATTTTTTTATTGTTGAAAGCCTTGTTTCATTATTAAGTTGAATTTGATTCTATCGTAATGAATAGTATAATACTTCACGTTTTTCTCAGTTTTTTTAAGCTATATCTGAGAGATGAGTAAGCAATTAAAAATAACAGTTCAGCGAAGAGCTGTAATGGAAATCTATGCATCTATTAAAAAAGTTTATTTAAAGAATGAAAACACTTGCCCGTTTGTGCAACTCCAACTACAAACAGAACAGATTTCTGAAGGAAGATCCTGATGCCACTGTAGGAGCCCCTTGGAAAAAAATGGGTCACTTGAAACAAACCCTCTTCAGATCTGCAGATCTTGACACACAGGGTGGATAGCAGTATTGGAACTAATGTCCTCAACTCAGAACTCAGAAATCATAGCTCACAGGAACTAATTTATTTCACCTTTCACAGTAGTCTCCTCATTTTAAAAAAGAGTGAAGAAGAGAGAGAGGGGTGCAGAAAATCACACAAAGAGGTTTTCCATGCTTGAATGGAGCTGAAAAAAGTTGGATGAACTTTTCCAATGCTGGAAAAAGTCCATCTGCAGTTGCAAATTGCTCTGCTGCAGGCCATGTGACAGAGTAACACTTGTCAGAGCATTTGAAGGGTAGGCATGATGGTGAGGAACGTTTTTCTTCACTCATAAGAGGGTTAATACCTAAGTATGATTAAAACAAATATACAGAGTTTTAAGCAACTTAGTTCTTAAAACTTAAGTTTTAAGCAACTTAAACTCCTGGTCTTAAGTTCATAAGCATGTCCCTAGGTACTACCACTGGCATGAAAAACTTCTTTCTCTTCCCACTGATCATATCTGCTTTCCAAATTCTTTACTCATGTGAGTACCACTGCTTCTGTGGCTGTGCTGTAAGTCTGGGTCAGAACACATATTTAAACAAAAAAATAGCTGTTCCTTCCCCTTGGCTCCTCAGACAGATAGGAACAAGAAGTAGATGAAAGAATTTATGTTTATGAAATTATATTCTTAGTGCTCAGGAAAAGTTAGTACACAAGCACTTTTGAGCATCTAGTCCTCTGAAATTTATCTGTCCCTATGTAATCTGAAGGTAGTAGCTTATCCTGTTATCATGATGCATTAATGACTACAATAAGATGCTGGGGTAGCATGTCATTGCAGGTCAAGGAACTAAACTGGCTATTTTGAGAGTCTGAAAGTACAGTATGAATTGGAATCTCAGTATGAGAAAGAGTGAAGGCAGAGAAACAAGAAGAGGCAAATCAGAGAAAAGAGTAAGACAGTCAGGTATCCGTACATGTAATTGAAGAAGTTTAGACACTGGGAGGCTATCCAAGTAAGTGCTTCAGAGAAAGACTATAAAGGCACAAGAAGGGAGGACAGTAAGATTGAAAATTGCGAGCAATAATTGTCAAAGAGTAGGTTAAGCAGTTAGAGGTGAATAGTGAAAAAGGCATCTAGAAGCAGAGATTAGGGTACCAGGAAAGAGAAAAGATTAAAAAAGAGAACAAAAATAAAGTGAAATACAACTTTGTGGGGCAAAAGACTGCTTGATACATACAGAAAAATGTGAAGCCAGCTAGAAGTTAGTTGGCTTAGTACTGTCAGTTGTCAGCTCCTCCAATGATCCAGGGGAAGAACTATTGAACAAGAACAGGGGTGACCAGCTTCTGTCAGTAGTGAATGACACATATCTTATTGTTGCTTTGCAGAGATGCTACTGGAGATGGTGCTGTTTTTTCCTGGGGAATGCTAGGATGGGAGGAAGGAAGCAAGAAGGTGATGCAACTGTGCTAGAGAAATGTTAGAGCAAGTTATACGCAAGAACCAACTGTTGGAACTCCTGGCAGCATCTCCTCCTATCCTCAGTTGACCCTGACCTACACAGAAATCTGTTGGAGATAGAAGAGATCAAGGCTGGAGAAATGCCATTCCACAAGAAGATTAGAAAAAAAGATAAAAGGTCAAATCATGATTGATGTCAACGTAGCTGTTGAGCCTGACAATTTCAAGTATTGATAAAGTGGCTATTTTAGATTTATTTCACTAGTAGTCTTTTCCATGCTTAATAAACCAAGGATCTGGTTACAAGCCAAGGAAAGGCTTGTTACCAGCCAAAGTATGAAACTTTCTGTACCAGATGTGTCCTCTCACTAACATGACTTCTCTATTAAACTTTGCCTGCACAAGCTGTTCTACTGTAGTAATGACCTGAAATAGTTGCATTTGCAGAAAGATGAGATCAGTCAAATAACATACTGGTGTTAAGTAGTCAATCAACCTAAACAAAAATCACCCTGAATTGCTTCTTGAGGGAAGAAAACAATCCTCTCTCCAAAAGCAAGCATAAGGAAAAAACCTCAATAAAACATGAAAAAACCCTAAGCCGTACTGTGAGAATGAAAGTTAACGCTCTTCTAATTCACTTTTACATCACACCCAGGGAACATTTGACAAACTCATTTGATCTTGTGCTCAGGACAGTCTCTTCTCAGAAACACTTTGGGTGGGGGAAAATCAAGGGTCTTAACTAATAATCAGTGTGGATCATTTGTGTTGTGGGAGCTGAGAGCTTTCATAGCATCATGGGAAACACACAGCACCTTGCAAGATCACTCCAGAGTACAGCAGCCAGCCTTGCTGAGGACAGCTGCAGACTTCTTCAGTGCTTCAGGGTACATGAACGTATAGGGGCCTAATTCTCTGCCTGTTAGGTAGATTTACTCCCTAGTGAACATTAAAAAACCCGTAAGCTTGGTTTTCCACCCCCTAATTATATGTAAATTACAATGAATTAAAACACCCATTTAAACACCTTAGCATGAATAACAGGTAATTAGTTCCTACAGGTTTTGTAGATTCTTACGAAAGAAAAATATAAAGACATTTAAGGAACTTTCAGAATCCAGCAAAGACACTGTAAGTCCTTGGGCAGTTGCACTCTCAGGGGCTAGATTGCCATCCAGTAGATTAACAAATCAAAAATCAAGAGCTACATTTCATTTGGTAGGTTATGGAACTGTATTTATTTCCCCCAACTGCAGTGCTAATCCAATTGCCTTATTAATTTTTAAATACGTTAAGGGATTGTAGTAAGACCTTTTAAGTTAACCTAATAGGAAAAATGAGTATCACAGTGCTGTGCAGGCCTCAGTGCCGCTTGCATTGTTCAAGATATATGTTACTTACTGTTCAGAGACACTCATACAAATTTATGATGCGCTCATTAAAGCATTGACACTTACAACAGGAATGTTACTGGCCACAGCAAATGCAACTGATACTACACAGGTAACGTTCATTAGCTGCAAACACTAAATGGCAACATTTTAAGGTTAAGACAAACAAAAAGAATATTAAAGTGGTTCCTACCTAGGTCCAGTATCCACAACAACAGCAGTTATACTACCACACAAATGCTCAAAAGTCAGACTATTCTCTTGTTAAGCAAAGCTGTGCTGGTACTTAGTAGAAGAATCATTAACTTCTAACACAAACTATGGTTTAGGCAGTTTTAATCTTGTCTCCTCCCAGTTCTGCCCTCTGTTAAAGGTCCCAAAATACATGTTTATCCACAGTGGTCAAAAATTAATTAGATAGAAAATGTGCAAGTGTGTTCCTTTGGTATACTCTTGTGAAACACCATTTTTCCTGGGCTTGTCAAGATCATAATAGTTCATACCATCTTGGCATTTAAAAATGGGGTGTCCATACTTTAGAAGTGTTCGTGGTTATTGATAGCTGAAATGTATTTTGGTATGAAGTGTTATTTTCATAGTCTATGGCTAAAGTCCATTCAGCTAAGACAGCCAAGGACTTGCAGGAAGAGAAAATCTAATGCCTTGGGTATATTGAACAAACTGGATGTCTGAAAAACGCTCGTGCTTAGAAGACTGTTCAGATTTATAGTTCAGTGTTATCAACAGCACAGGCAAACCCAATGTGAAATTATATTGCTGCTATGTGTACTTTGGAGCAGCCCTTTACCTACTTACAGCTGCAGTTCAAGGAAACCTGAACTTTCCTGAGAAGTATTTTATTTGACTGTGCCCTTGTTGTGCATTATGAATGATTCCTGAGAGGACTTTTAGTTAAGAGAGAAGTAATTCTTAAAGCATGTGAACTATGACTACTGTCTGCCTGGATGTTACACCAAAATGTGCCATTCCTTGTAGTTTGCACCCTTCCCTGCTACCACTGTCATCACGCCCAGTGTTTTACTTGCTATGAACAATTATAGCCTACTTTATAATGTCGACCTCTAGCTAATCTTAGTCAAATTTTGCCTTCAATATTGTTATTGGCAATACCTTGCACTGCTCATAGTTTTTCAGATTCTCAACCATACAGTTCCCTTTAGCTTCCTAGGATAAAAGTAATCATCATCAAGGAAATGGTATATGTCAATATACCATTATATATACATATATACATATACATATATATATATATACACACACCAAATATATATACAAAGCTATATGTCAGGGGAATTCAATTGCAAGCATCAGTAAAATTAGAAAATAAGAATGCAGAAGGAAGCTGGATCACAAATCCAGTCTGCAAACTCAAAAGCACCTTTTGTAAAAAAGCCAAGCCCTGCCTTAACAGTGAGAATTGCGTTCCCTCCCACTCCATCTGCTTCTAAGGCTAGTGCAAAAGATTAGTCCTCTGATGTATGGAAACCTCCTTTTAAATTCCAGCTATGATCAAATTACAATCTGGTTTTGAACCAACAGGGTCCTTTAACTTTAAAAGTTCTTCCTCTCAATCTGATACTTAGGACTCAACCTTGATCATAAATGAAGATAACACACTCGACCTCTTTTACTAGATTAAAAAAGCTAATCATACTGAATACTTCATTGAAAAATAGGCTTTTCTGATTCTGCAGCACAGCCTTGGAGCCCTTGGCTACAGTGCTTTCTATCTGGATCCTTATTTCACCAATTCACATGGCTAAAAATGTACACAATATTCCAGGTGTAACCTCACCAGTGCCACATCTTGAAACACTAACTATTCCTTATCTCCAGCCTTGTCTGATATGTTATAAGATTACATACAACATTTTCAGAAAAGCATCTTTTTATGGGTGGTTCCTAGTTATCTACAATTAACAGGTACACTCAGGGTCAAAAATTTTCAGCTAAGGAGCTCCTACCCTGGAGAAGAAATTCCTGTTATTGTCCATCAGCTGTGCAACTTTCTATTTAACTTTATATTCCACTCCTATTTTGCCATTCTCAGGTTCATTCTTCTTTTTTCCCTATATGATATCCAGATTCTCCTCTGTTTAACCATTCCATCCAACTTTGTGACTTTACTGTTATTTCAAAAAGTGGAGCTGGAATGTCACGCATAATATATTTAAGAAATCTAATAACAGTAATGAAAACTAAGGAGACAGACTGGTGCCTAGCTGAGAAACCTAAAATAAATGGGTCTTAACTGTTGGCTTCATCAAAGTTTGGGATGCCTTCCAAAAGAAAGTAATCTTAGAGAAAATATTAGAAAAAGTTTTAGAATCACAACATATTTTAGACTGGAAGGAAACTCTGGAGCTCATCTTGTCCGATCTTCTGCACTAAAAAAAAAAAATAACTTCAAAAGTTGTTGCTGTTCCTTAGGTCTCATCAAGTTGAGTTTTGGATGGAAATGTCCAAGGAAGGAGATTCCACAGCCTCCCCTGGCATGTGGTTCAGTGTCTGACCACTCTCACAGTAAATAACTTGCACATGTAGATGTATATGTATGTATAACTGGAATCTCCTTTGCTGTAACTTGTGTCTGTTGCCTCTCATCTTTTTGCTGAGCATCACCTATACACAGGGAGAGAGTGTGGTGCTGTCTTCTGTATAAGCACCCATTAGATAGCTGAAGAAAGCAATAAGATCCATCATTTGCTCAACTTGATTCAATTGATCAATGTCTGTCTTCTTCTGGAGACCCTCAAACCAGACACAATCTTCCAAGTACAGCCTGACAAATACTGAACAGATCTGTTTTCCAGATCTGGTCTTTAATAACTGTACCCTAATATACAGCTTGCCTTGTAGGCTCAAAGGTACACTACCATCTCAGGTTTAACTCACCATCTACCAGGATCCAAAGGTCCTTTTGTGCAAAGCTGTTTTCTGTCTAGCTGACTCCCTTGACATATTCTGTGGTGCAGGGCTTGGCAGTTTCCTTTGATGAACTTTATGAGTTCCTGTCAGTCCGTTTCTCTATCCTCAACAAACCTCCACCATTCTGCCCTCCAGCATGTGAACTGCTCCTTTCCTCAGTTTGGTGTCGTGCATGAAATTGCTGAGAGCACTTTCAGTCCTATTCTCCAAACAATTAATGACGTTATTGACCATTATCAGCCCCAGCGCTGACTGCTGATGAACATCCCTAGCAACTGGCCACCAGCTGCTGGGCTTTGAACTGCAGATCGCAATTTCAGATCTAGTTTTCTACCCAACTTATAGTGGGTAGACTATACCTCACCTGTTTGGTTACCAGTATAATAAAGGAGACTGTACCAAAGGTCTTGCTAAAATTCAGTGAACAACATGTACTGCTCTTCCCTTGTCCGCCACACCAGTCATCCCACTGTAGAAGGCAGCCAGCTTAGTCAGGCCTTGATTTGCCCTTGATAAATCTGTGCTGACTGTTCCCAATCACCAGTCCACTGTGTGCCTGATAATGGCTTCAAGGGTAACTGGTTCCGTAATCTTCCATAAACCTCCTTTGGTATTTTATTGATTCTTTTTATTTGTAACTTTTTGTGCAGAACTATTTTTAGTTTTCTATGACTAAGTGATCAATAACATGGTCAAAAGCAGCTTCATTATTGTTGCAGAGAAAAACCATGGTGTTACATTACAATTGCATCCATCAGATTTGGGTCTGAATTAAAATAAAAACCAACACCACTGCCCCTGCAATTTCTCTAAAAGTGAGGCATATCCCCACAGTTAGATTATCATGTATTTAACATTAACTACATGCAAGAGGTTTAAATTCATGGTCCTATAACAGTTGTGGACCTTTTCTTGGAGGTGGGGATTCTTCATGTTCTGTTATGGCATAAAGCATCAACCATCCAGTTCCAGCACATTTTTTATGTCATGATTGACATTCTCTAGTC
Organism: Falco naumanni; assembly: GCF_017639655.2. NCBI lineage: Eukaryota > Metazoa > Chordata > Aves > Falconiformes > Falconidae > Falco > Falco naumanni. The sequence goes on from NC_054058.1 coordinate 19,708,800, forward strand.
ACAAGACAGGCGTCTTGGCTCTTGTTTATTGCTTTTTATTACAGGATGGCATACTGTACCTCTGCTAATCTGGGTGATTACTGATGTTCCACCAAGGGCACATACATGCAAAGCCCGTGTCCTCGTCCTTCAAAGGTGTGTCACAGGCTTTGCTATTATGCTCTATGTCAAGGTAAGTATTCCCTCTCCCTCTTCTTTTACAGTGTTTTTCAATGGCAGCTTTTGTTCCCAAGGTTTTATTTTCAGATTGTCTGCAGAAGTATTAGCAGGTCTACGCAAGGGTTTTTCTGCCTTTTGATCATAAAAATATGAAAAGGTATGGAGCTCACTGTACTCGGTAATTTGGAAGTAGTAGAACCTGTAGAAAAAATGCCACTTTCTTATTCATATAGTAAAATGGGAAACAATATTCTTTTGGCTTTCTCATCCTAACATATGAATACACAGCAATTTCTCCCCATCTTTTTCTTGTCCTCTATATACCATTGATTTATAAGTTTTCAAGAATTAAAATACCTTTTATACTTTTGTGATGGTGTGCTTCCCCGTCTCCCCATCCCAGCCTTTATTTCCCTGACAATGCTCCAGTGCTAACCATCAGTGGCAGTAACGGATACCTCTGGTCACGATGGCTGTATCTGACTGAAAGTGGGTCTGGGGAGACAGAGAACAACACGATAGCCAAGATAGCCAATGGCTACTGTGAACAATGTGCCCACCTAACAGTGCTGGTCAAGGTCCAACTCAAGCCAAGTTTGAAAGAAACTAACTTCTGTAGTTGGTGTGCAAATATGACTATGCATCAATTATCTTACTGCATATAACAGTATGGTATATGCCCAGGGCCCATTGAGCCCTCCTGCATGGCAGTGGGCTGCACACCAGGATCTTCCCTGGAGTAGGGACACCTCTCAAGGTTACTCCTTGAGGTTGAGAGATTCCTTGCCGCCACAGATTCTTGGTAAGAGATTAATAGCACGCTAAACTTTGAAATCTTAGCTAAGTGCTGTAAGGGATTATACACATATAATCCTTTAGATATAAAACATTGACCAAGTCTGAGACTAAGTCTGGATCTAGCCACACCTAAATTCCCCTCTGAGAAGGAGTTTAGAACACAAGGCGTTCCTTTCTGAACCTTGTAACTCAATGGGAAGGTCTCCCTGGTGGTTTTGTCTGACCCTGTCCTCTGTGCAGTAAATAATCTAGCTTACCTTGCCATCGCATCTTGTTAAACCATTTTTGCATTTACTATCAAACTTTGTTAAATTACTGTTTTATACTAATACACATATTACTGATTCTCTCTTAGGAGTGAAGTGCATCACTCCATCCATGATGAATTTGCTTTCTGTATGGCTGAGAAGAATTTTTCTATATTCAGACTGCTGTTGTTCAAGCTGTCTGTGGAAGCATTCACATTCAATGTTGACTTCTTGAACCAAGAACTGTTGACCAGATGTAGCAGAGTGGGAAATGGGAAACTGCTGAAGTCAAATCAAAACTGTGACCTCACACCTGAAAAAATACATATCTCATCCTTTTTTTCATCCAAGCCCTCCCATATGACTGTAACTTACACTTATGGAATAAAATTTGGATTATGATAGTAAAAATCCCCTTAAGAGGAACACTGAGATATCAGTAATTGCTGATTATGCCTGAGTATAAAAACAGTCCTTGAAAAAACCACACTAAGAATCCTATTTACTGCAGGAGCCAGTTGCACACTCCCCCAGGCAGAGGATGGCAGCAGGCTTCCAACAGAAGCGGCTGCCAAGGCACCAGTTGGCAAGAGGTGAGCCAGGAGTAGCAGGGAGCAGTCGGCCAGGCAGAGGACAACCGCAGTGGGCAGCTTTGATTAGGGGCCTTTTTATTCTTGGGACACTAATCCCTAAATAATGAAAATCAATGTACTTTAAAATTTAGCTCTTAGCTAATGAACCAAGTAAAAGGGATGGTGTAAAGCTAAGCAAATGTTAAGCTACTACGGGAATCCTGAGGACATGGAAAACCTTTACAATAACGGAAAAGGTTTCTTGGTGCTCCTGTGTCAGTGCATCTAGTTTCAGCTTGCTGCTGTAGAGCTAACAGGAAAGAAAAGCATGCTGACAAGCTGACTTGGTGTTGGCATCTTAGCTACCATCTGGGACTTGTTCCTTCTACTGCTCAGTGGAGCTTTTGTCTTTCATAAGGACTCACTGATAATTTTGTCATTGATTTGCATCATGTATCTATCTGGGGAAAAGTAGACCAGAACATGCTGTTTTACTGATATTTCTTATTTTTCTACATAAAATGCAAAGGGAAGTCTTTAATGCTAATTGTATAGATTCTCTTTGCATTCAGTCCTAATCAGCAGGTTGGTTTGGAGTTTTTATAGACACAGAAGGTGCAAGTCATTGGTAGGTGGAAGTACTTATGCCTTTGTAGGAGCTGGTCCAATTGTGTGCTGCATCACAGCACAGCAGCAATGAAAAACAGGCAGGCATCAGGTGAAATCCCCAGGGCAAAGTCCCCATCACCTTGGCAGTAGCCAAGGGAGGATGCTTAGCAAAAGTGAGAGTCAGCAGTACCTAGATGTCTACTACTCTCCGAATAGCCAATTAGTTCCAAAATACTAGAGAAGTCTTGAGCAGAACCTGGAGGCAAAGGCAGGTAACTAATGACGCACATGACATTTCTTTTTCTAGAACTACCCTGTCTTCCTCTGAACCTATGTATACAAAATTTCTTTGTGAAGATTTCTCATCTGCTGCGTGAAAAGCCAGCTCCTTTGCTTTGAACATCCCCCTACTGTCTTGGTTTGGTGCTCCCTAGTACTTGTAATGGAAGAGAAGGTGAACAGCTGATCCCTAGCAACACTTCCCGTGCCACTTACTGTTCTCCTTTTTGTTATCTTTTTTCCACACTAACTAGCTCTAATCTCTCTTATTATTGGTCATTGTTGCCATCTTATATGTAGACATACTTTCTCTTATGCCTCCAGGGTTCCAGCCCCACCCCCCCCCCCCTGCTTTGTTTTGGCCTGGGACTTTCTGAGGTGGTCTTTACACTTCAAAGAACCTTAAATACTTTTTTTTTTTTTTTTTTTTTTTTTTTTTTTTGTCTTTACCATGTCACTATTTAAATCTGTAAACTTCTACTCCCACAATACTACTATTGGTGAGATGAAATATTACCTCTGTTCCTTTATGCTGTACTCGCTAGTTTTCAATAACCTGCTATGCTCTTCTGTGTGCTCACTTTATTCATGTTTCTTATGATTATCAATAATGGTACTGTATTTGCAAATACTTTTAAAACATCCCTGTGACTTAGTGACTGGCGAGTCTACGTACTATGCACTTTATAGCTTCTAGAGAGAAGTAACTTTTTTCTTTCAATGTTACGTAGAACTAAGTTGCACATTTCAAACAGTGAAACTGTCATCAGCAGTCAAACCAGCCAAAGTGGTAATGTCAGTGTTTTCTCTCAGATGATAATAATCACACTGCTATTTACAAATATTACAATAGTTGTTTCATACATCAATCTTACTCATTATTTTGAGCACATCAAAGAAGAACTATCCAGCCTATGTATGTTTTTGATACATTCACACCATTTGCTCTCTGACTTTTGGCAGTTCCCTTAGATTACAAGATCACATGTAGCGATTCAATTGTGGCACAAGGATAGGGTAGCTGGTCTACTGTCTGAAACCTGGAGATACTTCATCCTATACTGATGCTTCTCTCCTCTCAAATAGTGGGAGGGCATGAGCTACAGACCAAATGCACAAGAAAGCTGGAGAGGGACTTTTTACAAGGGCATGCAGCCATAGGACAAGGGGTAATGGTTTTAAACTAAAAAAGGGTAGATTTAGATTAGATATTGGGAAGAAGTTCTTTTCTGTGAGGGTGGTGAGGCACTGGAACAGGTTGCCCAGAGAAGCTGTGGATGCCCCATCCCTGGAAGTGTTCAAGGCCAGGTTGAATGGAGCTTTGAGCAACCTGGTCTAGTGGAAGGTGTCCCTGCCCATGGCAGGGAATTGGAACTAGATATTTTCAAGGTCCCTTCCAACGCATGATTCTATGATTGTTCCCGCACTCTACTGACTTCATCTTTTTGCCTCCTTCATTTGTTAGAATTCCTTGATGTTTCCTTCCTGATATGATTAGAAATAATTTGCCTATCAGTAAGACATGTCATTTGAGAGTTGCATTTTTTGTTGGGAGATAGAAGATAAAATGTGCACTGGCTCATGTGCCCTAGGCCAGATTGCACATCCTATCATGTGACATGGCCTGGTACACTTGCCTTCTCCCCTGTGTGCCAGTTAGGGTCCTTGCTATAAGATGAAAATGTATGTATGTCATTTTTACATGGCACACAGCCCACAGGTAGTTCTTAACAAGATTATGAGTCCCACTTTGGCCTCTAAGGCTGACATCGATGGTTGGGAAATCTCCTCAGCCAATTCTTTTTAACAGTCTCACCTTTGAAAATGAAAGGCATTTGCTCCTTCACAATGTCTCAATTGTGGTTTAATATATCTAATTCTAAAAAGGAAAGAAAAAAATCCAAATTATTTTAACTTTGTGAGTTCAGTTGCAGATTTAGTTTAAGACGAAAAAATCTGGAATTCTAAGAACAGGTCCAAATCCCTTAGTGCTGAGGCCATTTGTCCATTTATTATTAACAAATCTATAATATGTATCTCTAGTCATACACTCATCCATGCATCCACATTACTAATTGAAGTATTAAAATTAAGTGGCACACATGAAAATATTTTAAAGTGAGAGTGGAGTATAACTGCTTGGTAACTCACAGTATTATCAGTGCTGAAGGGTGAGAGGAAAAGAATGCTCATTTTTAAACCACCATGAAAATAAGACTTACTGAAACAAATTCTTTTATAGTATTCCTCTTCCTTTTGTCTGTAAAGAAAATGGAGTATGGAATGAAAGCCCACACTAAAATATTCACTAAGTAGAGGTATACATACGTAAGCTTAGGTCATAACCCAAGAAGTTGACTTTTTTTCCCCTCTTTTTTTCTGAATTAGGATAGGATATGTTTATTTCTCTTAATTTCTTTCTTTGTCCTGTAAGCCAGTGAATTTTCCTGTCCATCTTGCTGCTGGGTATGTACAGAATTGCCTCCGTGACAGCTTCCGTATCGTTGAGGAGCAGTGTCCCTGCCAGAAACCCTGCTGGGACTGATCTGCAAATTAGGAATCATCCCTGTTTATTGGACACACATACAACATCAAGCACTGAGTAAAATGCAGATATTACTCCTTTTTTTCCTAGTCTGTACTTAAGTTGGGTTGCCCCTTTCTCTCACGGGATCTGACAGCTCATTGCTATGAAAAGTGCCCTCCCAAGGAGTCTAAGGAAGGCTCCAAGCACCTCTCTTACTCTTGGATGCTGATGTGGTTTGGCATTTTTTCTGTTTTTATGATGATGTAGTATGACTGAGTCCTGAGACTGGAATGCCAATCTTTGTGATTCACCCGAATAATAATGCTCCAGTTATTCCCATATTCACAAACTTCCTGATTATTTTAATTTGTTTAGTTCAGTATCCAGTTGTACAAGGCAACGTTGACAGCCACAGCTCTCCAACACCCCATTGCCTGTAGCCTCTGACACACCTGGGAGGACAAAGAGCTGGGACAGGGGACCAGGTAGCCCAGGCTGCTGTCTAAACACTCACCCACATGGCAAATGGTGGGTGACATTAGTCCTTCATCTCACAGCTGCATTTTCTGAAGTGATGGCTTTAAATCCTTACCTTCTGCAGATATTTGGTGCTTAAGCAACATCCTTCTTCTTGATGTTCTTATTGAATGGATTAGGTAGTTCCTTAATGACACACTCTAAACATTTACCATTGAAAGCTCAGTAAACCCAATTCTTATACATCTGCCCCTCCTCATGCATCCTGCAGGAGAGGCTTCACATCTGCCTCTGGCCTGCAAGCCCAGCTTGGCAGCAGGGTACCCACAGTCACTGCTGAGATACAAGTGATATGATACAATTTTTTTTTTTGCCAAAATTATTATGAAGGGTGAAGCCTACCTTTCATCATGTGTTCTAAATTTCTAGTTGCTTTAAAGGACATAATTTGTAGTCGTGCTTTTTCAGTTCAAGCATTCTTGAGATTTTGCTCCATGTTAAACAGCTCTCCACTGTACTCCCCACCCCAAATTTATTTCATACCAAATACTGTCAAACTGAAAAAAATATATAAAGGGATATTATGACACACACCTTAGTTTCAGCTAGCAAATACAATAAATTAAAAGGAAAAGCCTCATATCACCTAATCTTTGAATTAATTTTATTGTTCCCAAGCTGTCTTGTCATAGCTTTTTAAAAAATAAATCATATGTATCATGTATCATGGTGTTATTACATTGCATAAAATGGAATGTATAGAATTATTCAGTACACTGAGTACTAGCAAGTAGCAAGAAAATGTTGGAAACCTAAAAAAGCTCTATTTGTATTTCAGTTTCCTTTGGATGATACTCTTGTGATCTCTTTGACTGCAATGACAACTTTTATTGCTGTGCTGTAACAGAGCTACTTGAAAAAGAATCCCTAACCACAACATTCAATGTCCTAAGCATTATGGGGTTTAATTCACGAGATGCCCAGAGCCCGCAGCTGATTTCTCCCGCCAGCAAACCACCTTCCTCTTGCCCTGCACCGCACTGCCTGCCAGGGCGAGCTATGTGCAGCACCTGCCCCTTCCAGGCTGCCAAGGCTGGTTTGGTGCACCAGTTCCTCTTGAGCTCGTGCCGTGGCAGAGCAAGCTGCTTTGCAGCCTCCCCACTACCCCTCACATGCAGAAGGAAGCAGAGGGGCAGCAGTGGCTGCTGCAGCTTCTCGAGGAGCGGTGGAGCTGAGGGGCAGCCATAAAACCAGCTTCTCAGTGAGGGAGGACACTGCACTTCCCCAGCCGTAACAAACCCCCTCACTTGAGAGTTACTGGCTGGGCAGGACAAATGGTGAGCAGTGTTTTCAGAGCTGCACATGTACTAAAATTGTTGTCTTTGCTTTTGGTGTTTATAGTGAAAATTACATGAAGGTGAATATTTTCAGGGTGGATACTAATATACCGCTTCACTGATGATGAATTTTTGCCTGGAACACCACTCACTGGGTGAAGTCACAGTGGAGATCTCAGTCTTCCTAAAGTCTAGTCTCCTTTTCTGGCCAGTAAGTTGTCTGAATTAAACAGTCACTATTAACAAAATTATCTTTCCTGCTCTTTGTCCCACAGGTGCCTCTCTCCCCGTTGGCTGAGAGGGTTTCATCTTGTGGAGAAGACCTTTTCCGGAGAACCCAAAGGACAGCAACACTGAAGAAAATGGACACCGTGCCCAACACCAAAGTCAGCCCCAGGTACACATACCTGAGAGAGAAATTTTTGATGAGAGCCTATTTCAAAGGCAATGTACAACTAGAAGGCATCAAGGACACATTCATATTTTTATGAACTAAGGCTGAGTAAGAAAGCTTTTCAAGCAAGATGATAACCCTGGAGATGAGAGTCTGCTAGCTCACCCAGGTCAGCTATTGTGTGGTCTGTGGCCAAGAAAGCATCTCAGGCATTGACTATCCTTCTCCACCCCAATGTGCTTCAGTGAGAATAACACTAATATTTCTAGGGCAATTAATTTATTTTTAGTTGCCTCATAAACAGTACAGTGATACCAAGACCATTTGATCGTATTTTTGCTTTACAGGCATAATGGCAGTAACAACAGTAGCAACAATATCATTGTTATGTTTTATTACTAAGAAGCTTTTGTTCTTTTCTTTAAATTTTCAAAACAAGATATACCTTCCCCTCGTGTTTTTCCCTGGGGGTGGGGGAAAGGGCAACCTGTTCTCTCGTTTTCCTTTTACCATTGTTATTCCATTCTCCATTTCTGGTAATGCCTTTCATGAATGCAGTTCAGGCAGTTATTCTCCTTTAGCAAGAGACTGATAAAGACAACACTGTGCTTAAGCCTCTAGATAAGCCAAGTGTGCTTGTGCTTTTTGGCACCCTTCCTTTTTGTGGTCTAGCTCCAACGTGGAGCAATGATGAGCTTAAACACCTCTTTTACTTATTTATTTACTTACAGACACACACTCTCACAGCAGAGTTGCTAAAAATTGACGGAAGCTTTAGTACAAAATCAAGGTTTTAACTGAACATTTTTGGGGGCAGAAAATAAAGTGATTTAAATATTTCAACCTGATACTGAAATAAGATGACCCCCTAAAAAAAAAGAAAATAAACCAAAAGAGAATGCCAAAACCTGAGCATTATTGTTAATATTGCTAGTCAGACTCTTTAATTTTTAAATTTTTCACTAAAATGTTCTGACAGAAGTTTTTCTGCCAGTGCCAGCTTAGACGTACTTAAAGAACACAAGTTAAACAATGAATGGAGAAAAGCAGTTACCTGAGTGCACTGGAGTTGTAGAGTCTGCATGCTCCTCTTCCCCCGCATCTTTTGTTTCCCCATTTCAGGCAAGTGGTGTCTATAGCCACTCCAAAATACACTGGGGCTGGAATTCCCGCTTGTTGTATGTAACAAATAAATAGAGGCAAGAAGGTTACTTTCCCGGGTGATCAGTTCTGATCTAGAGACACGTTCATGTAGAACATTAAATAATACATTCGAACAGCAATGACACTTCCACACTGTTTGCTGGTTTGAGAAGTTGTGTCTTGTGTTGCCCAGGCACACACCGCCCTTTCCTCCCTGTGGGGAATCGGGGTGGGGAAGAAACACAGCTAAACATCAAAAAGCCTGTGGAAGTCAGCAGGAGTGCTGGCCATGGCTTGGTTTCCTTGCCCTGCAGGACTCCTCTGGGAAAGAAAAAAAGAAAAGGAGATACTTCTTCTTTCTTGAGAGTGAGTGATGGAGCCTGTTCAGCTTGGGGGTGATGAGTGTTCTGTGTGGTGTTCTGAGAGAGGCATGAGAAGGGAGAGAGACGGCAGGGCTGGGAACCTGCAGTGGGTCTACAAGTAGCCTGCAAGTATCCTGAGATCTTCCCGTGGCAGGGACAAACCTACTGCAGTGCTTGTGGATGGTGGAGAGGAAAAGGCTTTCCTCAGGTGCTAATGGGGACATTGTGGACTGTGCAACCTAGGGAGCCACCTATGGTTTCTGGAGAATTAAGTAAGCCTGGAGGGAAAATCCTGGCTTGCCGAAATGTGAGAAAGCATCCAACACTTTGCCCTGATGTCATTACATCTGCCTCATCCAGCTCATCTAAGTCCGCCTTATTTAAAAAGTGACTTGCTTCTTGCTAATTATTACCTTTGTTGATGAAGACCTGGAGGATTTTAGTTTCCAGTTCATTGGCATTTCATGGTACCCTTGATTTTAGAGAAAATTTACAGGTGGCTCTACCTCAAGGCTGCAGCGAACCCTGCCCACAGGCACACCTGTACTTAGAATCCATTAGTTTCTAGGGAATTAAAGATGCCTGAAAAATTATCACAAATTCTAAGCCATAGCTGTTCTATTATGCTTGTTGTTGAATAAGGAGAGACAAGTAATTTTTATGTTAGCTTCATAGTCCAAAGGATCACTTGTTACCTCTATGGATGTTGGCTTATACCTAAGACAGTTATATAAGTTACGAAATACAAAGCTGCTTCGTTTCTCCAACCTTTTCCTAGGTGTTTCTTGGTTTTTGTTTGGTTTTTTTTTTAAATCCATTAACATTAATTTGTCAGTTAGACATTGTTTTTTCCAGCAATCAAAGTTTAATTCTAGGATAAATGATTAGTGAGTAGTACATTAAAATGGACCAAAGAGTACAAATGGACTTACCAAGTACTCTTATTGCCAGGGTATAGATACCAAGTGCAAATGATTTCAAGTGTGGTTTAATGCATCTAAAAAAAAAAAAAAAGAAAAAAGGTATTAAATACAAATAAAGAATTGACTATGGATAATTTGAACACAAATAGAAAGCAAGAAGATGGAAAGAAATGTGGTTTTCCTCTTTACTGACACTGACTTTAACATAATTATAGAAATATGAAAATAACGCAATAAAATCAGAACAGTATCTACAAATTCTGAAAATCTATATTCAATATCACATTTTAAAAAGGTGGTACATTTTCAGGTAATACCAGCACTTAGGAGTTACTAACGCAGACAAGAAAATTGGTTGTGAAATCATGCATCATTGGATAGTCTTATTCAGTTAAACACTCTGAAATTGTAGATCATGACCTAGACTAGTACAAAGCATTAGGCACTCAATCTTCATTGCACTGTATCTAGGATCAGGATCACACCTCCTGTAAAGGTAAATCCTCTGAGTCATTCTCTGACAGAACGGAAGGACCATTTGCATTTGTACTTTTCTGAGCTTGCATCATAGACATCAGTCCTTCTGGCTCTAGATTAGCCCTGCTCCAACCTTGGGTCATTGTCCTGGCTCTTCTAGGATGGTTGGAAGTGGTGGGCAGGAGAACAGCTGCCTTTCACATGCATGCTAGCAGCAGTGTGTATATGGAGCCACTAAAATTAGTAGGACTCACCTGTTGCTAACCTCACCAGCAGCTCAAGTGTGCTGTTTCACCCAGCATGTATCAGACTGCCTATTACAATACCTAATCCAGCAAGATCCTGAGTGCATGCTTTACTTTTAGCATGTGAGTAGCCCTAGTCACATGACTAAACTGGGGCATGCTTGATATGTGAGGCGAGTAACACATGTGTATCGTTATGGTAATTGATAAAACTCCCTGCTGTTGCAGTCATTCTATTTAATATAAAAAGACAAAAGAAAGGGCTGAAACTCAGTTGTTGCTATGGATAAGCACAGCACTTCAGAGGTCCAGTCTATATACTCTGAACAAGGATGGACTCAGCTACTGAAGAAATTAAAGTAATCAGGAATACCTTTTCAAAAATAATAAAAACATTGCAGAACAAGCTCTTTTGTTCTGCACCAGTGATATTTTATTATTTCCCAATGCAGCTGCCAGAACAGCATTAAGAACCCGTGTTGTAAATTGTGTTCAGATCATCTTCCTATAATTTAGTGAAAATGGAAAAGGACCAGAAGGACATGTGTAGAAAACAACACCAAAGTACCATGGTCAAAAAATGGTTCTGTGCATCTCATTTTGCAGTCTGAGCACTTCACTCTCTAATGCCCCGATCATGGATTATCATCATATGATATGTTATATTGTGGCTTATACAGCCGCTGCCATCTAGGCAGGCATGAATGCAGTATGATTTTGAGCTGGAAGAACAGAGTTTTGTCCTCCTATCAGATACATGCTACACAAGCAAGCCTCGGCCTAGAAGTCCTTTTAACCGAATGTGAGGACATAGAAAGCAGGAAGTGGAAAATAGAACCAATAACTGAACATTTATTGTGCGTTCCATAGGATTTGTGTCCTGCAAAAAAATTAATCTTCTCTTTCAGACAGAACCCCCTGCCCCGTGTTTGAACATTTGTATTGTCTTTGCACGGAAACACGAGTTTGAGATGCTGAGTGAGAGCCAAACCTCTCAGGGAGATCTGAGACTTCCTTTTCCCTGCCTAATCACCTGCTATTAATAACTTGTGCTTGAACAACAGTTATCTGAATTGCAGGATTTTTTTCTCCAAAACTTCAAGGCTTTCCCAAGTTTCTTGGCAATTGTAATTAGTCTAATACCACTAAAAAGACATTTCAGCAAATGACATGGTCGGTAGCTGTTGTGTAAACACTTGAAGTAAATGTCACTTTTACATTTTTACACTTTTACATTTTTACAAATGAAGTAAATCTTACAGGCTTTTAGGGATTTAACTGTATTTGTGCTCCACGGCAGGTGCAACAATATCTGCTCATCTGAAAACATCAGCTTGTTTAAGTGCTGGAATCTCATCAGACCTGACTGAATAGTGAATAATTTTAAAAACAAGTAATTGGAAAAAATACTTAATGAAGTCTGCAATTTGACGTTGGGATTATTCATTTTCAAAAAGCATGTAATTTCTTTCTGGGAACAGAAGCACACTTTTGTTTCACAGAGGTGTTCAAGGAAAGTCAGTCAGTGATGGATTTCCGAAAAGCAAGCGTGAGCTCAAAATGGAATTGTGCCCACAGGTAATTTGCAGAGAAAAAAAAAAGAAAAAAAAGATTGATATGGTTTTAATTTTGCCGCACATCAGATTCAGCTTTCTTCAATCCAGCAGAAAAACACATAACTTCTCAGTTTCAGTTAAACGGCTCTCAGAGTAAAATGATTTTCCACAGAAATAAAAGCTCTGGAGCAGAACCAATAAAGCTGTTTTGCTGATTTCATGTAACAAAATGTTTTAGCATCGTTATTGAAAACCTCTCTAAGCTTTTCAAAATAAATCCACTAAGCATTAAGTCCCCTGAGAGCAAGTTCTTGGGGCTGAGGAGTGCAGGCAGCTCAGTGTGATTTAAGCTCACAGTGTTCAGTGATGAACGTCTCCTCCCAGATTCTTCTGCAGCGGAGACAAGCCAGGAAGCAGGAGGCTGAGTATGGCAGTGGTGGTTTCGAGGCCCTGTGTGGTACCATAGCTGAACATTTTCTACTCTATGTTTTATGGATAGAAGGGGGACATCATGTGGAGGGAAAGGGGAAGGAAACTGCATCCCTACATAGCCCTATGCCCATATTTATACAACAAAAAATCTCCCTGGGTCAGAAGCGACCACAGAAGGCAATCTGCTGGAAACCCTGAAGGCTTCGCTGCAGGCTCTCAGCTTGCGAATCATCCTCCTCTTGGTGCATGGGCAGTTTCAGTAATGCATAAGCTTCAGCAAAAATTGTTTGGAATGGATTTTAATATGAGTTTTCTTGAAGTGACTCCTTTTGAGGGGAGAGGGGAGAGACACCATGTGGTTTTGCAGTACTCAGTGGTAACCCTGTAAGGTGGGTAGGGAAAGCTATGCAGCTTATATGGTTTAAGGCATATACCTCACTGGCAGTGTTTGTGGAGGACAGTGGAGAAGGATCCTCACCTCAACCATTTCTAAATTATCTCTGTGAATACTAATTCTGCTTCAAGGACTGTGCTGGAACCGTAGCCGAAGTTACATTTCTTTGTTTGGGTTTTTTCCATATAGTCTATATTCAGCCAGTTCTAGCACTGGCTTTTTCCACGTGATATAAAGACACTGGCGATGAGACAGGGCCTGCTCCAGAAAATTTGATTCAAAACCAAAGAGAATTTGGGGGTAAGAAAACACCACAATAATAAAGATTAGTTAAACTGTATTTACCATTGTTTTGTTTGAGAAGTAGAATGTACCCATCTGGAAATAATTTGGAAAGAGGAACTGAGGAAGAAAGCTTTCCAAAACAGAGCAGAGCAGCACTTAGAATCCAAAAATTGCAAGAAGCTGACAAACATCCAGATTAATCACTGGAAGTATTATATTCCTTTTGCGCTTTACAAAATTAGCTTAAAAACTTACACTTGGTGATGGACAAATAGTTCCAGCAGTTAAATACGTATTGGAGCGATCCCTTGGGACAAGCATTTAATAAAGCCATGGTTATTATGACAGAACCCCCACACATATCTCATGCTAAATCTACCTTTGTTTTCAGGAGAGAAATCTGGGACAGAACAATTATATGAAATCATAAAATGGACCAGAGAAGAGTTACGTGCGTGTATATAGAGGGTTTGGGTTAGATTATCTCTGCACAGCTGTGTGTTGGAATCCTAGCAAATGAAGGAAACTGTCTACCTATAAGCATTCACATGCACACATTGGCACATGCAGAACAAATTTCCATTTGTATGGAGGCCATTTAACACCATTCCGGTAATGTAAAAGACATTAAGGAAAGTGGAATTTGGTATAAATGCCAACCAGGCCTCCTGTATCATGTTTAAAACTAGAAAGGTACCGCTGGTAGAGATAATCATAAGTGCATTGCTGCTTCGATGGTAGAAAACTCATTGTCAAATTATGAGGATGCCATTCAATAGTAAAAAATAATACTTCAAAAGCCACCTTGCACAGATGAAAATATTTCAAAATACCGGGTGGGGGAGGGGGGGAAGACCCAGTTACACATGTCAAAACACCTTGAAAATATTTGTCAATGCTAGCAGAAATGATTTCTTACCTTAGAAGCAGTATGTATCCGGGTGTGCCACCTATAGACAAAGTATATGAAGTGATTACCGATATTACTAGAAAATACAGAAACATTTTTGGACAGTCATTTCCTTTTTGACATGGTCCCACCACAGCTGAGGAGCTTTGTGAAGGAGATTCCAAGGTTCCCACACAACTGCAGTTAAAAAATACCTGGAAGACAGCAGACAAAAGTATATGATAACCTAAACATCAGAGAAGTGGATGTTCAGGCATTGCACATCATGGTTTTCTAGGTAGCTGAAAGTTTAAATCCAAACTGGAAAATATTTTTAAAAAGGAAAAGGCTTGTTTATTGAAGGAGAAATTTATAAAGAAAGTATCTATGGTTGATGATATTTAGTGGGTTTTTTTTAAACAGCTTTTGTAACTAACAGCGAAAAAAACACCCTCCTACATCTTCTGCTTGAGATTTCTGCTGGAAACAGCAATTGAGAAATTTTAAATGTGGGTGGAAGATTGCTAAAAAATCCTTAGGAGTTTAGGGCTGAAGAAGATGTGCCTTACTCAATTTTAATCCACTTAGTCTGACACAACTGGTTGTATAAAAAAAACCCTACAACATCACACATGGAAACAAAAGATTGTCTTACAGTGTTTTTCCCACTGCCGTTGGATGCCTGGCAGCCAGCGAGACAAGCAGAAATGTAGGTAACTCCATTTTCCCCACAGATGGGGTCCCAGTCATTCTTGGAACATGTGCAGCCCGAGTTGCACTCTGAAAAGAGGGCTTGCTCATGATCAGTCATCTGCTTAGTTCTGGAAAAAAGAGAAATTGCAATATATTTTCTAACAAATGTGGAAGAAATCATCAAATCATGGGTTATGAGCTCTGTCAGAAGCACCTGGCCAGACCTTCTGTCTGTAGTCTATTAGGATGTTGCCCCTTCACATTCACGCAGCAGTGTAAATTTTTATTTCTCTGTTATCAAAAGGTTTTCACAATATCACACGACCTACTGTGAGCTACTTTATTAAGAGAAACAGCTAACAATTTCTATTCATGCATTTTCTCATATTTTCTAAGATTTTAGTTATCTGATGCTTGGTGCAGTTTTAACAAAAGTAGGAAAAAAAGTTTCATTACTCCAGTGGCAAAGAGGAGAGTGAGTTACTCATGGGAAAGGGTCGCTGAAGAAGTTAGTGAAGAAATGATAAGGATGGGGCTCATCCAGACTGAAGGTCTGACACACTGTACCATGGCTATCTGCCAACTTCAGCTAGCTGCTGCTGAAGTCACCATCGGAGCAGGTCCTGGAACAGCTGTGGAGTTGGTACTGGAAACTCCTCCCCAAAAGTGAGATTTACAGAGTAGTATCATCTAGTCTCAGGTGTACCTCACAGTTAACATCATGGCTATCTCATGGTTAATCCATGAACACTGAAGTTTTGGGTTCAGAGGCTATTAAATGCCATGGATCGTTCAGCAGCACACAGAGGCAAGGAACAATTAATTGAATCTCACCCCTGCTACTGAGCTCCCCACATATCCAGAAATCTCTAGGCTCAAAGGATGGGTCCCATGGCAATAATAATTAAAAAGTAATCAGAAAAAATAATCTGCACTTGTGGCATAAACCCCTCTGGGCTGAAGGCAACAATCATGAAAAGGTTCTGACATAATGCCTGCTGGAATAGACGGAGCGGTTTCCACCTCTTTGAATCAAATTTCTGGGAAGCATATTTAGGTCAGTCATTCTCTTTTCAACAATACATACTTTGTGGAATGAAATGAGGAACGAGTTTGGTTTGCCACAGCACTTTATGCTGAGGTGTGCCCTTCCCAGCATACCCGTGGTACGACACGGTCAGTCCAGCCACATCCGAGTTCTCACAGCCCATCGCAAATAATGAGAGGAGCAAAAGGTAACCAAAGAAAGATGATGCCAGGGAGAGTTTTGCGGCCCCTAAAACATTGATTCGGAATTTTTTCATCATCAGTCCTCCAGAGAATATGCCAAAGGCCACAGCAGGAATGTTGATAAGACCTGAAATCAAACAGAAAAATCTGTACTAACAAAAACTCCAATTCAATGGACTATCCTCCTCAGTCCCCAAACCAGCAGCAACAATAAGACAAAGCAACAAAATAGGAAAGATCTTCAGTCAGGGCATTTTAATTGTCTAGAATTGGATTGTTCCTACAAAGGTGCTGGGACTGCTTTAAAAACTTGCCTCCACGGAAATGTTCCTTTACTCGTTCTTTGACAGAGAGATTATGTATAAGGTTTAGATAATGATCTTCCAATTTCTTAAGCTAGGTGGTTTTCTCCACTGTTAGTTTGTTAGTGGAGGGATCATTGTAATGTTAATTCAAATACTTTTAGTGTTCTTTCTCACAAGAGCTGCTCTGGGCAGTGAGAAGTTACCTGGGGCATCGTGTTGCTCAGGGCAGCCAAGACAGCCGCAGTCCCACTGCCCTGTTTGGGGCTTTGCTATGGACCTTCCCGGAGCCCTTCACACATACTGCCACAGTGGGAGCAACAGGGGCCACTCCCTGGGGCTGCCTCACTCCGGCTTTCAGGGCAGGTCCTCTCCTTCCCTTTTCCACTGATGGGAGGAGGCTGAACCACTCACTCCTAGAGGACAGTTCAGTTTTACCTATAGCGTTATGAAATTTGGACCAAAACCTGCTTTTTCTATTGTGATTCAGCCATGAAACCGATAATGTCCTGGAAAAGTCTCCGAGAGGGAGAAAGCCAGTAGTATGTCATTGCCTCCGTGCCCAGGACAGTTAGGGAATTTCTCTGGTTTTGGTTGTTGAAATACTCCATTAAATGAGTGTTGCAACAGCAGAAAGACAAGTATACTCATTGGGCTCTCTTGTGTCAGGCTTCAGGCTGTCAAGCGGAAGAGCACTGAAGGAAACGTAAAATTGGGTGACATTGATCCTTTCCTGGACAGCTTTGCTCAGAGCAGTGCCCATAGTGACAGACATGGACAAGACAACCAAAAATGATCTTGTTCAGTACACACAAAGAAGATGTAGATAGAGACCACCGTAAATGATACCACACAGTCAAGCAAGGTGCACTTTGCAGGATTTCATTGTTACTGAAAATGATTTTCCAGCTTTACCAGCCACTTCCAGCGCACTAAATTCTCCCCTCACACAGGGCTGTGTGTGCAATTTGCAGCTTTTAATTCATGCTGACACCGAGTGATGCTGAGCAGAGCAAGCATACCAAACACAAGCAAGTGCCAAAACATACATGCATTCATATAGCAGATGAAGTTCAGAGGACTGGAGGTATTATAGCATGATTTCAAATGACCTGGTATAGAACACCGGTTGAAAACATTAGAGTCTAATCTGCCTGCACTCTGATCCCTTAAATTTCTGGCTCAAGTCAGTGTTTGATCCACCTGTACACATGGAAAAAAAATCAGTGCTTAGAAGAGATGCTAGTAGGCACGTCTGATGTTAGGAAAAGCCTTATTCTATCTAGCAAACGCAGGAGTCAGTATCCCAGCTGAGTAACGAGCCCAGTTCCGTTAATAACAACATTCAGGAAGCTTCACTGGGGCAGCATTTTTCACTCTGCCCATACATGAAAGTTGTACTTCAGGGAATTTAGAAGCAGCATCCAAAATGTAGCATATGTAAGTTAAGAGTCGCTATGTAACAGGTTTTCCTGTTCTCTTTTGCTTGAAGAGGGGGCTAGCGTTTGAACCAGGAGCGGTGGGATGCATCAGGGAGTACTCACACTCTGCCTGCCCAGTCCTGTGCACCCTGCTGCTCATGCCTTTGTCTCATGGCCTTACAGGTAACTCCACTGCTTGACACTGGCATCATGGGGGGGAGGCAGGCAAAGTGTGTATATACATCAGGAAAATCATACAGACACAGTAGGAGCCATTATACTTTCTCACGCATTCCTTGGCTTGTGACTACTGAAAAATACCTTGTTACAGCTTCCAGCTGATTTTTTTATAAAGTGCTTTAAATTGCTCTGACAATTCTACTATTTATCAGGGAGATTGTGATAGTTTTTTGTTTGTTTTTTGTTTGTTTTGGTTTGTTTTTTTTGTTTTTGTTTGTTTTTAAAGTAGGAATAGGAAAAGAGGTAGGGAAAGGGAAATAGACAGAGTTAGTTCTAGTCAGCCCTCAGCTTTCCTAGCAAGGGTGTATTTGGAGAAGAAGGAAAAGGAGGAAGGAAAACCACCTTATTGCAGGGATAGCCACTCAGCCAGGATCCTTCCCTAGCCAAGCCATTGCACGTTTTCTGTTGTATATAGTCCCTATGCCTTGTGAAATCAGATGGATCTTAATCCTCACTCAGTTTCCACATACCTGAAAGCTTAGCTCCAAAAATCTGTAAATACAATGAGAAGTACTGTACTGAATGTAGGGATTGTTTTCTGGACTTTCTCTGGCCATTGACCATGCTTGAAGATTTCTCCTTGCTTTGAGGAGGTTTGTGCCAGGAAATTCCAGCTTCTATCTTTAAGGAATTAACATAGCACAATGGATCAATACAGCTTTTCTGCATATATATACCTCTGTTGCTGTGCAACTAATGCTGCTCTGAAACAAGGCAGTTCCCTCTATATTGGATAGATGTAAACCTCTTTGCTGTGTAATGCTATTGAATCCTGGGATCTCAGGGACTGAACCCAAGCCTGCATGTAGGTTCAGCAACTGGGCAGCAGCATTCACAACCTTGAAGACATCTCCAGAAATGGCCACCTTGGTACCCAAAGGCAGAAGCAGCATCTCTCTCTACCTCATGCTATATGGAAGGGCTTGGGAGACTAACTTCACAACAGAAAAAGGTTCTTAGGTAAAGTTAGGACAGAAATACCTATTTGTCCTTCACCAACATCACACTGAGATAATGTTAGGTTTTTAATGCATGTATTGTGTGATCACTGATATGACTTTGACTTCCTTTTATTTAACACCAACCTCTTCAGAAAGTAAGAAATCACTGGCAATATCACAGCTACTTTATGGTCAGTCCTTTAGCACTCACTGAGTTGATCTTCATTTCGTTGAAATAAATGGGAAGCCAGCAAGGGAACAGATCTGTCTGATGACAAATTTATGTAAAGTATTTTAAAATTAATTCTCTTTTCAATTATACTTTTGTGCTGTACATACATTATTTTTCAAATTTCCAGTAAAATGGGAAATAAGTTATCAAATCATGTAATCTTTCACAGTATGCCTTTGCATAGATAAACTCAGAGCTAACTAGTTCTAAAGCAGAAATGAAATAACTTACCTTCTATAAGCTACTACTTAAAGCCAGACAAGGAAGGAGAAGAAATAAATGTATCCTAAAAATTCCAGTTTTCCCTATATATATGTATACGTCACTCCCTAAATGTCAATTTTTAAGATATCAAGAAGCAGATATAACATTACCTATAACAAAATTAGTTTTTGAAGATGTTTGCCCATACTGTTGTTCAATATACTTTGGCTTATATGTCACCATGCCAATTAAAGAATTGAACTGAATAATACTTGCACACAAATACAGAATGTAAACCGGATTCCCAAAGAGGTTCTTCAGTGATGGCAAGAAGTCTGAAAGACAAAACAACAGAAATGACAACCAGGTCAGAGAGAGAATAACTGCTGTGAATAATGCTTTGCAACATGTTTGCACCTTCCAAAAAGGACTGCAGGACATTTCAGAAGGAATCCTTGAAGTTCCATGATGTCTTTAAGAGCTCTCCTAGTTTTGAAAGGGAGAACAGTGGAGCAAAATGCTAAGCATCAATTTCCCAGAAGAGCTATCTTGCTTTACATATCTTCTTTTGATCATAAACCAGGACTGATTTGCTTTTTATGTGTCCTCAACAGCCACAGCATCTTTTAGCTTTACTTGGGGGCAGAGAGTGCTCACCACAGCTGAGAGTGAGCACGGACATACTAAGTTACAGATTTAAATTCTGAGGGAAAATGCGCAGTCATTATTTGTGAATGAAAAATTTTGACAGTTTCATGATACTTGCTGGGCCACTAGCATAATTTTACAAATCTTACCTGGAGAAATTCTGCATGCAAGATCAGGTCCAAAGAACAATGAAAGAACCTTTTTGTGCATGCCAGTTAGGTGGAGAGTAATGCCTGAGGGAAAATAGTAATTCTGCAGCCATTAAAATATGGCTTCGGAAACTATAAAGTTTTAAAGTATAAAAAGGTAGTGATAGAAAGACTCAACACTCAGGAAAGAAATTCTAGTGACTTGCCTTTTGCCATCTCAGCAATCTTCACTTGTTGCTGATAGGATTTGTGTTGGTCCTTGTTATCCTCAGTGATGAACTTTGACTGCTCGGAAGAGGCACTGGAGTCTTTTCTCTTCTCTGGTTTCGGAAGATGCTTTGGCAGGAACCAGAAAGGGATGCTGGCCAGAATGCTAATCACACCTGCTATTAAGTAACCCAGCCACCATGCTCCCACCCACTGCACGTCCTTGTGAGTTATTGTTACACTGTCTGGAGAAAGTCAAAAAAAGGAGAAACAAATAAATGCTTTTCAAGAATATTTGCTGATAACAAGGAAGGTGATTTTGCAGGGCCTTTCTCCAGAAGAGTCCACCCCCACCTCATCTCATCAGGTTTACCTGTGCTGTGTGTCTCTATGGGTGTTACAGGAGCAATTGTGGGGAGGCAATAAGGACCTGCTGATTGCTGTGACCCAGCAGCAGCCTTCTCCTGACACCACAGGGTCCCCAACCGTGCCACTCACACATCTCCAGAGAAGCTGCAAGGCCCAGGACATGGGGTAATCCAGGTGACCATGCGCTTGCTCCCAGTCAGGCTGTTCTGCACGAAAGTGCCAGGGAAAAATGGGGTGGAAGGTGTTTCCTCAGGAGGAAGGGAATCAGGAGCCCTGGTACCCATTGCAAGACTGCTTTTCCAGGCAATGATCGTGTACTACAAAACACACACACGTAGCTCTTGGCAGGTCCTGCCTCCTCCTGCTGCCTGCTGTCTCCCTAGAGCCTCCTCACCAGGGCATCTCCTGGGGGGCACCAGCCACAGATCTTCTGGGACTGAGGAAGGGTCAGCCCTCCTACTTCCTCCATACCCATTCTTCTTGCTAGCCTTTTCTGCGTGGGGCATTGCATTACTGTCATCCCTTTCAGTTCATAAAATACCCGCTCTACCCTGCCAGCCCTTTATGCCTAGAAGATAACTAGATCGTTCTTTGCCTAAAATAGACGTTTTGAAGCCTGACTGAATTTTTAAAACCTGAGCTTTCTGACTTACCCAGATCTACAAAGCCAATGTCAACATAAAGTTTGGCACACAGGGATCCTAGAAGAAAGCCAAATATTGGCCCTATAATTGCAACTGTCTGTACGCAGCCTGCAATAGAAAACAGGGGACTGTTATGCTTTTGAGTTAAAAAGAGCACTGGTTCTTGCTGCACCTAACAGCAAAGTATGACATGTGATGGATAACAAGTGATATAGTCTTATATTTCAAGTGAATGTACAGAAGTCTTCAGACAATGAACACAGCAAAAAAACAGTGATACCAACGTTTTGAAGCCTCAGCACTATTGTTTATAATTCTATCTGATTCTGAAGGGAACGCTTTGAGCCCCTGCTAAAATTCTAAGTGCTTAAAAGAGTACATGTTTTTTATCACTTTCCAGAGGACTGAATGTGCACAGAGGCTCAGCAGTCCACATCCAGAAGAATTAGAAAGATTAGGGTAACAGCAGGAACCTAAGGTCAAATTCTTTCTTCAAATTAAGATAATGAAACTGTGCTGGTATAATTAAAGAGGAACTTGGTCCCTTGAGTTTACATGACTGTTAAATAAACTTTAATATTGGAAATTATGCAAACAAAACAATCAGGGCAAGTTAATTCAGTAATGCTCATTCCATTATTCAGAGTGACTTAGTTTTCTCTGGGGAAAAATCCATTAGGAAAAAAATATTATTTTACCAATGTATAAAGCAGCATTCTCTTCCATGGCATAATCATCAATGTATGTAATTCCCAGAGGCTGGATAGGAGTTTCACCTATTCCACGCAAAAGATTTCCCAGTAAAACATAGATCCACATGGAAGAGCCTGCTTCTTTTTCACATCCTGGGTACATCACAGAAGAGACAAGAATGATGTTGTTTTCATAACCATTTGACACTGAATGCACAGGACTTATAAAACACTTCTGATGTGGGAAAAATGTCACAGTATGAAAACCGTGAAAAATGTTTCTTTTGGGATGGCAATTTTAATCCAATCAGCTTGAGGTGCACACAGGTTTAGCATGAACTGATTCAGTCAACCATACTAGGAGTTGGCCAGTTTTATAAATTTGTCATCACATCCCCTTTTAGAAATGTTTTTCAATTCCTTGTAACCAAATCTGCGATCTCCTAACAGAAAGATTTGGGACACATTCATGATGGTGAGCACTACCAGCCCCATCTAATCTACAGGTATGAGATTGCAACTATATACATTTTGTGACATATAGGTGGCTTGATTTGCTCATCCACAGCTTATTCATGGCTGGGCATCAGGGAAGAAGGTACTTTGCCCACAAGGAGCTCAATGCACCCAGAGAAGACACAGCTTTGTGGTGTGCAAAACAGGGTCAGTGGGCAGGCAGAGAAAAAAGAAGCGGGGTCTGCAGGCTGGGAGACACAATTGGTTCTTTCCAGTGGAGTGAGGACCTAAAGGCACGTTTCCCGCCAGAGGGAAGACCATGACTTTTCAAGGTCCTCATGGGAGGTTGGGGTTTTTGCAAGCCATAAACCTGCAGAAAGCTGCTGGAGGAGACAGCAAGGCTGGAGGAAAGGCTGCAGCCTGAAAAAAACTCTTGGCAGTGGGCAGTGGCAGTTATGTATTTATTTTTAATAGATTTCCCTCAACCAGTAGATCTGGCTATTCCGTGTGAAAGATTAATCTGTTTCCCATTTAATTTTTTTTCATTCTAATAAACTATTGCATGAGAATTTGGGAGCGTTTGATGTATTTCTTTATCCTTAGCACAATATTTAACATATAACATTCTCACCTGCGTTTATTTTTGCTTGAGATTTTTCCAAGGCTGAGAGTGGAGTTTGGCTTTTATCCTGCAGACATGGAGAGATGCTAGCAGTCGAATTGATGGTAGAAGGGAATCTTTCATACCTATATCTGTTTATAAACCAAAGTTGTCTTTTACTGTCCCAACTTACAAGAAATAGCAATCTAATCTGTTATGACCATGGGATATAGGCCCATAGCACTTCAAGGCAAATTTCATCTGCATCCAGTGTTGCCAATGATGGTTTACAAGGGATAAATGGAAATGTTTTTTACTGCAGTTTATACTCCCTGCTTATACACAGTGCTGCATTTCAGTTTAACAGGCACTTGGCTCTGCTATGACACATGAATCTGTACTAAAAGATTATCAGATAGTGAGTGTATCCTCCAGCTTGTGTTTGATACTCAGATTGTCTTCCTAAGTTTATCCTAAGATGAATCTTCATCACTGAAGCTTCAGCAATTCTTAAATTGTGTCAAAATGTGGTTGTTCAGAATCACAGACTAATAGAACAATAAGTTGATCACCACTGAGAATAGCATATATGTTAATTTATTTGCTGTACAGTAATAAGCCTTTTCACAAAAAATACTGAATTGAGTAACCACATCCACATATGCCTATTTCTGTGGGTATCTTCACAATCAATACCTACATATTTTAGTGAGGTAACATTCAGTGTGCATAGCCTAGTTGGAAAATACCAATCACTTTACACTTACCGTCCCATGAAGAACTGGGGCATTGCAATTAGGAATGTTCCAACTGACATAATTAAGCAGCCTGCTCCAATTATTCTTGGCCTGTGAAGCTTCGCTCCAAAGTAGCTTACAACAATTATGATTAGGAGGTTCCCTTTGAGAGTACAAAAGGAAAACTGAGTTTTATGGCTTGCTGATAAGAGATCCCCTAAAACAACAATTCCTGGTGTGTGATATAGGCAGCGATTTCAGGGGTAGAGGGTTGATTATGTGGGATTGGTGTTTCTCCCTGTTTTGAGGCATTCTTAGAGGAGCCCAATGCCTTCCATGATAGGAAAACCATAAACTTTTGGATAAGCAGCTGGAGAAGAGGAGGAGGACTGTGCCAGCTGAAGAGAACAAATATCCAGGAAAATAAGAAAAGAGGGAATAAACCAGAGCTTTATACGTTTAGGCTAAAATTTCATTCCCATGAATACCACAGTTTACTGAGCAGCCACCAGGTAAATTCAGTGATCTGAAATCATAAGAGACAGTTTCATGCTGGAAACCTTAGTGCAAGAGGGAAGGGGATGGACTGAACAATGAATGTAGGATACAGTTAGAGGTTTGTACTCTTGCTGCCTAATAAATCACAAAGGGCAAACACTTAAGGGGGGGATGGGTTGCTGATAAAAGGAGAGAGAAAGTGGAAATCTGTGTAGAATAAATTCTCATTCAAAAATCAAAATTTCTATTATTATTAATTAGCCAGACACTAAGCTTATGACATATTTAGGATTCTGTTTAATCTCTTGTATTAGCAACCCTATCCTATCCAATGTAATCATACTGACCATCATGCTGATTTTTGCGAGGTGAATCTTGCTCAGTTTTAATGGTTCAAGGAGATTCATACAATCATTTTTTACAACAAATTGTATCACTTTTTTTTTTAAAACAAAAGTGGGTTTCCACAGCACATACCAATTTCAAAACTGCCATCAATAACGCCAACCAAAGAGGAAGGGATATCAAATCTTCTTTCTATTTGCGTGATAGTACTTTTTAGATAACTTCCTGACAGTGCTTTAGCAAAATAAACAAAAGACAATGCACCGAGAAATATCTGTGAAAGAAATTGACAGTGATTAGAATCAGGCAGTACAGAAGGCTTTACTTTATGGATTATTGTTAAAAATATATATATATTCCCACCTTTTCTTTTCCCAAATAACCAAACCACATCAATATCTCTCCTACTTTTTATGAAATGCTAGATTGCAGATTTGTCCAATTTTTATGAGCAATACTCATATAAACTGAGCTTGCTAGCAGCCATTGCTAATTTTATGTAGATGCCAAAGTTACTGATGCTTTGAAGGACAGACACATATATCACCTTCCTAATCTCTCTAAGGAGTGGGTATCTTACAAAATAAGAAAAAGAGTAAATGTTAAGTGTGGCTTGGTGGAGAGGTGGGTTATCTGGGCATTTTTTAACATAGACTTTTGCAATTTGCTGGGTTTTAGAGTCCTGTACTAGTAAGCTGTTCCCACTGAAGCCCAGGTTGGCCAGGAGAGAGAAGTCTCTGCCGCCTGTTACATGGCTTCATGAGTTGAAACAGTGACCTGCCAGGCAATTCTCTTCTAGGCTTGTCCTTTCCCCCCCCCGCCCCAGACCTCTTGCAAGCTCTAATACATACGTATTCTTTTGAGTGCACACTGCATTTTTCTGTGGGACAACCTTCTCTTATCCTTTTGTTTCGCAGAGATCGTTGTTTTCTCTTAGTTACCACTGTATCTGATTTAGTATGTTAGCCTGTATTAGGAGCAGACTTTGGAAATTAAACTCTCACCCCCTTCATTGTGCTTCGGTACATGCTGCAAATGTGCAGACCGAATCCCTTTTAAACTGGAAGATGTGTTCCAGAAGGGCATTACATTCACTTCAACAACCAGTGGCTCTTCAGTCTCTGAGACAAGACTAGAGCGGGTCTGAAGTAACTCCCCACCTTGAAATATGTACAATGGGAGAGCAGGGTCCTTAGCACCAGCTGTTTTGCTCTTGCAGAGCTCTCACCTGATTTTGCCTTCATGCAATGCAGCCTTACTAAGTTTACAAGCTCCAGGGATACTCACACCCCATGTATTTGGTCATGGAAACCACAACATTGCTTTCTACTTTCAGATATAGGTTGTGTTGACTGAAAATACAGGGATGATCTTTGTAAAATGTGTTAAACACTCCCCCCCACCCACACACTTTCCTGACCCCCAGACTAGAAATTAAAAGACACACTAATGTTTCATGTAGCGAAAGATTTAGACCCTTGTCCTACTCCTCAGGCCTGCTCTGTGAGCAATTATGCTTCCAGTAAGCAAGTGCTCTGAAGTGATCTACTCACCTCCAATGCAATACTCTTTACATCATCTCATTTGACAAGGCACATTGGTAATAACACTGCCATCACTGTTGAACGCAAATTCTTGTGTTATGGTTAAAATGTATGTCTGTGCCACATTCAACACACTTTAGCCAGCTGGTTATTCCTCCTTCAGAAACACTTGTGGGTAAATAAGCAGTATCTGGCTGATCTTTCCTGCAGCGAGGGCTCTCAAAGAGCTCTCTAGTAAAAATATTTCCATTATATTTTACATTTTTCTCTGTGTTTATGCCCTTGGATTTTAAATAGCAATGTGAAAGCAAACATGGCTTTTCATAGGAAAATCATATTAGAACTTCAAAACGATTCTGTCTCTTCTTGGCACAAGTTTTTCTACTGGGTTTTCAGCTCTCCCAGAAGGAGATTGCGTGCAACAGTGGAAAAATGCTCCCAATTTAGAGCTGGGACAGGAAGGTGCACATGATTCTGCATTCTTCTGTGGTTTGTCAGTGACTGTAAGTAAATATTTCACCACATCTTTCTGGTTAATACAAGAAATTTTAACATATGGAAAGGCTGATAATTGGCAAAACCAACCTTTGAAATCTGCATATAGTTTTGGTAACACATTAGGCAAATCCAGATCTGAAGCAGACTTTTTGTGACTTAGAAATGTCTTTTATAATTTCATACGGACTCAGCAAGACATAGTCAGAACTGAAAAATGGATAGTTCACCACAAAAAGGAGTTTTATAAGTTCCTACTGGAATAGGATAATCATATCAGTTTGGGTTCCCAGAAGACAAATTTTTTGAACACAAGGAAACTGAGCTGAAATATTGCTTTTCTATTTTTGGAGCTAATAAGCTGATTCCTGACTGGCTAATCTGTGACTGAAGGTTTATTCAATGAGTGAATCGGATTATTGTTGCGGCAAATGGAGGAACAATGATAGAATTACTATTATGATACTAATTAAACTAATATCACTCATCTTCTATTTTCTATTTCAAAACAGGACCCAATTCCGAGCCTTTACAGGCTCAGGAAAAAATCAAGGAGAATATTTAGGAATCAAAGTATTTTTATAGCAGTCATCAGACTCAATTAATCTTAAAATATCTTAACTGCTTTGCTTCAGATCAACTATAGCTGAGGTCGTTGACTGTATTGGGGGCTGGATTAGTA
This sequence comes from Falco naumanni, assembly GCF_017639655.2. NCBI lineage: Eukaryota > Metazoa > Chordata > Aves > Falconiformes > Falconidae > Falco > Falco naumanni. The sequence continues at coordinate 19,736,236 of NC_054058.1, forward strand.
CCTGAAAATAGATGAGAGAGAGAGAGAGCACACACGTACCACAGAAATAAAGTCTGTGCAAGACAAAAAGAAATGGACAAGGCCAAAGATTGATTTTCCATATAACTCGAATCATCTCACCATTGTGATCTATTGAGATCTCACACAGGAGAGTGTCGGCATTTTACAGCCTGGCCTTGGAAAGCAGAGGGAGACAGCAGGCAAAGCATCACGCTGCCTCCTGTACCCCAGTTTCCCATACAGGGAGGAATGGTCCCCCGAGGTGCAGCGGTCCTAACTGTCAGGTGGGTCCAGTTACATTACAGGGCTTAAAGCAGGAAGCAGGGAGCTTCCATTGCCTCAAGGAAGTACTTCTCATGGGTGAGACAAATGCAGATACAGTGATGATATTTCAGCAGTTTCGTTTCAAAGTCATCTCATGCAGAACTCTCTCAAATCAGGAATATTACAATAATACCTTATATAACACTCAAAACATGAGGACCACAATACAAATATTATTTTTCAGAGCCCAGAAGACTACCATGGCTACAGTCTTAAAAAAGCAGTCTGTACTGACAGCTGCCTGTGGTATCGTGTGCCGATACCCTGTTCATAACCTCAGGAAGTTGCAGTAAAGAGGATACAGCAACCTTTCAGGATGACCCTTGAAGATCTCGTAATGCGCAAGCCTCAGCCAACATGTTCTATTTAAACACTGTCAAATGTCAGGCAAATACAGATCTAAAGCAGACTTTTTTTGTGACTTAGAAATATTTTTAGTGCTTTCATAATGACTCAGCAAGACACAATCAGAACTGAAAAAGGGATAGCTCACCAAAAAAAGCTGTTTTCTAAGTCCCTACTGGAATATTCAAATCCTCATACTCTACCTTTATACCTCCACAACATGACTGTTTTTCCTTGGATGCAGAAGATTCAGATTTGAATGAAGATCGGTCAACAGGCAGGACTGTGTTGTTAGAGAAAAACTGAGCATTTTCTTTTGATGAAACCTCCATGACGGTGTATCCCCTGTCTCTAAACCAGAAAACATGGAGAACATTTTAAAAGGCCATCCTATTAGCTCAGCCTCAAAAGCTCGTCATGTGACAGCAACACCCCACTGTACTGTTTCCCCTACAACAGCAATTATCAAACTTTACAACAGAATCTGACCAGTGCACTGGATGTTTAATTACAGAATTTTGCAATCCACTTGCCTATACTAATGAAGATTAAATCATACTGAGCAAACAGTCATCATCTTCATTCTCTAGCTGTCATCAATGTGATTTCACTGAACATTTCAGCAAGCATTACTGGCAGCCTAAATGAGGCTTGTTAACATTTTAAACAACATTGCTGGAGCCTATATGTAAGCTCATGTTTCTAGTAGTGACCATGTCTGCAGAGATTTCTCAGAGCTGATCTCTGAATTTCCCATGTATCTGGGACATTAAGTAATTAGATCAAAGGAGATCTAGCCTCGTTAATGAGGGACTTGAATTGTTTCAGATTGAAACATTAGCTCTAATCGCCTGATGTTAGCTAATGAGTTACACAAGAATAAAGAGGTTTAGTTCCCTTTACCATTTTACATAGAGCCTTAGGGCTCAGTGGTCAATTGTTACAAGAAAAATGTGAATTTGTTTCTTTGCAGGTAAATACAAAGAAGTAAAGAAAACCTAAATACTGCACTTCGAGAACAAAAGATATCAGTAATTCTTAAGTCTCTACTTACATACTGCAGTACTTTGTTCTTAATTTCAATCTCTAAATCAGATCTGAAAATATTTATAAAATCAGCTTCTAAGTTCACTTTTAAGCAGCACTATGTTTTATAGAACTGCTGACTGAAAATACAAATAAAAGTTCCTATTCGTTTATGCTTGTCTAAAGACACAGATCTTACATAAGTAAAAAATATGTATGGTTTTATGTATATGTATATATACATGTACATGTATGTGTTTCCATGGCTTCTCAAGGGTCTGTGCAGTAGGTACTTGTGTTTCCAAAAACATAGGTGAAAATAACATAAATATACCTAGATGTTAAGATTTGCTCATACAAATAATTGCCTATGCTTTGTTCATATGTGGACAAGGCAAAAAGACCGTGGCTGTGGTACCAACATTTTCATCGAGATCTTGTCATCCCATCAGATGAAATAAGAGCTACTGACTACATATAAGAGAAATGTTTGCATTTGATACTGCCCTGACAGAGACTCAGTCAACACTAATGTGTATACAGATACTTTTTTTAAACAACAATACAAAAGTAAGAATGGTTTGTATTTGCTGCAGAAAACTTCTAACCTATTCCTGCTCTGCTTCTGACTTTCTTGCAATCTTGGGAAAAGTCACATTGTCTCTCTGTGCCCCAGTTATGAACTTGTACAATGGGGAATGACAGCATGTACCTCACAGCACTCATGTGAGCATAAATTATTTCGAACTTTTGAGCATGAGCATGACACTTACATAAGGTACGTTGCCACATGAGCACATCAAATAGCATTTAGCTTAAGGTTTGAAATGCTCTGCATATTACTACTACAAGAACCTTGGAATGAAAAATAAATATTGGAAAAGGAAAACATCTGAAACACAGCTAAGTAAATTGTCCTTATCTCTGAGCAAAGAAACACCCAACTAGAGAAGGCCCAGCAGAGGAGCAGGAGACCTGTGCAGTCTCCTCCACTGCACCCCATATGTAGGGTTGATCAAAAACCAAAATCAAAACCAAAATCATAAAAAAAAAAAAAGACAAAAAATACCATGGAGGTGCAGGGGTGGAATATGACACAATGATGCTTGACAGCAGCATACAAATTTATGCCACACTGAATTCATGCAATTCTCAAATGGACAGCAGATCTTAAACACAACTTACGCTCAGCAGTATAAAACATTATTACAGTATAAAAATTATTAATATCTATTATCTGACTCTGGACGTCAAGTGGAAGAGTGCTAGAAAGGACTGTTAGCCATACAGGTTTTACAGGCTTTAATTGTTGTCTTGACCTATGTCATGACTTTAAGGAGGTCAGTAATTTTCAGGCCAGAAGCAACCTGCAACCATAGATCTCAGAGCATCAGTGTGGTTGCCCTGACAATGCCTCTGAGGGAAACTCAAGACAGCAGAGCAGTGTGCCCAGTGGTACCATAGCCCACTGCAATATTAGCTTTAATCTTTCCTCTTTCGTGCAAAAAGCATAAATATGAGTGTTTCACTCTGATCACAAACTTGCCCTATGCTACCCCAAACTTTTTGCTGCCATTGGAGTGTTTGTGATACACTGCCAACTGCACTGGAAGGTCAGAGACAGCTCTGGTTTTGTCCAAGCAGATACCTGGCTGGCGAGGATAATTCCTGACTTTGGTGTAGTGGCAGCCTTCAGTTTTTGCTATATCTTGGATACAATATTTCTCCAGTGCCATGAAACACGAGGACAAGACAGCTTGTGTCAGCAATTCTTTCCCAGATGTGGCAGAAATGCCAGCAAAATGTAGTCATAAAAATCATAGAATCATTTATGTTGGAAAAGGCCTTTAAGATCATTGAGTCCAACCATTAACCCAGTACAGCTAAGGCCACCACTGTGTCCCTAAGCACCACATCTACATGCTTTTTAACTACCTCCAGGGATGGTGACTTAACCACTACCCTGGGCAGCCTGTTCCAATGTTTGAGCACCCTTTTGATGAGGAATTTTTCCCTAATATCTGATCTAAACATCCCCTGGCCCAACTCGAGGCCATTTCCTCTTGTCCTGTCGCTAGTTACTTGGGAGAAGAGACTGACAGCCACCGCGCTACAACCTCCTTTCAGGTAGCTGTAGAGAGTTATAAAGTCTCCCCTGAGCCTCCTCCTCTCCAGGCTAAACACCCTCAGTCCCCTCCGCCGCCTATCCTAAGACTTGTGCTCCAGATCCTTCACCAGCTTTGTTGCCCTTCTGTGGACACGCTCCAGACACAATGTCTTTCTTGCAGTCGGTGGCCCAAAACTGGTATTTGAGGTGCAGCCTCACCAGTGCCAAGTACAGGGAGACAATAATTTCCCTGCTCCTTCTGGCCACGGTTTCTGGTACAAGCCAGGATGCTGTTGGCTTTTTGGCCACCTGAGCACACTACTGGCTCATATTCAGCTGGCTGTTGACCAAAACCCCTGGTCCTTTTCTGCTTGGCAGCTTTCCAGATGCTTTTCCCCAAGCCTGTAGTGTTGCCTGGGGTTGCTGTGACTCAAATGCAGGGTGCAGGACCTGGCAATTATCTTTGTTGATCCTCATACAGTTGGCCTCATCCTATCAGTCCAGGCTGTCCAGATACACCTCTGTAGAGCCTTCCTACACTCAAACAGATCAACACTTCCCCCTACCCCCAAACCCCCAAATAGTGTAATTTGCAAACTTACTGAGACTGTACTTGATCCCTTCATCCAGATCATTGATAAAGATTTTAATAAAGATATTAAACAGAACTGGCCACAGTACTGAGCCCTGGGGAATGCCACTTGTAACCAGCTGCCAACTGGATTTATCTCCTTTCACCACAACTCTTTGGGCTCAGCCATATAGCCAGTTTTTTACCCAGTGTAGAGTACACCCATCCCAGCCATGAGCAGCTAGTTTCTCCAGAAGAATGTTGTGGGAGGTGGCGTCCAAGGTTTTACTAAAGTCTAGGTAGACATCATCCACAGCCTTTCCCTGAGCCTGCTTAGGCAGGTCACCTTGTCATAGAAGGAGATCAGGTTTCTCAAGCAGGACCTGCCTTCCATAAACCCATGCTGGCTGGGTCCGATTCCCCAGTTGTCCTGCTGGTGCTGCATGATGGCACTCAGGGTGATCTGCTCCATAACCTTCCCTGGCACCAAGGTCAGGCTGACATGCGTGTGGTTCCCCAGATCCTCCTTCCGGCCCTTCTTGTAGGTGGGCACTGCAGTGGGTAACCTCCAGTCCTCTGGATCTCTCCAGTTAGCCAGTTAGCTCCCTCAGTGCCCTTGGGTGGTTCCTATCTGGCCCCATAGGCTTGTGTGTACCTAAGGGTATAGCAGGTGGCTAACCATTTCCCCTTGGATTATGGGGGCGTCAGTCTGCTCCCCATTTCTGCCTTCCAGCTCTGGGGGCTGGGTATTTGGAGAACAACTGGTCTTACCATTAAAGTCTGAGGCAAGGCATGAAGTAACTCAGCCTTTGTCACTGTGTTTCTCCCCGCATTCAATAAAGGATGGAGGCTCTCCTTAGCCCTCCTTTTGCTGATAATGTATATATAGAAACATCTTTTATTGCCTTTTATGGCAGTAGGCAGACTGAATTCTAGTGGGGCTTTGACCCTTCTAATCTTCTCCCTGCATGACCTCACGACATCCTTGTAGTCCTGAGTTGCCTGCTCCTCCTTCCATAGGCCATAAACTCTCCTTTTTGCCCTGAGCCCCAGCCGCAGCCCCGCTCAGCCAGGCCGGCCGCCTGCCCCGCTGGCTCACCCTTCGGCACATGTTTGTAAACAGCACGTTTGTAAACAGCAGGTCCAGTGGGGCATCTTCCTGAGCTGGCTCACTGGCCAGCTGTGTCGGGAAGTTATCCTACACCCATGCCAGGAACCTCCCAGACTGTTTCCTCTCTGCTGTATTGTATTTCCAGCAGACACGTGATAAGCTGAAGTCCCCCATGAGAACAAGGGCTAGCGACTGGGAAGCTTCTCCCAGCTGTTTATAGCATATGTTGTCTCCCTCTTCATCCTGTCTGGGTGGGCTGTAACAGACTCCCACCATGATACCTGCCTTGTTGGCCTTCCCCCGATCCTTCCCCATAAACACGCAACTGTATTGTCACCATCATCAAGCTCTGGACAATCAGAACATTTCCCTAACATGCAGGGCTACCCCACTGCCTCTCCTTCCTTGCCTAACCCTCCTGAAGAGTCCATAGCCATCCACTGCAGCATTTCATTTGCGCATCATCACACCTGTGACAACTGAGTAAGTCAAGGTGGGTGACACTCTGCTGGAAGGACAGCTGCTGGCCATGCTCACATCTTCTCCCTGCCTCTTACTGGGGCTCACAGCTGGGGCTCCAACCCCTCCTTGTGTTCCTGGCTCCAGCTGGCCATGGTGCAGCAGCCCTCTCTGGTGGCTCTATTTTCTATCCCGCAAAAAGCATGCCTGATAACTCACCTGTGAGACAGCTTGGGCAGCAGCAGTGCTCACCCTCCCAATGACTGGCATGTGGGGCTATGCCTGCTGGTCAGGTCTAAGGATGAGTCAGTCCCTGAGCATGCATACGGTGGGCTGAAACACCGCCAGGCAGCTCCGAAGCACCCCTCCACCCATTCAAACTTCAGGCAATGAAAAAAAAATCCTTCCTCCCACTGGAAACTCCTCTGCTTTGCAGTAAGCCTCCTTAGGCATGCCTTGTGTGTTAGCCTGCAGGCGTAGGAGCTGCACTTGCTAGAATAGCTGGACGCAGTAGACCAGTACAGAGACTGTTAAGCCATGAACCCAGGTAAAGGATGTCTCCTCTGAAAGGTGACTCAACAAAGAGAAGAAAAGCCAAATCTTACCTGGCAGCAGGAATCCACAGAGATGGTGCCTACCAGTTTTTGTAGGTAAGCTGCCTCTATCGCTTGTGCATATCCATACATGCATGTACAGGCACTCGTCCCAGCTTAGAAGTGGGAAAAATTGGAGGGGAAAATCACGTCTCAGGAATTGTCCTCTCTAGGGATGGTACATGTTATACTGGAGAGAGAGAAAGGGAGAAGGGTGGGGGAACTTGTTTTGTCTCTTGTTTTGCCTGAGCACTTGGTATTTGTCTCCCCCACATCCTCCTCCCACACCTCCTCACTTTTTTCTTCCTTTCTCCCCTCCTATCAACTCCAGGACATTGGGTGCATGGGCAAAGCAAAGACACTGGGTGCCCTAGCTTGAAATCCTGAAGAGCATGTAAACCCTTCTGGGGGTATTTTTCTTTGTAAGTTGCTGTAAGTTTAATGGGGCACGTGACAAAGCTTTGTGGAGAGGAAAAAACCCCAAATCCTGACCTTCTTAATTGCTCATTCCCAGAAAGCAAAAGACTTCAAGGGGGAATGAATGGGGGGTGGGGGGCGTGGGGGGGGTGGGGGGGGTGGCGGGGGGGGGTAGGTAGGATGTAGAGTTAACAGGTGATCCACAGATCTTTCCCATCCAGAGCTTGGTCCTTCCTGCTATGCCCAGTAGTCCTGCTCCCCAAAAGCCTCAGGGCAAAGTCCCCATCAACATGGTGTAAAACCATAATGCAAACACTGACTAAAGGAGAGGACAGAATTGAACAGGAGAGTCAGTCAGGTCCTGTGCCACAATGAAAGGAAAATTTTGCAAACTTCATTCCCACTCTGTGTTTTTCCTGTCACAAGATCCTGGTTACTGAAACAGCAATTATTTACAGATTTGTGTAAAGGTGAAGAACATGACTAGTTCCCAGTGTAGTTGCTTGAGCAGACAGAGGCTATAAATCCTGTCTTCTAACCTGTGAGCTCTAATTATACTAACAGGGAAGGTATTAAAACTACAAATTCTTCTTCCTTTCCCTTTTTTGCTCTCTTCCGCTCTCTGCACCAGGATAAGCTCCCATGACAGCTAAAACCTCACTGACACGCAAAACTGTGCCATGCCAAATACAGTGCCTTGGAACAGGCTTCTGCTTTCCTAGGTTTAATACAAATTATTATCTGTTCCTTCATTATATCTCTATTTTGGTTTCTTAATGCAGCTGGAATTTTATTACACTGCATGTAATTCACATTTTGTACTTTAATGTGTCTTATATCCTTACTTGGCGGGTTTGGAAACTTGGAAATCTCTTTTCCCTTTTTCTAAGAGATATCAGGGTGCCTAATGGTCCACAGGAATTAGTGATTAGGAGAATTAGTCATTATGAGTTCTTTCAGCCTCTTTCAGAGAACTGCTTCCAGACTGCTTCCTTCAATTATTAGGAAAACTGAGTTTACACAATACGGGTTCTGTATTAGTTTTGCCTGACCTTTAATCTTCATTGCTGACCTTGTTTCCTTTGATGATTTCTTACACAGACTCCAGTTGTTCTGCCACTGGTAACCTTCATCACACTGTACCTTAAAATAGGTGAAGATCATGTTCAGAATCATAAATTCTTTATATAAATCCCTTTCACATACTCCTCCAAGACTCCATTATGTTACAAATCATATTGATGAACATGAGGGCATGGTCCTCTACCCTTATAGAAAAATACCTAAAGAATGGGTTTTTCTTTGCAGCTTAAGATGAAGCAATGCTTTGAAGAACAAGGCCCACAAGATTTAGTACAATCTCCTCATCTTTCCTGGATTTTTTGGTTCATTGTAAAACCTCAGCATCAGCTTTCTGTCACAGTTGGGCTTTTAATGCAATTTCTTTATAGAGCTTTCTCTGACTTCTTTACAGGTGTAGATAATATCTTAACTGGAACTTTATCAAAACCACGCTGGGGGAAGTATTTTCCATTACGGAATATATATATATATATATATATATATATATATATATATATATATATATATATGAAAATACACTTTCCAGAAGAGCATCACTATTCCTTTATGAGCTAATTATAGCAGTTCCTCAGAAACCGTCATATTTATGTCCTCTACAATACTTTTCCAAATGCTCAGAGCAAAGGAATACAAGATCCTCACTAAAACTCAGTAAGCTCATTGGGTTGAGAAGGAAGTCCCACCCAAGTAGGAATTTATTAGTCTCCCAGGCCTCCCAGGCCATGGATATTGCATAGAAGGTGATGCAGTACATTGCCTACTACAGTTTACTAACAAGAACTGAGACAGGGGAAACGAATTGCTAGACATTCCAATACAGGATGCGATGCTTCTTCTGTGTCACTTTTCAGTGCCTCCCACAGCAGAGCACTTCCCAAGAACAACTACACAAAACTCATTGGAAGCTTGCTAGACAATCAATCAGACAAGAAAGGTTTTGCTTTCCCATATTCCTAAAAGAAATTGCTTACTTACGTATACTTATTCTATTTTTGAAACAAAGCCTTTAAAGCAGCTACAGGACAAAGAACCAGACTAAGGCTTGTTCCTCAAGGTCTATGTTCTTTGTATTAGGTAGGAAATTAGAAGCCAGACCACCTTCATTTCTAAAGCACAGGGTTAAATTAATTAGATTTACAAAGTCTAGTCTAGCTATAGTGAATAGCTGTGGCAAGAATAATCCTGATTCATAGATGTATCAATACACTAACAAGGTTTGTGGGTCAGTCTTTAAATCATCCAACAACAGATCTCTGAGGGGTAGCTCCAGGGAACTGGCTGCTTCTTCTTCAAGCATATTTCATGAGCAAACAGTAACCTCATAAAGCCTCACCCCCCCTGCCCCCTGCCCCCTCCACCAGTGTTCAGAAGCATGAAACTTCGCCTTTGTAGAATACTTTTTTAAAAACAAACATATTCCAACAGACTTCTTTAAATCATAAAAGTTTGCTTGTAAAGATAAACTTACACTGAAATCTGAGTACACACATACCAGCTGCAAAGAAACATTTATTTTTATCTGATAGAAGGATAATAGTGACTTTGAAAAAACATAAAATGTATAAATGGGATTTTGATATACCATATCACCTTAAACTCTGAATTTACATGATTTCTATGGTGCAACAGAGAACACTTTCCCAAGCCTTAATACTGCGTTGCAAAGCAAAGCCACATAGAAACTCTTGTTAGAATGAGTCCTCAACTACTCAAATTGACACCTCGCCAAATGCTCCTTTATTATTTTATTTAGACTAGCACATAAATACTCCAAGCCTGAGCTGCTCTGCTGTGCCTGGCATGACTTACAGAAAAGGAGAGCCTGCCATGGCAGCAACTGCTTTGTGGCCCAGAGTTGTACTGCGATGATCTCCTAAACTCCTGGAGAGCTCAGCACAGGAGCTAAGATGCAGCAGACAAGGCTGAAAGAGTTCGCTAAATAGTAAGTAATATTTGCATTTGAAAAAGAGGAATTGAACTGTTGATGTTTGCTGAAGGTCATGAAGGAAGTTTGTGCAGAGCTCAGGAAAAACTCAGACAGATCCAGTTCTCCTGAATCCTTGTCCAGAGAGCTCAAGGCATCATGCCACTGTTGAGTCTGGAAATGCAGCTGCCAGAATAAAAGCAACTTAGAAAGCATGATGGCTTAGAAGCAGCTGTTTCTTTCAAGAAACATCTCTGAGTACTTAAATTTTAGTACAATTTAACTTCTATAATTTATGAAAAATTTAATTCTGCTAGCTGTGATTCTTGGGGAAATGTGTAGCTTGAAGTCAATGATAAGCAGACACAATGAAGACATTTACAGGTAACTAGAAAAGCAATCAAGCAATCCAGTTTCACCACCTATACAATTTTAATTGCTTTAGCTATGCTACTCTGTCGCTGTGGATTCATTATTTCTTGACATTAATTTTTTCTCTTCTTGCATGCCCATTCCACATCAAAGATCAAGAGAGAAATAATACACACCAGTTGTCAGAAGCACTCGGAGATTGCTGCGGCAATTTCAGGCTTCAGGATAGTACTCCTTGGCCCAACTAAGGACTTCCAGGTCTAGCTGCAAAGAACAGGCTTCTTACCAAAGAACAGCAAAAGCAACAGAAAACTGTTTTAATTATTTTTTGGACCTGGCTAACTTGTTATTGAGATATCCACAGGTCCTTCTGAGAAGTCCCATTACCCTGCTTATCAAATTATTCCTGCCATTCAGATTTTCAGGCCCTTTCATGAGACATCAGGAAGAAGAATTTTCAAAAATAGCAGTTTAGTAAATGCATTTACTACACCCTAACCATAGAACAGTTCTACATTTTCTGTGTCTGTTCTCCATGCTGGGAGGCTAAGGTAATGTACAGGAGCATGTTCAGTGGCTGTAGATTACCTTGAAAGCACTTGCAGAAGGTAATTGTTCAGGTAAAAGAGGTTTTCCATCCTGAATGATTAGTAAAAAAGCCCCAAATTATTGACCCAGACAAGTTTTGACTAGAATTTTCATGAGAAAAGAAGTAACATGTATATTTATATTGTACCACACTTTGCTAAGATCCCAGCCAGCCCTATGAAACCCACTTCTGAGGGTCTATAACAAGAAAGATTAATGAAAGATCCAGTGACATGACACATCTTTTCAGGGCAGGAAGCATTTGTAGCCACCGGAGCCTTGGGGAGAATTTTAACTTAGAAAAATGTAATAAGAGAAACTGGATTTTGTCCAGCCACTAGGGATTAATACCATTAATCTTAATAAAATCCCATAGCACTTTCTGTAATGCAGATAAGTTCTTTGAAGTAGGTTTAAACCCAAAGACCTTGGCTAGAAATGTGTAAAGAGAAGGTGTGAAGAATTTAACAGAAGAGTTTATTACACAGAAGGTGTTGAATTTGTAGAATATCATGCCTTTGGCAAGCACAGTAATAAACAACTGCCATATGCAAAGGATTGTGAAGTAATTTACCAGCACCAATAACAAAAGTCACTGTAAATGAAGCCATCATGCAGATCAAACAGGAACCTCTGCTTTGTATTTCCCAGCTGCAGACAAGCAGATGTTGAAGCAACCTTTTATCTGTATCAGACTTCCAAACCATTACAACTGCATCTATCCCAGATTATTTAGTGATTATAACTAGCAGTCTGGATTGGGTGTGACACAAGCCATCAAAAGCTTAGGTAGAACTTTATACTTGCACGTTTTCTCCAATGGGTCACAAATTAATGTGATGTTAGTATCACCCCTTGGCTGTGAAGCTGCGCAACAAAGTACCTGGCTTTGACAGTCTCCACCTCCACATGCCAGGTTTTTGGGATGTGGTTAAAAACCTCCCTCAGACTCTGTGGGATGCCTGCGTCAAGAGTTACAGGCCCCAGCAGTCAGGGCAGCACTTGGCAGTTCCACATCCGACTGTCAAATCAATTTGCGGTTCTACATCTACATGAATCACTGACGATATCCAGGGAGTCCATGGTGGCTTGAGGGATAACGTCGATTTCCATAGGATTTTAGTGAGATAATTGAAGAAACATTAAAGAAAGCATTGTTAAACATAATGCCAAGAGTTCTCCGAGATTTCTGTTTTTAGTGAAACATTTAAAGTGGTTTTAGGCAAGTGGATTTGCCTGGGCAATTGAGAGTAATTTGAACACCTGGAAAATGCAACATTTAATTGAGCTGCTACTTACTGCGTCATGGCCTCCTTTATGTTTTACCAGAACCCCAGGAGAGGCATGCTCATGTGTGGTCTCATTAGCAGATTGACTGCTGCTGTTCCGTGTTTTACTGCTCATCTCTTCCCATGGGAACCTCTTGGTGTTTGAAGAGCTCCACAGAGAGTTCGGCGATTTTCAAAGACAAGTGCATTCTTTACCTTTGTAGCCCCTTTTTGTGATGAGGAGTATTGAAGGAAAAGAGGTTTTCTTCACTACTCCAGTTGTATGCTTTTCAGTGGGTAGCTGTGAATCTTTGGATCAAATAATTCCACGCTATGGAATTAGTAAGTGGGACAGACCAGCTGCTGGCTTATAAGTATAACCGTACTTTGGTTTCATACTGGCAATGATCCCAAGCAATATCTTCTTAATCACTGCCTGCTGCAAATTTCCTTACATTTTTGCTATTCAGAATTTACGTCAGAGGATGAATAAACTAGTGGGACTTCAAAACTGGCAGCCAGATATGCAACTGATGCTTTTCCATATTTTGAAATCTGTTAATTTTTAAGTTATAGGAAAAGAGGCTTTGAATACACAGCTGATCCAGATAATTTGTTTGCAGCCATTTCAAGTGAGTTGGCTAAAGAGCTCTCCAGATCTTTCATGAAAGTAGGTAATAAAAGTTAAAAAATGGGGAAAATTTTTGACAGCTGTAAGGTACTTTTTAAAAAATCCTAAAGAGTGAGCAAAGAAAGTAGCTAGATGTCAACCCGGGCCCACATGACAGAGTGGCAAAATCTTTCACTGAAGAATGACGGTATACTTACCAATCAAATTGCATGAAAATTGATTTCACGTGCTGATGTCCCACTTTAATGGATTACTTCTGTGATTAATAAGGAAAACACTGTTAAGCTAATACATTTCATTTTCTCTGGAAGCATTAGTCACTCTGGATTACTACGGTTGAATAGTGCCACGTAATATAGACCACATTCAATCAGTATGGTCCATATTAATTGGATTGGAAAGTATACAGATGATGGATGTTGAAACACTCATCATCATTAAAGAAGGATGTTTATAATGAGGCCTTCCACAGATTGTCTGAGTCACACAGCATTTAACATGGAGTTTACTAGTGATCTAAAATAAAGTGCAGAATTCTGCTGGTAAATGCTGCAGGTAATCGGATACCAATAAACGTGAGCACGGGTCATTCACACATACCAACTGGGGCTGGCAGATAAAATGGTAATTCAATATATACCAGCTTTACTGGATTTGAATCATAGTTTGAAGAGCCTACAGGTCATTTGCAGTCTGGTGCTTAAATTGAAAGCTGGGCACTGAAAGCAAATTTGTTCAATAAAGGAAAAAAGAAACACTGCCAACAGGATACCACAGAATTATATTTATGTTGTACATTTGTCTTCACATTGCAACATCCACATTGTTCATTTTGTGACAAGTATTTCTAATAATTTTGAATACATATTTACTGTATAATACATTTTACCAAGAGGCACTTCCAGTAATTCTGGCAAAAAGGAGCTTCATTATAGTGTCTAACTTACAAAACAGTAAAAATAAATAATGTTTATCTAAAAGATTTTTTTTCCTGTACAGAATCTATTTTGTACAAAACATTTATCAGCCATTAACTAAATCACTTAACAAATACTTGTGAAGAGAATATATTAAGTATTGCTACATGTATCGAGTGCAAGATACTAGTGAATGGAAAAGAATTACTCTGTTTATGAAAATCACCTAAAAATACAAGGCCTTGTTCCTGAAGTGTTTAGAAAGGAGAAGCTTGATTACAACAATATTGACAATATATAAATATAAATTAACATATGTAGTACTTAGTGAAAAGAACACTGTGTTAAAAACTGGTGTGTACAAATCCTAAACAAGATGGCACTTTTCTGCGTTGCCACTTTGGCTGGCAGTTGTTTTTTAAAATATTGCTTCAAAGAATTATAAAGGTACACAAAACCCTTTTCAAATAGAGCCATATAAAATTACATTCCCCCACCCTTTCTCTCAGCTTCTGAAGTGAAAAAAATAAAGGAGGGATTAAATTTGAAGTACACAGATGATTTGAGGAAACATGCTACTACAGCTGAGTCTAAATGAGCATCTTAAAATAATTCTGTCTGAGGCACACTTCCCTGAGGTCCCAGGCCAGGAGTGAAACCTCACAGGATAGGATGCAAAGCGACCAAATTCCTCAGTGCTTGCTGAAGTAAAAAAACTTTGACTGGCATTTTGTGAATTTGAACATACAAAATCTGTATGATTTGGCCCCAAAATCTGGTGGGGGAGTCAAGTGCTTCAATTATATTGATGCATCCAAAATTTTCATTCAGAAAGGGTTTTGATCTTGCTTGATACATTTCCCAGTTACTTTCACCAAAATGGGATTTATTTTTTTTTTAAATTATATCTTGTATGCATAATACATACTTGCGTATTGTTACCCAGATGGCCAAAACGTACTGGAAAACAATTATTTTTGGAAGGTACTAGTTCCACAACTGGAGGCAAAGGTTACAAAATGTGTTTCTGTTGGAAAATGTCCCAGATGTTTTTCTATCAAAAGCACTAAAAAGAAAAAAAAACTGCCACCCATCAGTGAAAATATTAATTTGTTAAACAAACAGAAGCTACAGTATGAATCACATCTTTTTGAAAAGTGAACTTAAATTACTTTCCATCATGCAAACTTCTTATATCGATTACTCAAGAAAAGATGACTTTAGAAAATTAATGACCAAAAGTATACTGACATGGTTGAAATATTAAAAATATCATCAACACCACATAGCAGTTATTAACACTGTCTTTGATCTTTTAGGATACCATCCGCAGTAGTGTATTAAGGTTTACAAATATCTAAAAATGAAAATTTTGCATTCAAATACAGAATTTCATCATGTGTCAGAATCAGACAGGAATTTTGAAAAGGAAAGATAGCTTTAACAGACAACGGCCTTTCTACCTACAGTAGTATGTACACATGGCAGACCCCTACCTTTTTCTCTCTGATCAGATTACAGACCTTGTTTCCCTTCTTTTTATGAAAGCGTGGGTGCAAAACGACCAGGGTCATGAGAGAAGAAAAAACACCTCATCAACAACCCCCCCAAAACTCTTATCTCCTTTAAATAAATATTTAAAAGCAAAGAGCAATTGCTAACTCACATTAATTATTTGTTACTGTTCACTGTGGTAAAGGAAGACGGCATTGAAAACCAGAGCATCGAAGCCGCTGCCTTGGGGCTATCGCTGTGAGCAAACCATGGCGAGGTGGGTATGGAGTTGGACTGCATTACTCTAAGGTATTTCTCCAGCTACTTTGGCAACACCCCTCCGAAATTTGGCACTTACTCTTTACCTCCCACCTGTTCCTCCCCCCATGCCGTGCCACTGGGACTCCATGCCATTTGCAGGCCAATGGTGCAAGCCCAGCTCCCTCTGTGAGCTGGAGGAAAAGCAAGCTAACACATGCCTGCCTTGCCAGGGCCACAGCACACGCTGTTTTGCTTATTTGATCTGACTTCTATGTTTTTTTAATCAGGACAAGAGAATTCAGTCATAAAAGGATACACGGTCCGCAGCTGTGGCAAAATCCTTTACACCTGCTCTTATGCTTTCATAGGGACAGAAAACAGAAATATTTGGGTTTCTCCATCTAATTCACTGCTGGGATACACCACATTCCACCTGCAGATTTCAGTGGTGCTCCTTGTTGCACGCAGTTCCTATATGCCACCCACAGAAGAACAAGTCTCATCTGTTGTTTCATTTCCACACCTCGGACATATGACAAGCATGGCTTTGTAAGTAAGAAACAACTAGCATGGACTAGACAACTAAAAAGCTCAACTGAAATACTTTTTTTTTTTTTTTTTTTACCTCCTCTAGCACCGTGCAAACTTTTCTTTAATGAGGGAGAATAAAACACTTCAGTCAAAAAATCTTCCTGGTTTCTTATATCCTTCAGCACAACGGACCACAGCCAAGGACACTTGGTTTTACCTGAACTCATCGCCTTCCAGAAAAAATAGTCTTACATGTACAAGCACTTGGGGAAATCTTTGCATACACCTCAAGTGACGTCGGCAAGCTTTCAAACTGCACAATGCTTATTGTTGTTTCAGATTTATCAAAAATATATTGTTAACTAGCTCGAGCTTTTTCCCCCTTTTGTCATTGTGAAAATGGACTCTGCAGAAATACACCCACAGACTTCTGCCTGCAGGCTCCCAAGGAGCTTGTATCGTCCTAAGAATTCAGGTGGGTGCTCACACAGGTGACATCTGCATCCTGTGAGGAGGCACGATGTATTTTTCATCAAGAGAACACCTGCCTGCCAGGAAAATCCCATTAATGGCCTCTGAATAAATCATAATTTGGATGTAAATGGAGGATAACTCTTGCAGTGTTCCCTCCAACACTGGGATTCAATAACTACCACAGCAGGAGCTAAAACCCTGCTTTGATTTACCTCCAGAGGAATGTTGTTTTGCTAGATGAAAGTGATGAAATTCAAAGAAAGATTTGTCATACTAAGTTGCTCTCAAAAGTACTGGTGCTATGCTGCTCTAATTCAAAGTTTGAATCCAATAATAGTTTTTTGCTAGCTCTTCCAATGTTGCTTAAGACAGCTGTCACCTAATTTCAATTATTGCCCCAACTATTCAAAAATAGTTGAACATGCAGTTTCTTCAGGAAGCCTAGACACTCTTATTTGTTGATTTACCTAAAAATACTGGGGGGAAAAAAAAATTCCTCCACCCTAGTTAATGGGAACAACTAACTTCCCTTTAACGCTGCCACCATTTTGACTAATGCCGAACATCAAACAGTAATTAAACCCCCAGAAACTCCATGGTTACTTTATTTCGGTGGGATTACATTTGATTTTGAAAGAAAAGGAAAATTAAGTGTGTTGCATAACGTCTGTTTCATACTGGAATACAATTTCCTTTTCTCTTTCCTATGGATTGTCAGTTTGACTTTCTCCCTGTATGTCTACAACCCCATCAACTTGAGGACTAATTACACCAGCGCTGTGCTGCCAGCTGAGGAATACGCAAGTTCTCAGGCCAACATCCAGGCCTAAGACTGGAAAGATCAGGCTTCATGCCTGCCTTCCAGCCGTGGTGCCTGCAACAGACCTGGGAGAGGCACATTCTCTGCTCTGGGCATGTGCCTCAATCTAATCTTCCACCCATGAGAGACTGTGGGATGCTCAAGAAATTCTCATACACATCCTTAAATCAAAACCTTTCTTCCTTAAACACGTAATGCTGGAACATCTTAACTGTAACAGTACTTGCAAAAGTAACAGCAAATATTATACTTTTTTATAAATTACAGATTTTCCAACAGTCAAAAGCCTCTTCAGAGAAAGAAAAGCTACAGACTGTCACTGCTGCCTTCCCAACCTATTGAACACTATGTCTACCAGACGGCTCAGCTCTAGAATGAACCACATCACATCTGCATTGCCTCTCCCACACTTGAATCAGCTGCTGCATCTCCCTTGGGTTATTTGCTGGTCATGAATCTTGTGCCTTCTCTGGATCGCAGCCCCAGGCCTTGGGTTGGCTGGGCTGCCCAGGCTCACGCTGACCGACACATCTCACCATGCCTATGGAGTCAGTGAGAGGGTGGACTCAGACCCACAACAATCTTCATCAACAGCAAAGCCATTCCCAGCACAGGATCACACCACACAGAGCAAGCAGGATGTGCCAGGTAACTAATGAGACTTTGCACTAATACATCATTAACACCTGGGACCAACCATAAAACTTTCGCTACATTATACTTATGGCAAAATTTTCAAAAGTGCCTAATATTTGTTTGAAAACTGTCAAAATTCTCCAAGATCCCAAGTCCCACTAAAAGCTGGTACTGCTCAGGCTGCCAAGTAACCCAAACTGACAGGTACCCCACACCTACTCAGCTCACAGCTCAGCAGCACGGGCACGGCACTGGGTGCAAACACACCCAGACTGGGACACAGGCTGGGCAGTCCTCATGGGCTATACCCCTGACTGATGCTCAGTTTGGCAAGGTCCTTGGCTTCTCCACACTACACTCTACTTTCTGGGGAATTTCTGAAGCAAGACAGAAAGACAGGGCCATGATTTCAGAAAAAAAATGGTATCTAAAAAGCAGACAGAAATTTAGAACTTTCTAATGAAAACAAATGAACTTAATGTCCACTATGGAGAGCACAAAAAGGAAGTTGGGTACAGAATTTCCTTAGATGACAAATGGTACTTTTAGAAGCATCTATCTGAACATTTACAGACTTAACTTCCTTCCAAATTCAGACCATCGGTATCTTAAGAACTTCTAACAGGAGTATGCTAAGGGTAAAAGACCCAAACACATCCACTCAAAAGGTCCTGAGCAATCACGATCTTGGATTAACTTGATAATGATGCAGAGAGACATTCACACATGATGTCAGGGCGAAAACTGTTGAACAACTACCCTTGCATTGCTAACAAATGCATTCTGAAATTACATCTGCCCTGGGAACCATTTGCTGCCAGAATGTGACTGTCACTTGCTACGAGAGCCAGCACTCTGCACAAGGTCCCAGGGGAGGCCACTGGTGACACAACCATTTCTCCAGCTTTCTGTAAAGCTTTCACTCATAGAGGAAGGCAGTTCAAAATGCTGCCAAAAGCATCATAGGATCCCTTTCTCCTAGCAGATTCTTGCAACTCACTCCTCATGCATGTCTTGCCACATTGCATTGAACACCATCTTTCTGCTGGAGGAGGCAGATGATTTTCAGAGATGAGCGTCAACATACTCTGTACATTAGCTCACAACAAATCAAGAAAATGCCAGATTCCCTCAGGAATTAGAGCATAAACAGTAAACTGTGGCTCTTTAAACATGGAGATTATTACTTCTAGACAAAAGCATTTTTGGGGTTCTTGGAAAAAGAAAAAAGGTAATAAAATAGTTTGGGGCTTTCACACTCTCTACTTCCATGTGTCCCTTCTGCAACACAAGGATAATGTGAGAAGTTATATTCTACTGTAAATGGCACGTGACTATCAAGCAAACAGGGAATATGGGGACAGAAGGGTTTATGTGTGATTACTGTACGATGGGCAGAGTGCTTTTCTCACTGTACTGGGAGCTGCAACCCCCCCGTTTAAGGGGACCGCAAACATCTCCCAGACTAGAAGGGAACAAGATCACTCACCAAGTGACATTACATGGAGAAAACTAAATATCCAATCAGAAAAAATAGTCCAATCTTTCTCTTTCTGTTTTTGAAGAACTGGAAACTAAAATATGTGATTTTTTTGTTACTGCAAAACACTGTTTAAATGGGGCTTGCTTTCTCCAGTATCTAACAAGCCTATTTACATAGATATACCAGAAACCCATACCAACATTGCAAACATCCCACCTGAAATCTTGAGCACTTTGCTGATAGAATACAATTATTTTCCTTTTTCTTTTCTTACTTCCCCCCCCCCCCCCCCCCCCCCCCCCCCCCCGCCAAGATATTGCATAGGCTGTGGTTTATTTGGGGGTTGCAGCACCAAAGGACTGCACAAAGTGTAAAACCATCAAGATCTAGCCTCCAAAAGGTTACTGCAATTGCTGGTCAAAGGTTTTGCCTCCTTTGGACTAGAAACTATTAGAAAACCTGCTAAAAATAACGTGCTTCACATTATCTACTAAAAAAACCCAAAGCAAAAATGGTATTCATGTGTTTGATATAAAATATCTCTGTTATTTTTTGTGTTACATTTAAGCCAACCTGGGAAATTTCCTGATCACTGCCTGCCAGAAATGCACTGCAAAGACTGAGAAGTCAGATTCATAAGGAGCTGACACCTGCAGAGACTGGATTCCATTAATAACCGGAATGAAAAAAAAGTCACCTCCTACCAAGTTCATAACTCCCAGCTACTTTAGCTTCTTCAGTGGTATCCCTTCTAGTTTGGATAAAAGCAATGATTATTCTGATTTTAAGCCTGTCAGCAATTCCTTCACTGTAAAAGGCTTGAGTTACTCAAACCGTACTCACAAACTGGCTTGTGTAGCAACATAGTAACAATTTGTGACAGCTGCATTGCCAATATAGAAAGAAATCTTCATAAATTAGAAGCCGACACTGATTTTACCTAATGGCAATCAAAAATGATGAGTAAAAAAATATAACAATTAAATTTTAGCACATTTTTAGGATAGTTTTTCTTAGTTTGACCCTGTGTATGCCTGCTTTGACGAGTATGTAGAATTCCACTCGCAGGATTTTGCCTTATTTTTGAATGCCTCTTTGTAATTTTACTGACTGGGCACCCACCAACACTTTCTGCAATAACTTCTTTTTTTCTTCTTCTAGCAAAGGCAATACAAAAATCAATATAAAACATCCAGTCCCTGTGTTCATGCACTGAAAATAGAGAAGAAAGTGCTGGGAGATGTGACATTTTAAAGCATCTCTGTAAGTTTAATTTTTAAAGGACAGAATGAGGCATAATAAACTCTTCTCATACTATAAGGTATGCATATCACTTGTACAAGAGAACCCCAAATAAAACGATTAATCAAAGTGACAGAAGAGGTGTGAAAACAGTGCAAGCTGGAATTGGTGGAGACTTGCTGAGATCTTGAAGCCATCTTTTTTTTTTGTTTGAACGAATTCTGCTATATCCTTTCCCTTTAAAATCATAGTGCAATTTGCATCTTCAATTTTCTGATTTCACTGAAAAACACTATTAAATATATCTGCTGATAACAGCAGTCAGAGCCATACCCTAGAGTCACTCTTTTGAAAGGCAAACAGTTTCTCTACTGATAAGAATAGCATGGGACGGTAACAAGCAAATACAAACTGTAAGAAACTGAAATCCTGTTTTGAGCAAAAGCTCACTTTAAAAGAAATGCAAAGCAAAAAGAAACCTGAAGTGATAACACATACACTGATTGCCTTTGATAGAGAATATTTTCCAATGTTTTGGAGAGGTATTAATAGGATCATGAATATGGTGAAAGTGTAACAATAGCAAAAAGTGATGAATGCAATGTCATAAATTTAACACAAATTCTGCCTTTCACAACCATTCTTACTCATACAAGCAATCCTCTTCTTGGCAAGGGGCTGCAGGATCAAAATAGAAAAAAGCCTATGTAGTCAAACAATTTTTGAGAAATACTGAACTTTATATACATAATTCTTTTTGTGGGAACAAAACTCTAAATTGTGTGGTACTGCTTGGTGCTGCCAGTCCCAAAGAGCATTAATATTTTAAAGCCTTGATCCTGTAGACCACTGGCTTCCCAGAAGGGTCTATACAAATTACTCAAGACTTTATTTGTTGGGTTTGGAAATGGCTACACTGTATAAAAAGGTTTTTGTATTTATTTTTTAAAAAATTAGCTTTACAAAAAAACCTTTCCCTTTTTTTCTTTTTCTTTTTCTTTTTCTTAAAGATATCATTATCTACAGGAACCCATAAAAATTTTTCCATATTTACATCCAGATAGCTAATCATTGACAAATATAATATTGTGAAATAAAATATTGAAAGTGAATATTCAACCTTTTAAATAGACATTTGGCTCACAGCATAAACAACAGAGTTAACAAATAAACAGAACAACAACAACAACAAAAGATCTGCTTTTCTTACAGGCCTTATCTTTTCCTTTCTCTTAAAAATAAAAAAAAAAAAAAGAAGAAAAAAGAAAAAAAGTATACAGGTGGGATCAAACACACTGCTTCTAAGCAGAATGCCAGGAACAAACTGCTCCTATCCAGCACCTTGCACTGAAAAACCAAGTTCTCTGAAGCTCATATGAGTGGTTGCTGAGACATACGAGTGTCCGACTGATGCAGGACTGGCACCCGTCCCCCACGCTGCTCCTAATGCATCATTTGCCTTTAATTCTGAGGAAGGGCATGGCCCACACTGTCCTCTTCTTTTGCTCTCAAGAGATATAGTTTAGCTTTGTTCTTAGATTATACATTTGGCCACTGATGCATGGAGGCATAAGGTAATGGAGGAAGATGACAGTATGCCTCTAGTTTCTGAGTACGTACACACGTTTGCTCTATACTCTTTCCTGCCCAAACACACACACCACCCCACGCAGCCATTCACGCACTCACAAGTATACAGATGGCCAGGTCCTCTCAAGGGGAACAGACCAGCATGCCACATAGTTCCTCATAAATCCCATTAAGAAATAAATTTCTTGGCATATCCCTTTCACCAGCAGTCTGGGAAGTGCCAAGGAGGAGGAAGAGGAGGAAGAGAATGAGGTGGAGGAGCCCATACAGCCAGATGGGGCCAGGTCAGCATCCCAGGCCACTCCGGCCCCTGCTGAAAGGCTGCTGCCTGCAGCTGGAGTGCAAACTGGGACTTGGAGGGCTATGGGGAATGCAAAGCGCCTCAAAATGGTCTCCGATCCCCTTGTGGGCACAAATTCTCTAAAATTCAGGCCTTCTGTTTGTTGTCGTGTATGGGGACGTGCTACAGCTAGTGTAATAAGAACTCAAACTATGCTATATGACATTACACCCACTCACACTTGAAAACATTCCCTCACACACACATATATGTTGGCAGGATATATCAGCATTCATATAAAGCTTTGGAACTTTATCCCTCAGCATTAAGAGCAAAAGCTACTTAACTGGTACCTTACTGGTAACTGCAAATGTGCTTTAGAAGCAGCATTTCCTTAGATAACTTTCTTCTGTAAATATCACAGTGACCATAATATATCATTAAATGCATTTTGCTGAAGTGCGCAGCCAATAACCCTGGCTATATCTATATATATATATAGATATATATATATATTTATTTATATAATTCCACCCACCCCCCAAACCTCTTTAAAGAAACTCTGTAAAAGCCGGTGTTGCAGTGTGAAAGCTTCCTTGAGCATAGGAGTTTAAACAATGTACCTCACCATAAAAAGGAAAGAGAAACAAATTAAACAGCTGTAGGCGCATTATCCCGTACTTCTACAGTGTTGTGTCTAAATGCTGTGCTGGCTTGAGAAAGAGTCTGTGCACGAGTCAATCTGTCTTAAAATACTGCTGTAAATATTGTCATTGGTTTGGTTCTACAGTTGTGTTCTCCTCTTCATCCCTCTTGGGCTTCCCTTTCTCCTCCTCCTCTTCCCTGATGGCCTGGATTTGTTCTGAAGATTGGTGCAGTGTGGATTGCTCTGCGCCTTGCTTCTCTGTCCCGGCTAACCTCTCTTCATCCTCAATTACTTTCTTCCACATTTTATGGTTCTGAAGCAGGTGCTGAGTTATCTGACAGTAGATTTTCCTTCTCTTGAATTTTTTCTTTCCTGTAAAATACCATGTGACATTAAAGTACTGTTTTCTGTGAGAGAAGAAGGAAAAGGGACTGAAGATGTAAGAAACAGACAGGGTGAACTATGACATATAGGAACTGCACTGCACCAACAGTAAACCCACAAACTTAAACTTAAAATTCAGAAAGCTATGCCTCTTCAGACCTCTGCGTTTCCTGCACAGTTTGAGACCCAGATTTGTCATGTCATAGGTTGCATGCTGTCCCTGACTATGCAGCTCACAGAGACATCTACTGCTTCAGTGATCATGCATAAAACATGTTGCTGAGCTGTTTCTGCTCGTTATTTTAATATCAAGTATTTAAAGACTCTGATCAGCCTACTCCATAACTCACACATTAAATTCTGACACCCGCCCCACAATACATCCTTGCTGATTCCCCTAGCGAAAATTTTCTGATTTTGTTTTCTTCACATTTTACCTCTGATCTGAGCTATAGAAGGATAACGAATGAGCAAGTGTTAGTAACCTAAGGAGGGACCCATTCCTACGTTCCCTTTTAAAAGTCAGAGTTTTACAGCTCCATCATTGCAGTGGAGATGACCTTAAAGCCTTTGCACAACATTGCTTCAGCAACGCAGTCTGACCACTGAAGAAGTAGTCATATAGCCAAATACTATCGGGGAGCTTGCTTGTCTTGGTTTTGAAGGATCACTCCCTGCTGTTAGTCTGTAAAATGTTTTTGCCACTGGCAGTTCTTATGGCTCCTGACACAGCTGCAGTACAAGCATTTTGCTGTCTGAAGGGTTTTGGGTTTTGGTGTTGTTTTTTTTTTCTGTCAGTATAGTCTGTCCAACACAGATTGTTAACTCCTTAACAGTACAAAGCTTAAAAATTTTCCCTGATCATTAACAGTGGCAACGGCAGTTACATAACTAAAATAATATCCCCTCCAAAGACAACTGCAATTTCTTTTTTAAAGATGGTGACGTAGAGGAATTTTTTGTACCAAATAAATTTGTGTGGATTAGTATTTGCAGGTTGCCTAAAGTATGTCTGTGTAAGGATCCAAAACGTTTAGCCCTTGAAGCTTTTGAACTGGAAACAAAGAGCTTTTCACTCAGTACAGACCAAATCCAACTCAATCCTTCATTAGAAAGCCCTTGGATCCCTGTAGGAAACCTTCAGGTTTAGCACTAATAAGAAGCCCCTACCCTGCCAATACTGCAGCAGGACATTCTCTCCTGGGTTTCCCGGGTGACCCCGCATCTTGCTGGCCTCTGCAGACAGCAGCAAGTTCTTGCTGTGGTGTTAAAATTTGCCTGAATCACTAAAGACTGAGCCTGTTTAATTCTTATACTTGCATCAGAACTTTGGGGGAATTGCATGCTCCTGTAGAACAACAAAAATTATTTTAACATTTTGTAACTCTTAAATTTACATCAAATGCCTTAGTGAATTATCAGGACCTAGGTGAAGTGTTTTCTGCTACAATTATATTTCCACCTGCCTAAAAGGCTTTTCCAGAAAAAGATCTTCACCAACATCTACACAACTCTTAGTATCTATGCATCTGACATCTCAACATTTTAGTTTCATTGAGAAAGGTTAGAACATCCAATATACTGTCGATCATAGGTATAAATTTCTAATGACCTGTAAGACCCCTATGTCAACATAAAAGATGCTGTATATTCCTGATTCAGATCCATGTGGTCACAGAGAATTTAGGGAACTGGAAGAAAACAGTTTGTAACATGTTGGTGTGATCGAGAAGATGAGCATCCCACATTGGATAAGAAGGAAGTGGGAAGAATTTTTTTTGATATTTCAATACTTGTGCTACATTAATTTTTAAGGGTTGAATAATAAAAGCACCAGGTTGAATAATAAAGTAGTGTCATGGAGTAGAATGTGAGAAAGAAAACAGAAGAAAACTAAAAAACTGGGCTGTATTTAATGTGATAAGGGTTAATAATGATATGTGCTTTTAACCTGAAAGCAGCATTGTTGGATTTGGCTAGCAGTGATACAGAGGACAAGTGAATAGAGAAATGAGAAGAAAGGAAACTAAGGATTTCAAGGTAAGGTTAGACACTCCAGTGAATAAATGAGAACATTCTTCATCTTTCTTTTTAATACAGCAATATCAGTTTCAGGCTTTGGGGTCTATGTTGGCTACCAATCACATATGCTTTCCCCTGGTAGGCAATTCCATAAATGCCACTCTGCCACAGAAACATGTGGCTCTGCCTGCTGTTACAGAGCTGATAGATCATGAGGTACTAAAATAAACCTTAAAATATGTTTGTGTGTGTGTGAACAACAGCAGTGATTTCTTAAATACAAACTGTATACCCCTGGATCTTATTAGAGATAAAAGGTCAATTCTGCAACATCAGGAGACGCAGATTTTGGTTTCATGTCTTTATGTGACTTACTACAACCACCAAATCTGTCTGCTTCTCAGCTTCCCCAACAGAAAATAGGGCTGATACTCAGTAGGGCATGAAAGTGTGTGGGAAAGATCAGAAAATGTGAGGCTGTTAAGAGAAAAAGCTATGGATCAGTATTTCACTAGCACACTTAAGGCTGATGCTTTCTAGAAGGATTAGATATAGGTGAGTGAGAGAAAGATGACTCAGAGGGAGGAAATAAAAGAACAGTAGTTGGAAGTTCAAAGAGGGAAGGAACATGAAAGAGAGGAAAAGGTAATGCATGTAGGTCTAAACTGGTAAAAGAAACAGGTCTACAGCTGCAGCCTCTTCTCTTAAAAATCACTTCCAACAAGTTTCTGAGATCCCCTTTCAAAGTACAAAGTTTTCCTCTCAGTATGATGAATGTTGGCACTGTTGCTCTTCTGGAGGAGAGGCAGAAGACTATCAGCTTTAGTTACTGATTAGCCAGAAGGACCAATTGACACAGTTCCCAGCACACAACATCAATGCTCAGTGCCAATTTTCTCCTGTCTTCTCTCACATTAGCTTGAAGAGATTTGCATTAAAATACTTTCATTGCTAAAAGCTCTTTTACTGCATCAGCATCTCAGAGCCTCATTCTATTATTCCTGTACAGCATGCTAACTCATGGAAATGATGAGTGTTTTCCTCAACAATCTTCTCCCAACCGTCCTCTCTTCAACCGAAATTGTTGCAGTCTACTACCATCAGTGTTGAAACAGTCTAAACACCCCTCATGCACAGACAGGTGATCCACCACCAGAAACCTCACCCGAAGGTAGAAATGAGTAGCAGATGTGAGCAGCGATGTGTATCAGTCCTGAAACCATGGAGTGTGTCCATTACCAATGTAACTGGCTACACGCTAGCTACACCAAGGACAGCACTGAACTACTGTAACTCTGGAGAGGCCCATGTTGACCCTGACCAGCTCACAGTCTCTATGCTTTTACAATATGGCTTCTTATGTTTTGGTCACAATATGGAACTCACTCTGTTGAAGAAGGTAAGTGTGAACAACTTACTGGATTCAGCATTTTCACAAGTTTCCATTTCTGCCGTTTCTTCCTCATCGTGCTCATCAGTGTCTCCTGATTCATCACTATCTTCTATCCATTTTCCTGGCATCAGCCCTGCTGAGTCATAGGAGTTACATAGTGGTCCCACAATGTGAGTGATGAACGATTCCTGGAGGTGTGCCAGCTGAGGAGCAGAACGATCCATGAAAGGACTGATTGGTAAGCCGAGGCTAGCCTCTTCATCACCCTGGTGATGAAAAATAGTGGTAATTTCTCTAAAGTAAATGCAACAAAACCATGTTGTGAAAAGAAGAAATACACATCAAACCAATTAAAAATTATGAAAGAAAAATAGTTAAACTCTAATGCAACTTCCATTGCATGCCAGCATGACATCACTATAGTGCATCACGTTAAATGGTTAATCGAAGTTACAGCTCTTTTCTTGTAAGAGGACCCAATACCAATAGTGTGAATTTAATAAGGGTGTTAGTTGATAATTGTGCAAAAGGATGCCCGCCACCCCCATCCTGTACTTTACACTGTGAATGTGAAAATCTGAAAATTATAATTTTATTTCTTCATATTATTTTCAAAAAATCCCTTCTGATTTTGTAATTGTTAGCTCACAACAACCTTGTAGTCAGCCACCTGTTTGCGGGGAACAAGACTGAACTTCTACAAGCAAAGACTATTTTACTAAAAGTTTTCTTAATAATTTTGTCGTTACTATGCATAACAAAGAGGTTCTCTTGGCTTTGGGTCACAGGTATTTGTTTCCTGGGACCATCAGAATGATCCCTATGAAAGCAGGTGTTACTCAGAAGCAGTAAACCTTTCCCAAAAAACTTTTTTCTAGCTTTTTTTTTGGAGAGACAGGGCAGAGGGGAGATATAGGAAGCCCTTCCTCACTCCTCTCATGATGTAAAAGAAAGTAGAACTTTCTTGCAAAACCAGGTCTGATATACTCATCTCTATCACAGCAAATCTTCTGATGATATCAATGAATTTTCAGCTGAGTAGACATGTCAAGACTGCATGCCACCTCCCCAAGAAAAAGTCTAGCCCCCCTAATCAAGCCTGATATGCAAATTAATGTTTTCATACAATACAGAAATATATATTTGAGAATATAGAGTAGAATTTGGAGAGACATTTTCAATTTCCATTACATTACAGATTGCCCAAATTTATCTCCTTGTAACCTAAAGATAACATATCTGGTCGACACCCTGCTGGTATCTGAGAAGACCAATGAATGAGAGTTAAATTTTGAAGCATGCACAACAAATGTTTCATTTCCTTGCTTTTTCTTTTTTTTTTTGTTACTTTTATAATAACCCACCCTGAAATGTTACATCCAATCATTAAAAGCAAAAAATTAGTGTTAACAAAATACTGAAACATGCCATCCATTCTTGAAATAGCAAGCGAATTAAGAAGAGGTGGCAGCTTGCTTTTCTTTACAGTAACATATCTGAGATTTCCTGGATGTGAGCTGACAGCAGTGGGAAGAAAGCTGACTGTTGAAATGTTTACAAGTTCTTTTTTCATGTTCTGTTAAAACATGATTTATTACGTGAACCATCTTGTGGTGCATTTTTTTGATTCTTTTTAATATGTCTAACCCGTCCTCAAATAAGCATGCTGAGCATGTGGAGGGGAGAAAAGGAAACATACTGTAACAATATGACACAGGATTTTGAATGTTTCTATGCAACATGCTTTTAATAAGGAGTCTTTATTTATATGGGAGTTAAATTCTTCAAAGGGATTGGTGTTATTAAAGGAAATTCAAGAAAGATATTATTTTCACAATGTAGGCTGAATGCAGATATTTATGCTTTTTGATAAGTTCTAGGAAAATTCAAACTTCCCATAAGATTCTCCTTTTCAGAAATGAGAAAATGAAGACTTTTCCCTCTCAGAAAAAATCCAATGATCAGAAGTATGGTGAAGATGTTTGATACACCTCTCATGGCATATTACATTAAAGAAAACCAGATTTCAACCTAGGTTAAATAAATTTGGAATGTAGCTTATTCTCCTTAATGCCAAAAGCAAGTCCTAGGAAGAAAACATTCTGTTTTCAATCCTGTCAGCATGGCAACTCATGCTATGCAAAAAAACACCCAAAGTGGAAACCCACTGGGATGTATTGATTTCTCAGTACAGTGAATACACACCTTCTACTAAAACAAAAAGAAACCCAAACCCCCCTAATATCTTACTGACTACCTGACCACTTGGAAATTCCAAACCAAGAGTTTAAATAGATTTGCCCACAATCCCCATGCCGAAAGGAATGCCATTAACTAAGATAACATATGTGTTATTCTGAATCAAATTTTGCAGATGATGAATTGCAAACATATTTTTTTAAATTACAGGTTTATAAGAAAGTTAATCTCCTACAGTCCTTTGGAGCAGCTTTCAAGCACATGAAAACATTAGTAGCACACCTTTCTGACTGATGGAAAATAACCCTAGATTCCTACTGTGGAACAGATAACTCCGTATCCTCTCACTTGTGTTCCTCTCAAGCTTGATTCAGAGCTAACCATCCAACACTTTGACAATATTAATGTGCTGGAGCACTTACTGCCCTCTGACATTAGTTCTGTTAGATCAAAAGAAAGAACTGATTAACAGGTTTTGTCTGAATGCAGTAGTCACCCACATAAACTATGATCATCACCAGAATTATGTGAAGTACAATTTGTCAGGAGAGTTGTAAGTAAAACAGACTAATATGAAGAAAAGCATTTCCTGGAAGAAAAATTGGGAGATGAAGGTTGACCATTGTTGTTATAGAACTCACTCTCTTTAACAAAAAATGAGAAGAAAAATAGAACCAACTACACAGGTAACATATGTAAGGGTCATCGTTCTTTTTTACTCTCATGAGATCTGAAATAAATGAAGTAGCTTCAGGTCAATGTCTGAATTTTGTTCCTTTTCCTATTTCTTTATATACTTCAGAAGGCAGTAGCAGCAGAAAATCCTGGTTTTTTTTCCAGACTGTAAGTACAGTAAATTTAAAGGAAGATGAAAAGGTTTTAAAAGGGATTAGTTTGTGACTTCAGGATAATGCACACCCTCCCTGAGAAGACTGTGGCATG
This sequence comes from Falco naumanni, assembly GCF_017639655.2. NCBI lineage: Eukaryota > Metazoa > Chordata > Aves > Falconiformes > Falconidae > Falco > Falco naumanni. Next base: position 19,766,369 of record NC_054058.1, read on the forward strand.
TCTGGTTCAGTGATTTAGACTGCTTGCTTCCTCTCAAAAAGACAGGATGTGGAGTTTAGTTTAACCAGCACATTCAAAATGTGTTCCCACTCAGGAAACAGAGGAATAGTGTGGGAACAGCCCTGTGCCTTGCACTCGGCAGGGCTAAATAGGTTATAATGAGAAAAGTTCAATTAAAGGCTCCTTTAGACCTAGCAGGAGACGACCAGTGCCTGGCTGTACTCCCAGGTCTTTGTAAATCAATCTGTGTCTGTCCTCCTTCCTTGTGCCACCATCAACTAAGCCTTGAAAAATTAGTACAGTTGTACTGACAAGCCTTCTAAAAGCTGAAAATGTCTTAAAAAATAAAGTATGAGTTCAGGATCAACGTATAGGGAGCAGATATGGTTAGTCTGTGATAAACTGAAAGCCAATGTTAATGTTACAGTTACGCTCGGTACGTAAAAGCTCTGTGTGTGTGAACAGAGATGTGGCCCACAGGGAAGCTAAAATAATTCTTCTGCTTTGTTTAGATCATCTCAACAAGGATATTGTGTCCAGTTTTGGAGGTCACATGTCAATAAAATTGTGAGCCACCTGGAGTGACTGCAGAGGAGAGCAATGAGAACCAGCTGATGTCTTGCAAAGATGTAGAAGGAAGGACATAAAGATAGTTTGCACTAAAGAAAACTAAAGAGGAGACATGATGACTGCCAACAGAAAAAAAAGAGGAAAGGAATACTTGTTCACCATGTCCACTGTAAGGACAGCACCAGACTTGAACAGTGAAGCCTGTAGAAACCTCATCATCAGAGGTCTTTAAGGATACATCAGAAGCTTCAGTGACAAACAGAATTTCACTGATCCAGCAAAAGGATGGACTAGTGTAACTCCAGCTATTGCCTTCACCCTGTTCTCTGTGATCTTCACTCAATCACCGGCACTAGCATGCTGCAGGACTATTTAACACAAGACATGCAACCAGCAGATACCACTTTGGATGTGCATTTATTTACCTGTTCATAAAATTCATTGACAATGCCTTCTGTCCACTGCAGATGCAAATCTTTGCATTTTGCAGGCCCATTTATGTCAGCCAGTTTGATGCACATTTGGCAAACCAGCAAGCGGTCATTTTCATTAGTCCAGTCAATTCCAACATCGTCATTCACCTAGTAGACAGAAAAAGGAAAACCATGACAGTAATCCTGGGTAAAATGATGCATCCACAGAAGTTCTGCCCTGGGGTATCTTACAGTATATTTAGCTCTTTAACAAAATCACAAGTCTGAGCAGGTGAGCTAACCCAAGCTTGGAATTTACAATCAGCTGTAGAGCAATAAGTAAAAATAATGAACGTTGAGAATTATGAGAAATTAATATTTAACAAATGATGTGCCTCTTTGAAAGGGTTTTCTAGGAAAACAAACAAATTCAATTTTTCCATGACGTTTTCCAAACTACTACTTAATTGGTGTACAAAGATAAATTACCATCAAATGCCATGTTGATTTAATTGCAGCATTAAGATGCATTAACAAGCTTATTTCCCTGTTTGATCTAAGTATGTCTGAAAGTATTCCCTATGTTTTTCCTTTTCTCTAGTTTTCCCATATCTCCCCACCATAAAAAGTGATCTATACTATCAACTGCTCTAATATAAAGTGCCACCTTAAAGAACCACAGAAAGGTTGAGGTTGAAAGGCACCTTTGGAGACTGTCTAGTCCACACACCTGCACAAGGGAGGGCCAGTTAGAGGAGGCTGCTGAGGATTGGGCCCAGTTTGGTTTTGAATATCTCCAAGGAGGGAAACTACACAACCTGTCTGGGCAACCTCTTCCAATGTAAACACAGTATACACATCCTTTCTTATTTTTAAATGGAGACTTCTGTATTTCAGCTTGTGCCTGTTGTTTCTTGTCCTCTCACTGGATGCCACTGAGAAGAGTCTGGCTCCATCTGCTTTACTCTCCCCCTAAAGTCTTCATACACATAGCTGCATCCCATCAGGTCCCATGGAATTATTATATCATAGAATGGTTTAGGTTGGAAGGGACCTTAAAGATCATCTAGTTCCAACAACCCTGCCATGGGCAGGGACACCTTCCACTAGACCAGGTTGCTCAAAGCCCCATCCAGCCTGGCCTTGAACACTTCCAGGGATGGGGCAGCCACAACTGCTCTGGGCAACCTGTTCCGGTGCCTCACCACCATCACAGTAAAGAATTTCTTCCTAGTATCTAATCTAAATACATCTTATTTTAGTTTAAAACCATTCCCCCGCTGACCTATCACAACATGCCCTTGGTAAAAAGCCCTCCCCAGCTTTCCTGTAGGCCCCTTTAGGTATTGTAAGGCCTCCATAAGGTCTCCCCGGAGCCTTCTCTTCTCCAGGCTGAAGAACCCCAGCTCTCTCAGCCTGTCTTCATAGGACAGGTGCTCCAGCCCTCCACCTTTGTGGCCCTTCTCTGGATTCCTTCCAACAGGTTCAGTTGTGTATGTCCATTTTATTTAAGTGCTCCCTAACCTGATGCCATTCACTAAGGATAAGTCTTCATCCCTTCACTTTCTCTCACACCTCAGGGGCTTAGGATTCCTGAAGCCAGGTCTTAGCCACAAAGACTGAGGCTGAGAAAGCATTGAGGACTTTGGCCTTTTACATCTCCAAATGGTCAGTGATACCATCCTTTACTGCCGTTAGCCACATTTTACAATCTCAGCCTTTTCTCCTAGAATATCGAAGTGTGGGAGGGGCTGTCTTCTACTCTCCACTTAATTTTTGAAATACAAATCCCTCCTTAAAACACAGCTTTAACTTTCAAGCTCGAAACAGCTGAAAGTAGATAGAAAGTGTTGTGCTATGCATGTCCTCTGTCAGCAGGTCCCCTGCCCCATACAGCAGTGGGCCCACATGGTGAGGGCTTTGCTTTTGGTCTACATGATCCAACATAACTAATGTCAGAGAACAGTAAGTGCTCCAAAGCATTGATACCATCAAAGTGTCAAACACTGAGCTTCCTTCATTATTCCTTGTTGGTACTTTCCAGAGTGCAAGCCTTCTGGTGGGAGGATGCTTGCATTGCATATGTTTACACTGACTTCTGTACAGAATGGTCTCTCTGACTGTAGCCTCAATACACTAAACTACAGTTCAGTAACTCAATCAATGACATGATCATTTAGAGCTAATGTTATCAGTTATAGCACCTCCACCCATACACAAACGTCAGGTCCGCTCTCTGAGACCACTCTGATACATAAGAGTTTTTGCCAACCAAACATAAATGTTTCCTTTTCAAGGCAGTGAAAACCAGGTTTGGCCACAAGTACCAACTAGTTATGTTCAACTTCTACACTTTTTATTCCATGCATGACCATTTGGCTATTCAAGCAATAAGAAGCGAGAAAGAAGTTAACAGATGTCTTTACAAACCTATAGTGAGCTGGCAGCACGTGATACATCAGACTGTTCTATTAATTTGCAGCGTCTCAGGTATCACCTTGCTTGGTTACAATAGTGGTTACACCTACCATTGCCCAGCCTGATAGATTTAAGATTAATTTTAGTTTTCAATATCCACAATTTACACCTAGTATTTTTGGTCAAGCTTGTCCTCTTTCATGGTTAAGACAGTTAATTTCTGTGACAAAGCCACAGTAATCACTGGTTTAGCCTGTCTTTTATCATTCCTTACTTCACAGAAGTGAAGGTTTTGGTTCCAACTGTCAAATTCAAAGGATGCATTCAGACAGCTTAAATTCCCAGTGCTTTATTGTCATTGTAGCTCTGACAGATGAGAAACATATTTTATGAAGAAATTAGGATGGTGAAAATGATCGCAGAGTTTAAAATTAAGACCTAAAGAACACCCCCTGATATTACTAGAGGTTATGGGACATGATCAGCAGGGGTGCAGATGGAGTTCAGACTTCTACAGATCTACAGATCAGTTCTCCGTCTACCCTGGACCATAATTTAATGTCTTTACAGCTTCTTAAATTCTAACAGAGCAAGATGTTACAGGGAAATAGAAAACAAAACCAGTTACACATCTGAAGGCTTTAAAATTTCAGGATACAGGCTCATCCTAAGCAATACCACAAGAAAACATTTTATCTTTGTCATCAAAATGGCTAGGAGGCCCTAGTTCTGGATGAGACACACTGTGCTTGGTGTGTTTCTCACAAGGAACAATGTGGCAGTACCAGCTCCAAAGGCAGGTACCCTCTAGGTAACATGCCAACAGATTTGACGGATGATGGAGTTTATTAAGTAACTTGATAGGTGGTGATTTCCAAAAAGTTTGGTCGATACTGTGCAATAATTTTAAAGAATGTTAATTTTGTTAATTTAAAGAATATAAAGAATTTTAAAGAATATCAGGGTTGTGATTTTATACTCACTGAATGGAGCGTACAGGAAAGATCTTTAGTGACCCTTCTCTGGGGTTTACCCATTTGAATCAAAGTAGGAAAGAAAGATCATACTTTCATTCCATTTGAAATTAGAATTTCAAAATTGTTATGATTTCTGTGCTTTGATAACTTAACAGTACAATTAAACCAATAAAAAAAATAACATTAAGTATTTAGCCATCAAGGAAACTTGGTAACACCTTTGATTCCCCCCACCCCACCCCGCTCCCCGAGTGCTTTGCCAATAGGTCTAAAGTCCAGTGAACAAGAAAACAATGTTCAAAAGTAGGATGTAAGTGGGATTTACAGTCAAATGGTCCATAATATCCTTAGCCTTAAAACACTTTCTGAAGAAAACTAGACATATATAAGAAAAGAAGCTGGGCCACTAAATATAAATAAATAAAGAATAACAGAAGTGACAGATTACTATTCAACAGAATGTTTTACACCAGCCAAAAGGACATCCAGAAGAAAAAGCAACACAGGAGAGTTTCTGGCCTTTTTGCTGTGATGCTACCAAGCCCCACAATCTTTTCTGACCATCTCCCAGAAAGCCAAAACAATCTCCTTACCTTGGCATTGAATTTGGCAACAAAATCAAAGTGTTTCTTTAGGTCAGTAGCCAAAATTGCCTCAATGACAAGGAAGCGGAAATGCTTGAACTCTACGTGGTCAAGGTTGACCAGGAAGTTGTACTCTGGCCTCGACATGAAAAGGTTCCAGGCAGCAGCAGCGTGGTGGTTCTCCAGGACAGACCGGTCGTTGTACAGCACTGCCTGTGAAAGCAATGCAGGCAGCTGAAAGCTGAGAAACCTCTTACCAAAAGAAACACTGCAGTGCAGAAATGAGAATGATGTGGAGGTGACGCATGAGGGATGTTCAGGTTTGGTTAATTTGTTTGGGGTTTTTTTGTTTGTTTGTTTGGTTGGTTTTTTTTTAAAGAACTTCTCAAGGTTTGAAAATGTGATTTTGGCAGGACTAACAGCAGACACCTGAATTTTGTGATGTTGAAGATTTATTGGAAGATTATTTTGAAAAATCTGGGTCTTTCACACTCAAGGATCTTTGATTCCTGACTGAACTGCATCATATGACAATAGATTATTCTGTTTCAGGCCACAAAATAGTTAATGTAAGTGTGTGTTTCCCTGTTTCTCAGAACTAACTTCACTTGACAGGGATTATTGGTTTTGGTGTTTGCACCTGGCAGTTCTGTCCGTATCAGACTGATTCCAAACACAGAAATAAATGAAACTCCAGTTTGCAACCTGACAATACATATTCAGCCTCACAGATTTCTCAATGCTAAAATCCAAAATTGGTTAAATCTTTACCAAAATAAGATGTATAACTCTCACAGTGATGTCAACCCCATTCAGAAACTAAAAAAAGATCTAGAAAATGGGCTTCAGGGGACAACAATCATTTAGGAAATCTCTACAATTCAGCAGCATTCAGTCTTTTGACAATTTGGTTTATAAAAAAAAAAAAAAAAAAAAAAAAGCTTTTGGAAATAGGCCTCTATGTAAAATAGATACAAGTTTTGTAACTTTTTACACAAATATACACACATACATTTCAGTGGCTTTTCACTTCAATTATATTTTCCTGTCATCTAGAGATAAAAATATCAATCCTATCCTAAAGTATAGAACTCTCTACCCCAGGGAAGAAGTTGCTGAAGTAACTCAGCTTTACAGCTCATCTTGCATAACTGCACAGTAAGCATTTGAGATAGATATATTCTGCTACCAAGCCCAGCTCCTGAGGGCAGAGTTTCAATACAGCGGCACTTCATCATTACTGGAAGTTGATACTACTTGCTGTGAAACAGAAGAAATAAACTAGATGCTAAAAAGAAGTTTTGCAAATTTCAGGTGACATCAGGTTTAAAAGAAAAACAAAACCAACCAAACAAACCAAAACCACCCCCCTCCCCCCAAAATAACAAGAAGAGTCTGAATTATTCCCATTAACTTATTTTCAAACTTATTTACATTAAGGCCAATCATCTAACTTCCCTTGTAGATTTGTATAACCACAAAGCTATAGCACTCATTTCTTAAAAGTAGATTTAAGGATAGCAAACACCTTCTATCAATCTATTTTCCTGGCCAGAGTATCAAAGTTCTTAATCACAGAAAGATGTTGCAGTAATGAGAACTATTACTATCAGTTTATAGACAGAAACTGATACAGAACAAGTTCACGTGGCTTGCTCTTGGTGAGAGAGGAAGTCTAGACCCAAGCTGGGGAGTAAATCTAGAATTTTTGCATCCCTACATGACTTGCCATTAAGCTTTATTTTTTTCTTTTCTTGCCCATGAAATATTTTTCAGCACAGTATGCTGAAGCCAGGCAGGTCAGCTATGTAAAGTAAGGAAAGATGATCTTATAATTAAGCCGGTAAACAGTGACTCAGAACTACTGAATTCAACTCCCAGCATTGGCAGCAACTTCTATGTAACCTTAGGTAAGTCTCAATTCTTCATTTATAAAACTCAAATTATTTTCCACACACACATACTCCTCCCCAACAGATGCATAGTGTAAAAATACATTCATAAAAGACTGCCGCTGCTCATATTCTATATGAACAATAGAAGGTATGTTACAATCATGCACAAACTAATTTGCATGGCAGTCTGTCAACTATACAGGTGGGAGTTTTTATTTTATTTTAATCTTTCTGTGCCTTATTGGGTAGAATAATTCTTATTTCACAGTTACAGATTCTCTATCAGACAGCAGAATATTAGTATCTCCATCACTGAGACATTTTATCAGTATCTTAACAGTATTACTAACTGAGGGTAGTGAGGGTGTGTAAGAAGAGTCTTACTAGTAATCCCCAAGTGAAGTGATTATTTCTGTCACTTTGATAAGCTGTTTCAAAACATTTGGTCGACTTGTGCTTAATGGAAGCCACAGGCACCACTGGCAAGGAGCTGTTACCTTCCAAACTTAACAGCAACGCTGCTTGAGATTTACTTACCTGAGGAGCACTTGTTGCTACCAAAAAGGCATTGGTCCTTCCTGGATGATCATAATCATGCATGGCTGCAGCTACATAAAGAGCCATCAATTCAAGGGCAGGGATGTTGCCAGCTAGGCATCCGTAGCTGTCATCTGTAGGTGTGTATGTCTTCGAAAACACATAACCCATATGACCATGAGTGATTCCACTGTCAGAATCTGAACATAAATAAATAAATGTAAAAAAACCATCCCAAGCCATTGGTACTTTTTCAGTGACTTACTGAAATAGATCGAAGCAACAAAGCAGGAAGAGAAGGAGCAAATTTACAATATATAGTGGAAGAGTAAACACATTCTGACCTCAATGCTTTTTGATACTGTGCACATGATCCAGTGCATTAAGCACACAATTGGAAAGGAACAAATTCTGATCCCAACTGCGGATCTTCCAGCCATCCAGCAGAGCCTGTTCTCAAATTATGTAAGTTACTAGCAATAAGCCATAAATTCATGGCCATGCTAGAGCTTTGTGGGTAATTTGATCTTTCCATTCTTTCCTTTAACTGCTTCACCATAGAGATTAGTCTAGGAGACAGAAACAGTCCTTAAAGTAATGAGGTATCATTTATTAATTCAATTATGGTGCATGTTTTCCAATCCAAAGATTTAGAATTTGGATCTTTCCTGATAATCTTCTAAAGAGCCTTTTTGAAGCAGCTTGAACATGCCTGTTGGAGGCAGATACTGAATGAGATGCTTTGCTAATTTAATCTGCTTGAATGGATCTTGCAGCTGAACAAATGTATTTCAAATAACAAATACCAAAAAGCACCAAAATTCAATCCCTTTCATTCCACCCATTTCACCTCACCTACAAAGCTTCCAACAACGCTTGCTAATAAGATTTTATAAGAATAAAAATGTTTCCTGCCCAACTAAAACATCCTAAAGAGTTTCACAAATGATATGTATGTGCCACACAAACACCACCAAAAAAAAAAAAAAAAAGCAGAAGTGGAAGTGTTTTCTGCAGAACAAACTCCTGCTTTTCCAGTAACTACCTCAGAACTCCCACAAAATACAGACAGGTCCTCTAGTTACTACAGCCAAACCTGGATAAGTTAATATAAAGATGCAAGAAGAACAGCTTCCTGTAAGGAGCAATCATAAAACAGCAGACAAGTGGTCTTGCGACCTAGTTGCAAAATGGTAACAAGTCTTTTTGGAGACAGTGAGGAAAGGCAAAGGAACACTTCATGACAGCCAAGCAGTGGCAACTGCATGGCACTACCTGCATGTCCCAGCAGTTTTGTAATAGTAAAACAATGCAAGGTTTGAGGATTTAAAAGTCTACATGGCTTCTGGAGCAGCGTTGAAAAGCACTACTACTGCAGTTTTCCTAGGAAAAAAAACTAGTGTAAAAATCAAATGGTAACAAACATCTCTTGTCACGGATGACTACAGAGGCTTGCATTCATACACCCTTAAATGTAAAGTATTAGGTTTTGGGGGACCAACTCTATTCTCTTCAAAGTTACAGAAACACACCTTAACATCTTCAACATCCCACATGCTACTGAACTTAAAGGTCTATATAATAACGAGTATCACATGCAATCCTCAACTGTTTGCTTTCTTACAGGAAATTTCTTGAAAAAACCTTCAAAAATACAACACACATACTTGTACATTTAAATATACCTGAATCGCTTGCTGACCCATGATCATTAATCACAGTTGGGAGTCCTGGGATGGGCTGAGTAGTAAGGTACCAAACAGCATGTAGGACATCAGTTGCATGGATTCGGTTGTGATCTGTGATACAAAGCAAAGGACCCAGCTATTAAACATGAAGGATATTTCTGGCAGAGGGAAATCAGCACCATCTAGTGGGTACCACATAGCCATCAATTGAGCAGAGACATATCAAACACTGTCACAAGCGTGAAAAACAGCTGTATTCTATAAATGCTCAGTTTTTCTTTTACTAAAGTTGAAGCATATTCAATGGTATGTTTCACACTAGTCAAGAAAGAGAAAACTGCAGAGAATGTAGGAAATGTGCAATGTAGGAAACTTTGCAAAGAAAGTGTTACACAAGGAGCCTGACCTACGCTACCAGTTCCAATCTTTTAATCCAGTAGTTGCCTTTAGCTAGTTAAATGCCATCGTGTAAATATGCACTGTTAACCTCTGATTCACATGAAATGAGCAAGAAAATTTCATCCACTTCAGTAGCCAAATTCACCTACCTTCTACATATAAGGCAGGTAACACTTACCTGACTCTACTTGAGCAAATTTAAGTGTTGTGCCAGCAGCTGCACTGCAAAAATCATAAAACTCAGGATACATGTACACTGCACAGTTAAACCAGGTTCTTTCTGAAGTTTTCTGGCCAGAGATAAGAGTTCAGAGCCTGGATTCTGTAATCTGTTTTACTACAAGCTCCGTTTTCAGAATTGAGAGATGAAAGTCACCCCAAGACTCATACCACCAAAGCCTTCAAGACCAGATAAACTATCCCACAATCAACACAAACGACTGAAAAAAGAATCACAGGCTAGTTCAGCACAAAGCATTACCTAAACATACACTAGCAAAAAGCTACCATGATGCTGAAAGAGGAGTAAATGCTTTGCTGCACGAAGACCAAAGCTTACATCTGGGGTTAAACTGCTAAAAGACAAGCATTTCAGCTTGTGATTCAGGCTAATTTTGGGCAAAGCACATGTATTTTCTACAGTGACTAGCTAAACACAAAGAAATTTGCTAATCAGAATGATAACCTGTGGCTACATTACTGCTGCTGCTGTTCTAGAAAGATGCATTCCAGAAGACAAAGCACAAAAATGTGGAACTTCACTGCTGGGTCACTCTCATCTCTAAAACTCACAGTAACTGACTACATCTCTAGGTAATCAGTCGTCTTAGTTGGAGACTCCTTGGTGATTGCCTTGGTGATTACTGGAACAAGCTTGATGGGAACAGGTGAAGAACTAGATTATATTATGAAGATAATGGTCAAGAATCAGGATAACATTGGAGATTATATGTATCCTTCACTGGGAAAAAGTACCAACACACACACAAGTCCAGAAACCCTCTCTAAGAAGTAATAGGTAAAGTTGACTGTATTCATTAGCAGTGAAAAAAACCTCTGTACTCTTGGGGGAATAGCGAGGACTGGCAGCAAGATGTGTAAGCAGCCTGGTTTTATACCTGCTGCACCCTAAAGATAGGCAGCATGCAGCTGATGGAGGGTTTCTCAATGCTGAAATCCAACTCCACCCTAAGGCCGCTCCTTCTGTGGGAGAAGAGGAAGGAAAGAGAGGATCTGGGGTGCAGAAAGCACCCTGGACATCGATATTTGCCCTCTTACCATTGCTAGGGGATAGGCAACGCCTGCCCCTGCTGGGAACAGCCACCTGTCCCCTCCACAACAGCACTGCTGAGCCCACAGTTCTAACCCCTTCCATCAGCGGCAGTGGGGCAGCAGCTGCCAGCCTCCATTTCCCTGGCTCTGGCACAGGAGGGCTCACAACCGTGCTGTGCTGCCCCTACACTCCAGTGCTCGAGGCAACTGCCTACTCTGTCTATGCCTAAAATCAGCAGTATCCTGCCTGCCAAGGGCAGATGGTGTCACACAGGAAGGCTTATTCAGAATTTGCAATTGCTCTTCTTACTCACTAAATGTGAGCATGATGTTATGCCACTTGGCCTTTTTATTTACCCCTTGCTTTTCTCTCTTGCTCTCCTTTGTCTTCCCTGTGACCTTCCCTTTAAATACTTGTCAGTGATCACTAGCTGAAATTTTTAACAGTAAAATAGTCAGCAGTGTAGGAATGGTTATTTCTGGATAGAAGAAAGTAAAATAAGGATGGAGTTTCCTCTTTCCTGCCTTCCTCAAAGTACTGAGAACTTCTCACTAATCTCCTAATGAAAAAACTAGAGGATGGCCCTGCCTAGGGGTTTAATGCTCTTCTCAGGAGTAAAGGCTGGATTAGCCTGTTGTGAAACTTCTACTGATGTAAACCAACTGGGATATTCACCAGCAGTTTTGTGTGAGTAACCCATTGTTCAGTTCAGCAACCAGAAGAAAGAAGTGGTTAAGTCCAAATAAGTTGTTTCGGTTTTTACCCCTTCACAGAAACGAAAAATTGGAAGGTAAATTAATTTTGTATTAGACAAATATTAGACAAAATATACTGCTTTACTGAAATGAAACACACTTAAGAAAAACCAAGGAAATGAAGGGCTAGATTCACAAAACCCCCTGAGACACTATGAAGAGTTAAATGTTTTAAACGAAGAGGAATGCCTTCGGTAGGACAGATTGTGAGACACCTACTTATAACCTACTCAGGCTATAATCTGCTTCAAATCCCTGATCAGGTTCAAACACAAGGAAAGATTTGAAATTTGGTCTCTCACTTTCCCAGAAGAGTCTCCAAACCACCTGGCTGTGAGGCATTTTGAGGTAGCTTTCCTTCAATCCTTCCCACTGTAGCTGTTCCAACGGGTATTTAACAATTTGAGAAAGAAATGTATGACTTCTTAAACCAATGTTTCATACATTTTTCTGAGAGGCAGGAGAAATCAGGGTGTCCTATATTGCTCAACACTGGGGTTATCTGCCAGCTAAAGGGGGTAATAACTCCCCCTCCTCCTGTAAAAAAAAAAAAAAAAAAAAAAAGTCTTCTGCAGTCTTTTGAAGTGGTTTGGTAAATTTGATTTGAATTAGTAAATACTTTGGGGATGACTGAAAGCAGGTTTTTCAGTGAATAAATGATTCACACTGGAAAATATCAGCTGAGCTGTAGTTGCAGAAGAACAAGATGCACTCATTTACTTGGCATATTTTTTCTGCTTCACAAAGCTCATCACCTTTGGTAGCATAGTACTGCTACTGTGTAAAAATCCAAATTGCTTATGGGAGAGAAATATTTCAGCAAACTCCAACTGGGGCACTGGGGTATGCTCATCATCAGGAAACAGTCCCTTGTACCTATAGTAGCTTTATATGGTTTCAGGCTTCCACAGAATTTGCCATGAATTTTTATGAAAAAAAATGAAACATTACATGGAATGAAAAAAAGACTAGAGGCTGTGGGTCGTCACCAGCCTCTGGCTAGAGCGCCATCCATTTGATTGTCATGTAGCAAGAGAAAAAAGTAGCTGTTATAAGGAGACAAGCAGGGCTTCAATAACAAAGTGTGTGGGAAATATGCAAAACTTTAATGGAGCATCATTACCTGCTGGGAATTTTTACTTACAAGGTATCTCTCGGTACCCACATTCCAAGGCATGAAAGTAGTTCATAAATTCCCTCACTGGTATTTTAAAGGTTTCAAACAGCCCCATGTCTTCAAAAAGCCTGTATGATACCTGAAAAAACAAAACAACCATGCTGCTAAATAGATGAGAAAAAATTTACAAATTAGATACAAAATCATTCTGTCAAATTACTCCATGAAAACCTGCTTTCCTGGTACTATTTTCTCAAGTTCATCTGATCCAGCTATAGCTGCAGCTATTTGCATTTCCATAGGGATGTGGCTACATAGCTAAACAGACAAGCTATTAGTACCAAACAGTCCTCATTCCTTCATTACACCCTTCCGATGTTCTTCTCTTCCTTTCAGGCATATGGATCCCCCAAATTTTGCAAGCACCTCAGAAACATACACACGTAAAGGCAGATATCCAGAGATCTTTAGTGTCTTGGGAAAAATTTCCTCACAAACTCCTCCAAGGAGCATCCATGAGTCAAATAAATTCCTAGAAAATGGGGGCACAAGGAATGACAAAAGGAGAGAACCATTCAGATCCTATGCATTATCTCCTTTCATTCTCCCACACTGTGGAAGTGAAATGGCAAAAGTGATTTCTTGAAGAGGATTTCAGAGGCAGCAAGTGGCTTAAGAAGCAGAGCTGCTCCACCTGTTCCTGCATGAAAAGATGACTATAGACATCCAGGAGAGAACATATTGGAAGGGAGAAGGTGATGGATGAGTAAGGGGGTATTCATAAGAGACAAACAATGTCTCAGAAATGTAGACAGCGGCTACTGCAAAATGGACACTTCTAAAGACAAGTTTGAACTTGACATACAGAACAATGGGACATAGTAAAATTACTGCTTGACCTTTTCAATTCCACAAATTGGACCATAAAGCCTTTCAGCTTCTTTATTCATTTACTGCTGTTAGCTAAATTCTGTCCTTTTGATGCCATTTGTCTGGTAATGATCTGTGTAGAGTTAAACAATCTGAAGCACGTTTGGAATGATGAGTGCTATACTGGTAAGAAATTTTTGCAAATTATGTTTCATGTTTTTTACACCTGAATGTAAATCAAACACCTATACACACCCATTTCTTTTTGTATGTTGGATATACAAATTGGGACCTGTGAGATGCACCTAAATTTTAATGAACATAAATATCCTGCCACTGTGGATTTTTACAGTAAGAATAATAAAAAAGGCATGAATTTGCAGCATTAATGATCTTCCCTTGCTGCTTCCCCTCCTAGTCACTGCCCAAGAAGAAAAATCTGCATGTGAATTAACTTTGGCAAAGCATTGCAACAGACAGTGACGATGCAGACACAGGTTGAGTGCTGTGTCTGACACCACCTGGGATGCCCCTCTCGTGACACATATCTGACAGCTGGGGGGTCTGCTGGTGGCCCCAGCTCTTACTTCTGTTCCTACCATAATTGCATAAATGTCACTAGCAATGCAGTCAGAAAAATCACTGCTGGTGGTGATTTCTCTTTGTGGCTGTGGCTGTTGGCCATAAAGTGAAAAGCTCTTTATAACAAACGAGCTAAGGAACTACTGAATTACAGTGCTGTGGAAGACATGAGCTTAGAGTAAAAGGTAGGGCCTGTAGAAGGCAAAACTTCACTCTCTGAAAACCCCATGGGATCCTCGTGTACTGAGGAGAGAGTGAAAAGACTGACCTTATGCATAATTTGGATTAGAAACTGCTAGAATTCTGTTTATCTATCTGGAATCACAGCTGAAGTAGATCAGCTGGGAACCAAAATGTCACCTATGGAGAGATGAGGTATTTTGCACTCTAGTCTTAGATCACTGAATGGTAAACTTCATATTTCCAGAAAAATATCTCTGTATATAAAAAGGAAACATAAAGAAACATTATTCTGCAGTCCCAAACCCTACTGGTCTACACTACCAATATGGGATAGGTATCTTAAATAAAGCATGTATCTTAAAAAAAGCCTGGTTTTCCTCCCCTTGGGTTTTGGGGGCAGGAAATTCCACAGCAGTTGAAAAGAAGCAAAGCTGACTGTGATGGACATGAATGATAGCTTTTCCCCATGACTTGGAGTAAAATGGCATTATTCTCTGTGGTCATTAGAAAGAAAAATCAGCCAAGCAAGTAATTTGGACATGTAGAGTTTTCTTCCTTTCTTTCTCTCTGTCATAGCAAAGGGGGAGGAGGAAGGGGTAAGGGCAGGTTAGAAAGAAGAAAAAAGGGCATTGATGTCTTCCAGAAAATCAACTAAATTATTTAATTTTAAAAAATAAAGAAAACCTGCAGTTTTGTTTATTCATTGCTTTGGATTAAACATTTTTAAATCCTTCTGACTTTTTAAATCCTTCCTTCCCAAACCGCATGCTGCTTCATGAGCTCCCTGGGAGATGGAATCCCATGGACTGAGCACAGCACCCTCACAGCCACAGTGTGGTCCCTGCTGCCAGGGACAAGCCCAGGGAAATTCTGATGGCCAGGTGCTTAGCAATGGGTGCTCCACGCTGCCTTTTCCTTCCAGCCTCCGTTTTTTGCTTGTCTCTGCTGTGATTGCTAATGCTTGAATGAATCATAACTCAGATACATCTGGCAGTGCTGCCTGAAAAAGGACAAGCACTTCTCAATGATTCCTAATGGAAGCTGTTTTGGAAATGGGGATTGCCATTCACACCTCTCCTGGGTGTTGCAGGCACACACACAAAGTTCAGGTTAATGGTTCCTTACTTCTTACTCGCAGGCAACCCTCTTGCACTCCTTTTTTGTTTCTTGTATTTGCTTTCTTCAAATATGTGTTTCTTTCAAACTGTTGACTCCTGGTCTCTGGCTCTGACAAATGAAATCCCTCACAGGGGCTGTTGTGAATCCCGGGAATATCCCATCCCCCAAGGATTGATTTCTGTTGCACATTCATAGAACAGCTACAGTTTCTCTCTGCAGAAGCCATGTGTCATGGTGAGATGACAAAACATTCTTCTTGGCACCACCCAGGGACCAACTCACATGCACTGCAATGATGGCACCCTGCCTCGGTGCTGCTGGCGTACTGACAGTGTAGGAGCACCACCAGCATTTCTCATCTCCATGGGCCCAGTAATCAGCTAGAGAGGGACCTTAACTTTAGTGTATTTATTTTCATTCTATTTGCTTTCCAAGGCAAATGAATTTCCATTCCACAGGTTTTAGTTTAACTTTTATAGGAGCTGTAAGAAGAGTGTTAAGTGTGACTGAAGATATTATCTCATGGCCTGTTGTGAAGCATCAACTCAACTCAGTTGAGAGCTCTGCTGTTCCTTTCTGAAATGAGACTGGGATGTAAATTCCCCTCTAACCCCTATCATGCATATTTGTTACTGCCACATTTAGAGTGCTTGCCACTGTACTTTGCACAGATGCTTTTAAGGCTGCTGACTGGTTTGGGGTCTTTTTATATGTCTAAATCAATTTAACATTCCAAAAAGAAGAAACAGACATCTCAAGCAGCTTTAAAGATGCTAAGCCAGCATTTGCTTTCTAAACTGAATGCTTCCCTAGAGGCACGTGTCAACTCTGCTTTGTTCCATCTCATAAATTTAACCTAGCAAGGCAAACATAGTTAATTCAGCTTCTTAATTTACTTATTTTTAATGTATGAATCCATTTAATGGCAAAATACAGAGAATAAATCATTAGAGCTTTTGTTTTCTTTTCTATATATTATCCCAGGATTTAAGATTTAAGATAAAGAAAAAGACAGTGTTTTTGGCTAGAGAAAAAGATTTCTATATCTTAGTTCTTTTATTTCTGAAAATAATTTTGTTAGGACCATCTGAATAGGTGGGGGAAATAACTAAAGGATCCGTCTTTATTTTAAGAACAAGGTTGAACTTACTACATGCTGCTTTTAGGGAGCGGTAGTTATGACGAACAGCTGTGACAGAAAATGTTGAATTTTGATCACAAATATTATTTATTAAAGCTTCTCTATTTTATTTCACAGGCCTCATTTTGTGGCCCTGCAAAATGGATAATATGCTCAGAACCTGTGCACAAAGGAGATGTTGGGAAACAGGGTGTGCAGCTTTAGTACAAATTGAGGAAGGCACAGGGGAATTATCCTGACAGGTACTCCATGCAACTTGGTAAAGTAATTAAAACCTACAGAGGTACCCATGCAAAATCAGAACTAATTTTGGCTCATCCAAACTGTTGGTTAGCCATTAAAACAAACTTCTGTTTTCCCTTATGTTTCATTTATTAATCTATACTATTAGAAAATAACATGACCAATATGATCAAGAAGAGCATTTTAATCACATATTCACTGTCCAGTGCAAAAATGTCTCAATGATCATCACTGAATTTATATCAATATCCACATACAGTCGTAGCTTGCTTATTTCTCTAAAATTAACCTAGAAAGCTTGCAGGCTGGTTAAACATAGACGTTACTTGCCAAGATACAGAACAATAAAAGGCAGACCACATAATAAATTTGAATTCATGCCGTGGTTTTCCTGGTTGACCACTGGTAATTGAATTTAGCTCAATAACAATTAACCACCAAGGGACCAAGATTTGATGCAGCATTCTCTGGAGCTTGTTGTACTAAGATCTGCCCGACACACTAACCTCTATGTGTGGGTGGTGTCAATTGTTCCACATCATACCAATTAACATAATCTCTTCTTTCCAACACTCATGACTACATAATGCCTTGTAAGGCGATACCAGATCAATCAGATTCTCTTGGGTTTTTCTTCTGTTCCATCCCTAAATAATAATAATTACTTGCCTTTCCTGTTTGATAAACCTCAATACTTCCGTGGGAAAAAAATGGCTAATTTATCAGTGTGCCAGGCAAAGGGGCGTAACAGAGTAGAAAGTTCAGCCAAGAAAGTGATTATGGAAGTAAGATTAATTGTGCTGGGTAGATACGGGCTGTGTCAGTACCTGCATTTAACTTACAAGAGAATGAAAAACAGATAGCTGAAAGAAAGACTAGTAAGCTTTCACATCCTGATTCATAGTATATTAGTCTTGCCTATGTAAAAATGATATGAATTCACTACCAAAGTGCTGACTTTTTAAAGGTGAGGGAATACAGCAAGGACTATTTTTTTCATCCACTTCCTGTAACCTTGCTTACTTGACCAGGCTGACTGAAACCTCCAGTATAAAAATAAAATAAAAAAAAAAAAAAAAAAAAGAGCAAAGTTCTGTATTTCCTGCATCAACTGAATATATTTACTGTTTATCCCTCACATATTGAACCCCATGAGAAACCCTTTCACAAAAACCTCAGTAAGGGGTGGCAGCATCTCCTTCAGATAGAAGAGAATATTCAGAAAATTTTATGTAAACTCATTGGCAGAGAGAAGCAGGCGAAATAGGTATGTGGTTTTTTCTTTCACATTTTTAAATTTAAAAATACAGACACTTAAAAGTAAGGAATGTAATGAGACAGAGTTCATATTGTCAACCTTAAATTAGGTGGCAGGGATCCCAGTTCATTGGATGACCAGCCTGCAAGGACCATGGGTCTTAACACCAACTTGTCTGAATCTGTCAACAATCTAGCCGGTCAGTGCAGACAAGATAACCTTCTCACCTGACTGAGAATCCGACCACATTTCTTTCCGATTTTTTCCACCAAATCAAAGATTGGGAAGTTCCAGCTATTTAGCTGCTCCATCAGGGGATCCAAGTTGTCCATAACCAGAGGCTCAGGAGCAAGTACAGGCTTGTCCTATGCCAGAAATCAGAATAAAGAGGAATTTCAGTTCTGTGAAGCATCTCATGGAAAAATTTATGCTCTTAAAAACAAAGGTCACATTAACATCATCTGTAAGTCAACGGTACTTTACTCAGCTCAGTGGAGATGTCCCCATTTCTACCAGCCCTGCAGCTAGTCACTCTCATTTGTAATTTGTTTCACTTCAATGAAAAGGAAATTCTGTATATGAAACATCAGTCTCTTAGCTTATCCATGAGACAAATTCATTCATTCATTCATGGGATTCATTCATTCATTTCCAAGGGATTCTGTCTTCATTGCAAAATTTGCTACAGTACAGAGGGAAAAGTGCTTGGTTTCTGTTTCCGCATCAGGAGCCATTCATTATAATCTAACATGGCTAATGGGGCTTGGTCCAAGCGAAGACTTGTACTTCTC
The DNA here is from genome assembly GCF_017639655.2 of Falco naumanni. Lineage (NCBI taxonomy): Eukaryota > Metazoa > Chordata > Aves > Falconiformes > Falconidae > Falco > Falco naumanni. The sequence goes on from NC_054058.1 coordinate 19,785,182, forward strand.
AAAATGAAACCTACCTGTTTTTCAAGGTCTGCAAACAAAAGATGGGTTGTTCCCCTCCTTTCACATTTCTCCCTGTATACTTCCTTGAATTTCATTATTACTAAGAAACTGTAGATGAGTAAATGCCAAAATATCTCAAGAAAAATGTCTTCTCTCTGCATATCCAACCCCACAGATTACAATACATTTTTCAAGAGCTCATGCCATCTTAAATATATTAATTCAGTTGTACAACAGGCTGTAGAAAATTCGACTAAACAAAGCTTTCCCTCTACATCTCACTCAAGCTTACAGCTGAATACAGTAGTTGTGAGAAGACAGCACTTGTTTACCATACTGCAATGTTCTTACGTTCAAGACATACACCAACAATAACATCACGCAGCCCCCTCAGACAAGTGTTAACATATTTTAAAATAAGGACCACTGTATATTTTAGCCAAGATTGCAAGGCGATTAAGATTGAAGTGGCTGAACAGGAAAACTACATGTATCATGCTGGTAGCCTGAGAAGATAATTTCCTTCCAATCCATTCCCTTTAAAGGCAACGCTAACACAGAAGCCAAACATTTCAGAAATGCCTAATGCCAGATCCATAAACTTACATTTATTCATCAGAATAAATGGTTAGTGTTTCACAAGTGGCCAGTGCTTAGCAGCTCTCACACATTTCAATGGTTCCTTTCAATTCTTGAAAGTCAATCCTCCTACTGCAAGGTAGGAGCCTGCTGCAATTGTTGCTTAAAACCACAGCCACAATCTTTAGACAGCCCTAGGTTCGTTTTGGTTTATTTTTGTAGGGATTTGGGGTTTCTGGTCGTTTTGTTGGGGTTTTTTGTTTGTTTCCCAGTGTCAGTATACATTCAGTCTATTGTGTGAGTGGAACTTAAATAAGCTACCTCAGGTGGTATCAAGGGATGCAGAATGATGGTCTCAGGCGTGTATGTCCTACAGATGGATCCCTTCCGCATCTGCTCCTTGGAGCAATCTGTCTCATCATCATTTTGAACGATATCGCTGCTATCACTGTTGTTGGTCTCATAGTCAGAAGTGGCTTGCGCAGGATCATCTACGACACAAATCACAAAGCTTGTTGTGTGAACAGCAAGGATTGCATGAAAGTCATCCTGTGACCTTCTGAATAATAGCAACAGGATCTCTGACTCATTATACATATGTGCTGCTTGGCTGGGTTCAAAGTCAGACAATCTGTCCGAAGGCATTAAGCATATACCCTGCAGAGTGTAAAAAATGGGATCCAGTATTGAAGAGTGAGAAAAATTTCGAGGACCATTATTTGAGCTGACTAGTTAGATGAGGAAACCTGTATTTCCTTTATATTTTAACTCTATTCTTCATTAGCATTTTGCACATGTACATACAAAAGGGAAAGGAGCCTCAAAGACAATTTGTATGGTCTCACCTATGTATGTTCTCCTTTTCTGACAGACAGGCATATCTGCTCTTTCAATGAATGATTATTGAATGTTAAGGTATGAGGAATTTTTGATGGACAAAGAATTACCTGTTCTGTTCAGGGTGTGTGTGGTACCATCATTTCTATCTAGTGTCCCATCACCAGCTTCTATTTGGTTATAGGGCCTGCCACAGCTGAAATACATCAAGAAACATGCACAATATAAAGAACCACGCGCATTAGACAGTCTCATGTAAAATGATTTCCTGCTGACTGTGTAAGATTATGTCATGCAGTATAAGCTATGGTACAGGGTGCATTCTCCAGACAAAATTACAAGAGCAAGCTGAAGTTTTATTGGAAGTCAGGAATGTAAAAAGACAAAATACAAAAAGACCTTGAACTAAATGGCCACCACCATTAATTTTGTGTTGCCAACAGTAAACCTACACCATGTGATATTTTTTAAATGATTTTTTTTATTCCCTGAGTTTATCAGTACAAAGAAATCCCCTGGGTTTGTACTACAGCTGCCCTATAAACATGAATTCAAATGATGAAAATGTGCCAGAGTGCCATACAATCTAAATGTTGTGGCTTTGCTCTTCTTTTCTTGCTTAAAACTTGAATATGTTCCTCTTAAGGAGGAAAAAGGTATTTTGCAATTACTTCAGTGACAACGTACCAAGTACATCAGAACGATAGGGGCGTTTTGGACAGAACATGAGGTGAGTGATCAGGCATCCACACATTCAGCAATGAGACTAGAAGGCAGAGTTTCCTTCATCATTCCCAGAACAGAAAGACATTGTGGGAGAGATCACAATATCCTGGTCTTTCTAAATGACTGGCTCTTCCTTCCCAGTAAAATGCTTTATTCCTTGTGTGTGATTCCCTTTAAGCCTTAAATGTGAACATCAATACCAGATGGAACATTTTAAATTACAATGGAAGGAACAATGATATATCATGAAAACGTGAGCGAACCTAAAAATCAGAAGCCTTAGTTAGCAGTATTATATCAATCGATCCATGAAAACCTGACATTTTAACATTTCTTTGTCTGGTTTCAGTCAGTATTTTGTAGCATATCTCATATGTAACAGCCTTTGAAAAGCAAATATTATGAAATTATTTTGATTGGTCAAACTCTGTAGTAGGACCTTTGCATCAATGTAAGTTCACCATAGAAAAATGGCTGAAATCCTATGTCAGATGGGTTTTAACTGGATCACCCAAAACATATTCTGGAGCTTGGTATGCGCTACAAACACAAGGAATTCCTGAAAGAATTTTAAATAAAAATACAAAGCTGTATACAATGATACTTGCAGCGCACAGCCAAGCAAATAAATCTAGTATCACTCAGGTCTATAAACAAGATGAAAAAAAAATATTTACTTCTCTCTCCCACATTCCATGTGATTTCCATAAGGTCAATGCTAACAAGCCAAAATGTAAGAGAAAGAGAGCCTTTGTTTGGTTGTAATGTTACAAGGCTTTTGTGTCATTATGAGTGCACCTCTTTATTTCCGGAATATATGCAAACTCACACTGATTTAATATGTATGGCCCACATAAAACACTGCATTAAAAAAATAAATAAATTGCTAATCTATCTAGCAGAACACTTGAAATCTGCTCTGTGTCAGAAGGAAACATGCCTATGCAAGTTTAACTCAATCCCCTTCATGCGCAGGCATTATAATGTACTCCTTAATCGCAGGGTTGTTTAACATTTTTTCCACAGGATTCCTGACTCATTCACTAAGCAGAATTAAACCCCATTATTTAAAAGTTATTTTAACAGCATTGCCTAGTATATGTTCTTCTTTAATGCATTTTTCAAGCTCTGCTGTCCTATGACATTTCAATTTTTAATTACAGTAAAATTGCTATCTTGTTCCCACTGACTGGGTGGATCTGGTTTAAAACACTGAACCCATCAGGAGTTCATTTCCTCTTTGTTATTGTTAGGGAAGGGGTTAGTTTGGTCATGGCAGAGGTTTGCTGGCTTGTATTATTTCCTAGCAATGCAGGTTTTTTGGAAGTTAATGTAGGGGATTGCATACCACAAAGACTAGCAATCTACAATGTGAAAACTCAAATATTAAATGAACAAATTTTAATTTTCAGTGGTCATTAATTTAACTCCCTCAGCTTGTCTCAGCCATTTTAACCTCTGGGTTTTTTTGTGGGGTTGGGTGTTTTAGGTTGGTTTTTTTAAAATTGTGTTTACATTACTAAGGGGTGCATTATTTGTGTGTTGTTGGTTGAGCTTGTATCTGTGGATATGACATCTCTATATACTAATGCCTAGAAATGTGACAGTGCTTACGATTTTTCAATGGATGTTAAAGGAACAGTAACTATTTATAACAGTGGGTGCTAATTCTATTAGCAGACATTACCCCATAATATTTTAAATAATATGTTTGTTTCAAATAATCAACAACATAGTCTATGCCAGCAATGTAACAATTGTGATGCTCATGCAGTCTAAGCATTTGAAAACAAGGAAATCGAGAACATAAATATGCTACGCAACCTATGTAGAACCCATAAGACAGTAGCTGCACGAAAGCTAATGATCATTTAACCCATGATTACATTGAAACCAAAATCTACACCTATCAAGAAAATATATTTCATTACTATCTACAACAACCTTATATTGATTTAATTTTTTTAGACATTTTTTATACAACTCAACTTCTTTTTAATAGAAGGCTTCCAGTGATACCTGTTACTAGTTAAGGTGATAACAATTTGTTGAAGCAGTAATAATGGTACAGTTTAATAAGCCAGTAGCACATTTATGGTATATTTCTTACGTGTAATCTGGTTTTCATTTCAAATGAATCAGTGCAAGTCCCAGTTTTGCATCACTTTTGGAAAACATTTAAAAGCACTTACTTTCTATTTAGTCACCTAAATACATCCTAAAAGCCTGTCAGGATTCTAGTCTGAGCTCCAGTGAGGATGACTCCCTTGAGAAAACCTGCAATCTTAGTTTTGACTTTCTCACACCCACTTCCTAGCCCTGCACACAGGATACCAAGACATATCCAAAGTCATGTGACTGAAGCCAGAAACAAAAAACTTTCCAAAGATAGTAAAAATTAACATTTAACCCAGCCTCAGATGATGTGCTGTCTGCTGGCTAGCAAATAATCACAAATCATTCACTACTATGATTAAAAGTAACACCTAATGAGTAAGGTAACCTTGAAACTGCACTGGAACAGGGTTCTAAATACCAGTGTTTCCCAGTATTCTAAACGGGACACATATTTCAAACTCCAGTAATCTAATTCAGCAACTGAATCCTTTCCGAGAACATAAGAAGAACAACTTTCTTTCCAAAATGCTGATTTTGCAGAGCAGGTCTGTGTAATCTAATAATGGGCTAATTTAAAGTGTGAAATGAAACTGTGTTACTGTAACTCTTAGCAGTACAAAGAACTCAGCTGCAGCTGATTTCTGAAAAAAATCCCAATGCTACATAATCTGACTGTCTATAGAGAGGACATGATCCACTCCTGCGAGAGTGCTCAAAACTATATACTCTTCAAACATTGTTGGCTTTTAAACCCAGCAGTCAGATTTTTCTATCAAACACCAGGTGCTTGCTGTGAAAGGCTTGGTCTGTGACCCGAAAGTGACTGTTTACATTAAGGGCATGACGTGAGAAACACAAATTAACATGAAATCTGACTTTAGGATCTGCAAGTTGTTGACAAAGAATTTATTTATGAATTGTGCATCTGACATGAGTAAAAACTATAAAAGTAGCTAACTGTCTTGCACTTTAAAAGCACATTGTAGCATCAACCCACACAGTTACTCATATACTAAGAACTACTTAGATATGGTGAAGTATCAATACACAATACCACAGAAAATCACAAAAACTTACATGTGGGCCAAAAGAACTTGTTCGTAAGAACAACATGAAATGATTCCAATTCATGCCAAATTACAGTCTCACCTGCTGCAGATGACAGAAGGGCTGATAATAGGGTCTGACAGACTAGGTGCACTCTGAGTAGAAGTTAAGACTTTGTGTGGCTTTAAGCCTTGCTTGGTGTCAGTATCTGTAGAGTCTGGAAATGACACTGAAGATGTTTTTCCAGTGGGACTTGTGGCCGGTGTCCCTTGAATTGGTGAATGGCATGGGGAGGTGAGAGGTGAAATATTTGGTGGAATACCTGGCAAAATAAAAGGAGAGTCTTGTCAGTTAACAGAAGTGGCAGATAGTTGTACGAGTTCACTGTGCAGAAATGTTCCTCTTGAGATGTGCAGGTACCAGCACAGCTTTCAAACGGAAAAACAAGAGAAAACCCTCCACTCTGACCCAAGCCCATGGCTGTCACAGAGAGATGAAACTCCATTATATCAGCCACTTCTACCTGCTGAAGATCGGGCTCAAAACACGAAGCATATTCTCCCTGTTGAGCAGGATGCACTAACTGGCAGGTATGAAATTAAAGGCATGCATTAGTGTCATGACTACTGATAACAACATGTTCTAGTGACAGAGACACCAAACAGGCAGCTCCTAGACCCATCTGCCATTTCTCTTTGCTTCACCGTCTCTACTTGTAAAGCAGGGACAAGAAAGGCTTGCACACATTCCCAGCAAATTTGAATTTCTACATGTGTGAAGACTAGCAACAAACCAAAAAAAGCAATTTTTAGTAGTCATACATAATATGAACATAAAATCTTGCACTTATGGTGTCATTTCTGCATTCTGCACAGATTTCGGCTTTGATCTTACATAGCTTATTTTTCAATATCAGTTGCTCATGATGGGAGACATGAGACCATTACCTGTACCACATGGTGTTGTACTCCTGAGCTAGTGTACCAGAAACTGCCAATATCCACATGTGCAACCACTAGCAAGATGTAGTTCTTTCTGTCCCTTATTCTGTATAAGCACCATTGCCAAGATGAAATGCATCAGCCAGTCCTGTGTTTGAGACAAAGTGCCACCTTTTTTCTGAATCCACTTTACCTTTTTTTAGTCTCAAACAAAAAGGTCCCATTCACAATAAAGCACAGAGGAGCAAAATCTGTCTTAAAAGGAAATTCATGAATTGACTTCTGTCCTGTTTTAAAGTTTGTAGGAACTCAGCCCCAATTCATTTACCATGTTCATCTTCAAAGCCAAATCACATAAAGACTTAGGAACTTCAACTAGTTTTATGTTTGAATTGTGCCCACTATCTAAATGGATTCCAGATACAAAAATTATCTTGGAATAAAGCAATATTTTGATCTAAGTTTATGAAATACTAACCTTGCAGGATATATGTGTACAGTTCTGGTGTTTTTTCCTGATAAAAACTGTGATATGAGGTTAAAATGTGATTTTCTGTTTACAATCCAAGAGTTAAAAACAATCTCTGACAGCTACTACACTGTAATTTTGAGATATCCAACATCTCCTAGTTTTGATTAGGGTTATTTCTTCAGCAAACATGTGGTATGTATTACTGTCTTAATTCAATGATTGCAACTACGATATTATGCCAGTCTTGAGATCAGAAACCTACAGCCTACAGAGCAATTAAAAAGTTATCAGATGGCCATGACCTATGGAAATTGCTTTAAAATACAGAAAGCCTCTGTTTCACATTTACTAATTATTTGACATATCTGCTTTCTATCCAACAATATGTCTTTAAAAACATTTTGCAGTCTGCTAGTTGCACAGGGGATTGAGTTGGATTATTTTCTATCTATGAGCTATACGTTACTAAATAATCTTCATGACTGTTAGAGAATACAGTATATATGGTCATCTTTCAACCATTTAAAGCAAGTACTGTGAATGTAAACAGCAATTTTCACAATAGTATTTTGAATTGTAGCTGGCTTTCTCCTGTTGAAATATTCTCGGTTGTGTTTTTATTTTTTTTAAGAGTAAATTGCCAGGATGAGTAACCAAAAATAAATTTATCAGAAAAATGCAAACCTATTTTCAATAATCCAACATTTAACCGTATGTTGGCAAAAGTGAGAGAAAGCATGCCTTGCTACAACAAGGAATTTTGAACAATCAGGATAGGAGAAGAATAACAATACAGGCAGAATTTTTTTAGAAGTACAGTCATCTGCTTAGGTCCTCCAGAACTTTTACACATGTGCAGTGTTGAAGAAATAAAACAGTAACTTCAATGTGATGTGAAATTACATATGAAAACATTTGAGTTTTCTTCAGAAGTTTGCCAAAAGAGGTATAGCTAGCAGTATTTTAAAATGCTAATGTTACCATGCATAATTAAAGACATACTTCATAAACTAACAGATTTACAGATTTAGCTAGATCAACTTCTACCCAGAATTATTATATATTGCCAATTGAGCTGATATATAAAAGCCTAATTTGTAGTAACTAGTGCAAATCGAAGCAATTCTTTAGTTGGAACACAAAAATAAATCATAATTAAAAATCACGATGGTAAACAGTCTAAAACATCAATCTTCTGCTTAAAACGTTGAGCTAAATTTTTATTCCTGTCAATCAGGAATTGCTTGTGATGGAATGCAGTTCTCCATTCATCATGGGGGAGCTTACGTATCTGCGCAATAGAGATGACTATTAACACTTTCTGGAAGCAGAAGAGACTGAATGTAAAACTGACAAGGTTGGTAAGTCTTGTTTTCTAAGTATAAAATATTATACACACACACCCTGCTTTCAAGTTAATGGGTTAATCTCTGAAAATCACAGGTCTAAACTGGATTTATTCTAAAACAAGTTCCTGGGTCCTTGGTACTATATCTCCATTATTTTCCAGGTTTGATTTTATTCATTTGCCTATATGCATATTATCTTTTAAGATAATAATACGTTACTTAATCTTCACTGTGGTATAACAAAGCAGCTTCTGTACAGGAGGAAATTAAATAAACTCTTCAGTTTGAAAAGGAGATGCGATGTGACAATGTTAGTAATTGTGCAGCCATATCTTCAAACTAAGTTGGGATTCTCTGACTTCTCGATGTCAGGCTTCAGGCATCTATCAATTTCCATCTGATGTCTGGGTGACCAGTATCTCTGAGTAACATTATCTCAACATTATTCCATGTTTGGGAAAAAAACCAGGCTGATTTAAAAAAGGAAGGCTTTGTGATCGTTTTGAATTGCAAGTTAAAGCATGGATAAACATTATTTTATCCTGCATTTGTACAGGGAAGAAAACCACATTACTGTGGATTAAGACTGCTTCATGGCTCTCATATCGCATAGTTCACTATCAATTAAGAAGTCATCTTCTCAATTTCTTTCCTTCAGTTAAAGCATGAGTCATCTTTTTAAAGGCTCAAAAAGCTGAGTAAAAAGCCCCATATTTCCCATCTCTAAAAATCAGTAAGTCTACCTGGAATTTCTCAATAATGAATATACAGTGACAGACCTCTGAGCTACAATGGCTTTGTCTTGGATATGTTTGTGTAAGACGGGTCAGTCGCTGCCTAGAGCTCCAAATGGCATAATGTATGTTGTGCTTCAGGAAATCTCAGTCAGGCAATACAGACAGACAGTCTAACAAATGTTACAGAAAACACCCTGTTCTCAGCCTTGTTGTAGTCAAGGGAATTACATGGATATAAATGACAACACAATTTATTATCGCACTTGCCGCATCGTGTCATGACTAACCCCTATAAATCATAAATGTCAAAACATTTACAATGGCATCACTATGAGCTATGGTATTTTAAGCCAATTTGTGTGTGTGGTTTTTTTAAATAAAGGAAGTAACTACATTTATATTCATGGAAAAGTAAGAAAAGACACAGATTGGACAGAGATCAAAAGCAGCTGCATGTGCTAGTCCCAGAGAAGCAGCTAAGCAAGCCTGACAGAGCCGTGGGTGCCACTCACCTTGTCGGTTCTGCCTTTTGGCATTCAGGTGGTTGGTAGAAGACATGGCGTAGGAGGTGGAGAAGGACCTGCTCTTCGTGATTGTCATCAGAATTGAACTGTTCCAGGAGTCACTGCTGCAAAAACAGAGCACAAACAAGCATCATTTGACACAGTAAAAAGCCTCAAAAGTAAAAATTTTGAGATGTTAGGAGCCACAGCAAGAAGTATGTGATACTGAAATAGAATAAAATCCAACAAGAAAAACAGCATCTATCTACTGGCTGAACTGCTATTTGTGAGGCGCTCAGTATTGTATTCAGCAAAAATATTTACAATGCAGACGCTCCAAAGCTGGACTTCCTTCAGCACTGAGGCCTGCTCCCTTCACTTATACAAAGATGTCTTCACTATATTGTCCCGACAATACAAAGAGTCTTAAAAGTTGACTTGAAATAAGTTACATTTATATTCTCTTTTAATGACTTCTTACAAGAGCCAGAAGTCCCAGAAGTTCTCAGCAAAACTGAAAAATCAATCTCCTCGACTCCTCCGCTGCAACCACCGAGGCGGATCCCCAGTAACCCTTCGGGCACTGGAGGAGCTCCTCAGGCAGCGGGAAGAGGCTCGGAAGAGCCCTGCATTGCTGTTGCTGGTGGTGCGCCTCTTCTCTGGGTGAAGCACTTCATGTTCTAGCCAACTGAAACACATGCTGCATCTCAAAAAACAGTTATATTGACATTGACATTATGAAGACATTGGTCACTGATCCAAGAGAAACTCACTGAAGGAAAATAGGGTGCATGTGTCTCTGTGTGTGTGTAACAAATGCTAGTCCCCTACAACAGGATGGGTGCATGCTTTCAGCCTTCTGGCTACCACTGCATGCCAGAAGAGGCCACATACTTCTGTAAAGCAATATAACTGTATTTATCATTGTTTTTCTGAATGACATTCATAAAATGCAGGAACATAGCAATGGCTTTTTTCTTGAGGCCTATGACTTCTCTGGATAGATCTGCTAGGCCTCTCAGGCTCCCTATTTCCCCTCACAGCCTCACATCTAAGTGATGAAACAGCACGCAAGGCAGAAGACAGCATGTTAAAGTGGCCTAGTCCCAGCTGAACTTGAAAAAAAAAGTGTTCTGAAAGAAGAAAGCACATAACATTGTCTTAACTCTACAATCACCTTATTGTTTTGGAAGAGCATGCACTACCTACAAAAAATATTTGCTGTCTTCACTGGTCCAAATTCCTATAACCTGTGATTAAATGAGCCAAAGAAAGAATCCAGCTGGGTTTTTTTAATTGTTTTGTGGTTTTGTTTCTTTAATTGACAGGAAGAATATAACACACTGGCCTACTGTAAAGAAAAGCCAAAGCAAAACAAACCAATCCTGCCTGCTCCCCCCCCACCCCCTTCTTTGACTTCTAGACTAGAAGACTAGAAATCAAGATTTCTTTTTTCCCCCTTCAGTTCAAAATTCTTTTCCTTGAAAGCAAATCTATATTGTTCTGCCAAAGTTTTTAAAGCTGGATTTATAGGATTCATTTTTCCCTCTTCTGGAATAAACACTGTTTCTCCTACTGTAAGAGAAGAACTGCAAACAGTAGGCTGGGAAGCTTGACAGAACTATAATTATACAATCGGCGACATTAAATGTAGGAAGAATTGATAGCCTGCTTAGTTGGCTCATCATGTAGAGTTATATAGCAACTTTAGAAAAGGACCAACAATAATATTTAATTTTTCTCCTTCTCTCTCTGATTCCCATCTTAGCATGCTTATGTACTATGTGAGAGTCTGGGATCAACAGTATAAATCAAATGCACCCTGGGAACCACAGGCCAGTGACTGAAGAACACATCCATTTGGTTATAGCTTCTTTATATTTACTTTTACTGATATACATGGGACTCCTCACAAAGGGAACTTTGGCTAATCATATATTTTTCTTGCATCAGACATTCAGTGTACTCTGCAGGCTGCCTTGAGCACCTCGGCACCCTACATGAGAGCTTCCTCCATGGTAAAGGTTTATGTATCTGGAAGAAAGACTGACCAGAGCAGCTCTCCGGGGCTGCATTCACTCAGGCTATCCAACACCAAACACTGGTGACCTTCTTAGGTCCTATTCTTTACTACTGCACCAAATTCTGAATTGCAGAAAAACATGTGAGTCTTCTGATATTATGACTCTGAAGTCACTTCTTGAATTTGGTGCTTCTGCTCTGGTCTTACTTGCCCCAGAGTAAGTCTCCACAATCTCTCCTCATCTACCAGCTCCAAGATGATAGTCCTTGCTGAGGTGGAGAGGGGACCTGAACTTTATTCTCACAAGGTGGCACCGTAACGACCAGGCTGCATGACTGCCCTCTGCCCTTCTCTGGAAGGCTCTTCTGCTTCTGACTAGAAGAGAAAAATATTCATGGAGCCAGAAAGGAGGAAATCCTGTTGAAATAGCTATGCAACATATCGTAGTTAACAGTGCATGGGACCCAAACCTCTCTTCTTGCAGATGAGCACCCCTCCAACAAGACTAACATCCATGTGACTCCTTTACTGGCTGCTACTGAATTATCTGCCACAGCCCCTGTGGAGAGTTAAATGCAGCTCAACTCAGGCTATCTGGTAGCATGGAAGTCCCAAGATGTGAGGTACCTAGGTCTGAACACCCTCAGACAGAGAAGCAACTTTATTAGGGGGTCCATGGCAAATGCCTGAAACCAGTCAGCTGCTGGCTGTAAGCAGCTGAGCAAACACAACTTCTCTCTCTCCATTTCATGGGAGGACTATGTATTTTATGATACCGACTCAGGGATTGGGCCCTGAGAACAAGAGAATGGGTAAGAGTGAGCAGGGAATACCTAACTGGTATAGTCAGTCATGAGGTACAACAGCCATAAGATAAAATCCCATCTCTACAGAATATTGAGAACTAGTGTGCTTCTGAATAACTCTAAAAAACTTTCAGGGACATGCTTTAGGAACTAAATTTTGGTTTGGGCACAAAATGGAGTAGGTAGGTATCTCAGCCTATGTAAACTGCTTTGCAGATGTAATGCTCTGTTTCTATGATGCACTATATGAATATAACCTTAAAGTGTACATTTCATGATAGAATCCAGAACCCTTTTTCCAGGCAAAACAAATAACGTACAATTCCTCAAGTGATCTTGAGGAATTAATTCCTTTCAAGGCTTTATTAATTATTGCTTTGTAGTTGTGACTCTTCCAGTACCACCACCTGCTTACAGAACCCTTGAAAATATGGGGCATCTTAAATGAGTCAGTAAATAAATACTTCATAAGTAGAAGCCGGCACTCAGTTCTGCCCCTCAGTAAAACAGCTGTGTGTATTTCTTGTGGCAAATTAGGAAAAGCCTTTTAACTAGATGAGATAGTTAGGATTCTGAATCCCAGAAGCTAAACTCTGTAGTCAATGGGAAAGAAATGTTCTACTGCAGTGCTTAAAGTTAGGGAAAGCACAGCAACCATCCTGCAAGAAAACTTCACATTGCCCATTTTATTTTCGGCTTTGCTTTTCCAGTTCTACTAGCAAATCTTCCTGTATTAGGTTTGCATGGTAATGTTTTGGTAGCAGGGGGGCTACAAGTGTGGCTTCTGTGAGAAGCTGCTAGAAGCTTCCCCCATGTCTGATAGAACCAGTGGCAGCCAGCTCCAAGGCAGACCCACTCCTGGGCCAAGGCTGAGCCCATCAGTGATGGCGGTAGTGCCTCTGGGGTAATGTATTTAGGAAGAGGACAAAGTTCACAGCAATTGCATCCAAAGAGAGGAGTAAGAGTATGTGAGAGCAACGACTCTGCAGACACTAAGGTCAGTGAAGGAGGAGGGCAGGAGGTGCTCCAGGCACCAAAATAGAGGTTTCCCTGCGGCCTGTGGTGAAGACCATGGTGGGACAGGCTGTTCCCCTGCAGCCTACAGAGGTTAATGGGTCCAGAGGGGACCCACACTGGAGTAGTCTGTTCCTGAAGGACCGCATCCTGTGGAAGGGATCCATGCTGCAGCAGTTCATGAAGAACTGTAGCCCATGGGAAGGACTCATGTTGGAGAGGTTCACGGAGGACTGTTTCCTGTGGGAAGGACCCCACGCTGGAGCAGGGGAAGAATGTGAGGAGTCCTTCTTCTGAGGAGGAAGGAGTGGCAGAATGAGTGATGAACTGACGGCAACCCCCATTCCCCATCCCCTTACACCGCTGTGGGGGAGGAGGCAGAGAAAATAAGGAGTGAAGTTAAGCACGGGAAGATGGGAGGGGTGGGGGGAAGGTGTTTTTTAAGATTTGGTTTTATTATTTATTATCCTACCCTGATTTGATTGGTAATAAATTAAATTGATTTTCCCCAAGTTGAATCTGTTTTGTACATGACAGTCACTGGTGAATGATCTCTCCCTGTCCTTACCTTCACCCATGAGCCTTTCATTATATCTTTTCTCCCCTGTCCAGCTGAGGCAATGGTAGAGCAGCTGTGGTGGGCACCAGACGTCCAGTCAGGGTCAACCCAGTACACTTCCTTTGTAATTTTACTTCTAGATTATACATGGGTTTTTTTCCCCAATGGTAACAAATCTACTTTCTTCTCTTCACTAAATTGTGTTTTGACTTGCCTAACTCAATTGTTTTTATTTACCATCTACTGCTAGTATTGCATTTGCACGAGTCCATTTAGAGAACCCTAAGCCCTTCTTATATTCTGGAATTAAGTTTGTACAGGGGATGCAGGGCAAGTACAGTGCTCTATGGTCTGTATGTGTATTTTAGGAAGGTCCACTTAAAATCAGTGTTTGTGTTCTGGAAGCTAGTATCTAGAGGATGGAGAAAGGCTTTATGAACCAATCTAATGACAGGACCACATCATTAGATGTGTTCTTAAAAGTGATGTTCAGCAGCTGGGTTACTTGTTAGAACTTTTTCTTGGCTGGACAATATCCATGGAGGAAATTGCTTTGTTTCCAATTTTATTGTACAATTCTGCACTTTGCTAGCATCAATAATTATTATTATTTTTTAAATGCTTCCCAATAATAGGAATAGTTTTGGCATAATCTGACTAAAAAATTAGGAATACCACTACTTTGGTAACCTGATGTAGAGAAACATAAGGAAGTAGTTCTAACACACTTTGGAGTCAGCATTTTTAAATGAGGGACATCATCACGCAGAACCAAAGAAATTTGTCCAAAGAGACATAAAAGAGAGAGAAGGTAATTTGTAACCTGGATGAAGATGATTCATGAGGTTTGATGCTGGCGCTACGATCCCTTCTTACTGGAGCTGGCTCCAGTGTCGGTAGTCCTGTGGCTGACGTTGTTGTGGTCCAAGTTGAGGACACTCGCCTCAGCAGTCCTGGAGGCAAACTTCTCCGTAAGCGCTAGAGAGAAATCAGTTGCTTAGAGTTATATAGGCTTAAAAAAAACCTTTAAACATGCAGAAGAACTTTTCCATTTGATTAATTCTGCCTGACAACACCTAGTGAGGTATCTTAAATCTGCATTCTCCCAGGTATTATGGTGCCTACCTTTTATTCAAATCAACACAGCTGATGCTTTAAATGCTTGGGGGGTCTAGACCAGTCTCCCTATTTTAAGTTAAAAAAAGGTATATATCCACAACCACATAGTCACAAATGTTCAACACCTGGAGCTCTCACTGGAGTCAGCCAGTGTTCATTGTGCTCTTTAAAAATTTTGGTCTTACATGATGTGGCCAAAGGCACTTAAACAAGTCATCAGGGCCAGAAAGGTGACAGAGGGATTAGAGCATCTGCCATAGAAGGAAAGGCTGAGCTAGCTGATATTGCTCAGTTTGGAGAAGAGATGGCTCAGGGGAGATCTTACCAATGTACATATATATAAATACCTGAAGGGAGGGTGTAAAGAAGATGAAGCCAGGCTTTTTCCAGTGATGTCCAGTGACAGGACAAGACACAATAGGTCACAAACTGATATATAAGAAATTCCATTTAAATGTAAGAAAGTATTTTTTACTGTGAGGATAACTGAACACTGAGAGAAGTTGCCCAGAGAGGCTGTGGAGTCTACAGCCATGGAGAACTCAGAACCCAACTGGACATCCTCCTGAGCAACCAGCTCTAGGCTGAGCCTAAAGAAACCTGCTCCAGGGTCAACTTGCTTAAGCTGAGGGATTGGACTAGATGATCTCTGGACTGGACTAGAAGATCTCCAGATGTACTTTCAGCCTCAGCTATTCTGTGATTTAAACTGTCATGAATGCTTAAAATCAGAGATTCAAGGCAAGGAAGGCAGTAAAAAAAAGTAAGGGAGGGGAGCTCCAACTTTTTTCCCTGCTATATCTACCCAATCCAAAGATCAGACACTGAAATAAAACCTTTGTGCTCTGGGATATGATGTCTCCTGAAAAGCTTAGAGAAAGCATCACTGTTCACAGCAGATTCTTGACTACCCAGCATTTTTCTTTCACCTGACTCTTTCTTTTCTCCACTAACAGGACTCACATGTGTTTTCTGAATTTTTGAAGGCAGAGATAATAAAGGAAGATGATAGAGTCTTGGTGGGTCCAGATTTCCTGTTGCAGGTGCTATAATTTTGTAAGATGTTTCTCTTGTAGTTCTCATGAAGTGTTTATAGCTAAGAACTGAAATAAATATGTCTCTCTGATGGAGAACTCTGACTTTGCCAGAGGGTTAAGAGATATGAGATGGAAGATGCTTCTGGTTCTGCAGCTCAGACTTACAGATAAATATGTTAACATACTATCTCCTTACCCAAAATGCTCAGTGTCATATGCTTAAGGTAAAGACCCTAAACCTATACTTAGACATTTAAATAAAGGACTACAAACTATTAGATTTATGAACCGTAATACATGTAGGTCAGTGAATTCAGTCAAATTAGTTCTCTGTAGCATTAACTCATTAATTCATCCTTCATTTCTCTTCTCCTCACTAGGTATTATGCAGCAGCAAATTGGTAACTGTTCACTGTGTTTGCTCATGTGATGGCAGTGTTCTTCAATTTAACTCTTCCCCTCAGAGCCCAGAGATCAGCCATTACAGACACGTACATTAAAACAAACTGGAAAATGTGCTTAAAAAAATCTAAACAGCCATTTCATATATACAGCTGCTACACAGGCAGATAGGGTAATAATTATCAACCCACTAAAATATATTAAAAAAAGAATCACAGGTGTTGCAATTCAGATGTCAGGAAATGCTGGAACGAATGGTGGCTGTGCCATTTGAACCGTTAAAAGCATTCACCTGTGCGACATATTCTCCCTATATTTGATTTTAAAAAAGAAAACTGCAGTACAGAAGTATTTTGGTTTAGTTTCAAAAGTGAAACGTAAACCTTGCAGGACAGCTAATTAGCAACAAACCTACAATTCAAATGACTTCAAAGCTGGTGTTCTTTCTAGTTGTTCACTTACTAAATGTGGGTGGTTAACAGTGGGTTTTTTTGGGGTTTTTTGTTTGTTTTTTTTATTTATTGTGGGATTCCTGAGCATTCAGAAAGCCATCTGTCAAGGCAGTAATATATGGTTGCTTTTTTTTTTTTTTAGTCTTCTTTTTCTTCTCAAGACTAATTCTCATAAGGTCATATTTGTCACACTAAGTGTATGATCTTTTTTGTTTGGTATACAACATTTCAAACTTGATCCAAAGCACCTGGAGGTCATCAACAGAGACTTTTTAATTAACTTCTCTAGGTTTCACACCTATAGCTAAAGGAAGGAAGGAAGAGACTGAAATTCATAGAGAATTTCCAACTCCAGTCTTCAAAGTGGGCAGAAAGGTCCCTCATATTAATTCCCCACTGCTCATTGAGTAGTCACCCTACATGCAGAGGCTCAATTTTTTGAGTGGGAAGGGGAATATCTGGGTGAGAAGTAATGGGGGAGACTTGTAAGTCTGGATGCTGAAAGGCTTTTGTTTGCTCTGCTCCCTATCATTTCTTCTCTCTTAAGCTCCAGCCAACACCTGCAAGGAAATACATACACCATCTATGTGAGCTAACCTGTGTTAAATATAATTTTCTAAAGATTCCTAAAGCAAAGTTAACCTGGCCATGAATTGAATGATACACAGGAATTGTCTTACTATCAAACCAACAGTTTACTTAGCTGTCCTTTTATAGTAGAGCATGACTAGTGCATAAGATGTTAATCTGAAGCAAACAAGCAAAAAGTGACACCTCCCACTACTCCTGTGTTTTCCCTTTAGGGAGAGTCAAGTTACAAGATGACAGTCAGGGACCAGTACTCACCTTGGGAATAGCTAGTTTCTCTCCTTTCTCCGGACATTCCTCTGAGTCGGAGCAGGTGTAGTTCTCACTGAAGGACACCAAAGGGTTCACCCTTGGCTTGTGGATGGCCTGGAAAGTTAACTGCGTATTAAGCAGGTTGCTCACTGTTCTCAGTGAAGTACACACGTTGGGGGGCAGCGATGGATCGGCTAGAAGGTCTGTAATGAGCCCATGTGCTTCTCCCATGACAGCAATATCCACTGTGATACTGGTACCAGAAGACTAAAGATGACAAAAATAATAGATGTAAGACAATAGAAGTGATCAACCTGCTGAGCAGTATCTAAAGCTGTGGTGAACTCTCCATAACTTTTGTTAAAGCAGTTACCCACAGTGGAAAAATAACATGAAATAATTATTTAAATAAGGAGAACCATGCTGAATATATTGATCATCAGGCATAATGCTCACAGTCCACAAAGAGTCTGGAATTTCATCATATCTGGTTTCACAGCTTTCACCATCTGCATCGGACTTAACCCACTTGAATGAATTGCTCAGGCTCCCTACAGAGACACAGTCATTAGCTAGGGGTTATTTGCACAAATGATTTTGGAGATATAACTTAGGATGGGAGGAGTGTCTCCTGACAGATACCTTTCTACTAACTACAGAGGCATCTAGAACAACTGATGTTCAATGCTTATGCTTAGATGAATGAAATGCATCCCACGCATATACTGAGATCTTAAAAATATCTCCACAGTATTAAAATATAGCATTCCAGTACAGTGGCAACAACAGCCTTCTCCAAGCAACTGTGTATTGGGTAGCTATACCAAAATTGAAATGGAGTAAAGAATGTATTTTCCAGTCCTTATTATATTTAGACAGAAGTGATGAGAACAGTTACAGTACAGACTTGTATGACCAATTCAGACAGTCCTTACTTTGTCTTGGGTTTGAGATATATACCTACTTTACATATATCATTTAGGAAGAATTATCATCTAAAGTGATACATAAGCAGGAATAATACTAAGGAGCAGCTCATATCACTGACAAATCTTACACACCCTGCCCCAGCACATGTATATAATTCATCTGTAAATGACGCACTGCAAAACAACTGTGGCCCAGGCAACTGTCTTCATATGTGTAGTCCATCCATCACACGCACAGGTAATCTAACACAGCTGTAGCACCGGGCTTCCAGCACATGCACAAAAGGGTTGACCCATAAACGCATCTTTGAGTTTCTCCAGAACTTCCTGACATTCAGCAGCTTCAGCTACCATCTGTCCCAAAACCCAGTAAGGCAATATGTTGGCACCAAAAGAAATTCTACTGCCAGAAGCAGGAAAGTTGTCAAGTCTATGAATTGACAGATATACGATACAATTGCAAAAGACTGAAGGTCTTTAAAATCTATGAGAAGAACAGTGACACTGGATGCACACAGAAGTACACCAGCTAGAAATGCAAGAGGCATATGAACTTTCAAGGCAGCAGTGAGGTTCCAGCCTCATTAGCTGGTGCACTATAAATCATCATAAATTCTGCATGGAATCATTAATTCAAGACACTCCAAGACCGATCATTTTTCCTTGCTGTGTTTCTGACACATGAGCTCAATCCTGCTGCTACTGTTTGGGACTTTTCAGCAGGTGTATGTGCAGTTTGCCAGAGAACATCCCAGGAGACCTTGTACTAATTTGTTATCATGTATTTCTTAGAAAAAACTAAGATACAGTGTTTTTCAAATGGGAAGTTATGCCTGTAAAAAGAGCAAAAGGTTTCTTGGAGCAGCAAGTACATAGCATGGAGAACTAGGCAGGCTGCTTAGCAAAAGAGTGGTCGAAGTGACTCCCCAGTGATAGCATTTAAGGACCTCACAACACATCAAAGAACAGCATAGCAGAGCTTTACACTGCTTCATTCTCACAAAAGGTTTCACAGGAAATAGCGAAGTATTTCTGAGGAAAGTGATGTATTAGCTAAGTATACCTAAACCTCTCCCCACTATTTTCCCAAATTCATAGTGTGGACATCAGGCCCTTGGCAACAGCTGTTTCATTCCACTGATCCACTCATGTTCTTGCTGACACAGAGGTAAGCTGCAGGACCAGAAGACAGGCCTACTCACTCACCATCCTCTCACCAGAAAAACATCCTCTTCTTCCCACACTTCTTTTCTTTGTCATGACATGAAATAAAATAAACCAGAAACTGCTTGATATACTGAAGTGCTATTTCATCCTACTGAAAAAAAAAATAATAGCTGAAGTTAATTTAATGGTTCTTTCATTGCTTAACCTCTCAGGAGTGCGTGTAGAAGATTCTGGCATATGCTAAAGAAAATTCTTAAATTAAAAGACAAGGCTTGGGATGGGAGGAATTAATTATCTATCTTAACCTCAGCCCTGAAAAACAGACCAAAGGGGAGTGAGGGAGAATACATCATCCAAAGTGTGATAGAAGCCTCGTATTTTCAGTAAAACTGCACAATCTACAGTTTGAAATTCTATTAAGCCTGGAGCCTGGAGTTGTTGACTGCCCGTCAGAGACAGAGATTAATACTTCATTGAAGTAAACAAGTCTGACTCAGCGGGCCATAAGCAGGGGCCCAGATTTTGTACAGCAGTAACAGTATTTTGCAAAGCAGCCAGCATTGTTCTCCGTGATTAGTACCAAGTGGGGAGAAGGAGAGCCCTTCTCCTCTCAACGGTGAATTTGTACCACATGGTCTCTGACATGTGGGGAGGCCTTGTCATGTCTTGGTGACCCCTGCCTTGACTCTGGGACCCAGCAGATTTGTCCAACTCAAATGCCAGGCTGTGCTGAGCTGTACCAGGAGCTGGTGCTGAGGACATATGGCCAAGGAAGAGGGACACCACACACCGTGTGTGTCCTCCCTCCTGAGCTGTGCCTGCACCTCACTGTGAAGAACACTCAGATCAAGTTAGGTCCTTAAACCCGTAACACACAGTAACATGCTGCAGCCCATGGCCCACCAGAACAAATCAGTAGAAAAGAAGCGTTTCTCTGTTTGGAAATGTCCCTTGCACCTGGGAAAGGCTTCAGAGCTTGGCAATAGCACATACGATACCACCTCCTCCTCTGCACAACGAGCTCTTTATACAGCAAGGTGGCAGGACCTTTTGCATTTTTGACCAAAAGGGCACTACTTGCAGATCTGACACTTTCAAATGACACCTCACACAAAATCCATGCAATCATCCACCCAGCCCACACAAAGCACACCCAGAGAGGTCAGCTCCATGCCTGTAAGGAGGTGCATGTTGAACATCCCTCACCAGGGCTGAAACAAAACATATATCCTGCCAGCACGGCCCAGCCAGGGTCACCATAAAACATCAAGAGTTACCAATTCGTGCACACGACCTAACGCATTGCACAATACTTCAAAGTGAAAACACTTTACACAGTATGTCAAAGACATTACTATATTGTAGTGAGCTGCCTTAAATGACACACACACGCACATATATATATATATCATAGTTACAGTATTCTTTGAACTACCCATAATGCTTAGAATCCTTAGAATAAGAGAGAAGGGAAAACAGACCAAGCTTAAATTCCTCTCCAGGAAAGAAGCAGAAGAAGGTAAACATTGCTCTAATCCATCAGTTTCAGAACATTAACACCACATCATAAATCAGTACAGTTTATATGTTGCAATTTAATTGCACAGAACTTGGATACAGGAAAAGAGTTTCTTTTTTGAGCAGTTTGAATATTTCATCTATGTCCAGATGAATTTAGGGTACTTATCCAGACTAGTCTGACTAGATAAAATTACAGGTATTGAATGTATTTTTTCTAAAAACAGCTACAAATTGAATGTATGAAAACATTTTAAAATATTTTATTTTTTAGATTCTTTACTGCAAAACAGTAGAGAACTGTGTGTGATTTGCAAACCATTACTGGGAAATTAAACTAAAATGTGTTTCCCTAAAGGACAAGGAAACCTGGAATTTTAATAAAATATATGTGGTAATGTGAAACAATGTAAAGATTTATGCAGGACAATAAATTGCTGAAAATTTTAGATTGCGGTAATTGCACATACGCATCTACACACATGTGCACACATATACCCTCACAGACTTTTTCAGAGTAAAAGTGCATACAAAATCCATGCTCAGACTTTGTGTAGTTTTCTACTAATGTGCATAGCCTTTGCATGAACTGATCTGGATTCTTTCCAAACCACTTTACTCATTGAAACTCAAACGGCAGACAGATACTTGGGAATAGAGGCATGAAAATCATGTTTGCAATCAACACTAACAAACAACTAACTTGATAAACCAAAAAACCCACAAAATACCTGAAAAGCTAAGCTAAAGTGAACTTAATTTCACATGGTCAGTATTCATTTACCAATTTATGCTAATAATTGTGAATGCAGTTTCCTCCCATGAATTTTGGAGAAGACTGGCTTACTGTTCACTTTGTGACTTCATTCTAGCTCTGATTTAAATGATGTTATGCAGTGCTAAAACTGAAATGCTTTAGGGTATGAGAATGGGAAAGCAAACAGGATGGAAACAAAAGCAAAACCAGATCAACTAAACATGCTCATTGATAACCAAGGTAAGGAGCAAAATAAATTCCTTACAATGCTGAAACCCAGCTGTTTTTGCTCTTTCTTTCTTTCATTTTCTCTCCCCACCCCCACCCCCCCTTTCTTTTTAAATTGACATCCAGGTGGGTGTTTTAGGCTGAGGTACCACCTGGAATTCTTAACTGGGGCCAAATGCACTTGCTGTATGTTTTGGGGTTTCTTTTTATGTACAGAAATAAAATAAAGGGTTTTCCCCTAAAGAACTCATATGAAAAATAAGATGGCCAGATCACAGTAGGACGCACTAGAGACTGGGGATAGACCTGTACAGTTCATAGCACCAACTGTGCAATCACCTAAGTTCACACAGGTGAGGGCTTACTGGGAATCTGCAAGAAAACTTTCACATAACAAGAAGTGCACATACTGCTGCATCCGCAGGACCAAATCATAAGTAACGTCTCATACCGTCACACGGTTTCTGTCAGGGCAGGAAACCTGTCTTCAAGGAACACTCTTAAGTGCAATATGAAAACAGTATTCTGGTAAATGCTGATGATCACTTACAATTTTAAAATAATTTGAATAGTTTGGGTTTGAATCTGTAGCATGGCTAGAAAAACAACTTTCAAAATCTGCATAACCTTCTGTAGGCTTCCATATTACATTTCCCAAAATCCCAATTGTGTTCTTCTATTAAATTATATTATGCATAAAATCTAAGAATACCTTTTACCTCACTAGGGGGGAAAAGCAGATAAAACTGTGTAGGAAAAACGAGCTCAGGAGAACAGGAATAACAAATTCCTTTATCCATAAGACCTGATAGATAAATTTAGTTTACGGATTGTTCCTGGTTAACAAAGAGTTGATCCACCTGTGAAGCAGATTTGACAACCTTACACATAAATAGATGCCTTGCTACAAATAAAAGTCTTTCCCCTCCCCATTGGTGTTTTGCATAGGATTCTCACAAAACCAAACTCATCCAGTTTAAAAAATACCACTCTCTCTCCACCCTTCAAGAAAGGACGGTTAACATGACAACACAAAGCCAGTCAAAACTTAAGCACAATAAAACAAACATTTTAAAAAAAAATTAGAAAAAGTTATCAAACAAACTACAAGTCATTTCACACAGCCTTATGTTAAGGAAAAAATGAAGTCTTCATTTGCTGTGGCTTGTACAAGGAAAAGCACTGAAGGCAGAGATACTGGCTTTCTACCACATTACACTCAAGAACACTCTGTAAGTAAAAGAATGGAGGAGGCGAGGGGAAAGAAAGGAAGAAAACAGCATCCAGCATATCTTCAATCTTCACACAATTATGAGCAACAATAAATCACAATCTGATACAGTTTCCAAGTCACATCATGAATGTTCAGGCCAAGCTGTCTGGAAACAAAATTAAAAGCAAATATAATTCTCCATTATTTTAATGTCCACAGAGTGATTTGAAGGATAAACATGAATTGGCTTCTATGGAAATAATGAATCATTTTAAAGGCGCCACAGACTTTACTCCACCTTTCACTGAATGACTAAGGAGAAAAGCGTACAATTCTTTGACATTTCACTTTTATGTATTTAAAGCTGCAGAACTGGAGTCTTACTCAGACTTCTTATTTTTATTTTACTCTTACTCTGTACTAATGCAAGATTTCAGGTCTTCTCTGGCAAGCAAATAGTGCAATTATGAGAATCTTTTCTCCATATTAATGAAGCACAGCATTTCTACTGCTCTCTGGAGATGGAACAGCCACAAGCTCTGTAAGGCATATTCTTTGGTAGGACTGAATGCAGCACCATCTTGTCTCATCACATTGATCAAAGAAAACCTTTCTCATCATAAATTATCCCTGATGTTGCTGCTGATTCTTTCAAGCACCCAGAGCCACATAACTGTAAACCAGACACCGAAGCACAAAAGATGAGCCCCTAATGAGGCAAGACTAGATCTTGTGTGAGCCATAATGATTATGGTTTTGATCCTGGTTATATGGTGTTTGGGATGGCACCACTGTAACCAAACAGACCTTCCTGGCAACAGTTACATTGAAGTCTGTACCTGCAGAGCAGGAAATGTCATGACTGTCACATACAGTGTCTGTAGCCTGAGCACCCACCAGCACAATACCAGAGTCCAAGGATCACATCACAGCCAGAGGAAATCTTTGAAAGTAGTTCTGCAAACAGAGCATCTTATGAAATGGGGCTCACTGAAGTGTTATATTTTTTTGTCCCCTCATCACTCACTGTACTGCAATGAGCTCTGCCCTCAGCAACAGTCGTGTAGCCACACAGCCAGCAGGAGACAGCCATGCCTGGGGCTATGTGCATGCACAGGGCACTCTCTGTAATCTTGCACTGTGTTAAACTGCCAGTCACTTACTACCAAGCAAGGCCACCAGTTTGGACCTTCCTCTGGTATCCCATCTTAGGCTGTCACAAAATTTCTAGGAAGATAATCACCTGTGATGCTTCCTACCATCTCCCACATTTGTCTGAAACCATTGGACAGCGCGATCATGTAAGCCTACATTCTTCACAAAACCAGGATGAAAACATCATTCTTAAATGGCTCTAACATTTAACCTACTCAGAGTAATCACAAACTTTGCAAATACTGAATTTGGAGCCTTTAAGCAAGAGGCACTAGTTTGAGTAGGAAGTACATTTTTTCTTTCTTATAAGACCTGTGGAATGTATCACCATTTATAGCACACTTCGTCTGGGGCTGCAGTTGCCATTGCCACATCCTGCACCTCTACCTTAGGTGACACCATTCACAAAGCTTGTAGCTACAGCTGATTAAACTTCTTCCATTACAGGACCTTTCAGTTTGTGATAGCTTTGTCAGCCAAAGAGCTCAGACTGAAATGTATACTGCCAGGTATTTGTGAATTATTTCAGCTTTTGAGAATTGTTCAGACATTTACAAGAACACTGTTGGAGTGCTCTACCCGTGCTAAAAATTCTTAGTAAACTGATACCACTTAATCTGCAGCAGGCATGGAAGGTGCAGTAAAACCTTTTGCTTTCCCTGTCCTGGTATGTCCAGATTTAGTTATTTAGCTTCTGGTGAAAACAAAACCAAAGCTAGCCTTGTATGATCTCTGTGGGTTGTCAGAAACCAGCCACCAAACTGCCTGAGGATGCTGCCTGCCTGAAGTGCGCACATGTCCATACACTGCCCCTGTGGCCTTGTGCACTGTGCTCAGCATCCCAAGGGCCAAAGGATCACGTTTAATCCAAACTGCACTGCCCGTCTGCAACTCAGACTGACACCTCAACTGACCCTCTTGTTGAGTGACAATGTCACGGTAATTGTTAGCACTGGTAACACCACAATGATTGCTCTCTCTTCAACGCGCAGAATTGGGTGAGGATCTTCCTGGATGGGCCCACAGACGCTCAGAAAGAAGTCTGTCTCATGCCTTTAGCAAAGACAACAATGTTTAACAAAAATAAGTATGTAGAAGATTCTTTTACATATCATACTCAATAAGCAAACTGACATGCCCTCAGGAAAGCATGGCTTCAAAATTTTCCCAGATAATTGGGGGGGAGGGTGGTGGGGCAGAGAGAGAGAGAAAGAATACATTTTAGTCCTAAGCAGTTTTGGTGCCATCTGTAACTTTCAAGGGAAACTATCAGTTCCTGCTTCCAGGTCACCTAGCAAGCTTTCTCAGTTTTGTAACATGCACCAAAAGAAAGTATCTTTGTGGCTGTTGGCAACCAAACAACAACAACAAAATGATAGATTCAGAAATCATCTCAAGGAGTGGGCTGATTAGATTTGGTATGATTCAAGACCTACAGGGTAGGAAAGTCTGCACCTGTGTGGATGCAAGTACTGGATGTAACCCAATGCAACAGTATTCCCCACTATTTATATCTGGCAGAAAGGACCTCAAAATAGCTAACTCCACCAGTACTGACATAAAGTAGTACCTGATTTTCCACATTTCCTCCTGCCACAGTAAAAGTTTCCTCCTGCGCAAGGATCTCAGCTGCTGCTGGAAAACCCCAGAAAGCACTGGGGAAAGGGGCAGAGGGTTGTTCCCCTGACCGTGTGCCGTGGGTAGCACCCCCATCACTCTGCAGTGAGGAGTAAGCTGGAACCAGCTGTACACACACTCTGCCTTGGACTCCTGGTGAAATCCCAGTTCAAATGAAGAGACTCGAGTTTTAGTGACCTTCTGCATAAGGCATCCTGTGAGGATGATCCAGGGAAAGCAGCTCCTGGAAGGAGGCGAGAGCACAGGGTGAACTTCCTGGCTAAAAGCCGCCAGTTGCAGCTTGCAAACCTTGTGGAAACTCTGACGCAGATGTTTGATGTTCTCGGCAGAGCCTTGGGGACTCAGTCACCCAATTCCAAGGGACTTTCCATGCGATGTGGCTGCCGAAAAACCTTAAACTAGCACAACTATCCCAGCCTGAAGACATACTTGACGACATAGAGCAGATCACAGAGTCAGTCACAAACAGTCAGGGTTTATTATTTAAAAAGTAGACACCGCACCAACTAAACTCAAAACTTTAAAAATTATTACTTTTCTATAAAACACAGCAGATGGGAAAAATTAAATTCTAAATGGAGCTCAAATCTGCATTAAATAACACAGACTGAGGGAAACAATTCTGTACTCCAGAGACTGTCCTCAATTGTCTTACATTATTGTTCTTCAATTTGTACTTCAGTTGGTCACAAATTGGTAGCTTGAAGCTGATAGTTTCCGTTGATGTGAAGAAAACAGTGACAACTGTCTTCAGTCTCAACTTGAGATGCAGTAACACCAGCTGGGACCCAGCAGAGGTGGGACACTGGATACACATACAGTGGAGGATACGCCATCTATTATTAATACCTGCTGATCTTACTCATTTGAGTTTACAGCTCCAATATCCCAACTGCCTGCTTAGCATGGGAAGCTATTTTAATTCTATGGTGAACTAAAACAGAGCAGCCAAATACACAGCATGAGTAAAAAAAAAGATCCATTGAAAGCAATAATCACCATTCTGCCTCCTGCGTACTAACTAATCCTCCCACATTTTCAACTTGACAGTCTCAGTTACACTAGAGCAAAGCCAAAGGGGTCATATACTGCCATATTTTCTCCTTTCCAAAACATCACAAGACTCTTTTGTTATGCAATTTGAGAACTGACATTGCAATTAGCAGCAAGTTGCAGAAGTATATACGAAAATTATCCTATCTAAAGATTCACATGCACCTCAGTCCTTCACTAAGGATTGCTTTAACAGTATTAAGCAGAACAGCATTACTAAATATCCTTAAAAACGTAACACAAATAACTGCAGCCTCTAAATTAAGACAAAAGATTGGGGAGAGGAGGATAAAGAATTATTACACAGGGTGTCAAACGTGTTTTTAAATACTAAAAAGGTGCTCCTATCAGAGGAATAAACTTAAAAAAAAGAAAACAGTGAGCTTTTAAGAACTCTTCACCAAGTGTTGAAAACCCAAATAAAAGAAAATTAGAAAGTAATCAACAGTGAAGCTGCAGATACAGTGTCTTTAAAGTTCAGTCTGTTCTTGCTGAAATTATGACAGGGATATGGAAATGACAGAAGGAGCCAGATGTGTATCTTGGGACATATTTTGCATAGGCTGTAGCAATAGGAGAAGGAAGATCTCATGAAACTCTCCAGGTGACCAAGAACACTAATGATATTTAGTGGCCCCCTTTTTTAGGACATGCTTTCACCAAAGCCAAAGACAGGCAGAGGTCCTGTACTCATGAAAGTCAGGCAATTACCTCACTGCAATCAGATCGGCAAGATTTTAACACTTTTTTTTCTTCTCCATCGGATGCTGTGGTTTGCATTACTTTAGTTCTCCCGATTTAAAGCACTCACACTGATACCAGTTAATAACCACGTAGTATTACAGATACCTCCTCCTCTTTCTCATGACTTTATGTCACTAATGAACTCCTCTGTGAAAAGAATTAATCACTTTAAGACTTGGCTTTGGATTCTTATATTATGACTCATTCAAGAAAAGCAACTGTAGCCTTAGGGACTTGCAGCCTCCAAATCCTTCATCATCAGTGCTACAGAGCTGTAATTTCTCTAAAGCACAAGCTACCTTCAACATCTAAAGCCAGGATCTGCAAAAGGCACACTAAGAATGCACTGTATGTGAAAATCCCCCACATCTCCTAGATTACTTGTAGGCAGACACTTCAGTGAAGATCATAACAGAGAGAAACAGTAAATCATACACAAGAAAAATAAACCACTATCCTCTACATGTCTTCTATCATATTAAAATGATTTATTCCACTTAGCACAGATATAAACTGACAGACCAGCAAGCCCTGAGGACTGCTTCCAACCTACTTCATCCTTGACCTGCAAGGATCAACTTAAAGACACACTGCATTAGTTTATACTATAGGCTTATTTTGCCTTTGTTGTCACAAATGAGAGAAAATATTTCCCTGCTGAGCTATAAGGTATACAGCTGATCACAACAATAGGCCAATGCCTGCATAAGACGCCCATTTTCAGCTGCTACTGTTTTGGCCTATAATCCATGAATTGGATGCTAAAGGCTCTAGGACTTTCAAAGCAACCTCAGTAATCACTAATTTCTTTCATGAAGCTGGTGACTGATTTGTCTGTTGCACAGTTTTAATCTAAGAAAAGTCCTACTTTCAACTTGCAGCTTTTAGAGTTTTTAGGTAGTAAGCAGTTCTTGACTTGCATTTCAGAA
Source organism: Falco naumanni (assembly GCF_017639655.2). Taxonomy (NCBI): domain Eukaryota; kingdom Metazoa; phylum Chordata; class Aves; order Falconiformes; family Falconidae; genus Falco; species Falco naumanni. The sequence continues at coordinate 19,814,074 of NC_054058.1, forward strand.
ATAGAAAAAAAGAAAATTCATACAATATCCCTAATTATGATATGCTGTCTGCTTCTCAATTCTAATTAGAGATGGATTCAATCTGTACTTCTGCATCATGAATATCTTGCCATACTGAACTCTGACCATCTGGCTCAGGGTCTGCACTTTTTGGTGAGGGCCAAACACTTCTGTGTTTTTTGAAAGCTTCTATTCACATCTAAAAACCAAAATTCACATCTAAATTTAACAGCATCAGCTTCTCATTTGCAAAAGGCAACAGAACCCTACAGACCAAAAAACAGACACAGATCATGAAACATTGGTGCTTATGCTGGCAACCCAACCAGACAATGATTTGTATTTCTACTGAGTTATGTTTTCTGGTCTCTTGGATGTAGGTATTAAGAAAAGAAAAAAAAATCAACTGTGGGTTACACATGTTTTTAAAAAATGTTAAACTCTCTTGTGAAGCTGAACTTCAGCGGTTCATCTGAATCTACTCCAGTCAGAAATGACTGATGATGTACCAGTGAGCGCAACTGAAGCCCTTACTACTACTGAGTGGAGTAGCTAGGCTGAATTTGGAGGGAGAAGATGACCCACTGAAACTCTATCACTAGGACTGTTACTGTCACAAAAGAAACACTGAAATCACATTTAAAAGAGAACAAGTGAATGCAGCCCACTTAAATCATCACTTCTTCCTTAGCACACAAACCATGTGACAGACACAGCATCAGTACTGACACTCGGTGCATTTTAAAGCTAAACGCCCGAAGTGCTATTACCTCTGCCAACAATTAAGAAATGTGCTGTGACAGTACCTGCTATGAAATAACTATGAAGTCCTACATGACCACAGGATCAATGCAAAATAAGCAGCACTGTGTGATGTGTAAGTCACGGGCAGCGCTGACAGTATTTTTCAGACAAGTAATAAGGTACCTCTGCCTGGATGCATGCAGGATGCATCCTGGATGGATGTGCGGGTATATAAATAACTAAAAATTTCATTTCTTCAACAACAAAATGATTGATTACAGACTGGGCAAGCTCTGCCAAGGGGGTCAGCAATGCACAGAGAGCCCTATGCTGCCTGGCCAGCTGGCATGCCATGTACAACCCTGGCATCAGCTCCCAAGGTGGGAAGCCTGCTAGCATCAGAAGGGAGGTCCAGTGCACAACCCAGCCACCAGCCATCACCAGGCAGTATCAGTATCAGTGCAGGGTTTGAACTGACCTTAAAAGCAAGCAAAGCACAGACAAGTATGGAGATTTATGGAATCATGGAGGGGTATGGGAAATATGGAGAATGCCCAAAGGTGGGACCAGAGTTTGGAGAAGAGGAAGACGTACTGACAAGTTGAAACCAAGGAGGACACAATGAGGGCCAGTTTCAGAACAGCTGGAAAAGGTGCATTAAAACCATACACAAGCTCACATTTCCTGGCAGACGAGTTAAAAGACTGCTCTGAATTTTTAAAAAGGAGGTATAGAAAAGCAGTGTCAACATACAAATCTGTTTTTAACACTGAAAATCAACTACTTTAAAAGATACATCAGTACAAAGCCTTAGTATTTTCACTCAGGAGGAATCCTATTAATCAGTGGACACAGTATTGAGCTACTTGCTGATGATACTTCACTTCTAAGCACATAAATTTGCCATAGAGCTCTCACACAGAGAAAAGTGGTATTCTCACAGACAAGACACAGCAGATCAAACTAGGCAGCTCAAGGATCCTCACTTGTATTGACAACTTCAGACAAACACCAAAAAAATACTGTATCCTGACAGAAAAATTATTGGGCTTGGAATTTCTGGCAACTCCAAGGGCTTGTTTTGGCTTTGCTTCAGCAATTTTAAAGCATTTTTATTAAAAGATAGGAACAAGAAGTCATGTCAACTTTGCAAAACTTAAATCTTTGCTTTGAAAATGCTGAAACAAAGTTACTCAGTTTTTTCAAAAAGGTTATGACTTCTTGTCCTGCAGAACAGCCTGGTGCCCACATTTGCATTTTTTGCTGCATCAGACTTTTGCAGAGGCTTAGTGTGTCTCTCGCAGTCAGAAGCTCATTGTTGACTGAAATGGGGTTGATCCATAATGAATTAGACCCTGGAGATTACTTCAATATTCAGGTTTGCTAATACTGGTGATCTAATGCAGAGTAATGAAGATGAAGGTCTCGCCCCATAGTTTAACTTTGGGAGGTTAAACTCAAAACAACAAAGATAAAAGACCACTTTAATAGCAAGTAAATGCTTGACTTCATGCCACTGACCTTGTTGAAGAGTCACACACATCTCATTTCAATGTTTTATGTAAACATATTTGTTAACAAATTGAAACAGACCACAAGCAAAAATGTTTGCTATACAGTGGTCTGCCAAATCAGCTGATGAAGCATATGGATTCAGTATTCCTACTTCTGTATTATCTCCCTGACTGCTTCCATCTGAGTGTTACAAGTAGCCCCAGATATCCCTTTTATCCTATTAAAGTAAGAAAAAAAATTAAATAATAATAATAAAAATACTGGTCAAATCTCTCTGTACATCCCTCTTTTGCTCCTACTGCATTTGGCGAGATTTTTGGCAATAACATTAGGAAGCAACCTTCTCTAGAAAGAATGATTACCTCAGTTAAATTATTTGTTCTTTTAATTACTGTCATTCCTAGCAAAATCAATAATGCATTTTGCCACTAATGTGAACCTTTAATATGAGTACAAATTTATTTGTATCCATTTTCTCTTTTAATGCAAGCTACGATTGCTGTAGACAGTAAAGTTGAAATATTCTATATGATATTAAACAAAATGAAATACCGGACCAAGTAAAACATGCACAATGCTTTACCCCAGGGGTCCTCAAACTTTTTAACCAGGGGGCCGGCGCGCGGATGCAGTGGCAGGCAGCCATCTGTGGCTGCTTGGTTTCCCCCCCAACCCCCGGTGGGGGGGGGGCGGGGAGGTTTAGGGGGGCCGGATTGAGGACCCTGGGGGGCCGTATCCAGCCTGCGGGCCGTAGTTTGAGGACCCCTACTTTATCCACTTCCTCTTTTTATCTTCACTGACAGAGTAAAGAAATTAATTTGATTTCCTGACAATAAAACCAAGATGGCACAAGAAGGCAACAGGAAGAGGTCTCACTTTGTTCTGCTTTTTAGGAAAGACGCCTTCACTTGCATTCTTTTTATTCCAACATTATACAATTATCCCTTTAAGCAAAAAACTAACTATATAACAATCCAATTCTATACAGAGCCATAATGATATACCTCACACTTAAACATCTTAATATCTCAGTTTAAATGGGGGGAGTGGAATTAATTGGAAAGAAAGGAATTAACATTTAGTTGGCCTTTTTTTAAACAGAGAAGAAAACACAAATCAAAAGCTGTCTCTAAAGACTAGCTAATCCTTTGTGTACAAAGAGAACCATACGAGCCCATGCCAGCTGAAAACAAACAAGACAAGTTACAAATAGGTCTTCATATTTAACTCTGAAGCCTGATTTGTGCGGATTTGGGTGTACTTGGTAACCGGTCAAAAAAGATAAAATCATATTCTGACTCTATATATAATTTAGGGGTTTCTCCTTTGCTTTAAGGGCTTACTTACATGATCACCCTAAATGAGAACCAGTTAAAGGATGTTTCACCAAGTGCACAGAATAAATCATTTTTAAGAAAACCTGCCCATTGACAGACTTCTAACCACACACAGCAACTATTTTTGCTTGTAAAATGATGTCCGTTTAGCTCTGTATAAACAATTTATGAATCCACCTTTAACATAACACAACCTTTTCTCCCTGAACCAAGCTGACAGCCATGCAAAACCCCACACCGCTCCAGAGCAGCAGGCTGAACTCTGCTTCCCCTCAGGCAGTGGCAGCGTTGGTGATGATCTGGACGTCAGCCCTTCATTGCTGACAAGAACGTAATGAGAAAGGAGATCAGAGCACAAGAGTTCTGCTGGAATGGAGCTGCCGCTTTGCTTACAAACCAAGGGATACAGACCAGGAGCTCCCAGAGGGATGGAGCAAAGAAGCCCAAAATGTCACTCATCTAAGGGTTACTGCCTCCCGGATGGTCTGTTAGTGTCTCATGGGGTCAACAGCACAGGAAAAGGGGAGAGGGCGGGGGTACACAGCACAGCTATGAGGACATCCAGCTGCAGAAGTGAAAATCACAACAGGAAAAGGGGATGAGAGCTTCATAGCAGAGATGCCATTGAGAAAATTACAGAACAGCTGGTTTGAATACATATTCAAGGCTAGAGCACAAATACTTCTATAATGAGCACACTACCTAGGATACCTAATGCAACGTAACTGCTTAAAGTGAGTCAGCGCTTCAGGAAAGGGTATAATATAACCGCAACAGTACAACTGAGCAGAACTTGTAATACAGGGCGTTACGATCCTGCAGCTTTAGGTGTGGAAAAGCCTCTCCCAGGGATCACCAGATGGCACTATTCTTCCTTCAAATCGAGACCGTAACTGCTGTGCACATTAAACGCTGCCATTAATTTGGGAGGAAAAAGATCTTCATCCATTTTTTTTTTATATATTAGCCCAGTAGTCTCTCGCTGTTCACATTCTTTCCAATGATCTTGAAAATCTTGTACAAACAACCGAGAAATTACTGTATCTGAGGGAGGTGGAGGGAATCTTAAAACATTTTGAAGTGACTCTCATACTAAAATATTCTGTAGCAGAAGGATCATAGACATTTGTGTAGGAACACAAAACTCCCCAGCAATACATGCAGTGCTTGACAACTGTATTAAGAAAGCAGAAATTCTTTCAGAGAAGTCAAACACGTAAAGATAACATATACATGACCCCTCTTCCCCCATTTTCTCTACTTTTCTGTTACCAGAACTGTTGAAGATGCTAACCTCCATCTACAATTGTGCAGTGTTTAACCCCATCTACAATTGTGCAGTGTTTAGTATGGAAGTATTTCCTAAATTTCGTTGAAAATTATTGTACTTTTTTTTTTTTTTTAAATAAAGTTGCTTAGAGTATCCACATACAAATAATAATGGAAGAGAGAAAATTAACGAATATTGCAAAAAATGCTAACAATGAAACATTAGCACACACAAAAGGCAGTGTTTACACGTGCATGTTGGTGTAAGTGTGCTTTCTTTCAGTTTGTTGATGTGATCTGCAAAAGGATGCAAAGTCTTCAGCAACACATTTGCAATTAGGTACTAGCTACAGAGGCTGTGGAACCCAGTCCAGAGCACAGCTAATTTGGGATGGAAGTACAGAAGGGGCACATTCAGACTGAAGTCTCAGAACCCTCTCATCCTAGATAGGAAAGAGTGGGGGATTTTTTGGTCTTTTTGTTTGTTTGTTTAATCCATCAAAGGACTCAGTCTGCACTCAAGACACTACAAACCGATAAACTGAGGGGCAAATTAATCTGCAGAGTGACTCCTCTAACTTCAGCAGGAGTCACAGCAGAACTGAAGTCTGCCTACTGTGCTCATGAGCTGAACTCTCACAAAACAGATTTTTGTTTTTCTCTAAGCAACTCTCCCCCCTTTCAGCTCCCTAGAAGTTGACAGGCTGCTTCCTGTTCCATGATCTGTGAATCACGATGTGAATGCCAATCGCTACTCCCCTGTGAAATTAAATTAGGTATCAGAGCACAGCATGAGCAATAAGTTTCCCTAAGACACCAGCCCTAAAGAAACTACTCTTTCTTCCTCCAGCTGAAGAATGGAGTTATGAAAGCAGGGTCAAGCTGGTTATTACTCTTCATACTCTGCAACATCAACCAGTCTGCTCTGAGCCAGCATAAAATAATTTCTCCTCTTCCTAGTCATGAATATAACGGTACCAAACTTAAAGTGTCCAATAATTCATTATATTTATTTGTGTGTTCTTCTGTAACCACTTAACAGCCTGTGAATTGCAGCAATGCTTAACATACACACGATACCACGATAAATCACCAGAACTTTGTGCATGTCATACAGCTGGAAAATTGGTAAGACAAGGGTAAGCAATAGTAACACATGGCTTATCAAGCAGGAAAGGGGAGTATGTGATGCTGCTTGTTTCAAAGTGCCTTTCAATAGCACTTTGTTAAGCCATAAAATATTCACACTTTGAAAGATCATAGGATTATATTGCCCCATATTTTTCTGCAGACAGATGGCCCTTGGTAACTTATGCATATCTTTTGTCACTGCAGTGTACTCTGAGCAAGGAGGCAACATGGGGGCACATTTAAAAGCTGAAATTGTTAGAAAATAAAATAGTAATGGATTAAAAGCTGGTTTGTGAGCCAAGATTATTGCTCATTTTGAAACCTATGGTAGTCTCATATAGGTTTAGGGGAGTTGTAGTTTTAAATTGTGATGTAGAAGTCAAACCCAGACTACTTAGCCTCCTTTCTGCATCACCACAAGAGCCCATGTGCTCCAGCCAAGGTGCCCTGCGTTTGCTTCAAGGAAAACTAAAACGTGCTCCTGCCCTTCATTCTCAGACAGAAATGCATTTCTCCTCCCATCGACCTCAGATACTAATCCAAGGACCAGCTTCATAATCTGCAAGAAGCAGGTGGCTTCCACTACCTTGTGCTCCTCAAAATTAAGTCTGGTGTTTCATCCCCCAGAATCCATGTGCTCCCCTGTGGCCTTTACAGGTTCCTCCAGGTCTTCATCCTCTGAATATCTAATCACAACCGCTTTCTCTTCTGGGTTAGCTGCCAGACAAGGGTTACTGCTGGTGTTACCACATCAGTAAGAGATCGTTCTGGCCTTCAAGCATTGTCATGTCCACTGCCCAGCTGCTGCAGGGATGGCTCAAGCACAGCAAAGTAAATTGGTTTAATCTTGTGCATCTGGTACTGAGTTCCCAGTCATCTGTTCAGGGGTATAAAGGGACTACGTTCCATTTCAATGCATTGATCACATCACAGTCTGGCTCTAACATTAGAGCCTGAAAGCTTCAAAATCTAAACCCAGACAGCTCCTCTTCTCTGCTAATATTTTTCACAGGACTGGACTTGCATGTTTGTTCCACAAGCTACTGAGTCACCTGGATCCAAGAGACTATAAGTAATCTCTCAGAGCTAAGCTGTACGTCTGTTTATTACCCTAAGTTCACAAAAGTCTTCCTTTCTCATTTTAAAAAGAAACCTACAAAACCTCTGCAAAGCACAACTGTCTGGAGGCTTTCAGCGTTTGGTAGCCAAATGAATGTGAAGCAAAAGCTTCATCTATACATGCCTCTTGCAGGATTCACTTAAGGTAACAATATCTCACAGAAGGCCCTCTGGGTCTCTGGAAGGTGCAGAGAACCCTTTGCCTACACAGTGAGCAAAAGCTTTAGACCACTTCTGGGAATGCAAATGAATGGGATCCACGTGACCCTGGTAATAAAAGGCTCCAGTCTCTTTGCAAAGCATTGAAATGCCATCTGGCAATTTTGTTGACGTCAGCAGGCGCAGAAAAACAACCACCACCTCCCCCCAAAAAGCAAAAGCCTTGAGCAGGAGGGGGAGGAATGCAGCCTTCCATAGTGCATGTGCACTTCAGGCTGGTGTTACTAAAAACCTGCAGCAGCGCTGTCAGTCCAGAGACCCGTAATTCTGCGGGAAGCAGCGCAGGCAAATGCACTGTCTTCTCCCACTCCTGCCTGTGCAGACCTTCTTGAAAAAAGGGGTCTCTCTTGTTCTCCCTTACTGCCCAAGTCTTTCAGACGATGTTTTCAGTTCTCTTAGGGAAGGGGAACTGTTGTGAGCAAGTGGGATAAATGAAGAACACTGCTCCTAATCTCTGATCTGGCAAAAAGCAGGAGTCTGTCACCTTGTGGTACTTTCTCTTCATCGACAAGTCCCACAGCACACACAGAAGGCAACTGTAACCTCTAACCTCTGCTTTATACTGCTGAGCAGCCATGGGTCCCCTTGCACCCTAGTTTCAGAGACTGCTACCAAGCATCAAGAAACATGCACTATATCCTCTTCATTATTTTGCCTTGTCAGTCTCTCAGGTTGCTTGAAGTTTGGTACGTAAGAACAAATCTCTGACTGTTGACTACAGGGAAAGATAGAAAACTTCCAACAACGCACCAGTAACTTTGCAGGGTATGGAAGGTGAAGCACTCATTTGGCTACTTTGACTAGATTTCTTGCACACTGAATTGGAACACAATGAAAGACATTCTGCACTATTTTAAGTAAAATATCACAACAGATATCTCCTGATGACAAGAGATAAATGACCAAAGTTGCTGTACAATCCTGCAGGGGTAATAGATAAACTGCAGCTACTAGTTTTGTATTATATTTAATAGAAGGCACAATATTACTCCTAAGTATTACATGCCACCAGGCACAGAAGAAACCCCAAATACTCATATAAAATGCCAACATTTAAAGTCCGTAGTGCAAGTTACCTTCTACACAATGAGCTAAAATAGTACTATCAACAGTCATGCATGCACACTAAGCAGGCATCTTTTTGTATTGAAGTGCATTTTGCTGTTGGCAAAGACCTATTCAGTTATTTTTTATCTCTGTTAACAGATCACATCAAAATGCATGAAAGGGCAACAGTACACCACCCTAAAACAAACATTAAAAGGATGGATGTCTCCATGAGCCACATTTAAACACTGAAGTGAGGAGCTTCTGAGTTACTTTTAATAAGGGATGAGAAATGTTATAGTAGTTCTGTGAAAGAAACTGAATCCTCTCAATACTATTTCTTAGAAGATTAGGACCCAGAACCACACCAAGATGGGCAGTGATGAGGAGGAAGAGATGGAGGGAGGAGGCTGATCTGTTATCTAGGGCCACACACATACGTTAAATGCTCTAAGCTGTCTCACTGAAGTGGTGTAACATAAAGCACATTCCTAAGGCTCTACAGGATCAGTCTCACAGAGTCACATATGCAAATCTGCCTGAAGTAATAGTACATTTCCCAACCCCACCCCGCTCACTCCCCCTGCCCTTTCTCCCTCCTTCACCGCATCTCCTCTTACTGAATGAAGCTGAGGCATTTTTGCTTACAAAACTGCTCTTTGAATTCCTAATCTCTGCCTCAGTATAATATTTTAACAGCAAGTCAAAGCAGCACTGTGTAAATAACTGCAATGAGACAGTGCTGCCTGGAAACTGGAAAGTTTTCCTTGCATGTTAAGCTTGGAAGGCTATGCTCAATTCAGTTAAGAAAATTTACGGGCAATTCCACAGTTTCTCCACAAATCCTTATGTTCTCAGACAGCCAACCCAAAAATGAACAAAACCCCTGACAACTGACTACTTTCTGCTAGCACATGGGCAATTATAAGGAAAGTGTGTTTAACTGAGTTAGTTGTAAATCTTGACATAGGAATGAATCCGAGGATGGAGAAGAGATACAGCTATTTCCCTGCTGCCATTTCAGGTATAATCACTTCTACTTAATATCTGTTTACGGACTTCATAAAATATATAAACAACAAAACCATCTTTCTGCAATTTTATGGTTATTAAGGCTCCACTTGAAGCTGTGGGAGAACAAACATAAAGCTACAAAGGTGACAGACAAGACAAAGGTTTTCTGAATTCTACCGCTATCTCTCAAGTCTGCATCATGTCACATCTGTTTTAAATATAAACAATTTTCAAACTTCACAAAAAATCCCACTCAATGATTCTGCTTACAGCGATCTCCAGTAGAGCATACATTCAGCAATAAATAAGAAATTTTCATGCCTTCTTTCACTGGTGTCAGGCTACTACTTTAATGAACTCATGAGAAATACACCCCCTGTACCTAACTGGTCATCCAGTGGATTGTGTTATCTTCAAAAGCAGCAAGATGCCTCTCCATCCATTCCAGTCTTTCACTCATAAGAATGCCAGCCTTCCTGTGTCCATACAATATGTGTGCGAGTTTCACCTGAAGCTGTTGCAGACCCTGTTGCTCCTCAGCTAAGACAAGAAATGGCTGTTGTGACATTACCAGGGAGACCCTCAGAAGCTTCATTCTAATGAACTTTCAGTTTCTAATTAACACAAAGTCCAGACAGAGAGACAAAATTCAAGATTCCGAAATGAATCTCATTTTCAAGGTTTGTGAGGATTATTCAGACACTGACATTCACTGTAATATGCATACATTAAACGTAACTTATTCAAAGGAAGCCTGTCACTTTGACAACAGCAAGTAGTGTGGGAAGAAACCAGTGCCACTTGCAGATTCTCCTCTATAAACACTTTTATCCCCGTATGGATAGCATTTCTTTTTGCTATTTCCTGTTTCCCAGTTGCACTGTTCTGCTTTCCAAGCAAGTCATCTCTCTGTCTAATGAATTTTAGTTATATCATCCTGGGCCAGGCACACCTAAACCTTTATCTGGGCCAACTCATCTACTGTTCCAAGTACCACAATATGCAAAGCTAGCGGCCTCCCCGCGTGAAATAAATACTCAGGCCTTGAGGAAGTCACTTGCCCCTTTGCTGCCCTCCCAAAGAGACCTTCTCTTGGAGATCCTCTCATATGTCAGTTTGAAGACTGGATGCCCAACCTGGGCTGGGAAGTTTCAATCTGGCCATTACTAGAATAAATCCAGCACAGCAGGTTCACAGGTGACCAGGTGCCCTGAAGGACTTCTCTGCACCAGGAGGCAACGTGGGGAGTAATTCAGCTGATCTGCCGATAACAGCATACAAACACAGACCCAGTTTTACGTTAATTCCTTTCGCTTCTTATGTAGCCTCTGTGCCTGTTAGGTGGTGGGGAGTCAGGCCTTGTTTAACCTGCATTAGTCTGATTCTTGCAAACTCAGAATCATTACCTTAACTGAAGTTAAGGTAAACTGAAAAGCTTTTCAAACTGTTTGAGAATCCTGAATTTAATACCAAGTTGTTAATAAAAAAATTAATATAAACCCAAGGACACCCATGTAGTTATGCCCTTTGAGATGATTCCTCTCTCCCTGTTTGTGTGCCAGCCCCTTGCAGAGAGCTCTGCATTTCCCAATTCACAGCTGATAGTGTCATAAACACCTCTGGCAGTGGAAAGAATGTGGCCTTGACACAAACCAGGCAGCTACTGCAGACCTAGCGAGGGAAGGTAAAATATGAAAATTCTGGCCTCATGCTCTGATGGCTAAAATGCTTGCAAGGTTCCCTTTCATCACATTCATGAGGCAGACAGCACCATGCTTATCAAATGCATGCAAGGGCCCCATGGAGCCCTCACTGGCTTCCTCAGATGGCTGCATCCTCATCCAAGGACAGTTTCACAGAGTTTTACAACACTGCTATAAATCACAGTCAGAAACTCAACCAAAGGTTCACAATGCAGGTGCTATGCTCACATTTTTACAGGCCCTTAGCAAACAAGCTAACTAAACCTTTCCACTAATCTAAAAGTGCAAAAATGTCAATATCCTGGGAAGAATAAAAATGACAAAGCCTCCGGATAAAATCTTTGTACTAGAATGAACAGCGGTAAGAAATTACAGGTCATTTGATTACATTACTGACATAATAGCCATGCAAAGTTGTGGATCACTGATAGAGTATGACCTTAGCCTCTCCAAAAAGATGCCAAAGAAGAAAAAACGAGTAACACAGGTTCCAATCCAGCAAGTATTTTAAAGCAGGTGTTTACTTCATTACTGGGTTAATTTATAACAGTATTATAAAATTTGGTTCTCACACTAAAGGTCCTTTAATACCTTTATAGCAGCTTTCAGAACCTAAGCACATGTATGTACAATTGTAATTTTTTCAAGAGAACATACTTTCAACTGCTGGCAGTATACCTTAATAAAAAACTAAATCCTTGCTTTAGCCACGTTTTCACTGTCACCACAGTGAATGAGAAAGGATTTCAAGGTAAACAGGAAACCGAGAAGCCACACACAGACTTCAAACTATAACTGTGTTTACAGTCAAGTACCCCACCAAGTCGGGGCCACTGCAAGTAAGAGTTCTGACAGCACACCCAGTGTTAGCTTATGTAGAATCACTCAGTACTTGCAGCTAAGCTTTGCCATTACCACTTTAACTTTCCTATTTTATCAAGACAAAATTATTTCTGACAAAGGGTAGCTAATTCACATTTATGAACTTGCCTGTTTGCTAACCCCTGCGTTCTCTGCTGTGCTAGCCAATCTTAGCACATATATCATTGTGAAGAGTTTTAAATCTAACTTACCACTGTGTTGAAGTCTTCAGAGCAATGTGACAGATTTTACCAACACTTTTTAAAAATAAAAAAAGGAAGCAAGTCATAAATAAAATAAAGCACTGGCAAAGCCTGGAATGCAATGAATACATCTGCACTTGCACACACACTGCCACACAATGGCCAAACCATAGTGCTTTATCATAGAGAAGTAGCTTGAAATAACTTTTCAGTGTATTTGATGTATGGTATTGCTTTTTTAAAATCAAGGCTAGAGCAAGTTTAGGAACTTCAAAGAGAACACGTTTCCGGTGAGAGGTTTATTTTATTCTGAGCTTGACGCAGTGTAGCAGTGACACTGAGCAGAGTTGCAGTGTCAGGGTTTGGGAAGTTCACCCACGCTCTAATGACAGCAGATCACATGAGCCTGACTAAAAAAAATATATAATGGGTTGGGGGGGGCTCTTCCAAACTTCAATTTCCCAAGCAGTTTATCTTGCACAGATTGCAGCCCCCCATACTCAAATCTCAACACAGAACAAGGGCTGAAGCAAATGAATTTCTTCCTGTCTGGTGTATAATAAATCTAATTCATGTGAGGCGGTTTTGGCACTAAGTTATGTATTTGCACATTTCTGTTGGCTTAAGTCACACTTTCTGTTAGGAAAGCTGTTCAGAAAAGGTTTATTTCCTCCACTCTTATAAATTGTTGGCATAAACAACCATTCAAAAATTTAACCTCAGTTATTTGGCATTCTAATGATTTACATTGAAACCCACAAACTCAGTTTTCTTGTCAAAATCAGTGTGTGAATTTAACTGCATTAACCTTAAAAATATTTAAATTCAAGATAAGAGAATAAGAAGGGGGCGGAAGACATCTGACAGCTACACTGCTCACTTCCATTGCTGTCTCACTGGAGAGTGGCATGGGATAACCCACACAGATGAATCCTGAAACAGCAGCAAGATGAGGTGAGGAGATACCGGTTTTATTTCCTCTTCCATTACTATCCAGACTCCTCTGCAAAACAGTGTTTCCTGTCTCAGCATCACCACTTTCTTGGTCTTGGTTCCTTTCCCCTTCAGCTTTTTTATTTATTTATTTATTTTTAATTTGGGGGTTGGTGGAAGCTCCACAAATAGCATAACGATTTAAAAAAAACAAGCTACACATTAACTTCAAAGAGGAGTGCAGTCAGATGGGGTAAAGCATTCAGTATGAAACACCAGAGTACTTCGACAGTGGTGCAGATTCACCTGACTGATGCCTACTGGGTGCCACAATATCTCCAGTCAGAAAACAAGATGAATAAAACATGCCTTCAGTCACTGACTCATACACATGTAAGCACACAAACTTTTTGGCATTTCTCCGCCTCTGAAATAATGCAGAATAAAATAATCCAAACAAACAACATAAGGAAAATAATTTTGTGCTTCGCAAATTCTGTTACGGTAAAGAAGATTTATATACAAGAAAAATATTTGTGCATGCAGCTGGAACTAAGCTTTTTATGAAAAAAGTACTGAAGCACTGACTAAGTCTTTTGTCTCTTCCTTTACCTAAACCTTGATTAGCACATTGACATGCAAAACACAGACACTTTCCCAAAAGGGTTACAACACATCTACCACGGGAAAAGGAGGAGCGCCAAAATGACATCATACCATTACTAGTTTGCTACAAACTCAATAACTCTGGTCCGTTAAGAGGTCCTTAAATGATTTTCCTGACATCTTTGCTATGTCATCTGTGACCGGTAAATCAAAAGCAGCTTGCTTTCTGCTGCCACAGCTTCATCGGTGATAAACACTCTGCAGCTGGTTACAGAGGCAGTGCTGGTCATAGTTTACAGGCAGGATTAAGTTTGGTTCACTCCTTCAGAGGACTTTTTTGTGTCCATGTAAGAGGAAGTAGAAGGAGAAAGCAGGCCAGCTGGGCCAGGAGTGCTTGTCAAGGAGCTGTCACTCCTCTGACGTGAGCCGCACATTTAGCTGGTGCTGAGGCAGTAGCTGACATTGCAGGAGAGCAGAAAAGCAACCTACCCAGTTCAGTTTTCTGTACAGGATATTTAGATTTAAGAGTTCCCACACCGCACAGTATTAACTATTTCATTACAGTGCAAAGACAAGACACTTTGATCTCAAGCAAGAGGGAAAGTGTTTATGTCAATAAGCACAAGGATGGAGTTTCCATTGTGCCACAACCCTGGGCTGGGGCAGGTCTACCCACCTGAGCAGATTTGCCACTGCCTCCCATCTCCCTGCTAACCCAGCTCACACAAGTGCTTTGTTCAAAATGCGCCAAGGCAGAAACAGCCTCATCTCTCTGTAAGTGGAGGCCTCTGCATTTACCCTGCCAAACTGTGCTGCTTTTTCGGTTTTAGCTGTGTTGGGATGGCTTTTTTTATTTGTTTTTGAGATGAAATTTGCTGCATCTTCTCTGAGCTATATCCACTGCACCTGGTGTCTTCCTCACATGAAAATAGTTGTATTTGAGTAACGTTTTTCCAATTGTCTCAGAGACAAAGGAAAAGAAAATCAAAACACAGAAGTCAAGTAAACAGTTGAGCAGTTACAGATACTTAAGGCTACTGACGCTTGCCATAAAACACAGATGCTGGGTGATTTAACTGTGATGCTTACAGAGTGATGTAGCATGGTACAGGGATACCAAAGCTAACCAGGAAAGATCTCTCCATTACTAGAAGCAGACAAACCAGGTGAGCTCAGAAATTGTGTATGTTATTGAGGATATCTGCCTAATTCAGCCTGAACTGTTCCTAAACCTCAAGCTAATTTGCATCTGTCTACACATCAACGTACTGCCAAAATCAAGTCTTCCCAAAACCAGGTTGACTTTGGTAAGTTAGGAAAGAAACAAAGATGCCACACTAGAAGAACCCTTTAATCTTACAAGTACTAGTGTGCCAGCTTGATTCAAAGACATTTGTTTTGCATCTTCTCCCCTATATTCTATAGTTATATTCACCATGTAATTTTACATTGTTTGAAAGTCTTTAACAAAAAAACCCACCCAAACCCCAAAACCCCACAACCCAAAACTCAAGTAGTGACTAGGCACTATCATTTGTAGGTAGGCTAAGCAAAAAAGAGATGGAAGAAAGCAAAATCAAGGCAGAGGAACAGATTCTTCTGTACTACATCTATTCTATGCAGGAAATGTTTCCCCAATACCCTCTGCCGCCTCTCCCAAAACCCAACACATCCCACAACAGTGGATGACTAAGCATTCAGAACCTCTGACAGATCACAAACTCTCTTTGAAAACAGTTTAAAATGTCTCACTTATATTTCTAACAAAATAATTTAGATATGAAGGCTTATAGTACATTAAATTCTGGGCTTGTATGGAGCCCAACAGCATTTAAACAGCACAAAAGATGGCATCTGCTTTGAAATCTGTTTTGCCTCTTTGCTGTGGTCACATGCTCCTTTTGTTGTTTTTAATGTTGATGTAATTGTATTAATTTTATCAGAAAACAGAGGGAGGAAAGGTGATCTAATTTTAGTGGGAATGTTGAAAGACATTTGTGTCTGCTGTGGTAGCAACTAATGATGTGTCTGTATCAAAGAAAATAAATGTATTCTTTCAGATGTCCTGCTGGGAAGTGCAAAACTTCTGAAAGACCTATGATCCTGTTCTTTAGTTTGTGCATTTTACATGAACGTTACCAAGTATTAGTCATTTTACACTCAACCAGGGAAGTAATCAGAACAATAATTACAGATGCATGCTAATCCACAATTAATGAGCGCTCTTGGAAGTACTGTATGCTTCTATGTATATCAACAAACTCGAACACACAGCAACCAAAAAATTACTCAAACAGGCTAAGAAATGCTCTAGTCTCAACAAAGTATTCTTGGCTGGAAATACCAGTTATTTATAAAAATCTAACAGAAACAAAACGTCTGGCATATCACCTTTTTTTTTTTTTTTTTTAAACACATTGGCAGTATTTTACTGAAATAAAGCTAATAATGTGGTACCCCCCTTCCTGTCCATCCCTCAGAAGCCCCCTTCTGCAACAGCTGAAACCTCTCGGCCGCTCTCAACCAAGTCTGACAGCAAAATAAAAGCCAAATGTATTACAGTTCTGCCAAGACTCCCTTACATGACCACTGGTTTTCATGAGAGGCAATGCTTCCTATGACCTCCAAAGTGGAGAGGAAAGGGCTTCAATACAAGGTCACTAGTTACCTGGCCTGCCCAGCTCACCCCTACTGGGTCACCCAGCTGATTCTTAGTGGATTTATAGTAGTGATAGGGATTAGGGGATTGGGGGTGTGTGTATAGGATGTGAAACAAATTACTGACTAATTAGGTTTAATTAGATTTTCCATCTGTAGAGCAATCCATTTATGTTAAACTGTAATTGCAAGCCATCTAAACCTAAATGATTACATCTACACCAGGATCGCTGCCTAGCTGCTCTCCTTCATCAGTACTTATTCTGCTCCAAAGGGAACAGTTGCTCTTTCCTAGGGTTTCTTTCTGCCTTGCCTTCTAAAAGATACTAAAATGATTCAATCAACAGCAAATTAATCACTTAAAAAATAAATATCATTACTCAGAAAACTCCTCAAACTATGGCTCTCCAACTATCATGCGACTAGTTGGAGAGCCAGAAGACCTGGAGCTGCAGACCTATCTGCACTTCTCCACAGGACTAGTTATCAGGGAGCAAGCAACAAAGAAGAATTTGTTTTAAAATCCTGCAGTGCAGACTTGTTTCATGGTCAGGAAGTAATTTCCAGAGCTGAAAATACAGGCTCTACACAGATGCTGCTTCTGCTTTCTCTGTGGCCAGTCCTGGAAGCAAACAACCCAGCACAACGCACACCCAAAGCTGTAATTGGTTCTCCAGAACAGAGCTGTCTGATATATCAGATTCAAATAATAAACAACTAAAGTTTTCTATAACAAATACATGACACATTGCCTCGTGCTTTAAGTTTTTTTGCATTATATAAGATGGCTTTTTAAATGCAGCAGACACCCACATCCCTCCCACATGCCAACATACATGGTCTATCCATATACCTATGGAAAATATATTATTTAAACATTATTCACAAAAAATGCAAATCTGAAGAAACTTCAGCTTGACAGCAGAGCAGAAAAAAAGCTGCACTCCACTGCTAGATCCAAGCATCTGAGAAAGGGATGGGACCTAACAGCCTTTCTTAGATATATAAAGTATATGTTATGGGCAATTAGGGTATGAGGTCATCTGACACCACAAGCATAAAGTGCTGTCACTCTCTTGCTGAGCGTCTGCCAGAAATGCCTTAGACAACATCTGCCAAAAGGAGGACTTTGCATCTGACATCACCAGCTCCCAAATCAGCACACACAGCTTGGTGTGAAACACATCCTAACGCAGGTTCCCAGCTTGTTTTGGCTTACAAGGCACTATGATAATTTGACAGCAGTCATCTTTTGTGCCATTCACCAGCTGAGAATTGTCTTACCTGCCCTCCCTTTAAACACTAGCTAGATAAAAGAAAGCATGTCTTAGCAAAGCATCGTAAGTTCCTGAGTACAAAACTCACACCGATGTTGTAATAAGAAAAATAAACTAATAAAATGCAATTCTTGATTGCATTTAAGCAGTAGATTACTCTTTAATTGCCACAATACATCAGGTAGTCTAGGGGAGAGACACAGCTGACTGGCAATTATCTCCATCTCCTGGGGTTATTTGCCCTGGAGAAGGCTTCCCTTTTTTTGTCCCCTTGTACAAGACGGAATATTCCTCCTGCCTTTTTCCTCAACTTCTTTTTCACATAACTAAATGAAATACAACATCAGAGGGGGAAAAGGCCATGAAAACTCAGTTCTTGCTCTCTAAGACTGGAATTCTTCCTGCTCCCTTTTTCTCTGCAGTTAAATTACAAAAGGTGAATATGGCAAGCGCAATACTTCTGTTTTGCAGTTTTGCCAACTTTACACCTCCTTTCTATTTGCTAATTATAATTTCTGTAAGTGTAGCATAATTACATCTATATAGCATATTACATAACATAATTTAAGAATTCTTGTTCTAAAAGTTTCCAAGAATACTATCATTCTTCACCATTAATGCATGATACAAATCATTCACTAAATACATGTTGCTCAAACTCTGCCTTGCTCTTTGCTCATCTTACACACCACATACAGCGAGTTAACCTGCCAGTCTGGACCGCACATTTCTATTACTAGTCCCTAAAAAGCTGAACCTGCGTGCAGTTGAACGACACACACTTCTATCACTACAGTCCCCCAGACAGTAGAGACAGACTCAGCATCAGAGTCCCCTCATTCTCTTCCCCACTGCTATCACACGTGCTTTTTTTTCACAGTTGTGGTGTTTCTGTTACTTACGTCAGAGGGGAAACTGTTAGTCTGGTTGCTGCTGCTGAGGAAGTCAGTGACAAAAATTCTGAGGAATCACCTATGAGGATATGTCAGAGTGGAGAGATCATTTTTTGAGTTTCTCAGAGGCCAGGTCAGCCTTAGTAAAGACCATAATTAATATTGCTGTCAGTGGCACATGACAAAAAATACGGTCAGCAAATAACACATGCTGATGACGGTGTTTGAAGATACTGCCCATGCAACAGAGAACTGGAACATCATAACAAAAGACTGCACGAGGGGTGAAGTGATAGAAATGAGTACACAAAATTGAGTAATGCAGCTAAAGGCTATACTCCTGGGGACTAGCAATAAGAGCTTTCAATCAGCCCAAACTCAAAGACTGTCCATCGTAGACAGTCACGATCATGTTTGCTATTCGATTCAAGAACAAATAGAAGGCGTTGATATGATGCAGTTGCAACAGGAAAACATAATACTTGGATAAAGCACAAAAAGCCTTTTCACTAGACACAGGTAAGTTTTATGCCATTGAACAAGGCACACGTTAGACATCTCTTGGAATATCACAGAGGAAAGACTTTATGCTCTGAAGCTGAACTAAATGAGTTGTCAAGGCAAGCAGCTCTGGTGCTGCAAGATTGGCAGCAGAGCACTCTAGCATGGTGCACAGCGAGGGTTCCTGAATGGAACTTCATGCCTTGCCTCATACTTTAATGGTAAGACCAGTTGTTCCCCTGATACCCAGCCCCCAGAGCTGGAAGACAGGGAAAAAATTTCTTCCCTGAAAGGCTGCCCAGGGAGGTGGTGAAATCACTTTCCCTGGAACTGGAAGTGTTTACAAAATGTGTAGATGTGGTACACAGGGACATGATTTAGTGATGGACTTGTCGATCCTCAGTTAATGGTTGAACTTGATGATCTTAAAGGCCTCTTTCCAACCTAAATGATACTATGATTCTAAATGGCTTGCGCTTTACAAGAGGATTAAAAATAAATTTTATACAGGATTTATGTTCTTTAATCAGATACCTAGGCAGACTCTAATTTACATCAAATTCATGCAGAAAGTTGCAACAAATGCAGGAAAAAGCCTTTAGATGAAGGAAGAAAATAACTTAAATAGACTATAAATAGCAAACCCTACCTAATGCAGCAGATTGATGGTTGAGAGGGTATATGATTGCTTTTAAAAATACCCCAGAGAGGGGTCTTGTTTATGCTACAGAATCATGTTGGACTGTAACAAATGGGATGGACATAAATATAAGTAGGAAATTAGAAGACTGTTTCTTACCACTAGAGGAGAATTTGGGGATGGGGCAGTAAAGTAACAGTAAAACAGAGCTTGGATTAGGTTTCTGAAAGGATTACATAGTGCTCTCTTGCTAGCAAGAGGCAGCATCAGATTTGTCCTTGCTCATTAACTCAAATATAAATAGTGCCAATTCCCTCCTATTTCTTCCTTCTACAGAGCATCAAACATGGAGCACAGGAAAAAAATCTTGTCTCTTGCAGCAGGAAAGTGAGTACAGGAGAAAAGAGTTTTGCATGTGGCCTCAAAACTTAAAACTATAGAGTCATTAAGCAGACAACATGAGGCAAATGGTGACGTCAAGGTCTCACAACATCAAGGTCTCACAACATGTTCATCCACGTTAAATAACTGGAAGTCTTCTGACAATTACTGAGCCCAGAAGGCAAACCTGCATGCAGCAATAACAGCTGAAGAGATTAATTCACTGACACAGGGCAGGGCAGTTTTATGGCAAGTTTCATTTTGAAGACTGAGTACACAGCAAGTGGTCTAGCATCCTGGTGGTGGCAGAAACCCACAAAATGGGCCACTATCCCCCCAATATCCTTCCCACACCCACAGCATACTCAGTGCACAAAAGAAATCTGGATACATTGGTACTGACCGTATTCTAGATGCTGGCAAAAAGTAGAAGGGAGTAAGTCATTTATTTGCACTTAGGCAAAAATCTTGCTTGATGTTAATATAATATCCTCACGCAGACATAACAAATTAAGGCATCACCTGGATGGCAATTCTCACTGAGCAATATTTCCAGCTGCCAGGAATTTAGAAATCAGGTTACACCTCGCAAAGGCATCTACAGCGCAGTATACACAGGGCAGCCTGTTCCATCCACCTAGACACAGTGGCAATCCTACCTCAGATTTTCACCACATACTCCTATTCATAATTGCATTCTGTCCCTGAGTATTTTTAAATAATTAATTCTTATTAATGAACATGATATAATAAAATAAATATTCACTGATTAGTGACTTTTTAATGGAAAGAAGGCCAAAAAAAAGTCAAATTACATTCAATAGATAAAGAACGTATTTTTATAAACTGAAATAGCAATACCAAATTCACTTTGTTCTCTGGCTGGCAAGCCAAAAAATGAAGAAAACAGTAAAAACATGGTCACATAATCTGTTATGATGTTTCTTTGAAAGTACTGTTGCAGAGATGGGCATTTTCTGTCATCTGAGTTAAAAAAAAATTATAGTACTAAGAGTAAATGTTTAGTCTGTAAATTATCAATATTCTCATGTAAGGTAACAGGTGTCAGTTGTGAGAAACTTACAGACAAGACTAAGTTAAATGTCAATGTCATGCTAAGGGCCGAAAAGGTCCTTTGATGTCATGAGTGTTACTCTAACATGGCAGGGCATATGAGTGGGACAGGTTATAACTAGTTATCTTCACACTGGGAGAGATGATCAGGCATGTGAGAGGAAAACAGATCAAAGTACTCTAAAGGAGATCAAGTGCCACGACTGGAAGAACCATACCAGTTAAAACAGGGCTGCTTATTTATCTCCTTAGCAATGGCAGTTGAGATCAAGAGACATCAATTTCTACTTAAAGAGAAACAGGAGGTGTGCTTCCAAATACCACCAGAAGAAACGTCTGACCCAGAAATTGTGCTGCACCTTTATGCAATTGCTACCACAAGTGCTTCCCTCTAGAGCACACAGAAGAGATGTTGACAAAGGAAGGTCCATCTACCTGACTAAAAGGACTCCAAAAAGCCCAACTTGAAGAAAAAAAGCAGAGTACGTATCCATTACACAATAAATGCCTCTCAAGCACTGAAAGACTGAGGTAGAGTTTTCAGTGAAAGACAGTTGACCATTAGAAAATGGACCAGGATCAACAGATAATATCTCTCAAGTCAGCTGTTGCCAACACTTTCTTGACATTTAAGTAGAGCACTTCCCTTTAGCAGCAACAGAACTATGTATGCCATATTAAAATATCTTGGATTTGTTTCTTTCTGCTCCTATGGTGAGGACTTGCTAAAAATTCCTGGACTTCAGAACTCCAGCAATAACTCCAAAACAAAATGTTGGAAGTACATTTTTTTTAAATGCCTGTAGCAACAAAAATAGCACATCCCTAGGACCTCAAGCATCTCAGGAATCCACCACCCAGTTGCATAACTTTTCCAGTTTCTTCTTCCCTACTCTAAGACTCAGTGCTTAGGGAGAAGTGGAGACAAGCATCACAATCTTGAAAGAAAGGTGCTCTCTATGCAGTCTCAAAGCCAACGGGATACCCTATGTCAACAGATAATGCGATTTACTCCAGAAGATATGTCTGGTACAGGACAACACAGTGTGTCTTACTGACTCATGCCCCTCTTAAGGCACTTCCATTCCAGTTTCTACCCTTCCTCCTCTTCCAGGCTCTATTTGCTTTTCAGTAAAAAAATGTTCACTGCACAGCATTCCCTTTTCTGCTGTAGCCTAAGTATGCTGGGGTGGTTATCACAACTGAGCTCCGATGTACTACTGTCCACCTGCACTGTGCCCTTTGACAAAGGAGACACTGTGCCTTGTGCTGTTCCTCCACCACCATCAAGCTGTACCCATTGTCAATGCTAATATTAGTAACAGCTCAAAAAAGAAAGCTAGTCTCTGTAAGACAGGAGGTGGCAGCTACACACAGAAACCACATGTACAATCATACTTTTTAACAACTCCTATCTGGACAGAAATGAGTCAAAATCTACAGTGTGATTTTGCTCAGTGTCTGTTTCTGTGATGGGAATGGAGCCACATCAAAATCCCAGCAACAACTGCCATTCTGAGACAGCACTGTCTCAAAGGCAACATTGATCCTTTAAGATCCTAATCGTTGACTTCAGCTATTCATCACTTTCACATCCCACAGAGTTGCAAGGAATAGAAAGTACTACTGCAGCTTCTCTTGTCAGCTACCCCCCCCCCCCCCCCGTTCCTTTTCTGCATCTTAATGAAGAATTTAATATAAAGTAATTATTTGCAGATTGTTCACTTACCTCTCAACTGTTAATTTAAAAGAAACAAGCACATAAACCCCTCCAGGAGTCCTAAAACACAATCTCTGTATGCACAGTTATTTTTAGATACCTACGAAAATTGGCCTGTGATAATATGGCAGACAAAAAGGTTATTGCCATTCCACATTTCTAACATCTGTCACTTAACTTTGAAGGTTCAGGTCCCACTATTCTGGATGTGCAAACTGAAAAGGCCGTATGTGTGGGGTGTACTCTGAAGCTGAGCGTACATATGTGAGAACAGCATAAGAACTTTCAAAACCATACATGACAGAAAATTTCAAATTGTTTGACTATCAGATACCAGAAGAATAATAGTATTAACAAGTGACATTTTCTCATTTTTAAAGCTCTGTTTTAGAGATGTGAGCTCTTGTGCTTCAGAAGTAGTTACTGGAAACAGAAAGAAAGGTTGTCTGGGTTACTACCAAAATACTATCCATGTAGTCTGAAAAGGGATTACATGTTTTAAATCACCACCTTGGTAGCTGGTTTTTAATAAAGCTCCAGCTCTCTTTGGAAAGATATTTTTTTTTTCTGGCTTCCCTTCTCTATCTATGGCTATTTTCCCTCTTCCCAATTTTTGTGTGCATGTAGGGGGAGGTGTAGAGAAAACAAAAAGGCAAACATCTGCTACTGCCATGTGTCTTCCAGCTACTGGATGGGGCTGGGATATAGAGAGAATGAGTCTTTACAGCTCTACAAGCTCACCTTCTACCTCCACACCTCAACAAGCAGGATAGGAACACTAACACTATCTCTCATCCTCTTTGTGAGCTGCAAAGAACTAGTAGAAAAAGACTCTATTCCCCTTCTTTCTGAACATTTTGCATCCCTTTTACCAGCATCATCCAGACATGAGAAGGACACCAGCTAATGAATTATGATCTGCAAGGACCTCCTTGGCAATTCTGCTTGCCAGCAAATATGCGAATATTAGCAGAGGGAAGTATCTAGTAGCACTAATGTACCTCATCACAGCTTTGAGCTGCTACATTTAGTAAAAAAAAACTTGCTGTAATTTAAGGGAAAAAAACAGTGCCCCACGGATGCCTATCTTCATGACGACATGGGACACAATCACAGAAAGGCTGAGGATAGGAAGAACCTTTGCAGATCACCCAGGTCATCTCCCCTGATCAAAGCAGTGTCAGCTAAAGCAGGTTGCTCAGGACTGTATTCAGTTGGGCTTTGAGTATCTCCAAGGATGAAGGCTCCACAAACTCTGGGCAACATGTTCCAGTGCTTGGTGATCCTCACAGGAAACAAGTTTTTTCCTTATTTTAAAATGGGAATTCCTGTATTTCAGTTTCCACCCATTGCTGCTTGTCCAGTCATTGGACAGGACTGAGAAGAGACTCACTCCATCTCCTTTATTCTCTCCCATCAGGTACTTATACACATTGATAAGATCCCCCTGAGCCTTCTCTTTTCCAGGCTGAACAGCCTCAGCTCGCTCAGCTTCTCCTCATACGACAGATGCTCCGGTCCCTCAGTCGCCTTTGTGGTCCTTTGTTGGACACTTTCTAGTATTTCTGTGTCTCTCTTGTACTGAGGAGCACAGACCCGTACGCAAGCACTCCAGATGTGTGTCACCAATGCTGAGCTGAGGAGCAGGATCACCTCCCTCAACCTGCTGCCAATACTCTGTCCAATGCAGTTCAGGATGCTGTTGCCTTTCTTTACCATAAAGACACGTTGCTGGCTCATGTTCAACTTGGTGTCCACAAGGACCCCCCGAAATCTTTCTCTTCCAAGCTGTTCCCCAGCCATTCAGTCCCTAGCCTGTACCAGTGCCTGCAGTCATTTCTCCTCAGGTGTGGGAGGACTTTGTATTTCCCTCAGCTGAACTTCAAAAGATTCTTGTTGGCCCATTTCTCCAGCCTGTCAAGGTCCCTCTGAAGGGCAGCACAACCATCCAGTGTAGCAGCCACTCCTCCCAGTTCTGTATCATCTGCAACTTTGCTGAGGGTGCACTCATTCCATCATCCAGGTTTATTCATAAAGACACCTTTTTGTGCCACACACCCCCCCCCCCCTTTTTTTTTTTAACCTGTTTTGCAGTGCAGTAACTGACACTTCTACCTCTCCCGTAGAGGCTTGTCTACTCACTGTAACAAAGTAGCTTTTTTAGTCCTGCACAAGGCCCAGTAACTTAATAATTATGAACTCTAGAGTCAGGTCTGATAATGTCCAGGCTTCCTTTATAGACTGCGAGAATTCATACTGCTCTTGTAACATTCAAGGTTATTCAGGAATTGAAAATTGAGCAATGCAGACACATTACACAATGAATCTTTGATCTGTAAAATCCAACCCAACATGAAATTTTCTTTTTTATGACTAGACTTCATTTATGATTTACTTCAGCTCTGGGTTATTCAGAATCTCAGGAGGTTGCTCCAATAATTCATTTTGAAATTTTGAACACTGATCCATCAGAGACAGGACAAAATTATAGCTCACTACTAAAGTCAAGCAGAAAAAGAACATCTGCTGTTGAGAACAGAGCTGGATCAGCTGTGAGCTTTTCCACTGGGAAACTCATAAAATGAGCTACTAGAGAGTTCAGCATGTGTTCTTGTAAAGAAGGAACAATAGGAAATACTTTCACTTATTTATTCTTTAGAAGTATCCTAGAGAGCAGCAATTAGAGCGTACATATCTTCCCCAGTGTGGACACAAAACACAGAGAAAAAAATAATTAAAACAGTATTAATAAAAAACCTTTTAAACCAAAGTTTCCATTATATAGTGAAATCAGTTAGTTCATTTAGTCCTCACTCTTGAAGACATCTTCCAACACTAACATCATTATGGAAACTCTGTAAGGAAGGTTAGAGCAGCCCACATCCTCTGGCAGTGCTACTATTAATGTACCAGTGGAAGCATCCTGGCTGAAGGCTAGGCATAATTAATCATGTTCATTCAGTAATTTGGTTCATCTCTGAAAACAGGAAGGTAAGAATTTATAATGATTGTGTTCAACAATTTGTTTGGGGAGGCAAGAAATACCTCAAATACACATACGCAATAAGTGAAATGTAATATGTTACTGGAAATGAAAAGAACACCTTGTGGCACAGCTCTCAGCTTTTAGTATTTGTGAGGAGCCAAAATGTAGTCTCTCATCATCACAAAAGTAACGGTGCTACATAATTTTAACATGTTTTGGTTTTGTTTTTTCATTACAAGGAAGCTAGCTGTATCACCCATTAATATGTTGGCCATCGCTTCCTTTCATAAGACCCTGTCTTCAGTTGCTTATACTTTTGCGAAATTAAACATTTGCGCTGATGTTTCCCCTTGCAATGGTTAGCCTGTATTCCGAAAATTATATCCAGCACAGCCATTTCCAGCAGACTAAGGCACACTTACTCATCAGTAACTACTAACCTCTTGAGATGTACTACTCTGGACTCAGAACATTCTCAGTGTAATTTTTGTTTCAGAGACTGGCATATGGATGTCCAAATTTTGGCGTTTTGAAGAATTTACAATCTGAAAACATACAGATAGTTTAGCTTGTGCTAAAGTAGAGGACTTAAATTTCATCAGATTAAATTCTCTGAAATTCTCTAAATTTCTCTATGGGTACTTAAAGGTAATCAGCAACTTTAGCTGTCAGATGCCAATAAATTTTAAATCCCCATAAATCCAACAAACAAGTATAACTGATGCCGTAAGCATTTTTCCTAACAGTTTGCAACTGGAGAACTAAAAAAAAAATAACGCACATGAACAAAATCTCTTAACTGATGTCTTTTAATCTGAAGACCATAAGCGTCTGAACTACTTCAAAGGAATTTATAAAGAAGTAATTGAGAAATATAAGCTGTAGCCAGTATATGTTGCCATTGCATAAAAACAGGTGCATATGCAAAAACATATGCCAGCCATTGCATAAAAACAGGGTGCAATACAAGAGCAACAAAAAAATAATGAGAACTGATGGGCCAGAAAGATACATTGTAGAATGAGAGAAACCCAGGCAGATTAAGGGGTGTTTCAGGAGTCTGACCACTCCAGAGCGATAAAGATCCACTTCCTCTGCTCCAAATGACGGCAGTTCACAATCTCATCCTCTCAATTCAATTGCCATAATGAACCTGTATCTGCGCCACAGAACTGGATACGCGCTCTCCAGTCTAAGGCCCCACTTGGGGGAAAAAAAAAAGACAGCATATCGGCTTCTTCCACTATCTCTGTTTTTCAAAATACTATATCAAATGTCAACATACCTAACTGCTTATGCTCTTAGCTGCTTCAAGGAATCATTTCACCAGGATAAGACTTCAGACTGCTGTTTTCATTTCAATGCTGATTCCTTTTCCAAATTGCACTGAATTGCAGTATGGCTACAATCCTATAAATTACAACCTTCCTGAACAGGAACTTGCTCACTGAATAAAGTAAAACACAATTTAAGTTGAATATCAGCAGCAACTTCTCTTTTATGTCATGCAACCCGACTCCACCACTAGCAGCAAGACTTGCACTACAAACCTGGGAGGATTAACAGTCAAGACAGGTTTTCAAGAAGAAAGGCAGTATTTCTGGATATCTACATTGAGCTCCTGCTTAGCTATGAAGAACATTGACATGACAGAGTGACTGTGTCCTAGGAAGAAGGCTGTCACTATCCAGCTTCCAGTCCACTTCTGTCCCACTGCCGATCATTTTGGGATGGAGAAGCTGACAGAGAAGGTGATTCATCGAGTGGCTGACACCATTTAAAAGGCTTTTCTCCATCCTGTAAGTGACGGATATGGGAGGCTGCAGGAGGTTTGCCTGCACCTTCTGTGTTACAACTGCTGGTACAACATATCCTGTCTTTCATCCTCCCAGCTTTTAGCCTCTTACAGCTTATTGCAATTTCTCCATCACACTTCAAGCTCTTGTGAATCACTACGGATATTTTATTGCAAATTGCCAGCATGGAAGGATGTACAGCCCTGAGGTTCCCCACCCCAGCTCTTGCCTAGCCAAAGCCATGCAAGACAACAAATATATTCCTGGTGCTGATCCTTCTGAACTGATCTCTGTTGTACTTTAGAAACATTGGTTCCATGGCCTAAATGCACATCCTGACAATGCTGACTACGCACAGAAGCTCTCTGGTCATCTCCTGAGCAGTGGTGGTGGTACATTGGTGAGCAAGAGCAGTCTCTCTCAGGTGCCAAGCTCATTACCACCCTATTCCCTTCTCACTTGTTTGTTAGAACAGCAGGATAGAAAGCCTGGGGGACAAACAGAAATGGTCCCACAGTCAGTGGCCTGTGGCTCAACTCCTCAATTCTAGGAGAAGCAAGGCCAAATCTCACGCAGATTATTCCTTTGAGGTAGATTTCTGCATTACATCATTCTTTTGCTGCATTAGAAAGGAAAGAATTATTTTATAGACCATTTCATAATCCCCTTCTCAGTCTTCTGCACCTTTCCTGCTGTGCAGAAGCAACTCTCCTTCCTCAGCCCCCGTTCCATATTCCAACCAATCCACAACCCTCTCATGAGGCTTCTTTCTTGAAACATCCCAAACTCCACACATCTGTGCTCTGCCACTACAGCTTTGAAAAACTGCTGAAAGGGTAATGTGAGGTTTTATTAGCAATGATTAACTGTAGAAACCCACAAAAACATACTTAACAGGAAACTTTTTGAAAAACAAAACAAAAAACAAGCTGTTTTTTTCAGGTATAGTAAGAGGGATTGGGTCAGGTACAAATATCACTGTTGCAACATGTCCCAGCACGAACTCTGCTTCAGGCATGTATTCCCCATGGGCCTTTCTAAGGTGAAGGCTGGGGGAGAGATGAGCTATGAGTGAAAAGGCTGTAACGCCTGGATGCGTGGATTTGAATAAGCTGGAGATACAAGTGGAGCTGGGGGCTTCTGCTGAGCTCCTGCGGTCACTTGCACTGCTAGTCCTGCAGCCCATCTGACTGACATGCCACACGTCTTCTAAGCAAATGCAGTGATACAAGGCAGCGCATTACCTCTGCTTTGGCTTGCATTGCATCTCCACAGTTGTGTGTGTTTATTATTCTGCTGCCACTGAAACCTCCTCGAGAGACCATGTGTTGTGGTGCTGCCATGTGTAAGCACAGCACCTGGGAGACAGATTGTGCAAAAGGAATAACCAGGCAAAACCCACCAGGCACGAGCACTTGAAAGGAAAGGAACTTCTTGGCTCCAGGTGACCCTGGCTCTTTTGCACACTTTCCTAATCCTTAGGCAATCTGAGAGCCAGGGAGGCCTGCACAGTCCCACACCAACTGCTCCAAGACCTCCTCTCCCAATACTGCTGCTTCATCCCCTTCTCTATGGAAGGATTCGTGACCTTGGCACAGAAAGGAGGCACATACCAAGACTCCTTGCTGCACTGAAGGTTTTCAGCAAGTTCCCTGATAATGTCCCACTTGTAAGCCAGGCTCTGCCATGGCTCTCCCCTATACAAACATCCATACTGATGCAGTCATGCCTGCTGTTGAGATGCAAGAAATGCTGTCTTGCAAAGCCTTGTGCTTCCTCAGCATGAAATTCCCAGCAAAGCTGGTTCTGGCTGAAAATAATCAGCAGTACCATACTGCTGTCAGGCTGCTAGATGCAGGGGCAGCTGGACAACAGCAAGGAAAAGTCTGAATTTCATGGACATCTGACAGAAAAATAAAGAACAGGACCTCCAGACTTCTCATAAAGGTATCAGACACGATGTGTCAATCCTCATGGATGGGTAGGGGTTATGAGTGAGGACTATTGAGAGCAGAAAGGCAGGATGCAACTAACAAAACACTCTGTGGATGACTGGGCCATCAATTACAACCCCCCCCCCAAAAAAAAACACACCAAAAAAAACCCACCAAAAAAACCCAAACAAAAAAAAAAAAAACCACAAAAAAACAAAACAAGAAAAAGAAAAAAGTGAAAACAGAATTCCCAATCCTGGCAAAGTGAACCTCTTCCATTTCTTTACAGCAGCTTTAATCCATCAGAATTACTTCATACATGGACACATTGAAAATATGGTAGCTGCATGATGTAATGTTATATCAGGCTCTCCCTCAGAAAATCCCTTGATTTATCATTTCACAGAGTTATGACTCAAGTCATATTGGCATCAGTTTATCTGCTGTTTAGCACCCTGCATAGGCTGTAGCCTATGCGAGTTTCTCCTATCTGCTGGATGAGTGGTAAGAAACAGGACATTATACTGCAGGTGCAAACTGCCTTAGGCATAGCTGTGCTGTAAATCACTGGCAGGTAAGAGAGGCATCATTTCATGGGATTTACACAAATTCACCAAAATCTAAACCAGTGACTTTATGGAACTGAAATCATTATCATTGTTTACACTGCTATAAGCATGCATTTCTAGCTAAAGAAATATTACTGATGCATTTGTTTACCTGCACAGTACATTTCTTTTAATAATCTATAATTATATAAATCTGTATATCAATTATTGGGTTACTTGGCTTTCATATTGCCATATAAATCTAGTTCCTGTTTTTAAATTCACAGTCATCGATGAAACAATTAAGTTTCCACATGGGCTAATGTGTGAAAATTCTTCCTGTCCCAGGACTGGTAACAAATAGAACTTAGGCTCAAAGACTACAGCTCATGAAATCTACAGGGAATTTCAAGCAGAGGGAAATACTCAACATCCTTACAGCAAATATTTAACTTCTCATCACTTCTGGCACATTTGGTTACCACAGCATTTTAAATGCATATCCATTCAGTGAAATCATTCTCAGTTGCAGCTATCAGGGATAAAAAATTAGGATCAGTCCAAGAAACAAATCCTCACATACATACAACACGCAAAACAAATAGACTATTACTCCTCAAACCTGTCCTGAAACTTCAAGACAGACTTTCAGGCAATCCAATCTGCTGAACAGACAAGGAAGGAAGACATTCATAAATTATTTCCTTAGATCTATAAAGGTAGTTCCTTCTGAAATTATTGAGACATATAAAGTTATTCAAGTTTCAAGGACTAAGAGATACTACAGTTTGTTGAATAGAGGCTAATATATAATTCATCACCATTTTGCTTAAATTTGCTCATGCAAAACACCCACAGGATAAAACACCCACATATAAAAATGTATGGCTAGATAAGAAGTTTCTCACCAACTGAAAACAAAAAAATCTAATTCAGGGTTAACAGTCAAACCCACTTTCCTCACTGTCACACACACAAAAAGTAAAAAACCAACCAAAAAATTCCTTTGTCACACGAGATCCTGGAAACCATGGAGACTTCTGTGATGTAGGTGTACGAGTGTAAATGATGCTCAAAAGGTTAAAAAAATTCTATAATACCTCTCCCCCCCCCCAAAAAAAAAAAAAAACCCAACCAAAAAACCAACCAAACAAAAAAACCCCACCCTAAACTACCCAACTATATTGTCTATAACCATCGTATCTACTCTTGGTTTTTCTCTACCCCTACTTCCCAGCCTGCTCACCCTTGACTAAACAGTTCGGGGGCTCTTTCTATTTGATGTAAATTATGTAAGATGAGGAATAAAAAATCACTTGATGACTTTTAAAAGATAGAAAGTACATTCAATAGAGTATCAGACTCCACTGTGGACTTACCGCTCCCACATCCTTAAAAGTCAGATCTGCCATATTATTTTAAACTCAAAATAAGATCAAGCAAAAAATCCCACTTTCAGAATTCCATTTTATTTCTTTCCTTTAGTCTTTAAAAAAAAAATAATGGTAATACAGTAAACCAGTTGGGAGAGGTTTTGTCATTTGTTAACATAAACACCTTTCATCTCCTCTGAATAGAGAAATAACCTGCAATGTTACTACGTACCTATCAAACTATAATATAATTTCCTCAAGGCTAGCCTGGAACATAGTATGCTAGTGCATTCCTTTAAGGACTAATTAATGAATTTGCACCAAAAGGCAGAGCTATTTTTTTTATACAGTACCTATGTGAACATGTGAACAGTATCAGCCTAAGACACTCAAGAATTTGCCTCTTTGTGTTGCCATCTTGCACAGTAACTGCATTTTCCAATGAGGCACTGTTGAGCAAGGGAAAGAACAAACAGAGCAGCCCCACTCCACCTGTGCCACCCAGCATAAGGAGCAGTATGAACAGCCAGAGAAATATCTATGTGTTTGAAGCTGAACATCATCCTCCCTCCCTCAGTTTACCCTCCACCAACCATTAGAGTCACACTACGCTCATTTCAGTTCCATCTACGTGCATCACCTACTGAGTCTCACTTCTCTCAAAGTGGTAGATGCATCAAGGAAATTTCCTTTTCTCTTTTAAAACCCTCCAGAGGCATTGAGGGGCTGATGATGGAAATGATACACAGCTCAGTGCAGTCAAGCACACCTCACACCTAGGTAAAGAATACTTATTTTTCCCAGATATGTCACACTGTAACACAGTATGATGCAATGCAACATCAGGGTTAGAGTGATTTAAAGGAAACACTGGAACAGTGAGGCAGACATACAGCTTTCCTTTGAAATGACGTTAGTGTCTCTACATCTTTTTAACAGAAACAAGATAACAAATGACTCACTTCCGAACAGTGCATTTATTTACCCCTCTTCTACCAGGAGATTTAAGAATGCCAAATTGAACTGGATCAATTCAATTCAATTTCAACACAATGACATTGTATTCATCAATCGTGCCTTATTATTTCTATGGTGCATTTTTTTATTATGAATTACATATTTGAGCCAGTTTAACTGCTAGCAAACCAAAGTAGAAGAATTACCTGTTCAGGAAAAATTGATATTTCTGAAAGAGGGCTTTTAAAATTTGGTATTCAAAAGTATAGCAAATTGATATGGTGGGAGATTTAAATTAGAAAAAGTAAAATGAGAAGGCATTATGTTTAAAAAAATACAACATTTATTTAAAAGGAATATTCTTATTTAAAGAATTTAAAGAATAAAGAAAACTTAGGCCTGATGTGACAGGATGTGACAGCACAGTATTTTCTTACTAACCTGAGACAGATCTCTAGATGTTCACAGTGTTGGCTTTAAAATCTACAACTCTATAAAATACAGCATGTAGTCTGCCCTTCCCATCTCCCTCTCAATGGAAAGGGTACAGGAGGAACCTTCTCAAAAAACGCGAAGTAATTCTGTAGTCCATCCTTTGTTCTGTTGAAGAATATTCTCCCAAATTGCCTCTTTCCCACTGATAAAGGCATCCCTTCACAGTCAACCACTTTATAAACAAAAAACTAAGTTGGAACATGTAATAAGCTACTACCTCACTTTCCTTTCAATATTATTTCTAGAATTACTTCTTTTAGTGTTTTTACAACCCAAGACAGACATTGAAAAAATTTCACAG
Source organism: Falco naumanni (assembly GCF_017639655.2). Lineage (NCBI taxonomy): Eukaryota > Metazoa > Chordata > Aves > Falconiformes > Falconidae > Falco > Falco naumanni. The sequence goes on from NC_054058.1 coordinate 19,847,309, forward strand.
AATCCTGGAGTGCCTGGAGCAAGAAGTAGGAAATGTAATAATTGTACATTCATCACATCTTACTCCTATTTACAGTGATGGTGCTTGCTCCAAACAACATCCCACAATTTTTACATTACATCTGCTTTTCCCAGCAGATATTTACATCTTTTCTTTTTACATCTGCTTTACTCTCATCCTTGTTAACATGCTTTACATGATGCATCAAGATGATGCTGAAAATGCTGAGGTTCTGCCAATGCATTATATCTACTTGTAATCAGTGATTTCACACACATATACATACATGCAAGATACGAAATGCAACAAAGACATGCACCGAGAAACCCATTAGCAGTAGACTACACTTTTCCTCAGCCACTCAGTTAAAAACCTTTAGAAAATCTTTAGAAAACCTTTAGAAAAGTCTCATTTTTTAGACAGTTCATTAAATAAGTCTGCATTAGTGGGCTGCCATGGCACTTCCACATTCACAAGCACATGCTCTTGCAAAATCAGCATTATCAACATTTTGCACTATTCATCATGGAAATGACAAGTAATGACCAGCTGGTTCTCGCTGTATGCAGAGGACCCCGATCACCACCGTTAAATCACCATAAAGCTCTTTACAGTGGCATTACGAGGAAAGACAGAGACACAACAGATTCACCAGAGCACAGTACCTGGTCAGTAGTGGGAATCGACTCCCATCTACGCTTCAGCAAGTACAGAGATTTCCGGCTCATGATTTTGAATCTGCTCTAGAGGTTTTGCCACACTTGAGAAAAAGGCTTCTCCCAAACCAGTGTGAAGAACCTTATTTCTGACTCCTGTGCTTCATTGCTGTAGGCGGCAGAGCTCCCCGATGCACACAAGTTTTTGTGAGCTGCAAGGTTGAGACGGGTTACGCCTAAGCTTCTCCTGTTTCTCTAAAGCATCAGTCTCCTTGTAGTGCCACAACAAAGGGAATTGGGTGCGATAGTGAAAAGCCTAGCTTACACTGACGAATTACCTTGCAAAAGCCTGAAGTAGGTAGACAACACCAGACGCACTCAATCTGAAAATAGCTGTTGCTTAGGAACTGGAGGGGTAAAATGCAGCACCTCAGATATATAACTGAGAGCTTTTATATTTAAAGAGAATTAAAAACACTGGACCTCTGTGTTTCTCTCCCAATTATCATCCCTTTATAACGTTAGAGGAACGATCACTCAATTCCACTGACTCCTGGGGCTACACCTACATCTTCAGCAAGCCAAACAAGTCTTGATGACACAGCAATAAATAACTCCCACACATTCAAGGTCCCTTGTAAAAACGTGTGCACAAAGCGTGCCATGGGTCCCACCTGAAATATTTTAGAAGCATCATATTAAGTTTTGGTAGAATAACTAAAATACAGTTTGCATATTTTTTTTCTGCAGAGGGATAATACGCCAAGGATGAATTCTGCTAGTCACATTTTCTTGTAGCATGTACTGATACTAGAGATGGGTATGAGTATTTTCCCCTCACATGAGTAAGATGATGTGGGTTTACAGACTGCATGTGCATACTTGAAGGAAACATTTCTTTAGGTGGGTTAAACATTCCTAAACACTAGGACTTTCTTCAACTTGGAACTCAATTTCAAAGTTTCATGCCTAAATCCTAACTGTATTAATTTAAAAAATTAAACATGGAACATAATGAAATTCACTTTGCACTTTCTGCTTGATTTCAAATCCAGAGAGTAAGTTCTCTGCATGAAGCATTTACAGCAGGAAGTGTTAACTTCAGAGATCAAAAAAAGAAGGGGGGGAAAAAAACCAGGAACTCACTGCTCTTTGTAAGGCAACCTATAATTCACTCTAATTACAGCAGCCTTAATAGTATAATTATTCTAAAAGAAAAGGAATCCTACAACATACACACATACATATACATATATGTGTGTGTAATCTATAAAAAAGCGAGTGCAGTGTGGAAGTCAGAAGCAAGTTAAATATTCTAAGGACAGCTTTTTACTTGTCCCATTTACATTCTATTGAATTGCAGATGCTTATCAGGAGACAAACTCCTGCAAACAGGAATTCCCATAAGCCTCTGTGTATTTCATCTGATATCCATTGCTACCTGTAACTACATCACTTTGCATTTAACACCCACATCAGAAAAGGAACGTATTTTTCAAGTGGGTCATTAAAAAGTATGACATGCACTGTAGCAGTTTCCTCTCATCTTTCAACACATACCATAGAAAACCTACTAGTTCTTAAAATCTTAACAGGATTAGAATTTTGTTTAATAAGTCTTGGTAGAATAATTTTATGAGTTTATATGTGGATTTTAGTTTTACATTATGGTAAACCTGGGGTTCCACTTCCTTTTCTTACAAGTGACATTGCTAACACTCACACATGCAGGGGGCTTCCTAAGATACTTTCTTCCCACTTTCATTGCTTTACTCGGTAAGAATTAAAAGATCATGGAAGACTAATAAGTTGGCTTCCAATAACATAAGCCCAAACCCTTTCCTTCCCTCTCACTACTTGCCTACCACCTGGCTACCACTGAGACCTGTCCTCCCAAATCCCATTTTTGTGCTGGAGGAAAGCCCCGCAGATCTACGGAAACACTGTAAGCAACTCTGTGGCAGATTCTGCAGGCACTTGCCAGTCCATCTTTAAACACCTGATGTCTTAGATTTGACTACTCATCTTAATTTTTAAGCAAGATCTTCTTTAACAAAGGGCACATTCATTAAGGACACACACTGGCAACGATGCAACCAAATCACAAAAGGATAAAACAGATCTCTTATATTACATGCAAAAAACCTGAACATCCTAAATTTCTCCTAACCTTTGAGGGAACTAGTTAAATTAAGTAACACTACTCTTATGACAGACAATTTTCAGAGTCATGTAAAAGAGTCTAACGCTACAGTGGAATAACTGAGGCTTATTTTCTTCCCCCTAATGAAACTTTTCTTCCTTGCTTCTTGTGACTGGGCACTAGGACACCACATGGTAATTAGAGAGCTTGGGTCATTTTCTTTTTCCACCTTAATCAAGATCCTTTAACATTTCTGTGGTACGTTGCTACTTTTACAAGGTTCTTCCAAGATTTATTACAATTAGCTTCCTAGAAGCTTTGCAGAACACCTATACAGCACAAATGAAATAAAAATGGGCTTACAGGATGAAATTGGTTAAAACTATACACTTGTTTTTAGATGGATTTAGAAGGAAACACCTCACTGCTCTGTAAGGAAAATGCTACATATCCAGATTCTATCCTGTTTCAAGGAAAACGTGCTTGGGGGTGAAGTATTTTTGCTTATTTTTCTAAAAAAATAATATTAAAAGACATTCTGCCTAAGAAAAAAAAAAATCAGCAGGAGGCTTCTACATTAAAACCTGATACAGAGTTTTCTAGAATAATGGTTTTAATAATTCAACAATATCTTTCAGGTAAGGTTCAAATGACTGCACAGGCTGACCTGCAGAGAGTGCCACTGAACTCCTCCTCATCCCCTTTTTTAAAAGCAATCAACAAAATGGTGGTGAACTATCTAAAACATCACACAAGGAAGGAACAAAACCATTCTCAGAAGGACAGAGAAGTTTTTAAAATTTATATAGAGTTATCGTCTCACAACTGCCTCCTCCTCAGCCTCTACTGAAATCCAGGGAACTTCATCTGCACGTTTAGTAACCAGTTATCTCATTTTTCCCAAGTACAAACATCCCTACCAGTACCCAACAAATGGTGTTACTTGCACTCCATGTAGATGGGCATTTGCAGCAACAGACTTAACGCCCACAAGACCTCTCCCTTTGAAATTAGGCCATGCTATGCCAGCCCTCCTTATTCTCAGCAGGGGCAAAAAAGAGAAACCAGACAATTTATTAATTTCTCTGGAACCTTCCTTGGAAGAAACTGTAGCCTCATGAGGACAAATACTTAAAAAATTCTTTGGCAACTACTTCATACTGTGAGTTCACTTATTCAGAAAACTCAAAACGGATCTATTAAACAGCCCAAGTTCAATTTCCTATAGAAAATATGGGTTTGATAGTCAAATTGATCTGTCTTATCTTTAATTTAAAATCTATTTGGACCAGAATGATACCACTTACCTTCCACCTAAATCCCTTCTCTAAGGTATTTTATTGGCTAGCTGTAAACCTTCAAAAATTTCTAGCCGACAATAAAAATACCCTTCAGGCATGGAGGCACATAGCAAACAGGATGTATTAGGCAGGAGGACTTCGACAGGACTTAGGCTTCCATCTCTGATGCAACACTAGCACAGACTTCATATGCACTCCAGTCAGCAGTCTTGAAACATGTTGCTGAATAGGCAAAACATTAAGACTGCAGGGCATGGTTCAGAGCATACAAAAAACTACCCATATTTTCATATTCATACAAAAATTACATGAACGTTTGTAATAATGCTAGAAATGTTTAAGAAGTCTGTCACCTTAAGAGTCCTTCAAGTGACTGCCTTCCTCTCAACAGTATTTTAGAGGAGTCCAATTTACCTTTCAGTGATTGGATCAGAAGAACACAACATGATCAACTAGCACACCAGATGAGGCAAGAGAGATTATACCCTGTACAGGTCTTACTTTACTGGATAGAATGTCCCTGATTTCTGAAATTCCTGTTTCCACTGAAAACAAGCTTGCTTTCTGGTGGGTGTTTTTTTTTAATTTTTTTTTTTTGAAATGACAGACTAAAAAAATCAGATCTGCAATCCATCTTAAACTGTTTAATGAAATACTGAATTTCCTGCAAACTTCAAGATGGTTTTGAAATGAGATGTAGAAGCTTAGAAGAACAGAAAAAAAGGTAAAATCCTGCAACAGTAAGGGCAAAAAAAGCAAAATTTAGTGAATCAATTTTACATTCAAAATAGTAAATCTTGTCTATTAAAATAAGTAACAACTTCCTGATTAACATATGATATTTTCTCATTAAAAAGGCAGGCACTCAAGTGATTTTTCCAAGGGGCATTATGAAGGTTAGGCTACTGTTCTACTGTCCTACTGAGATTAAGGTTGCAGGTATGGAGCTCCACAGCAGCAGAGCCTGTTTATTACAGATTTAGAAATAGATGTTTATATTAATATAAAAATCCTTTGCCTGAAGGAAAAGCAATTCCAAAATACTGGAGCCCTAATAATGTATTTATGTAATTTCAAGACCAGATTGGAAAGACTGCTTTACCCAACAAGGAAAATTCTTGAATATTGGTAACAATGTCTCCTTTGCAGCAACCATAACTCTGTAGACAACTTAAAAATGTTTCAGCATGATGCCATTAACACTACTAGCACAGCTTCCTTTCAATGATGCGTCAAGAGCAAACCAGCAGCTACACATGGCTTTTCTGCACCTCCCCACACAGTTCTAACACCACTAATCCTTTTATTATTGAAGAAGGTGAGAAGGCCATCCAAGTTTTACAAGTTTGTCAGGTTTAAAAAAAAAAACCCCAACCACCACCACAAAACATACATTATTTGAAATTGCATTCCCTTGCCATCCTGATGGAGACAGCTGAGTAAGAAATGCTTTCCCAATATATCTAATACAACTTTCTGCTACTGAAAGAAACTTTCTGTGCATGACTCAGCTCTGTCTGGATCAACTGTTTGGATTACAGATCAAAAATTATATTAATGGAAGCTGTCATGGTTTTATGCTTTTTTCCATTGATTTAATTCTGCAAATATTAACAAAATGAACAATTTTGCCAATCTCAGATGGAAAATTTGCTTGAATACCTCAAACTTACAAAAAGCCAAAACCAAACATAAAATACTGAGCAACTGACCTGTGAGCCTCTGGGTCCTCGTTTGTGATCCCATTCAGAGTGCCCCATGAGCTGAAAAACACAGAAAAGCACAGGTAAATGAGAAATTGCACTCATTAGCTTTAATTGAATCATTCACGCTTTTATATCTATTACATGTTTTCTTTGAAGAAACCGGTTTGCTTTTACAAAGTATTTCACACAGCTTTTAGCTTCATAATGAGGGTGAGAAGACTTGGGAGTTATTACTGTAACTTTGTACCTTTACATTCAGAGCCAAAACATACCTAGCATCACAACACTGCTCATGCCAACAAAATTCCCACTTCCATAGATTCAGCTTTATCCAAACGTTTAATACTGATCTGGTAACAGGAAAGCTGATATATCAACAAGGAGATTACCAAAATCAGGGGACATTTGATTAAATAGCAGATTTTATACCAGTCATGAAAGTTAGCGGTGGCTTTAGTTCTGTCTCACCATGGTATTATTCTCAACGTTAAAAAAAAGCAGAGGTACACCCTCTAAAGGAAAACAGGTTGGGGTCATTATATTGCAGAAGAAAGCAAAGAGAGAGCTTAGAGATGGTGAGTTCTTGTGGAAATTAAGAATTGTGATGGTAAATAGCTCCTCAAGTTAAAGAGAAGGCAAGCATTAATTACAGCCCAAATTCAGCTCTCAAATCCCCTGTCCAACCCTACAGGAGACTGTGTTGTGAAAGAAGTGGTCAGACATTGGATGGTAGAGATGGACTCCAGAAAAAATGGTCTTCTCCCATCTTTTTTCTAATACATAACTGTATGCCACACAGGCACTCACTCTTTCTTTAAGTAACATACAATTTGCATACAGCAGCTCTTTCCACAGATGTCATGGTGGGGGACAAGAAAAAGAGGAGAGAGAATACCCAGTAGGCTTTACTACAGCTTTATGTATCCAAAGATTATGGGCAAATGGGAACTGCTGACACTATCCCCACAGCTGCCTAAAAAACCCTGGAAAGCACCAGGGAGTGCCCAGGAACAGCTCCTGCTGCTGCTAACCCTGCCTCTCGGTGCTTGGTCAGCATGTATTCCACCCTGGGAGCTGGCTTTTTTTTTTTTTTTTTTTTTTTTAACAGCTACTCAGGGATGTATTCTGGGCAATGCTTTTTCTTACTCATAGGAACATAGCTTAATGCAAATATAAAAATATGTAAATGAGATAGGAGGGTTAACATGACATGTAATGACTTAACAGTCATGAATATTTTGCTCTATTTTCCCAACATTCTTTTCCAAAGAAAATGTCTTCTCCCAGGTCAGAGGCAGGCAATGGGATTTACAACCTATACTTGCTGCAGAACATGCTTTCAAAACACTCATCCCAGGGCAAAAGATTAAAACTACTTGGAAAACCAAGAACAGCCACATACATCTTATATGAAATGTTTATCTTCTCCATCAACTGCTCCTACTTACTCTTTTGTTCTTCAAGGGCCACTTCATTTCTTTAAGTTATTACTTACAATTACTTACACCCATAACTGGAGACAAGCTGCATGTGCAGGTAGGCATCAAGGATCAGAAACGTCACAGCATTTTTTAACCTGATACAGCCTCATGACTGATTCCCTCGTTTTACTGCAATTACTTCCTTTTTCCATATACTGTCAGCGGAATCACTGGCTGTGCCCAGTTTCCCTGTTTGTTTCTCCATACTGTTATGTTTGCTTATTACTGTATGAAACCAAGCTTTGATGTTTATGAAAGCTGGCCTCTCAGTAAATAACTGGCATGAAAAAGCTACCAAAGGATGCATCTACCAAAGGTTATGTGCTTCACAGAACCTCTGCCAAAACCCTCATACCTGTGCTTCCTCCCTGACTCCTGCCACTCTGGACCAAGAAAACCTCTTCAGTTTTAAATCCTCAGCCCCTATGCCTTGTGGGGAAGTGGTGCCCACTTTCTTAATTTACTTGGCTAAAAAAAAAATTAATTTAGCATGAGTCTGACCACCTGTGATTCCCAGCATGATAAGGGATATCTTTACCTACAGCTTCCTACCAGAGAAATTAGCACCAAAAATATGCCTGTTATTTCACAGTTAAGAAAAGATTAATATTACAGCCTGGCTATGGTTACTGTGGTTCTCCAGACTCTATAGACTTTTTGCAGCATGTACCACACCATCAAAACCAAGCGTAGAATGAGATTGCACTGCCAGGTTTTTCATGGATTTACCCTCACCAAATCCATAGTTTACTGAAAAGCTGAGTTGCTTTACTATTGCCACCAAAAAGAAGCAACACAGTAAAGAGTCAAGCTTGGAGTTATCTCTCCCATTAGAGGAGATACACCAAATATAGGGATGCTTACAGTCCAGCCAGTCCCAGGAAACCAGACTGACATGTGCCAGGGGTGGTTACGTGTGATCACCACCAATCCTCAAGCCCAGATCAAGTCCTCTTAAACATTCATTCTTCTTCAGGCATGGTTTGCCCACCCTGTTCTCTGTTCACCAGTTACTGCCTTGTGCTTCACATGTCCACACAATTTTTCAGCCCCTGCAGTGTTCTCCCATTCTTCCCCAGACCCACATCCAGACCCTGATCTGCTCCTCTTTGTCCACAGCTTGCAGGTGTCTTTTAGTCCATCTCTAGCTCTGCTCCTCTACCAGGTGTGGGCAACCCTGGGGTTGCAGCAGCAGATAACATTACAGTGAAAAATGAGTCTGGATGCTTTAACAACTTGTCCTTGCTCCATTCCTCAGCATCTAACTATCAAAATCACATATTGAAGAGAGGCCAAAATCACCAATGAAGCAACCAGTCATAAATGCATTGCAAGCAACGGAGCGGCCCCTTTCTTATTCCAGCACCATTTTATTACCAAACTGCTAACTCCTCATAGCAAATTACACATCCTGCATTTAATTTCTCTTCAAACATCTTTGTGGAATTAGCCATGTTTGTATTTTTTCTGATAGATCCATTGCCTCTAGTGTAAAAGAACTGCAACATCACTGTTCTCTCTTTGTATGCCACATACTATGCTAGGATGCTCTACTGAGTTAACCCTATGGTTATCACCTGGTAAAATGGTAAGCACAAGGAAGCAAAAGAAGAGTTCCAGGATGGTAAGAGACCTTGCAAATTCTAGGCAGTTTTCAGGCATGGTAGTAAAATTCGTGACCATATGAAGCCAACCTTTTTCTCCCATTTTTAAAACCAACCAAATCTTACTTGGCTTTGAAATGTGTTTCTTCCTCACAATCTAGAAAACAGTTTTCATCTCATGCTAAAATGCTCTTGGCATATCTGCAATGGTCCCTAGTAACAAAAGAGTGAAAATTAAATTTAAGGTATGTCACACTTGCAAACAGGCCTCAAACTTTAAGAAAAAACACAGAAAAAAACCCCCGAGTAGAGCAGCTGTAACAAAATCTCTGCCACGCCAGCATTCTACAGAGGAATGATTGCTTTGATATGACAACCTTCAGCTCAACAAGCCACACTGTGCTAGATTACTGCTAAACCTGGGAAAGATTTTCCTTGAATGGACAAACAGTAAGTGCTGGAGTACAATATGCAGAAAAGGCGGAAAACAAGTAAGCAAGTATGCCTGACCTATTGGGCTACTTGGAAATTGCAATTTCCACAAACTTTATAGAAAACAAAAGATGAAGAAAACGGTATTTAAAAAAAAAAAACCAAAACACAACAAAACAACAAACCAAGCCAACCACAAACACTCAGAAACATAGAGTGAGCATAAATCTACTTGAGTGGATCAAATCAAGTCCTCTTAAACATTCATTCTCCTTCAGGCATGGTTTGCCCACCTTGAGAAATCAGAAAAAAATATAGTTTAATTGGTACTCGCATGAAACCACAAACACGAGTTTGAAATCAGAGGGGTTTATGTTTATCACTAACAGAAGGGTTTGTTTCAGAGCCCACCACCTCCTCTAAAAATTACTATGAATTGATTTGGTCCAGAGTGATGGTAAACAGCCTCACACCATCCAGTTACTTTATCATTCTCACTGGCCAGGCTGCTAAGGCTGAGTATACCAGCAGCAGAAAAGGAGGGGTAAAACCAAAATAAAACTCCCACACAGCTTATATGCATGCAGTCTTTCTCAGAAGGAGAGTATCTACTTCACATTTAATCTAAAACTGCCCTGGAAACCCAGCTCTGACAGTTCTAATACTTAAAGATGAAGGTAGCTTTCAGTAACAAGAACAACTCTTGCATGTTCAAGAATGTGCAAAACCACAGGCTTTGCTAAAGCCAACTGCTTGCTCTACCCTACCAATTGACTAACAGGGCTCCTGGAAAATCAGCCTCCCCCTACCCACCTGAGTGTAAGGACAGTGAACGGAAGAGGAGGCAGGAATGGAGAAGAGCCTAATACCAAAATCACAGTCACAGAGAGAAAAAGTGAAATGGGGCTAGCTTGATCTGAACACGTAGGGTGGTAGCCTGTGCTCCAAAACTCTCACTTTTGCTATAAACACTATGAAATCTCTAGGCCTCGTGGTTATAAAACAAAATTTTAAATGAAAAGCAGATATTCACTAATGCAATGATACCTGCAGAGGAATAAGGAATGCTATAAGGGACTGTCTGCATTAGATATCTGAGATACCCAGGCCGAAGTAGAGCAAAGATATTTAAAAATCAGCATCTTCAGCTCCCACCTCTGTAAATGCAGTTCTTCTCCTGTTTGGTGATTTAATTACAGACCCAGCATATGATTACATAATAACCTCAACTTTCATTAAAATTCATAAACCATAATTCTAAGCCTCCTTAGTATTAGAGAACTGCAGCAAAAGGTGACCCACACATACTGTGAAAGATCTAAGTAAGTAAAAAGACGGAAAGTAAAGAATGCTAATTCAAACCTGTTTAGCTGTTTCTGGGTCTTGTTTTTTCTTTAAGTATTCTCCTTTTCTGGCCTAGGTTTTTGATTTTGGCACCCTTGAACCATCAATACTGCTAACTGTCATGGCTAAAAAAAATGCAGAACAACCCAAAAGACAACTTACAGAAATAAGGACCTCCACAACTGGGCACAAGTGGGAAACCCCCGCAACATCTAGGATACGAGCAGTCCCATGTACATTCTTAGGAAGGGGAGGGAATCCTCAGTAGCAGAATGCAACAGTATTTTGAAAACACAGGGATTTTTATTTAAGCAAATATAACACTTAGCACAGTTTCATTAAAGGGAATGAGGAGATCTTTCCATGGTAAGTACTTAAGAGGACCAATGAAGTTGTATTAGTGTCCAATAAAAGACTTTAAATCAAGTCAGAGCCTATTCTAATTCCATTCAGATTATAGTCTACTACTCCAGAATTTTATTTAGATATTTATTTACACATACACAACGCTTTTACAGTTTAAAAAATATTAGACAGTGACAACAAAGGTGAGCTAAATCAGCCATAACTCACCAAAGCCAGTAAAGAGGATTCAGACAGCCTGAAGCAGGATCACATAGTCCAAAAGCATGTGTCAGGACCTTGTCCCAGCTCACTGGCTTCTTCCCTAGGACTTTAAAGAGTTCAGACTGTAGCTGGACACCACATTTCCATTACAGTAAGTATAAGTGAGCCCTGCTCTCCCCTAGTGAATAAACAAAAGGTGTGCAACAAAGCAAAGCACAGGAATGCTAGAGAAATTGCTCCTCTGTCCCATCTGTGATTGGAAGCCAAACCCTAGCATCCAATATTCTCTGTTGAACTGGCTATAATACATAAACAGGACACCATGAGCTCCCCAAAACACATGGAACCCTGTAAAAATGCCTTTTAGCCACTCCTGCAAGGGTTTAGAACATTTAGTAGCAGCAAAAATTAAATACCAATGAGATTCTGAGAAGTTTTGGCTAGGTAGCCAGCAGTTTAAGAGTTGCTTATATTTGGGAATCAGTGTCCAGTAGAGCTAGATAGGAGCATCCAATCTGGCTGGCACCTGGTTTCAAACTTCACCAAAGTAGCAGAATCTGCATTTAAACGTGAGCATAACATCTTCCCTCTTTGGAAGAGATTTTGTTGAATGGGCATGTTGAGGATGTGGAACAGTGTCTTACTGTTGAGTTCTTTGACTGCCTTCTTAGAGCTTGTGTTGAATGGGGCACAGTATGATACATATTCTCTGACTGAATGGGTATTAGCTATGCTTCAGTCAGGATCATATTTCCACTGGTAAAAAGAAACTGCTTGTTACCAGCATGCAGGCACAAAATGTTCCAAATAAACTCCCTTTTCAGTAACAAAAAAAAAAAAAGCACAAATTATTTCCTTGATTACATATTAGGAGAAACATTTATTTTCACAAATATGCAGGTCATACAGAAACTCACAGGGCTTTTTGGCACATGCTATTTTGAGTAGGATTCCTCTTATTTGCTAGACTGTTCCCTGCACTTTCATGGTCAATCAAGATAAGCTAGGTGATTTAGTGACTGACTTAGGGAGTGCAGTTTGATATGGACACCATCAGGAGGTGAAGCTAAGTGGGCTGTAGCTGCTGAGATTCAGCACTGCCAGATGCTGGTCACACAACAGGGGAGCAACTGCATGGCTGCACTGACCACCTTCTCCACCAAATGGCACGGCTACAGCTTGCCTTGCAGGCATCCAAAGCATCAGAGATGTCTTCCTTGCTGTGTGGTGAGCATGATCATACACAGGCACATGTAGGCTATGACACACAGATAGCAAAGTGCTCCAGTATTTGGAAAAACAATTCCTTTTCCACAACCACTCGCCAACTCCCAGGAACATCTTAAAGCACGAGATGTCAGAGCTGCGCTGTTCAGCCAGACATGTGAGCTGCATGCTCACCCCATCACAGCCTCTGGCTGTGCAATTAGTGGGGAGGAAACTCTCCACCCAAATACTCCCAATGCGTCGGAGCCCTGCAAATCATCAAGGTCAGCCCCCATTCTGAGACTGGTTAAAAAACAAAACAAAAAACCCCCACTAGAATAAACTAACTAAATTAATAAATTGGGTGGGTATGGGCGTGTGTAAGAGTCTTTCAGTTGCTTCTTTATCAAATAAGTTGTTTCAAAGGTTTGTGTGCTGCTGGATAACAACTAGAAACAGAGATAAGATTTTTAAACCAAGGAACAGGCAGAAGTGCTTTGAAACTTGGCATTACTTTGAACCAAAGGCAGGGACAGTGAGGTACAATGATGGGTCTGGAAAGGGGAAAGGAGCTGCAGTGAATGGCTTCCCTGTAGGATGAGCCCGGTGTGGGGATGGAGTTAAGCCCTCTGAAGCTGGTACCCTGGTGAAGCTGGTATCCCCAGAGGGAGCTGGCTCCTCAATCCCTACAGCTCTCTCACAGCCTGCCTGGTAGGTCAAGCAATGAGCCACAGCACTGCCAGAGGCTACACAAAACAGGGGAAAAACATCAGGCAGATACTCTGTTGAGACAGTGAACATGATACTGAGCTGCTGTGGCAAAAGGGAATGGAGAAAATAGAGCACTTGGTGAGGTAAGCTAAGGGGTGACAAACGGGTGCTGCGGCACAGGACAACCCTAAAGGCACCAGCAGTGACTGTCCTGCAGGCACGGTGAAGAAACCATCCCGAGCACTTAACCAGGGACTCAACTCCAAAGGAATAAAAAGAATGAGATCATATCTGGCACTGGGTGAGACGGCAAGAGAGAGACTACATTTCTGAGGACTTTTCTCATGGCAGCATATGACCTTTTAGAATATTTCCAGACAATAAACTGCATCTGACTTCTTCAAGGATCCTGGCTCGCTTGCCTGGGGGCAGGAGGCATAAAGACATACAACACAGCAAACTGGCAGTATGGACAACTGTAGTGCCCCTTGCTCCATATCACTTGTTGAAATGAGCAGCTTTTATCTAGATAGTGTGAAGGTACAGTAAATTTTTTTTAAAAAAAGTAGGTGGGGAAAAGAAATGGCATGGGAATATCCAACTCCAGATCCTGCATCTGGATTTATATACATTTTTGTCAAAACTACTTAAGCAGATGACAGTAGTAAACCAAATCTGTACAGGTTTCTATTATTTTCAGTCCTACCACTGAATGTCTCAGGTTCCTATTAATCTTTCACACATCAAACAGTATTTCAAACAACAGGTTTTGGAGGCAGCGCTGTAGTAAAATACAGAAAAGGAAACAATTTTTGTGTTTGGAGGTTTTTTTTCTTTGTTTTTTTGAGGGGGATTTTTTGTTTGTTTTGTTTGTGTGTTTTTTTTTTAAGAAAAGCAACTCTTACTCATCAGTGATCCCCAAGGACAGGTGCCAACAAACATCTACTTGCAGATGTGGAGCGGATTTCTTTTAGCAAAGTCTTCCTAAATTAATAGTCTTATCTTAATCTGGATATTTAAAAGATTTCCAAGACAAATGAATAAAACAATTAACCTGATCATAGATAATTGCTAATCTGTTCTTTTAAATTTTAATATTAAATACTCATTTTATATAATCCACTATCATATTTAATATTTATTACTAACACTCACATATTATATAGAATATAATTTAGTAACATATTAGTAAAAGTTAATTGGGTTTTCATTTTTAATATTTTAATAATAAATATTTAAATTAATAATCTGGTTACTAATTGGCATGTTGATCTGGTGGACTAGTATTCAACAAACAAAAGCATTCACCAAATTTTCCATGGTCTCACTTTCCCATTCAGAGCACAATCATGTAAACCAAAGCCTTAGAAAAAAACATTCATACTGGAGAGATAGAGATTGTGGGCATGAATACTCTGATATCCTCCCACCTTACCCATGGCCATAATTTACAGACAGTAACCTACAAAAGAAGATTCTTTGGCATGGGCATGGCCAGGGCAACACAGCAATATCAAGGCTCCTAAATGTAACAGCAAGCTGACAAAAGAACAAAAATAGATTGCTAAAAAGAAGAAAATTACTATTTAAACCTTGCTTGCTATTCAAAGTAGACACATTAAGTTCCTGGATTTCCAAGCTATACAATCAAGTCCATTCTGGTGTAGTTAAGTTCCTAGAAAAAGTCAGCAAGGTTATTTAATTTTTTTCCATTGGGAATCATTAACTATGCATTAAGAACCCCAGTCACAACACCAAGCCTGGCACAGGCTGGATAAATTAGCAAGCTACTGCAGCAAAGTCAGCATAGTCTGAAAGCATGTTTAGGTATCTGAAGCCTATGTGTTTTTAAAGGAATCAAGATGCCTACAAAAAAAAATCTGCTCTGCAACGTATGTTACCAATACCATTCTCTCTTTAGTGCATAGTTTTTCCTCTCACTTTCCATCTTTTCAGCAATTCTAGGTTCATATACAGTATTTCGACTTTCTGTTGTTACTCAACACAAGCCTTGAAGATGACGTGCTCTTTTTGGCTAGTTATCAGTGCGCAGCAGGGTCTCTGCTTCCAAAGAAAGTACAGGGGATATGTTTTTGCATAGCAATTAAAAACCCACTGCAAGAGTAGGAAAACTTTTAAGGGATTTTTCCATCAAGCTCCAATTTTAGGTGAATCACCCCCAATACTAACAAAAAGCATGAAAGTTCATACATATCCAATTAGTTTAGTAAGTGCATTAACCTAACAGCTGACCAGTCTCTGGTAGTCTGCATAAAAATAGGAATTTCCCAATTCAATTCCCAGTGGATGTCTACCTCACAGGAAGAAAAAAAACAAAACCAAAAAAACAAAACCTTGTCAAACTGACATTCTTACTGGCAGTCTCAGCAGAAAAAAACCCTTAGGACTTGAGCATTGAGGTTTCACCACACATTTAACCTTCAGAAGTGGTTCCTCTGCAACGGAACTGAGCCGCAGCAGCTGGGGTAGGGACAAGCATGACTTGCTTGTGTCCCCGTTATACTTCTCTCATATGTGCAGGATGGCATTTCGTCATAGCTGTCAACTCAAAAACTCTCACCAGAGCAAACAGCCACTTACAAAAATGAAGGGGGTAGAGGGTGAGAGAGCAAACCCCCAAAGCCCAACACTTGGTCAGAGAAGTCAAAAAAAGGTTGTAGTGCCATTGCCCCCCAAAACTGGAAATTCTGTAAGCAACAGAATCCAGTAGTTTAAACAAATTTGATCTCTTCTGCTACCATACACACTTACCAAAAAGGAAAAAACCCAAACTTTGTCATTTTTTAATACGGCAACTTAATGTCCACCTGGTGTGAAACACAAAACACAGTGATTACAGGAATCAGCTCCTGGTCAGGCTAAAATACAGTGAGGCAGAAAGCCAGAAACATAATTTCTTACAGTTTCAGGAGCTCATTTGCCTGAAACACATTAACTTTAATGGCAGCACACTGAGGGATAGCTGAGGTTTAATAATGAAAATTTTAAGATACTGAGAATTTGGCCTCCTTCAAGCTAGCACACAGAGCAGACCGAGCCCCAGTGCCTTCTCCCACCATCAGAGCAGCACTGCGTCTGGTCAGGTGAAGCCTTAGCTTCCAGGGTTGGCCTGGAAAAGAAAAGAGCATTGCTCCGCCAAAGCTCGTTCCAGCCTGTCACATACACACAAAAGCTACTTCTTTCATTAACACCCCATTTTCCTGGTTTTGAGGTTTCACAATGCAGAAGAATGGCACTGACCTTTCAACAGCTAAGTCCCAGCTAGCAAATGTCCTAAAATTACACTGTAGAGCCTGGTAGCTTACTAAAAACCTCAATGTCAAAACTCAAAGTACATTCAGTTTAAACACACCCTGGGGGGTGGTGGGGGGTGGTTTACACTAACTACTTTCTATTTCAGACTACTCACTTTAAGCTCAACTAACAATGCTTCATCACTCATCCAGGAAAACTCCCCTCTCTGCCACCCAATCTCAATCAACCTGCCAAATTAATTATCACCCTGCATTTGTCTATTGCTAAGAGGGGGAGAAAAAGCAAATAGATGAATGTAGCAGTGACCCGAGCAAAAATGAATCCTCTGAAACAGAACTAATTAAATCAGTTCAGTGATCTTCTTCCAGCATGACACATTTCACCCACCCCTTCCCCAAGCAGCCCAGCTCCCGTATCTCCTCCAACTGTCCTCAGCAGGGCGCTCACATGGAGCTCAGATGCCTATCCAGCAGCAAACTAGGAATCCGACTCATCCTTGTAACTGCATGGTTTAAAATAAAGAAAAAACCAACTGTCACAGAAAATTCAGCACGATAATTTCACACTGACACTTACATGCAAATTCCTGGCCACAGAATATGTGTTTCAGCCAGATAGCAACAGGATTTGATTACCTACCTCAAATTTATGGGACCACAGGCACTAAACTTTGGTGCTTCACTGGCTCTACAAAACAAGCAGAGCTCAGAGCACTGGCAGAGTGAGGCTTCCCCTTCAGTCGGTACCCCAGTCAGGCCTTACAGCACAGCTGGCAGGACTAACGCAAAGAGAAATTACAGAATTTGTGGATTTTAAGTCACTGCCACAAGTCAGCCACCAAACTTTGCTCTAACTGCATTCCTAATCTAGCAACTATGTGTGCCTGCATGACTGCAGCATTAGTGACCCTGCTGATTCAAAAGGAACTAGTTCAAGGAAACAAGTTACACATGTATTTTAGACTTTCCTGTTCTACAATTTTAAGTGACAGTCCAGCTGAAATGCATGCAACATACATTTGGGCCACAAATTTCCCCACTGCTGGAAAAGGCATAATTTTCATTGCAGTCATGCTGTCGGACAATGTGTGAAATTCTGCACCAGTTGATAATGGCGTGCCCACGCACTGAGAATATTGAAAGCTATAGGTGTAGCACTGCAACAGAAACACTGACATCTCTCTCAGTGCACTTCACTTTCCATCATTTCTCTCTCTATGCAGAACACATTCAGCGTAAGGGCAGAAAAGGGAAAGGTGACTCAAATAGAGCAAGAAACGCAGGGTGACAGGCCCACCTGGGGAACAAAAAGACACTGAAGTAGGATCTGCCTTTGCTAGAGAGTTTGAATATAAAGTCAATTCCACCTTGCTTTTCTCCTTATATGATTTTTAATACAATCACTGCATCCTTAGATGGAAGGTACATCACAAACAGACATTAGTACTGAAAGGTACTGAAATCTGGATGCCTGCACAGGATCCTTGTCAAGTTAGGTAAAGCTTCAGAGGCAGGAGCCCTGACAGCGTCCGCTTCGATAACGGTGCATAGGAACAGAAAACAACACACAGAGGCAGGACTCTGAGTAATCTCTAGGTAGGTGCCTACACAGACAACAGTTTGTCATTCGCACCCATCTGCTGCTCCAAACCACACACACACACGCTGTCACATGTGCTTTTCCCCCATCTGGATTGCAGAGATGCTGGATATAAACAGGCAAAAGCCAGGAATACGAATACCGGGCTTGTGCTGTACAGGAGGGAATCATCAGTCAGCTTCATCCCCTCTAATGGGAGAAATTGCAGTGGAGATTTCTAGAAGCCAAAGTAAACCAGATTTTTCAGAATGGCTGCAGATTTGTGCACAATTTGAAATCCTGTCTTTCAAACCAATATGACTCTTTAAAAGCTTTGCTTCTGAGATTTTATTTTTCAAGTAATAAAATCATGCATGTTGTCTTAGAGGGACATAATAAAATACATTCCCCTGCAGTGTTGTCTGCCAACATTTAATCCCACGTGGTCACCCAAGCCATATTTCCATAGCATCACAGTACTGCTAACAGCAAAACCAGAGCCCACAGGAGGTGCAGTCTCTTATCATGGTGTAAGGGATGCACAGAATATACGCTATTCAGGGGTATCACCGTGCAAATGGATATACCAGCTGGTGTTTTAGAGAAGGAAAAAGGCAGCAGGGCAGAGGAGACTAGCTGTTCTGGAAGGGCTAACCTCAAAGGAGTGGGCTTGAGATGTGCAGCTGCCTCATGCCCTCTGTTTTAGGACCCCAGTTTTGGTTCAGTTAAACTGAGTCACATGAAAGCTGCTGAAATACTTTTCAACAGAAGAATCTTCCACTGAAATTATGTCATTTAAACTAATCTGCCTTTCAGAAACAGGCTTCAACAAAATTAAGTAGTTTCTGTGGTTGAAAAGAAAAGAAAAAGCTGTGTGTCAAAAAGCTCCATCTACTCAAAATAGAAAGTTCTGAAATTTGCTTTCTTTTATATGAGCAACTACTTCCCCCTTCACCATTGGTCCTTCTTTCCCCAGAATTTTATTCCTTGTGTAATGTAACTTTGCATGTTGCTACACTTCTAAAAGAAACTCGATCAAAAAAAGCAGTCATCTTATGACAAGCTGTTCAGCACTCCCTCAGAAATAAGAGCTTTCCCTTCTACTAATCTCATTACAGTGTTTTCAGCCCCTTCCTTTTTTGCTGAAAAAGTAATTTAAGTTCCTTCTTTCTGTGTCCCAAATATTTTTTCTTTCATCTTCTTACGTTCAGCTTGTGTAAAAATGCTATTTTGATTCAGCAGAAGTTTTATTTTAGTATACACTAGTATACACCACTGTACCCTAACCAGGAAAGTCCATATGGAAAGGTATTTCTATTTCCAGCTAAAAGCCTTGCAAAGTGCTAAGCAGATCTGGCCCCCTGACTATGAAAAAGAGATCTCCAGGTCTGTATTGATTACAGATACAATCCTAATTCCCTAATGCTAACAACAACATTTTCATCAATGCAGTGTGGCCTGGATGTTGTCCTTTGTTTTCCCTCTTACACCTGGGAACCAGCCTGATCTTCTGGGAGAGGTGGTTAAATACAATTAGTCTGAGTCTCTGTAAAATGGCTGAGTCTCTCCCTGCCCCCTGCTTATATATCAGCTGCAAATTAGAGCAATCTTAGTAGCAACCACTTCTAAAGCACTTCTTTCCAGACCACCATACAAACTGGTTAACTTAAACATGACCTCTGTGAGAAAAAAAAATATTGATTTTTCTCCATTTCATAGATGGGAGAACTGAGGCATTTACCCAGCACAGTACACAAAACTGGGAATAGAAACTAAATATCTTTAGTTCATGGGATCAGACCTTAGGCTTAATTTTGATCAACTATTTATGTCCACGTCCTTTTTTGGGGGTGTTGAGGGCATACAGCAGGGAACAGAACTATTCTCATTTTTAGCTGCCAGGAGATCTTATCACTCTTTCTGAAAACAAACTGTTCAGCCCTCTAAATATCAGAAAGAGGACAGGCTTCACATATCAACAACCTTCCATTTTAGGAAGGTGCTAAAAAAGATAGGAAACCTAAAAGAATCAAAAATAGTGAAAGTTTTTCCTCTATATCTGTGGCTGAACACTCAGGCATCCTGTAATCCTGTTTCCTCAGTCAGAAGGACTTTAGCTAGAGAAGATGACTTGAACAAAGTGAGAAACCCATACCTGTGCCCTAGACCTGAACTGAACCTTCCCTGAACTTTAAAGACATGGAGTCCACTTTAGCTCTGCACATGGATGCAGAGATGAACAGTGAGAAGAAGGGATGAAGAGCTGAAATGCCAGGAAGAAAAACATTCTCATGAAGCTTTCTGATTTATTCATCAGGATCAAGTGATTGAGGTGCATTAGGCATTTTGGCATGAAAGTGTTCACCACAAAAGCTCCATGAGTTGGAGAGTATTTTCTGTCTTCCACTTTCCATTTTTCCATGCAATTCCTTTTTCAGAAAGAGAAATCATAGGTAATGATGGTTTACCTACTTTATCAGTATCAAGACCCATATTCCACAAGTATGTTGCCAGGAGATAAGCAGTTGCATATTGAATGCCAAGTGTCTGTGTGCCTTTGGCTCTCTCAATGGGTCCCCTTTTCAGGACAAAACCTCCTCGAAGGGGAACCAGGGCCACCAACAACATTGGTTCATGCAAGAGCGATAGAGGCTGAGAAATGCTTTATGAGCTTGAGAGAAATACAGAAAAGGAAAAAAGAACAAACTTCCCTTCTCATACCCATAATATAGAACATAAATAAAAATGTATATATCCTAAATATTTTTCCTCATTTAATACTTTTCTTCCCACACATCTACACTGCTCCCCTCAATGCACACAGTGCGCTCCTGGAACTGGCATTTTCATTTGTTTTCACAGAAAGACAGTTCATATTAAAACACCTGTGCTAGTTAACAGAAAGTCAGAAAGTTCAAGGGGGACTGAGGAGCTGCCTATGCAGCCAGTCTGATGAGAGGAGATTCATTTCTTGCAAAGGAGCCACACAAAACGAGTATTTGCAGTGGAGAGAAAAATGCCCTTCTCAGTGGCAGTCTGGAGTGCAATGCCAACGAAGAGATGGTCACAGATGAGAACAGCAGCTCCCAGGCAACACCCCACTACTAGCTTGTAATGCCACACTTTGTTGATCCTATGACTAAAAAGTGGGGTTCAGCCTCATGCTACCAATGTTTTCCACAATATTAAATACAGGATCAAGAAATAAGGGTATGGAAACACAGGTAGTGCCCACACAGAGAACTAAGGATAAGCTCAAAACATTTGGGACCTCTTAAGACAACAGTACCAAATACATTTATTGTAATTTACAGCAGACACGCATGCTGAATTTCTGCAGTTGTACAGATTATTTCTGAAGTGACAATATTTCTGACAGCATTTGAAGTTTTCTTAGAAATTTAAGTTGCTGGAATCTGAACTGTAAGAAAAGAAAAATAGTAATAAAAAAGTAAATAATTTTCCTCTAAGAGAGAGAGAGAGTAGGCTTCTAACCACCAGGACTGCAAAGGCTGTGGGGGAATTAAATACAACAATTGAAAACCAAGGATTTGCGGCTGATCTGCAATCTCCAGAACACAGAGGGCTGCCCCGGTGCTGGTGGGAAAGCTGCCAAAGGGTGAACCTCAGCTCTGCCTGGTATCAAAAGCCAGCACAGTAGATATGGTAAAACATAATAAACAAGCTGCATCCTTCCACTCTGCGAGGAGGATGGGTAGGAGAGAACGAATGCCAGAACTAAAGGAAGCAATTGCTAAAAATAACTTTATCTCTCCTTCTTTATCTCAGGGGCCAAATTATCTCAGTTGCTACTTGAGAAGACTAGGCAATGCCAGCACCCGAAAGGTCAGAAAGCATGTGAAAATTTACCCAGTAGCTTATCCACTGCCTAAATATCTGCTATTGCAACAGTACAGATTAGCATGAAAATTCCTACTGTCTTGCTGCACAAATACACGCTAAGTCTTTATTTGAAGACCATGACAGTTAAAAATGTACTACGGGGCTACCATAGCTCTAATGCCCACACATACCTGAGGTTTTTGGTTTACTTTTTAAATTTTATTTTATTCAATTATTCACACTTCTTGTTATTTACAAAAAAGTGTTTTCAGACTGATATAAAGCATCTTGTAGAGGTACAGACTACCTCCTCATCCTCAGAATGCAAAGAGCACCTGGATACAGCAAATAACACAACCAGTTGACCTAAGTGCAAGAATTAAAACCAGGTTTCTTCAAAACTGAAATGCTTCACAAACTGTATTTGCTGAAGATTTGCTTTGGATGCAAGTGCTGGAAGGGAGAAAGAAGATATTTGTAAGACACCAGAACCTTCTGTTTCAATATCCAGGGACAACAGCATTTCAGTTTTGTTTTACTACAGTGTTGAAATTAAAACTTCAAAAGAAAAAAAAGAACAAACTCCAAACCAAAACCCACGGAAAAATATCCCACTATCGCTTCAAGCTCTAAAGGGTTTACTGACACAAAGCAGCTTTTTTATTGTTGTGCTAAAGAAACTTCAATTGACAGTTTCTGAAAATATTCACACTGCTTCTGCTTGGGGAAAAAAACAAACCACCTGCATTTGAAAATCTTTCCTGCAATGCCTTCACAGTCTTCCTTGCAAATCTGGTTGTTTGGTGGCTCTCAATTTAGAAAGAGTGACCAAATTTTCTGACCTTACAGGCCAGTCAATCTTTCCAAGGTCAAGAGGCACCAGATGCGTACATGAGAGAATGCAGGGGATGGGGAGCCCAGAGGGGTTCACAAGCAGGAGCCGACAGCAGCTCACCAGGCAGATGAACCACAAGGCTGCAAGCACTAAGGCTCCAGGAAAACTCCTGACACTGAAGCCTGGTTTCCTTCCTCCCCCTTCTTTCAGCTGTGGATCACCTCAGAGCAGCCCAGATGTCCTGAGGACCTGGCATACGGGAGCAAGTCAAGCTCCTTGTGAGCTGCTTGAGACCCATGCTTATGCCAATGCTTGTGTCCAGCAAAGCAGCTCCCTGGGTGCAAAATGAATGTTACAGAAACACTTATAAAGAGCAAAGCCGTAAGGGAGAAGGACCCAGCAGATTTCACAGGATGTAGACGTCAGAGAGCAAAGACAGAATGAGGTCAGATTCTGATCTACAACCCAGGGAGCACAGCAAGCTATATCTAGGCCAACAATTTGCTGTAATCTTGTTCCTTAATGGGAGGCAGAGGGAGAAGAGGGAATATCCTTGGAGCTCACAAAACCATGTAATGTGTGCTTAAAAGCACGCTAGACCAGGGATACAAACTTAAACCACTCTAAACTGTAGCACAAGCACTTCAGCTCACTAGCTGGCACTGCCTGTCACATAGCAACGATGTGGTGCAAACCGACTTTGGAATCACAGCTGTGTGTTCTCCTATTTGTCATCCCTACCTTGCCAGCCATCTCCTGCCAGGACGGCACCAGCTGCACCTCCTTCAGTGCGCAGACTCACCTCTGCTTGGGGACCCACATCTAAAACAGATTCCTTCCCTTTCGTCTTCACAGCTGGGATGGGGAAGAATAGAGCTCTATTTATTCCTGGAGGAGCCTTTAATTTTCATTACCATCTAAGTTAATTTCCTAGTAGGAGGAGGTTGGAAGCAGGATGTCAACTTTCTTGGAAGAAAGAAGGAAAAAATCCCAACCAAACAACAAATCCAAACCAGAAATGTGCTAAGAACATGGCAAGCAGATGGTTGTTTTTGTTTTGCTGCATGTGGGGGAGTCATAGGTCCAGGATTTCATACCAAGGAGGAATTTCACTATTACAGATATCAGCAGAAAGCCTTTCTAATGTTGCTTATACACTGACTTTGAGTCAAACACATCCTGTATACATTACACACTTTTGATGTTCTGGCTCCTCTGCTCAGTGCCAGCCCACCCAGTGCAGCTGTGCATGCTTCACCTGGCTGGACACAACAATGGCTGCAATACAAACATTCAGATGAGTGATGCACTGTAGAGACTTGTCCAGCATAAAAGCATGGACTCCCTCTTTGATTAAGGTGGGACAGGGGGATGAAGCATTTGGGCAAGGAGGTAGATTCACCAGGGAGGAAACACATTTCCTCTCCGGCTCTTAATAAGAGTGTGGAGAGTCTTCTGACTTCAAACTATTAATTAATACGTATCTTACATCACCAATCTGTATGTAATCACAATGGAGTGCACCTCCGCAGAAAGAGAAAATTACTAAATAGTAAGTATGGAAAGCCTCAGGTTCAACCAAATGTCGATTACACTGGGCATGCCAGGCCACAGTGAGCCTTTTGGTTTTGCTCCAAAGAAGTCAAGAAAATATGAGAAGGGACAGGGCATACAGCTCAGCTTTTTGTCTAGTTGATACACCTAACCGCTCAGTGAACAGAAAAGTGTTCACTGTTTTTTGGGGGTTTTATTGTTTGTTTTTTAAAAGACCATACTGCTACCAAGGGATTCAAAATCCATCCCTAAATTAAGCAAGTAAACAAGAGACAGTGATTAATTGACCAATTTAGCTGCTCCAATCTTCTTCACCAGTCTCCTCTAATTGTCCTCAAGTCCCTGTAGGAGCAACAGTAAGCAGCAACTTCACTTTAGAGAACAAATCAACAGGACTAGCTGTATCGGAGTGGAGTTAATTCATGATTTTTGTCAGATCATGGCCAAGACCAAAAGGAAAAGCCTGTCCCACTGACAGGTCAGAAACTAGCTTGAAGACAGTAATGGCTCCTTAACTCAATGAGATAAAAATGACTCTGTCAAGAAAAAATCCAAGAAACAATTGCATAGTGACTCCGTGGTTTACAGTCACATGCTTAGTTCAGGGGGTGCATAAGGCATCGCTCACACTCTGCACACCCAGTTCTGCTTTTTGCCCTGGGTGCACCATTGCTTGTATAGGGTATCCCACCTGCTTCAAAAGAACGAAGATAAAAAGTACTCTGCGTGCCACTCATGATGCATGAGGATTTGAAATAACATCCAAAATAACTCTGCAATCTCATCAACAAGCACAGAGAAACAAAGTAGTTTTAATGCAACTTGAAAACTATTAAGTCCTTCATCACTATGCAGGCTGTTTCTACCACAGTGCGGATAAAGCTAAGAAAACAAAAATGCGATAATGAAAAAAGAAAAGGGGAAGGAAATAAAAGTTATTTTACTGCCAAGGAATTTTCTGAACACAGATACTTTGTGTGTGTATTTCAGATAGCCATAGATTCAACTATGGGAACCTGAGATATGGAAGAGATTTGTCACAAGAAGTTAATTCATGTCTTGAAGAGCCAGAAAAAAAATGAAAAGAGCAGCCCAGACTTCTTATTATCTCCTGTCATCTTTTAATTTTATTAAGCATCTCTCCTAAGTTGTAAGTATTTCTTTTCAGTTTTTCCCTCACACAGCACACTGCCTAACAACTCTTGACTGCTAAGAAGTTGCACCAAGGTGACTATGTATTGCTGGAGAATTTTTATAGCCTTAAGAGGACACAGTAGTCACCAACTACTGTAGGTCAGTAATGCACCAACAGCTCAGCTTTCAGTAGCCAAAGATTTGCTTTGTCATTGAATACAGTTGCACAAAGCCAGAAAAACAACTCACTGCATTTTAGATTATGAATTTCCCAATGCAAGGGCTATATTCTTATACTCAGCATATCATATTGGGGCCAGGTGGTATCAGAATAGTTCAAGGTAAAACTTTCTTCAAGCCAAAACTCAGTTTGACTGCAAGTTCTCTGGGGCAGAAGAAAGCATCTTCTTGTCCTGGTTTTCTGCACCTTCTAGAACAATGGGGGCAGATCCCCAACTGGAAATCCTAAGGGTTACTGTCCTGTAAATAACAAAACTCCAAACTAGCAGTTAAACTCGACTAAAAATCTCTTTGACTACCACTGTAAATATGGATTTAAATAATCAATTAACCTGAAAGACTAGTAAAGGTCAAGGATGATCATTTGAAGTACGAGTTATCATAGTAAATTGATAGAGGAAGAACAAGACTGTGCAGCTCTTAAACCAGAGATTAGATGCCTAGATCTAAGAAAAGTTTATTATTGAGATTGTTAGGCTGCAAGGGAAAGAGGTTTTAAAAACACACTTAAATAGCAACCCTCCTTAAAAACAACCATGCTTATACTATCTTGTAATAATACACTAACACAGGGAAAAGCAAGCAAGCAAACAACCTTGAATATCTACAGGAGAAAAAAAAAACCAACCAAACAAACCAAAAAACCCAGGCAATACTGAGTCTGTTCTGAGAACGTTCTCAAAAATAAAACTTTTTTCTCATAACAGAAACAATCAGTCCTGACAAACTTGCTTCACTTTATATATGAAACAGATTTGAGTCTAGGCAGTTACAACAGGGTAACTACAGTCAGATAAATCTAAGGAAAAAAACCAAAAAACGATATCAAGTTTCTGCTGCTTAGACTCCTCAACCTCAGGACTGATTAGGTTTAAAAAAAGTTAAACAACAATATGATGAAAAAAAGAGGCCATGCCCCTGGCATATGGTATTATAAACACAGGAAAGTGCCAGTATAAACCTGTATCAGGAGACTGGGTTCTTTGTCAAGCCGTGTCTCTCTTCCAAAACATCCTTGCTGCCATATGTCTGCATCTCGCCAGCTGCAGACCTAATAAGAGCCTTCTTATTCATGCTGTATAATGTGTTACAGGTTTGCCACGGGGGTCACTCACTGTGAGTCATTTACGTCACAACCCCAACAGCCTTGGAGCTGACAGGAGCCAAGAAATGTAGGTTGGTGGAGGGGAGAGGAAGGAGGCGAGAGGAAACGGCACATCAGGCTCGGAGCTCTGTGATTTTGTCTCCTCACTGGCATGCTGAAAACTGGGGTTTCTAAACTTGCTCTTCTCTCTTCTGCTCTGAGGGGCTCTGGGACCTTCCTGCTGTTTTTACACTTAGGAGAAGAGGGGAAATTAAATACATGTATTTAGATGACGACTACTGAAAGATTGTATTCCCCCTACTCTTGTTCTGCGTTCTGCAATAACTCCACAGTTCTAACAGGCCAACCATCAGGTTTTGCAACCTATTTCGAGTGTTTTGTGCATTTATAAAATGCAGATGAAAGACACAACATGCATGTGATGCCATGGGTGTAGGCATTTATCTGAGCAGAATGGAGCTAACTGCCTTATGAAGTCAGTTTTTAAAAAGAAAAACTGCTACCCCACCCTCACAATTTATCACCCTGATCTGGCTCTCCCCAGTGTTTTTGTTTTTGAATCAGTATCCACTAACTGTAGGGAAAATGGCTTTTCAAATCTGCATGTTATTATGGTGCTGGAACCACAGAGAAGCGAGAAATACTCACTACAGTGAAATCCGAAAAGGCAAAGGACCAAAACTGGAGCTGTGACTGGAGTGACCAGTGTGTCTCTTCCATCTGCCTGGAATCCTGAAGGCAGGGAAATATTTGCCTTTCCTCCTCACTCCCTTCCCCATAAACAGAGAATGACAGAGATGGGTGGAAAATTGAGGGCAAGGTAGAAATTTGCCTTTTTTGCTGCTGGAAGAATTCGCTCATTTAATGGCCAATGAACTGAGTGTGGAACCATCTGGTCCTGCATACCCGATTCAGAGCTATGCTAACAAATTCGTGCACTGCAGGCAGCAAAGCTGCCATGTAATCGCCCAGTAAGTGATGAACAACAAAGGCTGGGTCTTTTAATTGTTTGTTTCCAGTTGAGCCAACATTTCAAGGATTTTTAGTTTTAAGTGCAGGTGTTCTGTAGGTGTAAAACTGAAAGGGGACGGGGAAGTCTTGAAACATTTTCAGTTCTTGCTCCACTTCATTAAGCCCGGGCTTGTGCTTTCCTTCCTGCCTGACTTGGGGGAGAGGAAGCTTTTTACTTCAGTATTGCCCCATCTGTTTAAAGGTTTCAAACTCTGTACTAGTGTGAAGTCCACAGGAAGGCAAGCCTTGCTCGGATGCTCAGCTTTTCTTTTTCTGTTTTCTTTTTTTGTTGTTTTTTTTTTTTGGGGGGGTGTGTTGTTTTTTTGTAAATGCTAGTAAGTCACTAACAAGGCAAGACATTTTATTTAGTAAAGAAACAGCTGCAATGGAAAGTGACTTGGAAAATACGAGGCAGGTATTTCCATGGAAAGTTCAATAGCTACAGGAGTTTGCTAACATTTTCAACATTTTAATACTGTTTTTTGATGGTGGTTTGGTTTTTTTCCCCAGACAAAAGACACCAGATTTCTATGTCCCTGTCTCTCCCCTGATCCCTATACAGTCACAGTTTGAAAATGCACCTCAGAATAGTGTGCTTTAAGAGCTCCAGGTCCTGGAGTCACACGGTCATACAAGAACCACAATTTACACTTTCAAAATACTAGCCTTCTGAACTGAGCCCATCACAGCAAACAAAACTTAGACAATCAGCAAGGACAGCAGAAGGTGAAGGCAATAACCAACCCCCCCAAATATTCTGAAAGATTCCTTTAAATAATTTTCTTTGTTCAAAATTGTGTATGCCTAGAAGATGCCATACCAGTACTTGCAGGCTATAAATGCACCATCTCCCCCCCATCTGCAGCTTCTGTAGGAGTGGACAGAAATGGAGGAACAAAGCACTCTGGGCACATCAATAGAGACATATATGAATTCAAGAAAGCCTGTCACTGGAGAAAAACAGATCTTTCAGGTCAGTAATCCCTAATCAAAGCTGAAAATAGCACTTCAGAGCTATGACGCATTCTATAGCGGCATGTTAAAATTAGTATTATGAGCACTAAAACTACAGTAGCTCTGCTGGGAGTCCTGTTAATGAATGTACAGGAAGTGTAGAACTAAAGTCCTGTGGCACATACACAGGCACACACTCCTGTCAGCTAACCTATAAACATTATGTGCACTAAATCCAAAGTCACGGTCCTAGTCTATTTTTTGCTATTCTTCCCATAAGAGAAACTAAAAATAGGCCCATGAGAACTGTGCACGGGACTCTACTCTTACAAATGTTTAACTCTTGCAGCAAAAAATTGCCTGGCACTATTTTGAAGAGATTCTTCAAGGAGTTTGCATTATATAAATGAAAGATAAATATATAGTTTTACATATATATATATACACACACACACACACACATGAGCTAATGATAACCCTAAGAAATTGTGGGTGCACACTACTGGCTACTTACTTGTATCTCCAAAGCTTATTTATATATTATTTATCAAGATAAAAATAAAGACCTGTAGAAAACAGCAGCATGACCTCATGCAGCCCTGAAGTGCTACTCAGATGCACAGGGAAGGAAATACAAAAAGCAAACCAAAAAAACCCAGCTCTTTAGAAGAGTTACTGCTATGTAATCACGCAAGGTTACATAGCCAGCTGTCAAAGAATCTTGCTGATACACTGAAAAAAGGAAGAGCTGTTAAATTTAAAATAAAAGATAAGTGAGCAAGCAACAACAAAAACCACCTTGCATGTGCAGCACCTGCTGTTCCTGCCACAAGGCCTTTTCCACACAATATGCAAGGCAGCCACATTGCAGGAAGAATACCCTCAAACCCCGCAAATGCCAAGCAGCCACAGAAGTATGCTAAAACCAGCAAACCTCCACCTTCCTCCGCGCTCCTCCAGAGAAACACTACGCTAGTGTTAGGATAGATAATCTTCCTGTTGCTACATTGCAGCCATTGGAAAGGGCATGTACAGTCTCTGGCTGCAGCAAGCTCAGGGGAGCAGATGGCAGCAGAGGCAGATGGCAGCACGCACAGGTTCTGCAGGGCTGAGAACGCACAGTACTGCATCTTCCAGTGAGGAAAACAAATGTTGGGAGACACCAAACTGAGGCTGAATTGACTGCCTTAAAGCCATGATGTTTACTTTCAGGCCCAACACTTCAAAGAAAAGAACTGCTAGATTACTGCAGTGATGCTCAGCACTAAAATGGCTTGAAAGACTCCCTGCATCTTGGCAGAAAAATTGCCTGTTTGCCTCAGCCTACCATCACTAACTCCACTTCAGTTTTATCACATTTCATTCATTAACAGTGGTGCTTTGTGCTTACAGACTGCTGAACTACTTCACAAATTTTTAAATATTTTTGAGAAGGAGACTAAACAGCCTTATCTCCTTGGTAAAATAAGGAAACAGAAGGGTAAAAAGTTTCATTATCTTCTGCTGTGAAAGCTGAGAGTCACTGCCAGGAAAGGAGCCTGAGTGGCTCAGCTCCAGAGCCACACTACGTCCAATGCGAGTGACTGTAAAGTGGTAAGATCATGGGGAACTGGAGGGAAGGGGGAATGGTCCTGGGAAGAAATCTGTATTATCAATGAATAGGGTCATAGGGGAGTTAGAAATCCATGGTGGGGCTCGGCAAGGAGCTGGGATTACCTAGGTCATGGTGAGAACCGATGCAATGAAAGAGATGGGGAGGCAGTGTGGTACAGAGGGAGACAACAGTATGGAGTAAGGATGTGTAGACTGGGATCTTCAACAAAACATGCCACAGGTGGGCTTCCTAATGGTGAAAACAGGCTGGGGACCATGAACAAAGATCAGAAATCTGAGTCTGGGAGAAGATTTGTAAGATGCATGAGTGGTGACACCTGGGAGAAATGTGCCAAAGCATCCACCCAACAGAGCACATCCGCATTTCAAACTTGGGCTAGGACATATGACCCCCTTAAGGCCAGAAGGCATTTAGAGATCCAATTCCTCTGAGTTACTGGTTCACCTGAATAATGAAAACCTTAGGAATGAAAAAAAGAGAAAGTCTGCAAACAAAAATCCACAGGGAGATCTTCAACTCAAAAGTCCAATTTTACTTCACTCTTTCTTCTATTGCATGGCATAAAGTTTAATGAAATGGCCACACAGTATTTCACTGCGGCATCCTATCTCATTTGGCACACAGAATGGATGCTGCCTACAAGTGCTTCTGAATGAGCTGCTACATTTTCTTCAATATATATAGCACTAAAATTTCTTAACTTCAAGCTATGGAAATTCTCCTGTTCTTTTTTTCTGGGAGCTTTTAACGTTCATCACCATAGTATCTGAAAGCTTCAGAAGTACTTATTTGAATAACATTTCCTTAAGGAATAAAAAGCTAAGAGAAAGAGTGTCAGGTCAAATACATCTACTAATTTGAAAGGTATGATATGAGAAAACTGAGGCTTATTTCTGAGAACTTCTCATATTATATAATAGTTTCCGTATTCAAAACAGTTCTCACTGACCCCTGGAAGCATTCAGTAAATAAGATAAAGAGTCAAGCAGTCATAAAAGCAGGAACTCACTTATATGAATCTGGATTTTAAACAAATTGCTAAGTACCGCACAAAAAGTCAGCACTCTAGGGCATCATTCACCTATCTTAACCCTGATTTTTTTCCTTCTGCAGTCTCCTGACTCATTCTCTAAACACATCCTGGCACCCTCAAAAATGTGATCTAAGGAAATACTGCTTCCTTTAGTAGAGAGAGCAGATTTACACCCAGCACAGGTTTGTTCTGTGCTGTGACTGGATTAAGGAACCTATAGGAAAACAAATACACAGAGATGCACAGGAGATATGTATTATTTTAGAGTCTTAGGACACGAGGTGAACATGAAGCGGATAACAGGATGTTGGCTAGTTAAGCTCATGCAGGCTACTATAATTTTAGCCTTCTCCTTATTTCTGAAAGCTCAATAAATCCTTTTACAATGTTTTTCAGTGGAGTTTTATGAGGTATACAGTCAGAAAGTGAGACCTGCCTTCATTTCTGCTTCAAGTTTCATGAATATTTAAAAGATGCAGCAAGTGAAATCATCCAATGTGAACATGCTCAGAAATTGTGTCTCGTTAAAGTAAAAGAAAAAAGTAGGGTCAGGTTTATTTATTTTTTTCAGTTACACAAAAGACCTTCCATTTACCTGATTCAGTAGAAATATTAGTCTCTATCTGAAAGAAGAAATGAACCCACTCAATCACAAGCTTGGGTAACCACATGTCTTTAAGAAGGAGAAGAAAAAAAAAAAAAGTTAAACACCTTTCCCAGTTTCTAAGTGTATTCTTCATTTGAAACCAATATTGCTTTGCTAACAATGTGTTATCCTGGGACCTTGTTCTTTAACTCAGTAATTTGTAAACTTGAGCTTTCAATAGTATTCTTCCAGATTGCTTTTGACATGCACTGTTATTTAGTTATTGTTGCTTCTATATAATTTACTTCATTTTAGAGGAAAGAAAAAAAAAAAAAAAGTGAGAAACAATATTACAATGAAGCCTGGCTAAGGATGAATGAGCACTTGCATTTTAGGCTGATGCTTTGTCAGATGCCTAATTTAATGGAGGATATTGATTTCTGTGCTCAGGTGAGGGGAAAGACAGAGGGAATTAACATTTGAAGTCCAATTGGTACAGCAGCAATTACCTGAATTTGTAGGGACTGTTAAAACAAGAGGTCTCAAAGTCAATTTGCTTTTTAAGCCCTCAAACAAGTGACTTTCCCCGCTTCATTCACAGAGGTATTTTTTTAATTTTTTTTTTATCTCTCTAGCAAACAAGTCTGTAAGGCTGAATATTTATAAGTTCTGAGTTCCAAGAAGGAAAGCTGCAAAATATCAAAATAACTAATTACAAAGAGGATCTTTATATTGAAACATAAAACCTTCCTACAACAGCTCGAATGCTTAGAGTAGCTCTAGTGACCAGGTCAACATGAAGAAATGTGCTTTATTAAAATGTTAATATTTTTATATCCCATATAAGACTTTTTTTTTTTTTTTTTTTTTAACCAGAAAAGACCCTGGAGTTGACTTCAAACCAGTTTTTACTCTGTACTGTGTTTCAAAGACTAATTGTGTATACCACTGCTCATTTAGCAGAAGACATATTCTTAATATAACCATGTTTCAAAAAAACCTAGGCTTCTTCAAAAACGTACAGATCTTTGGCTACATATGTTCTTGTGCCCAGAATTACCTATGCCTAGAAATTTAAATAATATCAAAAAATTAGGCTTTTTTTTAAAAACAAAACAAATCAAACCTCATTCTACTTACTCCAAAACAAAATACTTAAATTAAACCCTACATAATTTTGCTGGCTCACTCAAGACAATTGTAACTATAGAAACATCAGTGCTCCAGACTGAATCAATCTCTTTCTGAGCAAAAAAGACTCGGCTACCCCACCAGTGCTGGCTCTAGCCTATGGCTCCCTCTGGGCACACGCCAGCATCCCTCCTGAGCTGCTAAGCACGAAGCTCCCACTTGACATCACCGACACGACAATTGTACTGCACAGTCACAGTTCCTCTGATGCAGAGGGTGTTAGAGCCACTGCATTTGGGTCTACCGAAGTTGTCAGGTGTCAGAAAACTCAGGGGTGGACAAAATTTCAAGCAATATCTAGAAATAAAGAGGTCAGATTTAAAGACCAGAAAATGCATATGAGAAAGACAAGTGTCACAGTAATTGCTTTTGGGACCAGACAGGGACATATCAAACATGGTTACAACAGTAGCAACCACATATATGCTCACCTTATAGTCAGAAACATCTGACTATGAAGACTTACAAAATCAAAAAAACAACTGCTTTCTCCTTTTTTATGCATAAGGGGGACTTATGTTCAAATTCCAGTGGATTCCCCCCATCTTTCTCCCAAAGGAATAAGGAAACAAAGAGGAACATTAGACCTCGACAAAGGACAGAGAACTCCATGCAAGGAGCCTGGGGGACAGGCAACACCTTTCCCTGATTTCAAGAGGTCCTTTGATAGCTCTTTGATGTGTCCCCTGATGAGCTGACACCCATGAGAAGGAAGGTTGCTTGCCTCATCTGAGCTGTGGCTCTTCACGGGGACAGAGAAAAATGACCGTGAGGAGAGCGAGGAAGCTCTGCTCTCAAACCAAGGAGCTGAGGAACAGCTGGCCAGTTCAACCACTTGAACCTCACTGCTGCTTCCAGCTCCCCTCTCATGGCTGAAACCAGGGCTGAAGGCTCCACGCCTCTTCTTGAAAGGTGAGGTAAGGCAGTGGAGAGACCAGGCAGAAATCTATCCTGCCTCTCCCTCTTCCATCCCCACCTGGGCCAAATTCTAGCAAGAAGCAAAGAATGGGAATGGTGAATGAAAATGTCACCTTTTGCTACAATGTTATTTAAAACTCCAGCTTTCTTTCCACTCTGCTTTGGGCAGTCTGAAGTACTAAAAATAAATTACGCCCTATCTTTTGACTACTGCCAAAAGCAGAAAAATGGCACAGAAGTCACATCTGGGTTGAAAGAACATGTCACCTTTTGCTACAATGTTATTTAAAGCTCCAGCTTTCTTTCCACTCTGCTTTGGACAGTTTGAAGCAGTAAAAGTAAATGAAACAGTATCTTTCGACTACTGCCATGAGCAGGGCAATGGCACAGAAGTCACATTTGGGTTACCATGGTCAGCCTGCACATTGTAACATAAGTTGCAATAAATTCTACAACAGGAAAAAATTGCTAACTCGATTAAGAGAGGCCACCCCAAATTATTTCCTCATGTGGGGCAATGACACAACTGTAAAAGATACAAAAGTTTTTGACTCCTGACAATTATGAATTCGCTGGAGAAACATGGAAATTCTTAAAGGTAGGAAAATGTCTCCATGCTGAAGACACATAGCATTTCATTTTCCTGCACCAGAGCCACAGCAGAGGCTGCAGTAGGTAGATGAGTACTGCAGAGCTTGCACTGCACTAACCTTCTGAAGACTGTTTTAACGTTTTCCCAATGAATTGCCTTGTGCTGGTGGGGCAGGGGGATGGAAAAAACCCCACAACAACAACAAAATAAAACAACCAGAAAAGAAGCCAAAGCAGCCAACCGCACATCAGTACCTCTCCTGTGAGGAGAGGTTGTACTTTCCAATGCCAACATTCTTCTTCCCTCTCTGGTTTGGGGGGGGTGGGTGGTGGGTGAGGTGGGGGATGGTGTGTGTGGAAGGGCAAAAGAGAATTTATCAAGAGTTTACAAACCAAACCAAGATAATGCTGAATGTGTTTTACTTTCATGTACACGGCATAAATATGGGCTATAAGTAGTCCTTCATTTCTTTTGTTCAGTTTGAAGTTGGTTGAGGGTGAGATTTGAAAGACACCACTTCCACATTTTTTTCATTACATCACTAAGTATGACTCCACAAGCAAAGAAGCCTACATGATGCAAGCTAAACCTCTTTGGAGAGGAAGACTGTTTCTTTTGGACTTCCTTACAGGTTTCTGAGGCCAATAGCACAGTTGAAATTCAAGTATTTGAAAATCCAAACATGACATTTTCTTCCTCAAATGCTCTATCTAGCATCAGTCCCCCAGGGAGCAGGAAAAAAGGAGATTCTTCCCACCCCTCTCTCAGTTTCCATTTTCCATTCCTTTCCCTTTTTTCTTTGCACTCTCCACAAAAGAACTTTCCCTCCTTTTTGTGTGCAGGGATTGGGAAATAGGAACCTGACAGCTTCCCAGCCCATTCTAAACATGTGGGCAGCCTGTTCACTTCTCCAGCTCTCTTGCTGGCTCCTTTCCATAATGAGCTCAGAAAACACAGAGCCATCCCTAAATATTACAAGCACCAGACTGTTCTGCTCCTGCAGTGAAAATGATGAAGCAACACAGGAAAATATCCCTCCTTCCCCTACCTTTCATTTATAATTGACCTCTTTGATCCTCTCCCTGGAAGGGTCTGAACTTTTCCTTGAGGTAGGCCAGCCTAATGACAGGAAAAACAAAACCTCAATATTCACTTCAAGAAACGTCAGGCGTAAAAGAATGAAGTCCCTGAGGGAAAAGTAAAGGGGAAACTTGGGACTGGCAAGACTACCAATGTCCTGGAAGAGGACAAACCCATGACAACATCGTCTTTCTTGCAAACAAGCAAATATGTCTGTGAATGTCTAGATTACTCAAGCAGTGCTTTGAAATACTACTTGCTAGGGAAACTAGTAACAAAAAAGGAAAAAACAACCCCCAAAGTAGTACACTTTATTACTACTATTATTAAATGTAGCTTGTCATTTTTGTTAGAAGGAACAACATCAGGGATCCATGAGAAAAAATCCTGGGAGTCCATAATGGCACCTAAAATAAAAGGAACTAGAAAAAAAAAAAAAAGTTATCCTTCCTAGTTTCGCAGAGCCTCAGAAACTCTATACATTTGTCTAATACATTTAATTATCTGTGTTATTGCAATACAAACATCTTGGAGAGACACAGAGCTATTTCCTTGCAATGTTGGCCTTTCAGAGAGTACACCTCCACTGCTGAAAAAAAAATAATAAAAATGCAGTCAACAAAGGCCCACAGGACTAGCTACAAATTTGGGTTTACTATGCATGATGACAAAGGCTAGACGAGAAGCTGGTACATCACAGCCACTGATCAACACTGAGGATGCAAACTCCCAAAGGAACAAGCATCACAGCATTTGGTCAAGCCTGAAGCCAAAGCCAAAATCTGCACCATTCATATCCTACAGTCTCACTCTCTGCAAATTTAGTTTTTATTTTCCATGAATGAAAACTAAAATCTTGATCTCCAAATCGAGGGAAAAAGCCATCAAGCTTAGAACGCCCAGTGTTCTTTAGAAACAAGTACAATTAAAACATTATGAGTAAATTTCGGTTTGGATTAATTATGAGGTTACTAAACTCTAACTGAGAATCCACTTCAACATATAATTTTTTGAATCATGAATAATTTAGGCTGAAAAGGACTTCTTGAGGTCATCTAGTCCAAGTGCCTGCTCAAAGCAGGGCTCACATCAATGTTAGATTAACTCAAGGTGTTGGTTCAGGTAAGCTTTCCAACCTCAGGGTAGATCTGCCACAGCCTCTCTGGGAACCATTCTTGTGTTTAACTCACCTTGCTTTAATCTTTCCCTTGCTCTACTGATTGCTCCTGGACCTTACGATATGCATATTTGAGAAAAACCTGGATCTACCTTCCCTACAATCCCCTTTTAGTTAGTTTGAAGAAAGCAAAGAGATCACGGCCAGCTCCTCAAGCCTCTCCTCTCAGCCTTGGTGGCTCCTTCACCTGACTTACTCCTGCTTGGCACAGAAGTAAAGCACACACGGCACATCACAGGATGCCTTAGGATCCCTGGAGGGAAGGGATCACTTTCATCAGCTGGCCAGCTATGCTCTTGCAAGGGCAGAGGTATGGGATCATGGTGAGCCCCCATGGCCAGGCGGGTGCAGTGGTGACTCAGGGTCTGGCCTGACTTGTTGCTGACTCATTTCCCTGGAACTATGGTTGCCTTTTGAGCTAATCAGTCAAGAGTGCTAATGGACTGCTGAAAAGGGTAAGTTGCTACTTTTGTCCTCATTAACGTACCATGATTCACAGTATTCTGCCTTCTGCTAACACCAGAGTGCTTTGACTGAGTGCACCAGAACTGATACTGTATTTGTGACAACTGTCAAATAATTAATTTCCTAGAAAAGACAAAAAAAAAGTCTCAGTATCTGACTTAACAATGTCACCTATTCAACAAAAAAAAACTTGTGTGTGGAAGAACAGGTAGTCATAAGGCTGACAGCTGTTTAACAGATACTGGAGTAAGGCCAGGGCCCTATGGAAAGCTATCCTTTTAAAGGAAAGGGCCTCTTAGTGCTAACAAAGCAAGAGACAAACAGCACCCCAAAATAAATCTCCTTCCCTCCTATTCCCAATATGCAACAAAACAAGAAAACCACAGCAACTATTCATCACAGAACACCTGGTTTCCGGCATACAGCCCTCAACTCTGCACTCAATCACAGTTTTGGAAATACTTTAATTCGAAAAGCAAATGCAATTAAACTAAAGAAAGAAGGCAAGTGTTCAGTCTGCTGGCATCATAGCTCCATCTACCTTCCTAGCTTCCAGAGCACGTCCAGCTTGCAGAGCAAACTGTAATGCATTTATGCACCCAGGTGTTTCTTCCGAGACTAGAGCCATACTACTTTAGTAGTGCCCAAGCAAGTATCTGTTTGTGCTATGTAGAGAACGTGCATCCAAGGCTTCTGCATCCCCCCAAAGAATGCCTCTCTTACAGCAGGTACAGTTTAACACTATCTTAATCATATAAGTCCTTCCCTCCAGCATGCCAAAATTCTTTTGAGGTTCTGCCAAGAATATTTAACTAAGTGCTCCCTTATAAAGGCAGTGAAAGAAAATAGAAAAAAAAAAAATCTAATGAGGTTAAAGAGAAGGCCTTTCCTTTTTCCCCTTCTGATAGTTATACAGAAAATATCTGTCTGACACAGGAAAAAAGATCACCATATAAGAAGAAAAGTGCTGTTGGGTTGGGTTTTTTTCATGGCAAAAACTTGAGCTTCAGCCTATTGCTGTTGTTTTTTTCAATACAGTGTTACACACAAAGACTTCTGTGACAAAAATGCCCCATTTCCACTTTGAGAAAATACAGGGGAAGTTTTCTTTGTGTATGTCAAGTTAATATTCTAGGCATTTTCCACTGACAAAATCTACTCCAGCTTTGCTTCATCCAGTTTTTTTGCTCCCATGTCACCTGAGCAATACATGTTTCAAATCCTACCTACCAACAGAAGAAAACCCCTGTCTGTGGGGATCTCTCCCTTGCAAAATCCAAGTCAAGTGACTATCTGTGGCTTTCTTGGTATGGACTACTTTCCAAGTCTTGGTGAGATAGACCATTTAACAGCCAATAAAATAATGGGCCAGACATCAAACAGAAGACTATAAGAAGGTAAAACAATATTTTACAGATTTGCTTGTACCTCAAGGCAAAGGAAACACAAATGTGGTTTCTTTTAGAGTAATGTCAAATCGAGGTAGAAAGGTGGCTTACATTAATCTGGTTTTCTTCATACCAAATTGGAATGGGAGCTCTCTGACACTTTGTGTCTCAGTTGAGGTAGAAATGAGGAACAGTTGTATGGTGGTAACTTTGTAAACTGGTATCAATGAACAGTGAACAAGCATTACACTATGTCTCAATCTCAAAAAACTCCTGAGATTGGTCTTTTGGACTGGCTAGTAAAGAGAAGCACACGGTCAATACCACTAAGCTGCATGACTGTCACGTAAAGCAACTCCTCAAAACGGTGGAATCCACATGGGGAAGGTTAACTCATTTAACTTTTAGTCAGGCAGTCTGATGGTCAGCTGGATTCCTTCTATAGAAGACAGAGGAAGGCAGGCAGCTGCAAACATGTCAACATTCTTTGTCTTATATAGCAAAACACATTGTAATCTGAAAAGAAGGAACTGATGATCTACTTAAAGTAAGCAATACCAACATGGCATCTCCGGAGCCTTTCATGTCCTTAGACTATGTCACATGGATATTTATTTCCTTTATACTTTATACCTAAACACAAACTCCACTTACCGAGATATTTTCCTTGCCCCCAAGTTTTCTGCATAGAACAGTGCTTTCTTATATATGATGTAGCAATAGGACCTGACAAATAATTCCTGTCTCCATACCAAAT
Organism: Falco naumanni; assembly: GCF_017639655.2. Classification (NCBI taxonomy): domain Eukaryota; kingdom Metazoa; phylum Chordata; class Aves; order Falconiformes; family Falconidae; genus Falco; species Falco naumanni. Next base: position 19,886,792 of record NC_054058.1, read on the forward strand.
AAAATAGAGCTTCTGAAATCATTCATTGAAACCTACACATCAAGAAGCTCAAATAATTCTTAAAGTTTTTTTTTGTGACACCATTGTAGTTTTTAAATACAACGCATGACACCGCAATGGTGCACATATTGTTTTGGTATAATTCTGGGGTTTGGGGTTTTGTTTTTCTTTTTTTTTTCTTTCCGGTGTGGAATTTGTTTGTTGTTTGCTTTTTAAATATATCACATAATCCCAATATCCTGGAAACAATATGGCTGATACAGTATGCTTCCTACTTCAATTAAAGCAGAGAGATCATCACTGATAATGGTCATCTGGAAATTTATTCTACTATCTGTCTAAAAACAAACAGGAATTTGCTCTCTGCACAGATCTGCATTTCTTTCTTGTAGAAAGTTTCAACAGGCCAGCAGTAAAACCCAGCTCAGATTTTGAGGCATTTTAGGTACTTCAAACCCAAATCAGTTACTATCTTGGCTATTAAGTGCAGTACTCTGATTCAATGCTTCATTGAAAGCCAGTGTAGAGGGTGAAAAAGATCTAAAACCTTTATGGCACTGCATGCTGCTGGTGAGATGGACTGTAATAAACTGAACAATTTAAATTTTTCAAAACATAAGACATTCTGTTTCCAAGACTAACTGCAGTATTGCAGTGCAGCTGAGGGGTCAGAGAATGAATAACTGAAGCCAGATTATGATGTGACTAGATGGGACCAGAGGAACTTCCAGTCATTAGAAAACAACATGCCATTTAGACATGCTTATTAATCTGTAACTCAGGAAGGAGTTAATCTTTCCTACCTGTAGACACGTATGGTGTAGACATCCAGATGCAAGCTACTTGCTGAGATGTTGGCTTCATAAGTAAAATGGAGAGCATCAGGCATGTTTCCATGTCACGTCTATCAGTGAGATGAAGCACGTCACAGAGTAGGTCATAAGACTTTTGTGATATAAATGACCTTTCTCTCCACTGACAATGAAATACCCTGGTGAACAGCTCAAACACAGTTCATTTTGCTAGCCAAATCTCATCTTTATAATCACAAGTTATCCAGAACCATAGTTGGAACTGAATGATTATGGACACATACTTGCAACCAAACAGGGATATGCCTTTCTATAAAACCCTTTTCAAGAGTGTTTCCCTGTCTACATCACCACCTCTGCCACATTCATCTTTAACACCAGCCAATTACTCTTCTTCCCTTAGCAGATGTCATTCCAGGATTGGGCTACCCTCTACTATCTGCTTGCTACAAATGATAAGCTTGCTAGGTAGGTACATGTCTACTTCTGTACACGCAGATGAAGGCAGACTCCAGTCTGCCAGGCTAAGTTCCCAACCAGCTTAAGACAGATGCTGAGGACTATCAGAAAGGAAACTGACAGTGGTGAGACTGCTAGCAGAGACAGAGCTCTTTGAAAACTTCTTTATTTTGGGGTGGGAGGTGCAAGGGGGTGGAGGCAGGTGGGAAGCAGGGAGCCTGTCACTCCTCTGGAGAAGGCTCAGATCTGTTTAGCACGTTATAGATCATAGCTACTTTCCCCTTCTAACAGCATCTGAGAACATCACGTTGATATACTTAACACTGAAGTAATTATGTAATTACTCTACAGTTACTATATTGTTCAATCTATTGTTTGGAATGGCATATAGCTTGTAAGTGGTCAGGAAATGGTTGCCCCATAACTGATGGAGCTGTTGCAGACAGTTAATATGCAGCGACAGACAGATGTATCTGACAGGCAGCAATAAGGACTCAGCATCCTTGATTTCCAGTACTGACATTTTCACAAGTACAGCAACTCTTCTAAATGAAATAAGGCCAAGAGAAACCAACTTTTCTAGAAGTCTAGCCTACAAGGAAAAAAGAAAAGCTAGAAAATAAGTAAATTTTTAATCTGACTGGGTGATATTTTAATACTGGCCTGTAGTGCCAACAAACTGGAGTATCAAAGACTTGTTGGATGAATAATTTGTATTATATCACAAAGAAAATAAAGACGTGCTTTAATAGAACAGCCCGTCAGGGTTTTACTGATCTTACTGCACACAGCTAGACAATCAGAGGGCCCTGTTTGCATGCATATTCATGGACAAGCACATATGGACTAGCAGAGGCTTAGGAACAGAAAAGCACTCATACCTATATATGGCTGTGTTATATGGCTCTGCAAATAAGTGCAAATACAGTAAAATATATGGAAGGACTCATACAGTGAGCAAAATAAAAGCACAGACAGATTGGAACATTTCCTACTAAAACAGAATTCACTCCTGAGGTATTCATTTCAATGGAAATATGCTTTTTCTCTTATTGAATTTAATAAGGAGATCTGCCAGTTATGACAAATGCAGAAGAAACGGTTAGCCTGAAAGACCAAGCCAGTCAAGAACATTAAATCCTACAAGTCTCGGAAGGTTTGTCGCTTTTAATAAAAGGCTCAGACACTGTATTGGCAATCAAATCAATTCATGATGACTATTACACTGTACATCAGACAATGCAAAACCTCTGGAAATTGGATGTGGAACTTGTCAGCTCACATGCATCAGGTCAAATCTACCCCAGGTCAACAGCAGCCAAAATTATTACCTGCCTGATAACTCGCCGCTTCTGCAAAACAAGTTAGGTAAGCTTACACCATGTAACTACAACACTGTGCAAGGCTATAGGAGCCAGCTCAGGTACAGGAAGCTACCTCGCCACATCAGTGTGGTACAGTGTCCAGGCTAATTTGTGGCTGCTTGGGGCACAGCTATGCTTCTTCCAAGACCACAGCTGCACTTCCACATGACACTTCGCTGTCTAGACACACCAGCCTATTCAAAGCCAACACTCCCTGCCAGCCCTGCACAGCTTAGAACAGAAAGGTCTCCAGATCAGTAAAAGCCATCGCTACACTAACACTGGCTCTAATCAGGAGCCCTGACCTGAGCAGAAGTGCCAAGGGTAAAGCAGACAGAAACCCAATCCATGATACTTCTCAAAAATGCCCTTTGCCCAATAGGCACAGGACAAAGTGATGAAACCACAGCTTACAAACTTGCTCCGACTTCCCTGGTCTTGTTGCAAGAAGGTCTGTGCTGCTGTTCATCCAGCTCTCTTGTGATGGGTAGACCTCCTAAGTAACACATCAGGCCTGCTAACATTCATGCTGAAAATTTTAAAGAATGTTACTGTTCCACTTTACATTGTAAAAGACACAAAACAGTTGGTGATACAAAGGGTATACAGCAGTGTCTCAGGCACTTTCAATTAACCCATATATTGTGATACACACATGAGAAAAATAACAACTCTGTCAACTGCTAAATTCGTAAGAAACTGAACACCATGATATGTAACTGGTAGCAGAGTCCTGGTCATCTGTTGCTCTGGCCAATTTATTATATGCTGGAATTCAAAACAAAGAGCAATTTTCTTTCTACTCTCTGCTGGTAAAGCAAATGTGGTAATGAATACAGTGCTGACCATTTTAACTAACAAGCCCTAAAAACTGCAGAACATTCGCTCACTTTACTGTGAGCTGTGAAGTAAAGCAACAAATGATAACCTTATGCCTCAGTGTCTTGTGGCACTTTTCTTAAACACAAGGATCATTGTGATGCTTAGAGAAGGCACATATTTATGCCATTAAAAAAACCTCACATCTGACGCTCTCTAAAACCAGTAAAAAACCTAACATACTTGCTGTACTCATAATTTGGAATTAAGACAGTAATGATATCTCCTGCCCTAATAACAGAAGAGCATTTCCAAATTAAAGCCTAAAAATCAATATATTTTGTAGCCATATTTTAACAATTCCTTTCTATGAGGAATTTAAAATCATAGCACACCTTTATATTTTTGCAATGTATTGAGCTATCATTTTGAACACATACTTCCAGCTCCTAGTCTCAATGAAATTATTCATCTTTGCATTCACAGTTTCAGGATTCTAGCTAAATGAAAATGTATATATAGCCAATTGTCAATGTGATAGAAATAAAGCAGCAAATAAGGTGCAGGGGGGGAAAGAGAGAGAGAGAAAAAAGAAGTAAGGATCCAATGGAAGCTTATGAGGGACTAGTGTTTCAGAAGTTTAAATCAGAAATGCTAATTATAGTCTCATCTCCCAATATTCCTACAGTACTTTTCTCCCTTTGTTTCCTGAAGTTGAACAGCTGCTTTTACAGCTTCACCTGGTTGCTTTGGTTGTTTGTGGTGTTTTTTGTTGTTTTTTTTTTAATGGCTTGCATCCCTCTTCCCAATTTTTAACTGTACTGCAGAGAATGGATCCTACTTCCTCCAACAAGTTCTAATTAAAATGAAAATATTTATCTATGCATTCCTTAATGCAACTGTTAATGGCAAACTTCACCCTAAAGCAAACTTCAAAAGTCAAACTACAAATCATTTGCACTGATGCAATCAAAAAGAAAGACAAAATAAAGTACATTTATGAATTTGATGAGTTGCATGTGTACGTAAGAGTGTATTCTTCCTGAATTAGCTTTGATCTGGAAAGCAAAATCCTAATATAAAGAATTTTAGACTTTGGTCATCAAAACATCTATGAGCATAATCACTGCAGGAGATCAAAGTTACAAATTACCAGTAAATGTAGAAGTGGAAAACAGCAGGTTCATTTCAAGCACAAGGCTGTCATCATTCTTCCCTCAACCACCCTTCCCTGCCCCATATATTTCTCTAGCAAAACTTAAGATCCATTTGTGAATTGAAAAGAGAAAAAGCAAGCTACAAGCTATCATCTGGAATCAGATTCAGTGGTTATGATTGCCCAAAGTTATGCTATTATGCTAGAGGTCAGAGTATGGTCACTGCTGAATATAATGAAGACTGGAAGGAATCTCTAAGTTACCTAAGGTCATACCCCCTGCATTGAGTCAGGATCACTTATGGTGGTGACATTTCTGATAGACACGCAGTTACCCTTGTTTGACAGCACTGGTTCCAGTGCCAGTGCAAGTAATCCTGTTCTCTACTAATTTAAGCAATAGATTATTATTATTTCCTCTTTGTGAGAGCCTTTTAAAGTCTCAAATTACTCTTCCAGCTTTTTTTGACTCAGCTGAAATTCTGTCGATCTTTCTTCAGAGGTCATGTTTTCTTTATCTCCAGTCATTTTAAGTACTCTCCTCTGGACTTGGGTTCATATCTTTCCTGAAGCATGAGGCCCAAAATTAGAAATAGCCCAGTCTGAAGCCAAAGAATTTCAGCGCAAAGTGGTAAGGTTATGTGATTTCTTTTGCTGACACAATTGTTTAGTTTAGGTATTCATTATGGCACCAACATTTTTCACAACCATGTAACATTATTTTTCCAAGTGCAGGCTGTGATCCACAACAAATCCACATCTTTTTCTAAATAGTAGTTTCAAGCAAGTTGTTCCCCATCCTCCTTAGGATTGTCTAGCTACAGTAATCTACATTTATCAAACTGAACTCCAGTTCATTTCACATTGCCCAGATAAATTTTGGAATTTAAACTTGTTCTGCAAGGTAGTGAGTCTCTCTTAGCTCCATGGAGTCTTCATATTTAAAGAATATTCCCTGAAGTCCGTCATTTAGCTTGATAGGGAAAATACTAAATATGAACATCATCTGTTACTTTTTTCCTTTTGTTCTTCTAGGTGCTTAAATGTAATTTGACTACTTTGCTTCTGCGTTTTTTTGAGAACTGAACATCTAGAATTTCCTACCTCATCTGCTTTCCCCCTCTTCAAAAATTCCAACACCAATCTGCTGGTTGGTCTCACACGTGCTCTCAAACAGGGGTACTAACCGATCCAAAATGTTAGCCACCAACACTTTACATATCCTAACATAAAATTCATCAAGTCAAGATTACACCGAAACACCTGCATGCTCTGTAACCTTCTTTATATAATTCTGTCACCTGTGGTCTCATCTGATTAATTTTCAGGCATTTTCCACACAACTGACCTTTTCCATAAAGACAGCTGGTAGACACTCAAGAGTAAATTTCAAAAATATTGGTGTCTATCATATACACTCTCATTCCATGAAGAAGCAGATGACTCTTTAGTCTTCCTCTGAACAGTTACATATGATGACTCCTTGTTATTTTGGGTGTATCTTGCTAGTTTCCTCTTACTTTCTGGCTTAGGTTTTTGGTTTTGTCCATGGGTACTTCCAGTACATTTCCCTATTTGTCCTTAGCTTGACTCAGTTTCCATGTCCTGTATATGTGCATATGTATATATGAACATACACACACACACACACACAAAATCCAACATTTTTACTTTACTATCATTCCTTTTCACTCACATTGCTTTCCCTCCTGGACATACTCAACCCATTTCTTCCTATTGGTTGGAGTAAAATTTGAGAAGTTTCTTTTCTATATGTGTTCTCCATTTCCTGAAATAAAAGCCATTTTAACTGCTTGTGTTCCTCATGCACCCAGGTAAAACAGAGCTGTCATTCATCACAGTACACTCTAAATCCTTTTCTTCTTTAGCTGTCACATAAAGACTTTGGGTAAAGACCCTCCCACTACACACAGGATCTCAGAACAACTACATAACGGTTACACAAGGATGTAGCCCTACTCTCTGCTTGTTGTTCTTGAGCTAAATAACCACTTTAATATTAGAAATTCTGTTAAAATTACTTACTAGGTCAGGTGCCTGTCTCAGGCAATATTGCTTATACTTATCCATGGTTTCTTTTATGGTGCCCCCTCTCATTATATTAACACAGTCATGTGCAAAGCAGCTCTCCCAGGTTTTCTCCCCTCCTGTTTCCTCCCCCCGCCCCCCCCCCCCCCCCCCCCCTTTCTCTTTAGTATTGAAATATGCATTTATTTTTTGTCCAACAGGTCATAGCTCATCTAGGAATTGTGATTAAACTGATTGCCTTTTCTTATCTGCAAGAGAAAACTGATGCTTTATCATGATCAGTGTGTACCACTTACACAGTTACCAGAACAATTATACCAAAGTTAGAAACGAGTTGATCAGTAAGCGCTACAGACAGTGTGCAGTGAAAAAAATAAATCAAGAGGCTACAGAGAAGGAAGACAATAAGAGAAGAGAAGAATGTGCCAGGAGAGAAGTCAGACATGCAGGCTAACGCTCATCCAAGTGACGCTCTTGGTCTATTCTCCATAGTAATGATGACAACTGCTTATATTGTCAATAGGATCACAAGCCAAATGTATAATTTGTTAACTGCAGCAGTTTGGAATGGCCTGATACAATGCCTTTGAGATTTCACTGTAACACTCTGCTTTTGATAAAGTGAATTTAAGCTGGGAAAGACTGAAGCTTCTGAATTATCCATGCTCCTGCTGTTCTCAATATATCACTAATGGCTTTTCTTCCCATAGTATCTAGTTTATATTACGTTGTACTACATCATAGCTTTCAGGAAACAGTAGGTAAAATGGCATGCAATTTTAAATTGCCACTTAGATATCAGTGGGGTGTCTATGACCTGAAAAAACAATTAGCCAGTAATTCCAGACCAGGAAGGCATCATCACTTGCTGTTAAGTCCACAACATGGACACAACACACAGCTCTGCTCCTAAGAGATTATATTTCAGACAGTTCCCTTCCTGCATCATGAGTCAGTCAGCAGTCCCACACCATCAGAATAATTAGCCACAGCTTTTTGTTCTTCGATAAAGATGTACAGGCTAACAGGTTGATTTTAATTCCCCACGGAAACAAGTAACTAATTATGACCTGCATTAAAAGTTAGCTCCAATGATTTAATAGGGTAATTTTAGAGATCTGACAGACCTCTAAATTATGTGTAAATAGATTGTTACGAACACTTGAGAAATTAGATTATAAATGTAAAAGCCTCCTACAGAGCAAGACAAAGACCAACTATGCCCACGAGTCCCTTATCACAGCAATTTGAGAGATCCCCATCACAGAGTTTAATAATGCAAGCAGCTCCCTATAGCTTCTGACCCAAATAAATCATTAGCTATCCAGACAGAAATCCAACTTTCCTGAAAAGGGTCACTCACAAGAATATAAAATATTTTTTTTAAAAAAAGTATGAAATGGAACAAAGCTCTTAAAGTCGCAGACAAGAAAATAATAATACAACATCAGCTTCTTTTAAAACTATAGACCTTTATCATCGTTAGAAGGATGATGATAGCTTTTGTTCCCAAAAGCTGATGGCCAGCTAACATAATAAATATCCAACAAGCTGGACTGATTGCACTCAAAGTTCATTAGTACTATCACTTAAAAGAAATAAAAGCTGCCAACAGTGCCTGTCATCAATGTATGTCCCCTCCCTCATCTTGACATGTTAAAGCCTGTTTTCCCAGAACAATAAAATTGGTGGGGGAAAAGAAGAGGCAGTGTGTCTTAATATTATTTTAAGAAGTGAAAATAGAAAGGCATTATCTAGAGAACCACTGAAAGTAAACATATCACCTGCAAATTTCCTGGTTCAGCAGAACCTCTGTCTTCAATTAACAATTACCCTACCACAAATTGTGATCTTAACAAATTTAACAGGAAGATTAAAATCACTCCAGAATTCAACCTGGAGATGTAACAAGTCTTTGTACTCATGCAGTCCTGTCCACAAGATTCAAAAAAGTGAGTTTCAGATCAGTTATGTTAAACATAACTGCTGATCTGAACATCAGGAAAAAAGCCCAAAGAAAAATCACTACCAGTTCCCCAACATGTTTGTTTATTAAACATTGGCAGTTCAGGAGTGAACTATTTCCTTAAAACTTCCCTCATACTATAATCCTTTCATGTTCACATGTACTGGGGTAAGGATATCTAAAGTTTCTTTTGTGAAGAGCTACACTGATTTGGTTGATATGGTTTAAAAAGGCAAAAGAAACACTTCATCAAGCAACCTTACAGAGGGTTTTTTTTATTTATATAACACTTGAAAAATAAGACAGAAAAGTGTTTGAAAAATATTTGCTTCATGGAACATAATTCTCTTGCAAGGTCTAATTAAGGTAACTCATGCCTAAACCAAATCGAACTGCAAAAGGAACTATACCATCCATTCACTGATGGGTGAAAAATACAGTCCAGTTTCAGCCATCCTTGAAGGCTTTATCTGGACTGCAGGTCAGTAGTGCCTCAGATGGAGGGACACTCGAGGTGGCTCTTCACAAACCTGCCCCCTCAATAATACGACAGAATTATTTGCCAGGCAGACCCAGCACCAATTTTCAGGGTCCCCGTTCGAGCAACCAGCAGCACAGCCCTCTGTCATAGTAAACAACAGATTTGAGCTGAGTCCACCTCGAGCTGCTCCCGCACCCAGCACGGGGCATCAGTACCTCTGAAGCCATCAAGGTGTGGGAGCTCAGCTGATAGGTGTGCAGGAGCAGGCTGCAGGCACCATTTCATCCATGCCTCCTGTGCTGTGTCCACCTGGCTCTCGCCAGCTCCCTGGCCAACCCAACAGGCATGGCTAGGTCAGGCTTTTGCTACCAGTCCAATTTCTCCAGCCTCCCACTCCTCAGGCTACAGCACCCCACATCACACTTAGCAATGGAGAACTGGCTGTCCGACCAACATTAGGTACTGGGATGTCTACTGCATTAACTGCATTGGACAGTTGAAAAAAATAAAAAAGAAACAGATCAAAGAAAGGCTCTAGATAAGATATCCCTGTGTTCTCTCCTGCCCTGTCACCAGGGCCTGTCACAAGGCACTGAGCAGCAGTGTACTCCTGGAAAGTGCTTAAAAAACCTCCAGGTATGCACAAAATGACTGTGGACAGCACAAGTCAGGGAAACCGCAACTTAAAGGACTCCCGACAAAGTATGAAGCTAAGAAATCTAGAGGGAAAAGGAAGTTGTTGCTGATAAGCTGCTTTCTATCTCCTGCACAGATGAACCCTCATTTCTGCTAGGGAAAGTTCTTGTGTAAGGTTATGTAAGGAAAATAAGCTTCAAGTAGGATATATATCTAAGTGAGATCTTCTAATTTCAGACTACTTTTTCTAGATGTTAAACTCAAAGACACTTTGCTGCTAGAAGACAGTCTAGCTGCCATATTTATCAATGCTCACAGACTTCCTAGAAGGCTACACCCAGACATATTAAACTCCATTGGACCTACTGGCTACTGTTATACATGCAGACACATGGTACTGCTACCTGTAGTTCTCCTGATACTGCTGCAGAAAAGTAAGAACACAGCACCTGATATGCTCATGATACCACAGAAGTCTCAGAAATGCTGTTCGCTTTGTAACTGTTTAAAAGTTACATTCTTGGAATTGGATTTAAGCAATTATTCTCATTCATCAGAATTATAGTCCCTAGAAACAGTTCAACCTATTATGTGCCGCTCAAGGCTGATTACTATGCATAAGATTGAAAATAAGATGTAGGTGTCCTTCAGCCACTTGAAAGTCCCTAGCTTATTTAGATGAAATGGACCTTCAAAAAAGTCACCCCACATCACCACTCAAAACCGGTAAGATTAGATTGGCTTAGATTACTTTCTTGAAAAAATATCCATATTTAATTAAGCATATACATCAGACTGATACAAAGGAAAATTTGTTGCCTGAAGATACAGCCTACGCTAACAACTTTTAGCCAGGGCTTAGCCATACACTATTTTATTTCACTTCATTCAGCTTTTTCAGTCTGTGGTTGTTGCTGAATTATCAAAACATACGCACTATGTATCACAGCTTCCTGTACCTAAGTGAACTCCTTCACTCTTTCCAGGACACACGCATATGCAAGTTCCTATATATGTAAAAATCATCCAGAGTCTTCCCATCTTCACTTTTTACACATCAGAGCATCTTTCTGTGCTGTGTTCTTGTGTGTACTGGTTTTAGGATCAGTCCCAGCCTCTCCAAGAAACTCCCTTTCTGCATGGTTTCACCTCATATACGTAACAGCTAGAGGTGGCAGAGGTTATTCCCTTTAGGGTTTGTAACTCAAGTTAGGGTTTGTAATACAAGTAATCCCAGCAGAACATGGGACGGACAGATGTATCTACCACCACAGCGTTCTCAGCAGGGCTGGGAAATCAGGGCTGGCCATGTCAGTAATTTCCTCTCAAAAAACAAAAGAGCCCAAGGAAAATCATACAGTTCATGATTTTGTCACTGGTTTTGCTCTCCCATGCTGAAAAGCCATCTTTGTTCTGTTTTGCTGGAATGCAGTTATTACGGGCTACCTTGCCTCACCTTTATGCAGGCCAATTTATCCACTTTCCTCCCAGACTCAGGTAGCAAACCCCAAACAAATTGCATCTAATCAGCTTCCCAAGCTTAAGTTACTTTTTGTGTTCTTTTTTATTATTTAAGTTGTAAAAATACCCCTTGGAATGTTTTTAATACTCGTCTCTAGAGACACAGCTTCCCCTTTGTGGCCTCTTTCTATTTGCACGAAGCAAACCTCAACACTCAGGCCCTGCTCCTCCCACATGCTGACCTTGGCATGCTCAAATGACCCAAGTGAAAGGAGAAAGCTTCCCCCTCAGATATGCGAGAAGCTGCCTCATAAAGGATGAAAAAAAGGTACATGCCATGCAACCGGTAGCACCAGAGAGATAAGAATATGGTCAGGCAGAATCCGTAATAGCGGAACCAATAAACCAGCTACCTACTATAGTTACCAGGTAATACGTGAATCCAGTCTTTCTGCCTCTCAGAAAAATACGCAGGCTCTGCTTGTTGAATTTAACACGCTCCAGAAATCATTCAGTCATCTGTTTCTTTACATGTTCTTGAATACTCACCGAGCTTGGGACGATGATTTGCTACCATTAGGTTATCAGCAAGCACTCCACCCCTGGCCTTTTCTCAAGATGACTGTAACATCTCTGCAGTCCAGTACTCTTGAACAAGTTCTATGGGGAATGGAGATCCTCTTCAAGCACCAAAACCACCAAATTAATATTTCCATACAGTATCCCTTGACCGAGATCATCATTGCAGCACCTTGAATACTGTGCTCACTTACAAACCCCTCACTAATAAGACAGACACTGAGGTGCTGGGGCATGGTCAAAGAAGAGCAGTAACACTGGTGAAGGGCCCGGCCCACAAGTATTATGAGGAGTGGCTGAGGGCACTGAGTTTGTTTAGGCTGGAGAAAAGGAGGCTGAGGACAGACTTTACTGCTTTCTGCAACTGCCTGAAAGGGGGCTGCAGTGAGGCAGGTGTTGGTCTCTTCTCCCAAGTGACGAGAGGAAATGGCCTCGAGTTGGGCCAGGGGAGGTTTAGACCAGTTATTAGCAAAGATTTCTTCACCGAAACAGTTGTCAAGCATCGAAACAGGTTGCTCAGGGAAGTGGTTGAGTCATTCCTGGAGGTATTTAAAAGACATGTAGATGTGGTTCTTAGGAACATGGTTTAGTGGTGGACTTGGCAGTGCTGGGTTAATGGTCAGACTCGATGATTTTAAAGGTCTTTTCCCACTTAAATGATTCTATGATTCTATCAAACTCAGAAGATTAAAAAAAACTCCTTGGAGTGAACCATTGCTAAGCAATATAAACTTTTATTTTACCAAACTGGAAATTGTCCTACCAACACCTAATGAAAGTACTGTTCATAAGAAAGACTTGTGGCATAACCCTCTAATGGGAAATTGTCTTCACCGAATTAAGATACCATAGCAAGTTTTTGAGGTACTTCAGGAAAATAGGTTTTATCTCATCATTGTCTGGATGGCCATTAATATTGATATGAAATTGGTTTTAAATGTTTCATTTTGCCTTCCAGAATATCCCGACAAGGAATATTTTTGACAGACGGACCATTTAAAGTGATCCTCTGTCCCCTCAAACTGACTCTCTAACTCCCTCACAAATCACTTCTCTCACACACACCCAAGAAAAGAACTCACCTTTCAGTCAACTGCAAAAATCATAAAGAAAAAAACCCACAACCCATAGAAAAATAACCATTAAGGCCATTTGGTCAGGGCTAAAATGTGACTTAAAGCACAACCCTATCAACGAGGCAAGGCAAAAAGCTTAGTGCAGAGAGACACTGCATGAGTGTCTCAACAACCAGACTAACAGACGTCTCCAGCTCAAGTGCATTTCTCTTTTCTTTCTCAAGATTACAGGAAATTGACTTAATTTACAGTAAAGGAGCCTCATGCTCTACTCATGAGTTTCAGTAATGGATGTGATGCCCACCCCCACACCCCCTCCACTCCTAATTCCCTGCTCACTTGCTTGAAGGCAAACCAAAAGGAAAGATGACCGGTTCAGCAATTTGTTAAGCATGAGCCCTCAGACTTAGAAGATTTCCTACAGAATGTTAAGGGAAAGTTTCCATATTCTCAAGCAAGTCTGTGGTCAAGTCACAGCTAAGCCTTTATAGGGAGGCCGCGTGTTAATGGGCAAGCAGGAAACAAAAAGCACACCACTGAAACAGGCTGAGACCTACAAGTTACTTCATCAGTAAAGGTGATGGTATTTTTCTGCATTTCCTGAACTTGTTCCAGCTAATTTATACTACTACCTCCATTAAAATGACACTCAGGCTTCAGGGTCTTCTGATGCTGTATCATCAGCCTCTGCTGCAGGCCAATGGCAGTGTTAATATTATGGCTTCTAACTAGTTTCAGAAATAAGGTCGGGAAAAAGAAATGGAAAAAGGACTGTCTAGCACCCATTCCTGCTATCAACAAGCAATGACAAGTAGCAGGAGGTCTGGTGAAAGACTGCTGTGTGTAGAAAGCTGAAGAACAGAAATAGTATCATGGGAACCCAAGCTCAGGTTGTTTCAAAGGACAGTGAAAGAAAGTGATTCATAGAGCAAGGTTTCAAGCATTTGCACATTTCAAGCCAAGCACGTAACCACTTACTGGTGCAAGTCTCTTCATTAACATAAACAAAGCCATACATCATACGCACACATATTGAATAGTTTGTGTGTTTAAGATAATCTTTGGTTTCTCTTTAAGGGAATTCAATCACAGTTGACACTTCAGAGCTGCTAGTAGGTGACCTTACATGGCATCTGTGTTGCAATACCCAAATGTGTTGCTAGGGTGAGCTAAGGATAGGAGTTAAGCCTTGGCTCCACATTTCCTGGCTTTTTTCAGCTCATGTCAGCCCTTATTGTTATTTCCACATAGGGAGAGGAAGGTACGATTAAGAGAAAGGATACTGTTGCTCTGCTTGACTGTTTCTTGGCAGTCAGAGGATTTTGCTAAAAACCTTATCAGAATAAACCTCTCTTGCTTCTGTGGCATGCAGTGGGAGCATTTTCATCAACAAAAAAAGATAACACTGTAACTGAACAGTTCTCCACCCCAACATTACAGCCAACCTCCCTGCTTGATCCCTCTAACCTGCACACAGGAAAGGACAGGAAGACTGAAGTTTAATTTCTCTGAAGTAGTCCTTTACCTCAAGTTCAAGTACTTACTGTGAAACAAAGCAAACTAGCACCCTCAGGCTGACAGATGGTTCACTCCCAGCTCTACCACTACCTTGTTTTAACTTTCCTGGAAACAGAACCCACCCACAATATTTTTTCTTCTTTCCCTCCTCCCAGAAGCCCAGATAATACTTATTAAATTGCAGATGCCTGTATCCCCCAACAACAAGTGCAAGATGTATTATAAACAATTTCAGAGTTGATGCTTGTTATTCCTAGTAGGCAATAAAGACAGTTAGCAATTAATCACTGTCTGCTATCTGCACTTAAAAAGTGGCAATTATTGATAAATGTGTTCCCACTTCAAGCACATTACTGAGAACTGTGGCTGGTGAGAAGTCTGGACTACTACAAAACCTGAAAACATTAACTGGTCAAATAGCTTTTGAGGCCAGAAGACAAATACCAACTTCACTAATTGAAAAGATGACGTCATTGGACTGATTTATGAAAGACACTGCTGATGTTTAGATTAGGAAAATTTACTCGAGATGGCCAAAGTAAACTTCATGGCCTTTGTTTTGGATACTTCAGTTTATGAAGCTGTCATTTAAAAGAGCCATTAGAAATAAACAGATACATGGTGATATAACCTATTGAGGAGGTCAGGGCAGGGTGCTGGTGGTGCTGGGACTGTTTTTGTTTTTAAACCCACATACAACTGGCACACCAGCATTTCTTCAGGCTCCCCCTCTTGTCCCCTCTCTATAGTGAAAATTTTCCAATACAGCCCTCTGCCTAAAATACCATTAATGATAGCAGCATATGTTGTTTACAATATGGGTCCACTAAACGATCCAATAACCAAAAAGTAGGGAATATTCTATATTCCCAAGAGAAACAGGCTGAAAATGTTATCCCCATGTCACAAATATTCCATAGGCCACAATTCAGGTAGTTTCCACAGATTTCAAGCTGTGGCTAAAATGATTTATAGCCATATCAGTGAATTAAAACATTTGTGATGCTTGGAATTATTATTGGTTCATGGAATTTAATTACAAGTTGTTTTCTTTTCATAGCAATTTATTTTTTTACTATTTAATGTATTTGACATTTACTACTTCATCCCAGCTGGAGACTAGACAGCAAGCATGTTTTAAGGCACCCTATCCCAAAACCTTGGAGCCTTCCTCATTTCCTTGTGCGACAACAAAACACATGCCTTTCCATACACTGCAAAACAGACTGTATTGAAACAGGGCCAGGAACAGAAGCAATCAAGTGGCATCCATCCCACAAGAAAGAGCAGAAACTAATCCAACATCTGAATGCCAGACACTGGTGTACATATATGAAGAGAGAGAACAATACAATGAACTCAATTTTTTCTGCATTTACATAGGCTTACCTGTTTAACACAAACACATGGCGTTACTGTGCAAAAGCTGCTGTCCAGCTGAGTGGGGGCTGCTATAATTCACTAGTGATGTCAGTGGGTCCAAAAAACGTATTGTAAAGGACAGACAAGGTACCAGGCTTAGCTGCTCAACACAAAGCAAGAACAAAAACATTTTAAGAAATGTCTGACTGCTCACACAGAACGTGGGCTTCAGATAGAGTCACCTCTAAAGAGCATCTATAGAGATTTGAAACAATTATACAAAGTTTTGGGTAAAATCGCAGCAGAATGATAAATATTCAGAAGAATACAGAACTAAACAGAAAAGTAGTAAATACCATAGCTGCTTCATAATAAGGGAAAGAAAAAAAAAAAGTGTAAGGGAATAGGGAAAGCAGCTGAGGGAAGACATCTGTTTCAATCATTTCATGGGACAGCAGAAAGAGAAATTACCTAAATGCTAGTTTGGGAGCCAGAAGCTCTTGCATGTGGTGGGACCCAAGACTCTGTTAGTTATGGCCAGAGTAAAAATAAGATGAACTAGATACCTGATAAGCATCACATGATGAGATTTAACCTGAAATTATCTATTAATACTGCAACAATAAAATCAAAGCACTACTCTGAAAATGAGTGATGTCAATTATATTACATACCACTCCACTGGCTTCAGGAAAAGTTTCAGGTCTATCAAACTCCCTCTCCCTGCCTTAAATAAGTAGATACATATTGATTTTAAATGGTCCCTAATAGCCAGACAACTAGAAAATAATAAATATGGTACAGCTTTGTATTTTCTACAACGAGCCTCCAACAGCAGCATGCACAAATATGCTATTACATTACTGAAATACCAGTGTCCCCAGTCTGTAGGCTCACCTGTGGATCTCAATACTGTAGTAGCTTATGCAGGAAGCATACATTGTATTCACTCATATTTACCAGCCTCACTGTGTATTGCTTACATTCTCAGTATGCACTCAATATACTGTATTCAAAGGTAAGTATCATCCTAGTTTACATAATGTTAGGAAAAAAGGAACCAATGAAACAACCCAAGTCATACTAGGATGCTTGTGAACACATTAAAACAGTACATTCTCTTGATAGGCATATAAAATTAATTTAAAGCCTCTGCTTTCCAGGTGTTGCACTCTTTAAAGTACGAGGTACCCTAAAATAGCGTCACTTGTAAGGCATGCTCATGAACATGCTTTTGGTCACAACAACATCAAAAGTTTTTTGAAATTATTAATTAAAGTATTGCTATTTTCAATTTCCAAAGACATTCACCTGTCCTTGGTTGGAGTCCTCTTCAGGCAAAATGGAGAAGGTATACTTGTGTAAGGGAAAGTTTCCATCTTAGCATAAATGAAATCAAACAGCAAACAGACCTCAACATTTCCAGCTATTACAATCCTTGGTAGAATTGAAATCACAATACAAGTAATTCCTGGGAATTTAAGATAAACTAAGCATTAACTGCTGAGGGTCAAACAGACTTGTCCAGAGAGGATTGCTGTGTTTTCTACCCATTAAACCACAGTAGTTCAGTCACTCCCCTGCGACAAGTAAAAGTAACTCCAGTTGGCTTCAGTGGTTTACACTGAATTTTTAATCACTGTATCTACATTAATCAATCAGTAAGCAGCTTGCCAAGTCCTAGTACAGTACAAGAAATTTCATATTTTTAGCCCAAATAGGAATTAAATAATATTGAGAAAATTTAAAGAAAACCAGACAAAACCAACAGACACCCCCTCAACATCTCAAAAGCAGGGTCAAAGGGAATACAAAAAGCAACTTCAAGTATTAAAAAAACCACAAAGTACACACAAAAAAACCCAACCACAACCAAAACCAACATCCCCCCGCCCCCCCCCCCCCCCCCCCCCCCCAAGAAAAAAAACAAACCACCAAACACAAAAAAAACCCCAACCAAACAACAACTTAGAGAAAGTCCTTAGCTGGAAAAAGACAACATAGTCTAAGTGTCTGATCAAGGTTTTTCAGTACTAAAATCTGTGTGGCTGTGACAGTAAATGTTATGGGACACAAGGTGATTTCTCAGCTACCGAAAGCACTACAATGTTATGCCAGTGGCAATTGCTATGCAGTGACATCTGAAAAGCCTCTCTCACGGCCACAATAAACTGAAAGGTTTGTCAGTTCCAGCACCCATGAGTAAGCAACAGTCCAGACAACAGATCAGGACATAGTTAAAACTTCTCTAAAAATACATCAATCAAAATCCCTGTGAGAATGGACAACATAGAAGTCTAGCATTTCGTTCACATTTTCATTTAACATGACTCTTTAAAACAAACTAAAAAAATCTAAATCTAATCTAACTTAAAGTTCAGTGAGACACAAAAAACCCCAAAAAACAAACCAAAAGCAACAAAGAAAAAGGCATCACAACACCACCAAGCAGCTGTAGCATTTTCCGAGCTCAAATGAATAAAGCAGCATCTGAAAGCAACAAAGCAATGCTGCAAGTTGCTTCCATTGGAAAATTATGAGCTTAACCATTTTTTAAAGAAGCGCTGGAGCTAGAAAGCCTGATGTATCACAATGTACAATCACAGGTGAAACCTGGCTGGGTACCACTGAATGAAGAAGATGGGCTCCCCTTGTGTTTGTTTCACAAGACCCTGTTGCCTTTGTTGCTGAGAGTAATCCAAGCACTTACCGAAATTTGCAGCACGGCACCATTTAAAACACCACTTGCCTGTGGATTCTCTGGT
Organism: Falco naumanni; assembly: GCF_017639655.2. NCBI lineage: Eukaryota > Metazoa > Chordata > Aves > Falconiformes > Falconidae > Falco > Falco naumanni. Next base: position 19,905,295 of record NC_054058.1, read on the forward strand.
GTCTGATAAGTAGTGCACTCTCAGTGCGCCGCCTTCTCCACTGGCTCCAAATTACAAATATAATGTGCATTTCCCTCCTCTACCCAGTTACTTGTATTTATGAAACTGGTAGAAATTGAAGGCTTTTACCATTCTCCTCAGGGCATCTAAAACTGCCTAACAGATTAAAAGGCAGGGTTTTGTTTGCTTTTTGGATGAGGAAAGGGAAAATAATTTGGCATCATTGTTCAAGGAACACAGTGCAATGGTATGGCTTTATTTGGAGTGACATTATCTGTCTTATTAACAAAGAAAATTAGATATTTAAAAATAGTACACAAGATAATTGACATGCATTATTAGAGGAGTTACTTATCTTCGAGAAATTGCAGTCATTTATATAAAAAAGCAACCTCCCTCAACAAACTCTACTTCCTGATATTTTACTTAATCACTTCAGTTTTGACAGGAGTGGCAGCAATGTCTTCCTGATTTTTACTTTTGTGAAAAATCCTTAAGATGAGGATTTAAAGCTCCAGTATTACCTATAAAAGATTATGCTGAAATATCTTAGTATATACGTACAAAACTTTTTTGTAGATATTTAATAATTTATCCCTACAACAGGAAGACAGAAGGCCTTTTCCAAGCCTACTCAGCAAATCATCAGCAGAGCCAAGGTTAAAACTTTCAGTGTCCTAAAGCTGTGAATTTAGGAAATTCACTGTTAGAATGGGTTAGTTAAAAAAAAAAAATTAAAAATATATCTCCTTCAAAAGAGACATGCACACTCACTCCCATCAAAAAATGCCAAACAGCATTCCATTAAAGTTTCCAAAAAAACCTTCTGGAGTGAGACTAAGGAAAAAATTCAGCTCTGAATTGCCTGCAAGTTCACAGCTCCTGTTTTCAGATACTTCTAACAAAAAGACGTCATTACATAACTGAAATGTTCTTGCCATAGGAAATCTTTCAAATGGCTTCCACGTTGCATGTGGCAGGTCATGCCCTCACTGGAACAAACACAGACAGCTCGGGCAAAGCTGTGCTTCAGCTAACAGCAAACGATAATCAACTTCCATATCCCTCAAAAACTTTCACAGCAGCAGCACAGATATGCTGCAGTTGTGCCTGTTCCAGTCTAACAACCTTCAGCTATTTCACAAGATTTTCCTCACTTCCCAGTAAATAAAAAACCCCTGAAACATAAAACAAAGCCCTCTCTACTTGATTGACTACACTTACCCACTACAACCAATACACTAAATCACGAAGCAATTGGTGTCAATGGACACTGTGGTACAGCTGCACCCATTTAAAAGCACAGCTGCTCAAGAAATAAAGGCGCATTCTTTTCATCCAGCCACAAAACTTTCAGAAACATGAGTGACAAATCTGCCTAAGTGGATATTTATTAGCAACACTAAGGGCTCCTCCTTAGCCCAGTGTTTTGTTCCAGGACCAAATCTTCTCTCAGCATAAAATTGCTCATTTTTGTAACTGTCCTGGCTTCTACAAGCAGCTGCTTTTGCTAAACGTTAATAATAATTATTTGTATTCAAATTCATCATATACAAAGTGTTGTCCATACATGAGTATGCTGTATAAGGTCCCCAAATGCCAGCTGCTCTTTATAGCTGTTCTTATGCTACGTAGAACCCACCTCACCAAGGCCTACAGTGCTGTGGTCTGAAAGCCTGGCTTTAGCGTGAGCATCTGGGTTTGTGGCAAAGGAGGAGATTTTACTTTTTCCCATGGCCTCTGTGTCATATCCTGTTTCTCAGAGTCCTCCCATTCCCCTTAAACATGACTTATCTCTCCAGCACTTCTCTTTCTCAGACTCCAGGCTGACTATCCTGCTGACAGTGGAGCAGCATGAATGTCAGCTTTGCATATAATTAGATAAAGATTTCAAACCATGCTGCACCATTTCCTGGCTTTCGAGTACAGTAATTTTAGTAATTCTAAGAAATAAAAACCTCAGAATTTGAGGTTTGTAAAGTGTTTTGCTATCATAAGATAAAAAGTGTTACGCAGAAGTACTGTTTATATTTATTTGTTGTAATATAATTTAGTTCAAATAAACCTTGTAAGTGACGGAAGTAAAAAAGTATTTGTTTGCAAGACTACACTCTAAAACATCTAAAATATATTTCCAGACTGAAAGTTACAGATGCACAAGCCCAAGCCAAGACCAAATTCTGCTGTCCTTAATCAAGCAAGCTGACCCTAAAGCTACTGCAAGTCTACGACAGTTTACAAGAGGAAGAAACTGGAGCTTTGACATGTCAGTGTGTGGAAACCGTACAGCAATCGCCTCGTATAAAGGTCCTTACATATGAGTCTGAGAACAGATGCTGCAACGGTACCAAAGCTGGAGCGAAATTTGGTGGGTTTGGTTTGGTCAGAGTTTTTTTTGGTGGTTTCTTTTCTTCCCTGGAAATAATCCAGGGACAGCATATGGAAAATAGAACAGAGATTACAAAAAGGAAGGATTGTTCCTGAGAAAAAAAGTATTCTCAACAGAGCTATGCATGGCTCAGGAAATGGACAACTGACCCCTGCTCGGGAAAGATTTTATCAATGAATAGCTTTTTGGTTTTACAATCAACATTAGTGCAAAAGGGTGGAGGAAGGCAATGCAGATTATGATATCTGTTGTATTATTTCTCAACTTTACCCAAGAGATTTAAAATACCACTATCTAAATGCTGGCTATTAGTATGCAAAAACCTTTTAAGGAGGAACACAGAGCAGGGGTGAGTATCTGTTAAGCAGTTCCATCTGCTGAAGCCTGTGGTCCAAGCAGCCTCTGTGTAATGTGAAGCCTTTTCCAAACACACACTTTGCCCTTCTAGCCAAAGAATAAATACAAAATGTGCTCACATTTGGCCCCAAATTGAAGCCTAGAAATTATCAAGGGTTATAGTGAAAATCAGTGAAAACAATCTTTTTTTTTTTTTTTTTTTCCCCCCCCCTCAACAATTCTCCTCCAAACACCTCTCAGGAAACAAAGGCTAAAGCAAAAATTGTCTCAGTGTTTACTCAGAATCATACAAAAAATTGTGTCTAACACTGCCAAAACCAGGTGATTAAGTAGTCCGGGAAAAGGGGAACCCAAAAGCACCACTATATGAAGTCTTGGAAGGGAGAAAATAAGGTGGGGAAGAGGGAGCACAAGTGATTAAAATCAAAGACACATTGCCAAGTCTGAGCTCAATTTTGTTCTCTAGTACACATCATTACTTTGTAAAATGGACTACTGCATTTACAAACCAGAGCAACAGTAGCTAGCTTCAGAAGATTCACTAATAAATATGCCAGAAGATTCATGCAAATTCAAATATATACAGACCCTTTTCTGGACTCAAGGGTGACGCGAACAACTTGTTTCCACTAAAACAGCTATGTCAGAACTGCACAGACAGCACACAGAGTAATGGTTCTATACCTTTCTATTCTGAACTGATGGAAGGTGGTGTTGGCTATAAACTTAAGGCTCACATTATTGGGCTCATTCAAATATTACCCAGGTTTAGCCCACAGACCTCATTTTCCTCTTCCTCCTTTTTGAAAATCCAAGGCAGGCAGGCAGACATGCAAATGTTAAGAACTAGTTAACTTTTAAAAGTATTCTTCATACCACAAGGTACCATAAAAGGTTTTGAAACTGCTCTTCCAACACACATCATTATCAGCTTTTATAAGAGTACCATTTCCACAGTGCTCCAGATACAGAGATAGGAGATGATAAACACCTTTTTAATTTGATGCTCTGATGCAATACAGGTATTGAATAAACAAGCAAGCCTACAAATTGGGCTCTCTCTGGGATGCACAAGTCCATTTACATCCTTAGATCACTGTATGTACTTCTCCATCCACTTTGAGATCTCCTTTAAATACACAGATCCACTTTAAATGCATTCACTACCTTTGATGATTAAATGAACTCCATTTGCCAAATAAACACCCAACAACTTAAAACTGAAATGCTGAGAATGGAGACTGGATAGATGGATCACATGTATACTCAGAAACAACTGCTTATCTTACCAATAATTTTATTCTTCAAAAGGGACTGTGGTTTGTTCTAGGGCAAAAATCAGTATGTCATTTCATTACCAATTTCACACATACTGCAAAAAAACGTATTTCAATGGGATTGCGAGGAATGAGCTGAAGTCCAGACTTCTTGAACCAAGATGAAATACTTTTTATGAAGAAAGTACTAAGAAACAGTCTTTGCCTGGAAGAGAGACCAAGGAGGAATCTAAAAACAGGCAGAACAAGGCAGTTAAAAACGTAAACATAAAAATGTATGCTGTGTTCAACCTCATCTAACTCTTTGAGCTAGAAAACAGACACAAACCACTACTGTTACTGGTACATTCTATATGACATTTTTTGTCATCTTTCTCTACCGACTGCAGAATAAAATTCTCTCTTAAGGACTTTCCACATTTAGAATATTTTTTTTCTGCACTGCAGCTCCACATAAATATAACTGGGCTCAGTCCTAGCAGTGTAAAAAGGCTGTGGACCTTTATTAGCCCACTTTATCCAACATGCATGCTTGACAGCAGTGTTAGCAATCCCCCAAAGTTTTAAAATTCCCAGTTCCAATAAAATTGCATCAACAGTACATTTGGACCAGTACGCAAGCCATTTGAAAACTCTTAGGGAAGATTTTTAAGCTCTCTTTGTTACATTTACTTCGGTTGTTGTTGTTTAAATTCAGTCTTCAAGGCTTTGGCACTCCAGGGACTCGACGGAGTCTGGCACAGCACCACTCCTGCTGCAAGCAGCTGCCAGAAGCTGGGCTGGAGAGCCAGCAGGGAGAGCACTCTTGCCGTCCAGAGAGAGGCAAACAGCCGAAACCTGCACTAGCCCATTCATGCATTTCAAGGACAACCCGGTCAGCTGCCATTTTTGGTGTCATTTTAGAACAGGACTAACTTTTTAATGGTTTTACAAAAATAAAAGCAAAAAGCTGTTAGTCACGTTTGAGACCACCAGTGTCACAATCTAAGACTCCATACTTTGCTATTCCTGCTATTTGACATGTTTTCCCTTTGCCCTGAGACATTCTTTCCATTGAATTTGCAACAGAATGAACATAAAACAGACCTTAAAAAAAAGCAATTACTCTGGAATAATAACAAACAGACAAAGCCATAGTAATTTCTGTTGGCATAAAACAGATTAGTGGAATTTAACACATAGCCTGATGAGTACCTCCCACCAAAGAATTAACCGTACACAGATGAAAAGATAAGGACTAACCATTGCCAGACAAAATTTCTTATTGAAGCTAAAAGAAACCAAGTTTCAAGGAAAGTTTCAAGCAAACATTAAAAGCATTGCAATGCTTGCGGACTTCCACGCTTTTTCAGTAAGTCAGAAATTAGAAACTTGTTTGGTTTATGAAGAGGAATGCATAACATGCTTGACCATGATAGGGAAGAATTGGAACAGATCATACCATATGTCCTTTCCAGACCTAAGATTTTAAGTGACTGGATACTGAAAACAAGATGATCCAGATGGTTATTTGTCAGCCTGCTATCCCACCCCTGTGATTCCTCCTTTCCTTCCCAATTTAGTGTTTTATTTTCCCCTAGCTTCTATTGTTCCTTCAATCTCAAATGAAAAAGGTCTCAGGAAACAGTACATTATTTCAGAGCTCTAAGCTCAATGTAATTTGTTCGTGAAACAGGATAATATTTTTAGTGATCAATTAATATGTTTATCATTCTGAAATGCCCAATTATATGGCAACATAAGCATGTTAAGAGCTTGAAAACAGACCTAAATGAGTAATGAAATTCTCTGGCTTGATGGCTCTGTTAAAATAATGAAAGGAAGGGGCAGGGGATGTGTGAGCAGAAATCATGTTAGGCCAAGAAACAGCAGCATTTTAAATTAAGCCCAAGAGTAGGTTAATCTCAAAATAAAGTTCTTTTATGTCATTTGTGGTTAGCATAGTTTTCTATTAATCTTTAAGAAGTGAAACATAATTCAACATCTAAACACACACAAAAAATTTTTTTTAAATAAGGTGTGACAAATTATTTAACTGGCTTAGTTTGGTATTTCTAGAATTCCTCTTATTGTCACCTTTAATTCTTTGGCTGAAACTATTTAAATCATGTTAGTCATCTTACTTTTCTTGAATCTTTGCTCCTCATTAAGGGGGCAGTTTCATAATGAATGTGTCACAGAATATAATACGAAATACTTAGTAGCACAGAAGCAGAATTTAGGAAGCTTCTGTGAATTTACTACTTCAAGGTACAGATCCGTATTACAGAACAAAAAAAAATGGGTTTATTTGACAGGGTGACAGAAGGGACATGCTACTGCACTGACCATACTTTTCTTTGCACAAGTCAGCAAATGTTACAAAGATGACACAGGATTCTTAAAGACTTCACGCCCAGAACACACACACACAGCTGATGATGCCAACGCACAAAAAACAGGGGAACCCAAAAAGTCAGTTCATCTTGTGTTCCAAAATGGCTTCATGCAAAAGTGCTGCACAGGGAAACTACAGAGAGGGAAGTTCAAAAGAAAACATGAATCTTTAATTAAAATATTTTATAACCATAGAATAGCTTAGGTTGGAAGGGACCTTTGGAGGGCATCTAGTCCAACTCCACCCAAAGCACAGCCAACTTAGTATATTCATGTTTTTCTTCTACTTTTCTTTCAAAGAGAAAACAAGAATTAAGTATGAATATAATAATTTACAAAGGGGTATCAAAAGTCTTTGTGACTTACATAACAATATATAGCACGCAAGCCAGCCAAATTAAACAAAAAATAAACAAAAAATGGATTAAAATGCAAATCCTCTGCAGTGCCTTCTAGACTACCTGCTGTTGATTTAACACTTTCTTTACAAAACACCTTTAAATTCCAAGAGGAGGCATGAGATAGAACCTAGAGAGGAATACAAGATGGTGGCAGATGAATGAAGGTCCCTCAAAATTACTATTTTCTCTTAATGTATTTTTTTCATTCTACTGAGGTTCAAAATTCCGACATTTTATACCATTCTTTGCCAACTGATAAAAAAGACAAAAAAAGGAGTATCATTAAATGCTAAGTACTTCCATGTTGGGAACCTCTGGAAGCCACACTTGTGGCATGGGCAAGACACTGAATGGTTCATTAGTGTTTCAGTTCAGTGTCCCTCATCAGCTGGTATCAGACATCTAAGAGGATGGTGCGAGAGTTCCCTGACAGGCAGATATGGTACTCTTTAGCCTCTGAGAACGTCTTTTCCTAAGCCTTGGGAGTTTGGATGTAGTTCTCAAGAACGCCGTTTGATACTTCTTTGCAAGACTCTCTTGCTCACACTGCCCACCTGTCTCCCACCCCACCATTACTTTTTCTTGTTAAAGTCAGACCACCGTAGTTGACAGAGACCAAGAAGCTCACACATAACACGATAAATGTATCTAAGGTACAAATAGGCTGAAGGCCTGAGATGCATCTGGGCTTTTGTCAGTGCACTGTGCCTGTGAGAGAGACACAGGAAAACCACTGTCCTTCTGTGTGACCCTTAACAAGAATCTCAAGTGGGATCCTTTCATACAGGTTGAGCTGACTAAACATCAGAATCAGATTTAAGTCAGACAAGACTCTTCTATAATCAGTAGAGAGAGACAGGACTCTCCATAAAGTCAGTCATATTAGTGTAAAACAAGGAGAGAATTTAAAGGAAAAGAAAGTGGAGGAGACTAATAGAACTTTTCTGAATAGGATTTAGGAATATATCACACCTAATTTTTCCTGCAGCTTTCTAAGATCTTTAAAAGCAACATGATTAAAACATATGTATATTGAAGGAACCTTGAAAACAAAGGTAATAAGGCCCAAAGGAAACGGTAAGGCTAGATCTCAAGAGCCATTGTTTCTGAAAAATTCTCTCTGCCATATGAGAGATGTGTACATATATCACTGAAAACAAACAATACTTGTGTAATTTCATATTCTGTATAACTTGAGACAGTACTGTTAAATAGTTATTTCCACTGTAATTAATTTTAGGTACTGGAGAAGAAAAAATGTTGTTCAAATATGAATGGCAGTAGGGTGCCCTTTACACTATTTCTCCTTTTCAAACATATCTTTACACTTCACTTAAAAATGTAGAATGGGAGCATAATACCTCATTCATTGCTAAGAGCACTATGAATGAAAGGCTCTCTGAACATCTGTTCAATGATATTTAATGCATGGGCTAATAAGCATTGGCATTTCCCGCTCACAGATTTGTAGGAATTACATATGGGCTACAATTCTGTTGACAAATCCTTGCTCTTCTGGAAAGATTCTTTGCCCAGTCCTCAAGGCTTAATTCCTTACGGACATTACCATATGCTTGCAACTCTGGCTAGTTATGCTAAGCCAGGTTTGATCATGGCATTGGATACACATTGTCTAAATACCATACAGCATCAAAAGCCTCTTTCCAAATTAGCTGTTGCTAGGAGAGAAAGGAACAACAGAGAAACACAGGAACAGAACACAAATCAAAATGATCCAGTCTAAGTTTTTCAAAGGAAACAGAAATATTGGAGTTTCTCTACAGAGCTGGCATTTATGAGGCATTATCATACAGATTTTTTATGTAGTCATGTCCACAGCCTCTTCCCAGCCATCGTCCCTTCTACCAGAGTTAAAGCAGCTATCACAAACAAACATCAAGGAAGCTCAGAAATCACTTTCCTTATTCTTATCATATAGTGGAACATAAAAAACACCTTGTTTTTTTACAGTTCTGTACTTGAACTGCAAAGCACATAAGTTAGTTTGATTTGTAAATGAAAGTATGGTCACTCCCTGTTTAATCTTTTAAAATCCAAGGAGGGAAGTTATTTCAAAGTTTCACTTCGGGTTAGCGGAAGGACAAGCAATGGAGAAAACTTTTCAAGGTTTATTCCTTGCATCTGAGCATGCATGGAGACAAAAAGAAGATCTGAAATTTGTGCAATATTAGTCACACTGAAGAGGTCCAAGATAATGACAATGCAAGAGCTAACACAACATCTGCATGGAAAGAAACCTAACCCAGCATAAGTAATATCTTTCTTGGTTTGTAAAGCTCCCTATGGACTTCATCCAACATACTTTGTAGATCTGCTTCTCTTTCTATTCCCTGGCTACAAGCTTTCACTCATCTCAAGCTGGCTGCTTTCTCTGCTCTCCACATAACCTCAGCACTTCTGCTATGCAAGCCAACTCCTCTGCAGTTCTTGCTATCTGAATTAATCTTCCTGTATATCTACACCTGTACAGCTCTTATCCTCCCCTGTCCTCCCCCTCTCCAATTATTCAACTTCATGAATGGTATTACACAGCCCTGCAGTTTTGAAACACTATTCAAACCAAGAAAAAAGAAAACCTTCAGTGAAGGTAAAGCCATTTGAAACAATATAGTATTATCCAGCATACACAGCTGTATGTGGAAATGACTGAACAGGAAAAATACAAGGCTGAAAGCATAAGTGTATGCAACTTTCAGAACGAAGAAACGCTAAGAAATGAGCCAGCTGAAAGTCCTTACCAGATGCAGAGGCTGCTGCATTAATCTGCAGTGCTCAGTGCCTGTTATCCTGTGGGGCCATGCATATCATTTCCAGAAAAGACCCTTGGAACCTTTCGCTAGATAAACGCACCATTTAAATATTAGCGATCTATTCTGTACCTTAATACAGGAGATTTTTCTGATTGTGACTGGCTGCCTGAATAACCTGTTACAAAGTCATCCTGCTGCTTCTTGTTCATATTTGCAAACAAGATGACTGCCATCCTACACGAGTGCCACCCATATTTATAGCTGCTCACTGACCAAATGTGGTTGGCCACTCAAATGCAGACAAATTGTTGAAGACTTCATATGTGATGGAGAGCACACTACCCTTTGAGCAACTATGCTTAGGTCAAGCTTGAAGCACAAGGAAAATGCTTTGCACTTCCCCTCATCCACATGCAAGATTACTCCTCCCTGTTAATGTCTCTCCCTGCTAACAATGTCTTGTCAGGTAAGACGTATTTTAGCACTGCCTAGCAAAGCCACTCCCAGACCACGTACTTTCTAAAGAGCAATGATAATTCTTTGAACTCATGAAAATAATGATTTTGGGGGGTGTGGGGTGTGTGTGTGTATAAATAAACCAGTGGCAGTTACTATTTAGTTAAATATAAAGAGAATGCTGAAGTTTCACAATTAAGCAAATCAGAAAATGACAGCCTGAATTACACTCCTCGGAACCAGGTTTGTGTAAATATCACATACCATTACTCAAACAATAAAGTACTGTTCATTTTTCCTACAGCATCTTGCAGCCTTGTGCATTTTTTAAATGAAGAGATCCCACGGAAATTGTCCATAGGGAAGCACATGACAACCACTACTTACACTTAGTCTTCCATATACACTATGAAGCAACAGTGAAATTTTGGGGAGATATTTCTCTTACATAGACACCTATATGAGCCACTTCAAACCTCTTGCTTCTGTTCATCAAAACACTCTAAGTGAAAAACAACATCTAGTTCTTCTTAAGTCTTTCCCCTAAGTCAGCTAATATTACTGGAGAACATGGAATAATACACCAAATAACGGTGACCTAAGAGCAGGGAACAAGCTGCAAAAGTGAGGAGCACACAGCCAGTTTAGCGAAGACCCAAGGAAGCCAGCTGAGGTACCAGACCACGTATATGTACTGATCTTGAATATGGCAAAGAGAAAAGTAATGGAATACGTTGACAAACATCCTCCCCGGCTCTGCCTACTCAGAACAAATATGTATTTCTCTGCTGTTGAGGTGCTTTTTACTAGACAGCAATATAGATTAATAAAAATGTGCCTTACAGCAAACAGCGAGATTACGAAGCACTTTAGACAACAAACCTTGGTAAGAACAACGGATTTTTACAAATTAGCTTTGAATTCACAAAACAGAGGTCAACAAATTAAATTGTAGCCTCTGGTTTAGTCCAAGCCACCAGGCATGAAAAGAATGGTAGAAACCTTAAATATTTGGTCACCGGGCCCTGCATATTTTGTAAGCAGTAGACATTTCCATAAGCCTATTAACCTCTTGACACAAAGGATCAGTTACAGCATGTAGGAAGCCTTTCCAACCTGTGTTTTTATTTTCAAATTAAATCAAAAACTAACAACTAACAAAACAAAGAAAGTGATACAGCAGTCTTTCCCCTATATATTCATGTGGTGATCAGAACTCATTAAACAATGTTTTGCTTCACAGAGGTTGAGCAACTGAATGCCTTACAAGGACAGGTAAAACATCAAGCCATTCATATCTAAAAAACCAAAATAAATTCCAGAGTTGCAATAGTAAAATCTGAGGAATGGAAAAATACAAACACTTGCTGAGTGTTTCAAACAGAGGGAATGGGAAAAAAAATCAAATTAAAACATACTCTGGAAAGCGAATGGCAACATACAACAACGCAAATCCTTGATTCAATATTTTAACATTATTCAGCCTATTCTAATTGCTAATACTATATTGAAATATTCTTTTTAGACAATCTACAACTTCACCACAGCTAAAATGAAATGAAACAAATTCCCTCAGTCAGTTAGCACTACAACAGACACCTCACCAGACTCTCATCTACCCTGCAGTACAAACATGCCACCAAGACCTTGATCTTGCAAGAACCTATAAACAACCTGAAGCCATAAGCTTAAACAAATGTTCTCATGATAGCCTGGAGAACTGAAGCTAACCCAATAAAGCAAATATGCTGTTCTTGCTACTTGGGTAGTGGGGAACTGCATGTGTCATTCCGGTTCACATCACTTTCCTCTCCAAAAAAAAACCTGTCTTGCTTATGTCAAGTTCCAAAGTTTCTGACAAAAGAGAAAGTAATAAATCTTCCTAAAGCCTAAGTCTTGATGGTGTTAAAAAGGCAAGAGCAATTCAGAAGGCAAGGCAAAAATACCAGTTCAATGGGGAATGAGAATATGAACAGAACTGAATATGCATCAGTCAGGTTTAAACACTATTTAAATCATTAGAAAATTGTAGAAAGGAGTGGCACGCAAGGAGGCTGTGTTCTCAAATAAAGAAGACTGAAAATCTCTCTCACTGTTCATATTGGAGGCATGAATGTTAACCTCAAAACACATAGCACCTCACAGAAGCAGAAAGGCTCTTGGAAAATAGGATGACTAAAACAGCCCACGACACTGCTACTGTGTGCCTAATATTTGTAAGGCATCTCTACATGATCACTGTCAACTTTTGCTGCATATACAAGGGAAAGAGGAAAAGCAGTCAGCAGGGCATAGAGTCATGGCTACTATCAAAAATGTGGAACAGAATGGAAGTAGTATGTAAAATGGTACAAAAAAGTAAAACTAACAGTATTTTCAATCAGAAAACATTTAAAAAAACCCAACAACAACAACAAAAAAAACAACAAACCACCACCACACCAAAACCTTCAACGTGAACAACTAAGAGATTCAGCATTCATTTAAAGGTTTTATCTTCAACCATCTGTGACTTAACTTACTATTTTACAATCATATATCACTTATTGATACATACTGTGAGGAATAGGGGAGGAGGGCTGGAAGAAAGACATTTAATGACAGTAAGCAGAGTACTTACTGATTTAAATAACTCCCAGAAATGTTCTGATCTACTGAACAAACATTCCAATGTTTTAATCAAGTCAAGCAGACAGAGATCAAATGAACATGTATATAGCAATTTAGGAGTAACTCACAGCAGCGGAAGATGCACTTTTGTTCCTGAGGCCAAGCTGAGTCTTCGAGTCTTTTTTTCCCCCCTTTAAGTTAGAGTAAATGGGGAAACACAATCCAGAAAATATGTTGCATGGAGGTTCTTAAAGCTACTTTGTTACATACTCTAAAATTAATGTTTTCAGCATTTAGTTGAGTTGATAAAGCATTAGCAACACTATTATTTAAAAATAAATCTGCTAGGGAGGTAGAACATTCAGTAGTACGCATTCTAAAGATTTAGTCAGAATTACCAACAACTGATTAAAAGGAAGGGTTAACACCACAGGAATCAACATCTACTTACATTGCTTTTGTCCATTAGTGCAAGAAGCTGGAGACCAGACTGAGCTGCAGTGGCCTCCCTGACACAGATCTGCACAACCACAAATTTCACAATGGCTTATAACATGCATCATCAGGCTTTTGCAGGAAGGAGTCACGCTGATTTGTTTGCTCAGCATCTGTCACTGCTACACATCCAACACTAGAATTATGTATGGATGCAAAATGCAAGGCTCAGATAGGCCATCAAATGGCTCTACCAGTCTGCCTATACAGGGCATGAAGAAGAAATGCGACCACACCAAAGTTCAGATCTTCTTCCTTACTGTGCTTTTGTGCTTAAAAAGAAAGCAGTTTGGATATGAGGATAACATGGGCTAAAGAACAACTAGGACTAACAAGCATGCCCATGCAGCTGCCAGACAGTGGATATCAAGTCACACTGGGTCAACAAGCAATGCATTACAGAAGATCTTACAGTAACTATTTCTCCATGTTATGGAAAAACAAATTAACAAGCATTCTGAAACATGAGCAAAGAGCTTAAGGTACAAAGAGGTTCCAGTAAGATCATTGTCATGTGAGAATGGAGCAATGCCCTTAAATGACAGAATAAGGAAATGACAGAAAAAGTGTAGGTATAGATTTATTTTTTTTTTCTTTAAGTAGCTTTCCAGGTGATCTGCTCCTTATAATGCAGAGGAATGGAAAAATATTCTCTTCTGAAAGAATCTAAGAATATACTTAAGAAGTCAGAAATTGACTTCAGCAAGAAACCAGGATAGGATACAGAAGAGTGTATTTCTTCCATTGTTTGACAGCACAGTTCTTTCCCCTACAGAACAGCAAACGATTTTGCAAAACTGCTCCATTACATCACAAAACTGTTACGGAATACTCCACTTCTTAGACACATGTCTGCTCTCCCACATCAGCATAACAATTTCAGTTGAAACCAATGCAGGCAACCTATAACCAGTAAATTTATGTCTTACAGCTGTCTATCTTATCACCAATTGTATAAATATCTGGGGCCTTGATTTCAAAACAAACTTTAAATACTTAACTAGTCACTCAAAAATGTATAGGAAAATGCTCACTATATATATATATATATATCTCAATTTAAAACCCACAGCTCTAGACAAATTCACTGTGATTACTTAAAAAGCATCAGAATGTTGTTGAATCAGTTGGCTGTATACACTCAAAGAAGAGGATAAAAACAAGCTCAAGCAATTACAGAATGCATCTGGAAAACAGAGAGTGGTGACTCATGAAGATACTTCATGTTTATGTTTAAGATTCAGGAGTCAAGAACAAGGACTCAAATTCTCTGCATTTAAGTCTAGGCTTAGGTAAAGAATTCAGAAGAGGGGGACAGGACCCCAGCAACAAAGAAAACACACATTGATGCCAAACAGTTTCCCTGAGTCTGTCAACTCAGGTTAACATCAGCAAAAGCTGCTAAATGCTTGCTCCCTTAGGTGTTGGCTCTTATTTTGCACTGGCCCTTCATTTAAGTTCACCTCCCTTTCTTTAAGCTCCCAAATTATATGTGTTTGCATATTCCCCATTCTCAAGAACTCAAGAGAAAAAGCAAGCATGAATATAATTATTAAAATCCCCCAAAGATACACATAGAAATTATTTTCAAGCACAAGACTCAAGCAGTCATCTTTTAAAGTTTGAAAGTAAAAAGACTATCATTCCCATTCCTAATAATTATTTAGAAGCCTAAAATTAGCTTTATTTTTTTTAAATAATGTTTAACTAAACAGATGTTTCGCAAATTAAATAGGAAGAAAGAGCATTTTAAATCTTCACATGTAGAAATTTTACATATATCATATTAATGATGGGTTTTGCCTTTTGACTGGATAACCTGTCTCATTTCCCTGCAATTCTAATCCTTCATCTCTCAGTCATCATCATTACCACACAGATTGCTAATGGGAAAAGAAGCTAACAGATGACTTACCTCAATAGGACCCCTGCAGTGGAAAAGACAAATCAGCAACCATGCAAGATGAACATGTAAGTAAGTATGGAGATAACCTTGTGTGGGGAAATTTTCAGGTAGTCAGAAAGAGGTGGCAGGAAAAGGGTAGAAACATCTCTTTGTACAAGAAGAGAAGGGAAGCAGAGCTTTTATTGGATAAGAAAAAGAGAAGAGGTGGAAAACTAGAATTTTTAAGATCAAGGCAGCTTAAAAGAAACATACAGAAAGTCAGGAAATAGCTACATGAGAAAACAGTAGTAGGTAATGACACAGATCCTTCTGTCTAACCACCCAAAAAAGCAAGCTATGCGCTAAAGCATAAGTCATAAAATTACTTTAGGGAGTTCAGCAGGTTCTAGTCCCTCACATGCAAATCAGGCATTTATAATGAGAAACAGATTTAACTGTGGGGACTAAAGAGAAAGCCACAAAAATTATGATGGGACTCAATATTTCAATGCTGAAGATACAGAGGTAGTTAAATAGAAAGGGAGCTAGAAAGCTCCTGGGAAGCCACTTGGAGTACAGCAAGAAGTTGTCACTTTAAGGGTAACAGGTCAAAACCAGCACCTTAAGACAACAGAAACACCTAAGACACGCTTAAGAGAAAGCCCATTGTGGAGAGCCCAGTAATATCTACACAACTACTGACAAAGCACTTCAGCACCCCTGTGAATCTCATCCTGAACATCCTGCCCACTATCACACCAAAGTCTTGTCAGGGCTGAAAACAAATCAGATTTCCCTAGTTCCAGCTGTGTTCTCCAGAAGCTAGAAGTCAAGACACATGCATGTTCTCCTGAAAAACTTCCAAGGAAAAGAATAGTTCATTAGTTTCTGTAGTAGTATTCATGCCTCTCTCTCTTCCTCCCTCTCCATTCTGTGACTAGGAGGCTTTTTTAATATTTTTCTCCATGAAAACAAAATAACTACTGCTTGTATGAGACAGACATGTAAGGGAAAAGGAAGCAAAGGTTCTGCTGGTTTTGTAAAGGTAATATATTTCATGAAAACAAGTACAAATGTTTAATTGCACTGCAATCTTGCAAACCTGTCATAACATTCCCCGGTTACCTCAGTCCTGATATGGTGGAAGCATGGTCTCTCCAGGGGACAGAACAGTCCCAGCCAAATGGAACCTTCATGAACCAAAAGCCTCCAATTCATGGGCTAAATTAGATGTAAAGATTTTATAATGTGAACTCCCAGGAGCAGAGCTGAAACTGAAACACTTCATTTTAGAGTCCCCAAAAGGAGGTAACAGTGCATCTCCTACAACACACACCTATTTCTAATTGCTTCTAGAATTTTTCTTTTCCAAACACACCCCCCACCCAGAAAAATCCTATGGAGAAGTGCCTCCTGCTGCTACAGGTCTTGCTCACAGTATCTAAAGGCCTTCATCAATTCAAATTCCAGTAGCTGGTAATTCCCTTTATCATTTGTTAAATCAGGCCTGAATCTACAGAGTATTGAAATAAGTGCACTGTAGCAGCAAACAGCTATGGTCCACCGATCGTATTCAGACCCCCTATCCTCACAACCCTTTTCCAAGGAGCCAGAAATGCAGTGTAGCTGGCTACACCAGCATCAACTCAATTATACTTCTACAACATTTAACTCAGGATGAAAACAAGAACTCTCAGGAATAAGAATTAATAACTGAGAAGGGCTGGTAGTTTTATGCTTTGATAATATTAATTTCAAACTCATTTGTTTCTAGGGGCTTGCTCTGTGATCTCAGTTTCACTGTTCTAATCATTACATTGCATGCTTTTCCATCTGCGTATAGCAAACCCAGGGCAGAACCCAAAAGCAAACAAGTCTCGGAACATGATCCTTCCCATCCTCTCTTGTTTTTTAGGACACACATATTCATTGCAAATCTTAGTATGTATATGTAAGAAAGTGACTAGCGTATTAGAGAATACAAAAAAAGGATAATTTACTAACCTGAAAGGCTTATTTCCAATCCACTCTGCCCCTTTATTGTGCTTATGAAAGCTCAGGGTTCAGTTTATTTCAGATTCCCTAAAGGCAAGGCTAGCTGGCTTGTAATTTGGGAGAACTGGCAGAACTGACATCTCTTTACCCATCACCTGAAGGAAATTATGGAGGGTACTATAAGGTTTGCAGATGACACCAATTTGGAGGGGGGCAGGAGGGAGGTGGTTCAATACACTTCGGGGCAGGGGCTGCCACCCAGCAGGACCCTGCCAGGCCGAGGGCCCAGTGTCCCTGAGCAGGGCGAAGGCAGAGCCGAGCCGCGGGGGGACGAGCCCCGGCAGCCGCCCCGGCTGGGCCCGGCCTGGGGAGCAGCTCTGCCGAGCGGCCCCGGGGCCCGGTGGGCAGCGAGCTGGGCACCAGCCAGGCCTGCCCCGGCAGCAGGGACGGCCAGCGGCCACCCGGGCCGGGCAGCGGGGACACGGCCCGGAGCTCACGGCGGGGGTGGATCATCCCCTTGCACTTGTTAGGCCGTGTCTGGAAGACCATGTCCGGTTTTGTTCCCCCTCAAAAGAGAGAGATCGACAAACTGCCACAAGTTCAGCAGAGGGCCACCAAGATGGTCAGGGGCTGCAGCACTGCCCCGTGAGGAGATGCTGAGGGACCTGGGCTAGCTCAGCCTGGAGAGGAGATGGCTTCAGGGGTACCTACAAGGAGGGCATCAAGAGAATGAAACCAATTTCTTCACAGTGAAGCATGGCCAGAGTTTGAGACAACAGACATGAATGGAAACCAGAGAGGTTCAGGCTGTACACCTCTTCCATCTCTTGTGGAATTTGGTTGTTCAGATGTGGGAAGTGCCACAAAGGAGAGGAAACGGTATCCTTTCTGTGAGAAGGGAATCACTAACCAACTGAACTCTCTAGAGAAGAGAGGTGTACAGGACCCAAACAGACAACCAGCTCACTACAAACAGCTTTGAAAAGAGTTGAAAATGCAATATAACTTCTGTGAGAGCTTTTAAGATCACCACTGTAGATTTGGACCCGACTTTGCACTTCCTCTTAAAGTTTCAGTTAACTAAATTAATTCCTGATTGCCAGGAGGAAAGAACACTGAAGTTTATTTGTTTTTATGGAGTAGGAGTGTTTTGGTCTTTGTTTTTACTAGGCTAACTACATACATCAGTAGCTAGCAACTAGGCTTTCCAAATGTAATTACTCTGTTAGCATGTGTTAACACCAACATGATCTGAGATGGATCACTCAATGTATCTAGTACTTCACTCATTTTCACTCTGATGAACAAGTTAGTTGGCATCAGCGTATTTAGCAAAGGTATCTGTTATTAAGACCAACACGCTACAATTACAAGTTCTCATGAAATCCTGAATCGAAAAGGAGATCTTGCTGATTGGTTCTGATTAAAGGGAAGGAAAAAACCAGGACAGAGAAGAAAAAGGCAAGCCAGCAACAACAACAAATCCTTCATGTCAATCTCCCTTAGAAAAGGCAAATTTCAGAGGGATTTGTTCACTAACAGAAACAAGGATGGGAAAAGCAACACCGCCCTGGCCCTCTGACATCCAGGTTGATGTCTCCTAGGAATGGTGTGCAAGCAGTTTTCGAAAGCTGCGTTGCATAACTGTGTAGGGCTCAGCACTGGACAAAAGGGTGGGACTGGGAGCTCACAGGGAGTATTTGGACATAATTTGAGAAAACAGATTTTCAAACAGGCCTTATTAAAGAGGCCTCCAAATTTTATCAGCCCCTGGAGCAGCCGTTGTTTTATCCAGTCTAAACCAGAACAACTTACTGATTGCATTTTATTTTTTTTTCCTGGGAAGCAAAGGAATCAGTCTGGCACACTGATCCATGGTGTTACTACACTGGCTTTCCTCAGCTGGAACATTCCTTCAGCATCCCATGAAGGGCTATTAAAATAAGTAGAACACGAGAACCATCTGTCCTCTGCAGAGAGGAGGGAATGGCGAACTGCATTTGGTTTCCATGTTGCTGCAGTGTTGACCCCTTCCTGCTTGTGAGACCAGCCTATGGTATCCTCAGACCTGAATGCCTACATCAAATATACAACATTTTGTTTGTTTAGTTAAACTTTAAGTGGCATATGAAGAAGGACTAGACCTAGGGCCACATGGAACAAAAGACAGCCTAATAATATGCTGGGAGAAAGACAATAGTCTTTCCTCTTCCCTACCCAACAAAGCTTTCATCAGTTGGAGCTTTTTTATGTTACACTATCTTCTTCCACTTTAGTTGACATCCTTCCTTTAGGTTAAAAGCCACTACATGCTAATGAATATATATACATAAACAGTACAACAGTGTCTGCTTTCAATTTCTCATTACAACATTGTACTGAATTTTCATTCACACCAACAGAATATTTTTCTGCCCTCTGAGCAAAGCTTTTTACTACCAACTAAGCAGAGGAAGAGTAGGATGCAATTAAGCAGAGAGGTGATGTGATATATACCCTTAAATTAAAGTAAATAAAAAAAGGAAAAAATAGGCACTTTTAAAAGTATCTTTTAAGATAAAGTATCTTTTAAGGAAAGACTACTTATCATCAAAGGAAATTGTTCTCAATTAATTAATGACTGTAACACACCTTGGGATCTTGGAATGTAACATATTGTTATTACACAATGCTGAGGTCTTTACAATCAGTTAAATATTTCTATTAATGTGTATAATCCAAGAGTGTTATGCTGTTTACTTTGAGCATATTCTTTCTAAGCAATTTCACAACCTTCCCCCAATCCTGCAAAATCTGCAAATAGTTACAAAAATATCAACCCTGACTGATCCTCAAATAAGATCCACATCCTATAAACGTTTTAAAAATGTCACTGCCTACTCCAGCTATTCCTGCTAAATGTGGGGTTATCCAAAAGGAAAAAGGTACACAACACTATAGCATTTTGCAGACAGAAAATGCTTTTGTGATCCCCTGCCCTAAATGCTGCTCTGGTAAAC